>NC_083428.1:46011790-46755540 GCF_020745735.1 Hemiscyllium ocellatum
CAGGGTTTGGGGGCAGGTGTGGGTGGGGGCTCACACGCGGTGTGTTGCTGCCTCGTCTCCTGAACGGTGAGTGGACTTAGCAGAAAACTCCAAGCCCCAGAGAAACGGCATTGGGTAATTGATTATTCGGTTAATTGATTCAATCAAAATAGTTTAATAGGATTAATAGATAAAATACCTTCTGAAAGCACAAGAAACAAACTGCTGTGGACAAACAAGAACTACTGGAGTTAAAAGAAATGTAAGACTGAACCATATAGTCCCAGGGTTGCGAGCAGGTTCCATTCTTGAGTTTCTTTGCAAGCCAATTTGTACCCAAGTTGGAACAGCTGCCTTTCACAAGCACAGGAAATGTTCTTATGTCACAATTTTAAAATTACACCCGTATGGCATCACGTTCATAAGTACCAGCGATCATTAGTCAGACATTCGTAAATTGGGGACTGCTTGTCCTCTCGGAAAGTTCCCAAATACAAGCAGTTAACAAGACAAAAGAACAAACATCAGAAGACCAGAAAAATACAACCGTACAAAACACTGTGTTCAGCAAGAGAATCAGTATAGTTATTTTGAAGAAATGCAATGAGGAAACAAAAGTTAAGAACGTCACTAAGAAACTATACCAACTAAAGTGTTGAAGAGATTTGTTTTGTATAACCGGAGTAAGCAGGAGTTCTTTGGATCCTCAATCGTCTTTAGATAGTTTCCCATTTTAAAGCCCTGCTTGGACTAGGGACACATCTGATATTCCATATACCCAAGCTCTCTAGGGCATGAAAGAACTCATTTTTATCTGAGCTGTATGGGCCCTTTATTTAACTAGGACTTTGAAATTACAGTGTATCAGTTGCACTCTGAACTATGACGATTAAGGAACCTATAATGAGATTTTCCTTTACAATGGAAAGGTTAACAGGGTATGAATAAATGTTCCAAAACAGCAGGTGCCAGCAAGCTTAGGAAATTTGCAGAATGCCTGAACTTTATTAGATTAGATTACTTACAGTGTGGAAACAGGCCCTTCGGCCCAACAAGTCCACACCGACCCACCGAAGCGCAACTCACCCATACCCCTACATTTACCCCTTACCTAACACTACGGGCAATTTAGCATTGCCAATTCACCTGACCCGCACATCTTTGGACTGTGGGAGGAAACCGGAGCACCCGGAGGAAACCCACGCAGACACGGGGAGAACGTGCAAACTCCACACAGTCTGTCGCCTGAGTCAGGAATTGAACCCAGGTCTCAGGCGCTGTGAGGCAACAGTGCTAACCACTGTGCCACCGTGCCGCCCTATTATGAGTAATGTGTGTAAAAAACTCTATTCTTATTTATATAAACAGGAGATTGCCCTGCAGGTGAAGCTCCACCAAATGGGCCCTACATTTTCCTTGATTACTCTCTGCCCCTTCACAGAGTTGCAGAATATCTTGGCAGTCACAATCTTGCCCACCAGTGTTTTCTTATACACATCTCTTTGCTCTCCTAATTGCTTTCTTAGGACATCCCTCATACTTTCCATAGCCCACTAGAGCCTTGATTGAGTTGCTACCTTTGCAAAAAGATTTTCTTTTAACTGGCTACAAGTCAACAAATTCCAGTTGTTGGAATAAGTCAGAATAAGTCCAGTTGTTGGCATAAGTCAGAAGTCAACACACCATATCCTGGGTGGACAACCATACTTATTAGCAAGTGATTACTGATGACAATAACAACTCCTCACCTGCTGGCTATCCAATCAATCATCCTCATAAAAGAATTCTAGATTGGTCTCCAGATTTGGACTTTGGACTCCACTTTAAAAGTATTGATAAACTGACATTGCTCAGATAGATTTTGGACTTAAATTGAACGAATTGCATGCACTTTGTTTTTCCCCAATCTTATCTCTCAAGAATGTTTATATGTTTGCCTGTAGTGATTTTTGAGAAGATTTGTAGCTCAAGATGATGATAGGTATGTAAGTTAGTTTGCTGAGCTTGAAGGTTTGTTTTCAGACACTTCATCGCCATACTAGGTGACATCAGGTGAGAATCTCTGGTGAAATGCTGGTGATGTGTGATGTGTCCTGCCTCTCCATTTGTAGGTCTTGGTTTCTTAAAGTGGGTGATGCAATTTCCGGTTTTTTTCCAAAGGAAGGTAGAAAGAGTCTAAATCGATGGGTGTATTGATGGAGTTCTGGTTAGAATGTCGTGCCTGTAAAAATTCTCATGCATGTCTTTGTTTCGCCTGTCCTAGGACGTGTTCGCAGTCAAAGTGGTGTCCTTTTTTGTCTGTATGTATAGAAACTAGTGATAGTGGGTCATGTCTTTTGATGGCCAGTTGGGGTTAGTATATACTGGTGGAAAGTTTCCTGCTAATTTATCCAATACTAGGTTCTTGCATCATATCTTGTAAGTGATTTTATTTTGTTGGTAGTATCTAATGGATCCTTTAGATTCATTAGTTGCTATTTAAGTGTGTTGGTAGGTTTATAGGCCACCATGATGCCAAGGGATCGGAGTCATCTGGAAGTCATTTCTGATGCACCTTTATGTAAGGTAATGCAGCTATAGTTTTTGGTTGCATTGTGTCTGCTTGTTTGGGTTTGTTTCTGAGGAATTGGTGAATTGCATTTATTGGGTACCTGTTTTTGAAGCATTTCCTGACATCTAAGTGTGAAAAATAAATCCTAAATCTGGTTCAGCTTTACCAGTATTGTTGTAATTCTTAAAATGTCAGAGCAAATGGAGGAATTTAATCACACTTCTGACTTATGCCTTTAAGATGGTACCCAAGATTTGAGGAATCAGGAACAGAATTATGCGAAAAATTCAAAGCTTTCTGATCTACTTTTGTAGCCAGTGTTTATATGAATGGTCCAGTTCAGATTCTCAGGATATTGATGGTGTAGAATTCAGCGATGGTAATGCCATTGAATATTAAGGGCAGATAGTTAGCTAGTGTCTTGCTGGACGTGGTCATTACTGAGCACTTGCATGCTGCAAAAGTTGTTTGCTACTTATCAGCTCAAGCCTGAACGTTGTTCAGGCCTTTCCTGCATATGGACGAGGACTATTACAGTATCTTAAGAGTTGAGTGGTATTAAACATGGTGCGATTATTGGCAACATCCCCATTTCTAACCCGATAGCGGGTAGATCAGGATGAAGCTAGTTGAGCTAATGACAATGCACTGAAAATCTTCTAAAATAGTGACCTGGATTTTAGATGATTGGCCTCTAACAAAACCAGCTGTCTTGCTTCATGCTAGTGCTTCTTTGTATCATGCTCTGACAGATGCTCCCTTGATGCTTCATAGTGGCACTGCATTTTTGGTAAATGTTCTTCTTAAACCAGGGGTTGGTCCCCGACTTTATAAGTTATGTCCCACAGCGGTAGCATGCGTAAATCAAAATCCACTATACTGACAGTAATACCAAATATGGACTCATTCAAAAAAAGTTACACACAGTACCTCAATTTATTTGACTTTCAGATCAAGGTCAAGATGACGGGGGAGGACCAGCGCAGCGTGCAGACTCCTGTCTGTAGCCCATCTACTCTGTTCACTTATTTTTATTTTTGTTTTCTTCTTTCACTGGTTTTGTCCCGGTGGCAGTGGAAGAGGGAGGGAGGAGATAGTGTATTCTCGGTGGTGGCTGAGGGAGGTGTGTTTGGGCCTAGCACCCAATATGGGACCTGACAGCTTCAGCATTGCCAAGATTGATCTAACGCAGACATGGAGTGGCGACGTTGATGATAGAAGCAGGATGGCACCGAAGAATGGTGACCTGACCAGGCCAACTATTTCCTGGTGTTGGTCCCTGTGGCTGGGTGGAAAAGCCCAGATCAGGCCCATAGCGAAGAACTTGAGGACTGCAATGTTGAACTTAACATTTTTTTTTACTTTTCTACTTTACATCTTAGACTTTGACTTGGGTACCTTTGTACTAAAGACGGCACCAGGAATGGCAACTTTGTACACTTTTCACTGTACTCCTGCATCCCTGTTTTTTTAAATTGCTGAGAACAGACAGCTTTTGTGAGGAAGAAGAAAAGCATACACTTCTGTGTCCTTCTGTCTGTTACATGTTTCCAATTTCAACCTGCTCAGAACCGATCAGCTTCACATTTAAACAACTCCTTAGCTTGTGGTCATCTGCACATTGCAAGAACCCACAGCTAGAAAAACAGAATTCGCAAAAAATCTTTGCTGTGAAATTACTTAGCCAGTATTATAAATCCTGTTCTTAAAAACAATTCTCTCATTACAGTCCACATATTTTTTGAAGACCAATAAAATGAAACCGCATGCTATTTTAATGACAATAGTCAAATGAGGGATTGGTAAACCATTAGGTTATAAATTGCTATTGAATACAATTCTGCCATTTTTGATGGCCAACACTTCTCTTGGATACCATTTTTAAGAACAAAGAAAGAATAAAAGAACAGTATAGCAAAAGAACAGGTTCTTCAGCCCACCAAGCACCAATAGGTGATGTCTTTCTAAACTAAAAACCTTTTGCCTTTATGTTGTCCAAATCACTCTTTTTCCAGCCTATTTACGTATCTGTCAAGATGCCTCTTAAACATTGGTACTGTATCTGTCTCTACCACCTCCTCTGCAGCATATTCAGGCACATATCATCCTTTGTGTTAAAAAAAACTTGCCTTTCACATCTCTTTCATATTCTCCACTTTTTACCTTAAAATTACGTCCGCTAGTAATTCACATTTTTACCCTCGGAAAAAGACTGACTAAGGTTAAAAAATAGAAGTTTTCAATCAGTCACATTCTCTCATAGTCCCGCAATCCCTTAAACGCCCATGCAATTTCTTTTGAAAAAGCACACTTACCCCATACGTTTCTTGTTGCTGGCTAGAACTCGTGACCTCATGGACAAACTTTGAAAACCTTTATCATTTTTAGTATTTTGTTTACCATCTTTCCTCGTCCAACATTTATTTCGAACAATAAGCTATACCATTAAAAATCTATTGCTTGAGTAATGAATCCCATGCAGTTGGAATAGAATGAGGTGGCATTTCGCTTTGCTGTTTCCAAGATTGGTAGCGATGATTGCTATGTATTGGCAGAAGTTGGCAAGGACTTGATCCTCATTCTGCATTCAATTGGATATATTTACACTTACAAACTAACACTAATTAAATTCAAGTTTATATCATATTTTTGATAATTATGCTTTCCAGAATGCAACACTATGCAGTCAAACCAAATGCCTAACATTCCATGTGTCAGTTCTGCTACTATAGAATCAAAGCTTAGAAGAAAACTTACTTTTTCCCACTAAAGAAGTGGCATTTTCTGCATTCGAAATACAGTTTCTCACGATGTACTTTACGATAATGCTTCTTTACATTCTGGAATTGGCAAGTGGTGAAGTTGCAGAATTCACACGAGTAGTTCTTCACTTCTGGAGACTTCGGTAAGGCTTTCAATGCTTCAACTCCTGAGTCAGAGGTCTGTACACAATCTTGACAATCACGATGTGGAAACTCCAAAAAAACATTTTCTGAAATGATAAAGCACTTCTATAAATCCACGCAATAGCCTAAACCTACTGGAACATGAAGACATAGTACAGATGAAATGTTTGACTAAACCGCAAATAAGGAAAAACAAAATAACTTGCATCTATGTTGCACTTCTCAGCCAAAGAAATACTTTTGCAGTGTAGTACTGATGAGCAAATGAAGCACTCAATTTGTATCTAGTCGTGAGGTCTAATATACACCAATGATTGAAATAACCAGCTAATCAGCTTTGATATGCCTTTATGTTGGATCTAGATTGGTCACTGTGGAGCAAGCTAAACATTTAAAAAGGTGCCAAGAGATCTTTAATTCCTCCTGGGGAATCAACATTCTATAGTCACAGAAGTTACAGAAGAGATTGTGAGAATGATACAATGAACGACTTTAGTTCTGTGAGAGACTAGAGAAGCTGTATTTGCTCCCCATAGAGTAGAGAAGATTGAAGAGTTGTTCAAGGTCATAAATGGTATCACCAGAACTTCAAATAGTCAGAAGGCTTTAGGGAGTAGCTTTGCTCGCTGAGCTGTAGGTTTGATATCCAGACGTTTCATTACCTGGCTAGGTAACATCATCAGTGGCAACCTCCAAGTGAAGCGAAGTGGTTGTCTCCTGCTGTATTTATTTATATGTTTGTCCTGGATGGGGTTCCTGGGATTTGTGGTGATGTCATTTCCTATTCGTTTTCTGAGGGGTTGATAGATGGTATCTAGATCTATATGTTTGTTTATGGCGTTGTGATTGGAGTGCCAGGCCTCTAGGAATTCTCTGGCATGTCTTTGCTTAGCCTGTCCCGGGATAGATGTGTTGTCCCAGTCAAAATGGTTTTTCTTTCGGCATTAGAAACCACATTGAAGGATAACAAACTCATGGAAGAAACATAACAAAACGATCAGACAGACAGTTGCACCTACTCTGGGCCGAAAGAGGGAAGGAAACAAACTGAACACACAAGAAAAGAAAGCCCTAGAAAACCTCAAACAAGACAAAAACATCGTCATATGTAGGGGTATGGGTGGGTTGTGCTTCGGCGGGTCGGTGTCGACTTGTTGGGCCGAAGGGCCTGTTTCCACACTAAGTAATCTAATCTAATTACGGGCAGACAAGGATCATCTCACAGTCATCCTGAACAGAAGGGACTACACAGAGAAAGCCAATGCACTACTCGCAGACACCAACACCTACCAACAGATGGCGCTAGACCCGACCCCATAACTAGGAAACAGAATTACATATCTCCTAAGAAAAATTGCACAATTCCAGACAATTACACAAGATGGAATTCCAGGAAATGCAACCAGACGGGACCAACACCCCACGATTCTACGGACTACCAAAAATCCATAAACCAGGAGCCCCCCCTCAGACCCATAGTCTCAATACCCAGAATACTAACTTACAGACTGGCCAAAGAACTACACGCAAGACTGAAGTACCTAGTAGAAGAGTCACAGCACTCCATCCACTCAACCCAGGAATTCCAAAAAATCAAAAAACACCAAAATAGAGGAAGACGAAACAATGATCTCATTCGACGTAACAGCACTGTTCACCTCCATCAACATCGACCTGGCAAAGGAAACACTTATCTCACTTTTAGAAGAGACCATCTCACACACCCCAACCACCATCAATCACATTACCAATGAAAATATCATGAAGCTAGTGGACCTGTGCCTCACCACCCACTTCACCTTCAACAACATAATCTACAAACAAACCAACGACACATCCATGGGATCTCCGCTATCAGGATTCATAGCGGAAGCGGTAATGCAAAGACTAGAACAAACAGCCCTACCAACCATCAAACCAAAAATCTGGGTCCACTACGTAGATGACACCTTTGTCATCACAAAACGAAACAAGATAGAAGAGAGACATTTAACATCATCAAACAACACCCTCACAGGCATAAAGTTCACCAAGGAGGAAGAAACCGACAACAAACTTGCATTCCTGGATGTCACAGTCGAAAGAAAGGACAACGGAGAATTACAAACCTGCGTATACAGAAAACCGACAAACACTGACCAAATACTCAACTACACCAGCAACCATCCCAACACACACAAACAAAGATGTATCAGAACACTATTCCAACGAACCACCACACACTGCAGCACAGATGAACTTCGGAAAACGGAGGAGAACCACCTATACAATGTATTCAAGAACGGATACTCAAAAAAATACAGTCCGCAGATTCCTCAAGAACAAACCACGACAAGCAGACCAAACACAGCCAGAAACCCTAACCACCTTACTATACATCAAAGTAGTTTCAGAAATGACAGCCAGACTACTAAAACCCCTCGGAATCCTAGTAGCACACAAACCCACCAACACACTCAAACAAAAACTAACAAACTTAAAAGACCCAGTACAACCCATGGACAAAATTAACATCATCTACAAAATTCCATGCAAAGACTGCCACAAACACTACGTAGGACAAACAGGAAGAAAGTTAGCCACCAGGATACACGAACACTAGCTAGCCACAAAAAGACACGACCCTCTCTCCCTCGTAGCCCTACACACGGATGAAAAAAAAATACCATTTCGACTGGGACAGGCTAAGCAAAGACATGCCAGAGAATTCCTAGAGGCCTGGCATTCCAACCACAATGCCATAAACAAACACTTTGATCTAGATACCATCTATCAATCCCTCAGAAAACGAACAGGAAATGACATAATCACAAATCCCAGGAACCCCATCTAGGACAAACATATAAATAGAAAGCAGGAGACAACTGCTTCTCTTGACTTGGAGGTCACCACTGATGATGTTACCGAGCCAGGTAATGAAACGTCTGGATATCAAACCTACAGCTCAGCAAGTAAAGATACACCCTAAACCTCAAACTGAGCTACAAACCTTCACAAACCTTGCAGTCAGAAGGCTAATAAACAGAGGGAAAAGCCAGACAAGAGAATTTTCTTTTGTAAATGCAGCAAGTTTAGAGGATTTAAATAGCAGGTAGAAACAGATCGAATTGGAATTTCCAAAAAGAGAATTCATATTGTTCACTTGAATTATTTATATGGCTATGGGGAAAGAACCGGGGATAAGCTAACTGAATAACCAAATGGCTCCAAATGCTGTATTATTCTGTGATTTGAACAATGACCATCTTTTTATATTTTTTTTAAAATTAGGGACTGAAATGAGAAAGCACCGTTTAAAAAATAATCACTTTCTTAAGATAAAGGCTGCAGTTTTGAAAGCAAGGAACCTGCCATCTATTACAGGCATCCCATAAACAAGCATTTTAACAAACAGTAATTGCAGTTGGACTAGCAGATGTTTTGGAGCCAAGCAAGTTGGCATGCTAAATAAAAACTGAACAAACTGTGGATGGTGTCATTCAGAAACAGAAATTTAGGAAAAGCACTCTGAGGAAATCCAAGCAAACGCTGGGAGAATGTGCAAACTCCACGCAGAGGCTGGAATCAAATGCAGGGCCCTGGTGCTGTGAGGCAGCAGTGCTAATCACTGAGCCACCATGCCATCCTTAAGAAGCTTGACAACTTGCCTCACAAAAGCCATTGTACACTTGGTGAACATACAATTCAGGAACAGGATTGGGCCATTCAGCTCACCTGAGCTCACTCTCATTCAATAAAGGTCATGGCTGAGCCAACTGGAACTTCAAATTCACACCACTACCTAATCCTAATAACTGTTCACCCTCTTGCTTAACAACAATCTATCTACCTCTGCATTAAAATCTTTCAATGACTCTGCTTTCACCATCTTTTCAGGAAGAATGTTCCAAAGACTCATGGTTCTCAGAAAAAGAAAGCACCTTACCCTGGTCCTTCCCGCAAAAGGAACCATCCTCTCCATGTCTATAATGTCAAGACTCCAAAGGGTTCTAAATGTTTCAATCAGGTTGCCTTTAGTCTTCAAAACTTGAGCAGTTTCAAGTTTGGTCTGTCCATCCTTTCCTCATGAGACAATCTATCCATTGCAAGTATTAGTAAACCTCTTCCAAACTGGTGTATCAACCGACGCATTTACATTGTTCCTTAAAAGGTGGTGACCAATACTGTGCTAGGTATGCCTGATGTGGTTTGGCATAACTGAAGCATGACCACACTACCTTTGTACTCAATGCTCTTGATGAATTATAATATTATATTAGCTTTGCCAATTATTTGTTCTACCCACAGGAGAACGTATTGCAATTCATGCAGGAGAACACCCAGATCTCTCTGCATCTGAGCTTTGCAATCTCTCACCATTTGGATGACATGCTTTTTAACTCTTCCTGCCAAAGTGGACAACTTAACATTTTCCCACATTTGCTGCAATTGCCAGATTTTTGACAACTCACTTAATACATCAGCATCTTTTAGTAATCTCATGTCATCTTCATAACTTACTAAGCTGCTTGTCTACCATATCTACCATACCTTCTAATTCTTCATCCAAGTAATTGACATAAAATTGTGAAGAGTTGAGGTGCCAGTAGAGACCATGATAGCACACCAGTTGTTACATCTTGCCAACCTGAAGATGACCCATTTACATTTGGTTTCCTGTTAGCCAGCCAATCTTCGATCCATGCCAATATGCTAATCCCTACACAATGAGCTTTTACTTTGCACAATAACATTTAATGTGTCACTTTATCAAATACTTTCTGGAAATGTAAGCGCAGTATATCTATCTATTCTTCTTTATGCATGACACGTGAATCCTCCGCTAAGGAATACCAACAGATTCATTAAACATAATTTCCCTTTCACAAAACCATGCTGACTCTGCCAAATTAATATGAACTTAACCAATTGCTCTCACTTATCTAATAGTAGCTTCTGAAATATTCCCTACAGCAGATGTTAAGTTAACTGGCCTATAGTTTTCTACTTTGTTTCCTTTCCTTTTTGAAAGGCAATGAGAACCTTTTCCCTGACAATGAGAACCTTTTTCCACATATGGAGTCAGCTGTTACGAGGGTGCATAGCTTTAAATTAAGGGGTGATAGGTATAGGACAGATGTTAGGGGTAGATTCTTTACTCAGCGAGTCGCGAGTCCATGGAATGCCCTGCCAGTAGCAGTGGTGGACTCTCCCTCTTTAAACGGGCATTGGATAGGCATATGGAGGATAGTGGGCTAGTGTAGGTTAGGTGGGCTTGGATCGACGCAACATCGAGGGCCAAAGGGCCTGTACTGCGCTGTATTTTTCTATGTTCTATGTATAAAGGAGTTGTTTTATTACTTTCCAATCTAATGAGACCATCTCGGAATCAAGGGAGTTTGGGTAAATAGAAACCTATGCATCAACTCACCACTTCTTTAAAAAGGATGAATCCTCTAGAATCGAGACACTTGTCAATTCACAGTTCCAGCAAGTTAATCAGTATCACTTTTCTAGCAATTGTGAATTTCCTGAGCTCTCCCTCTCTTCCATTCCCGGATTTATGGGATGTTTTGGGATATTACTTCAATCCTCTCTAGTGAATGGTGATGCAAAAGAACCTGTTCAATTCACCTTCCAATTCCTTATTTTAAATTATTAATTCTCCAGTCTGATTTGCTCTAGGACTAACCTCCACTTAGTTAGCTCCATTATTAAATAGACATGCGAACTCAGATGTTTTCATATTTCTGGCTAGCCATCTCCTTTATTCTAATGTTTCCTTCTTTAGGGACAGATGTACAGCATGGGAGCAGACCCTTGAGTCCAATTCGTCTGAGCCAGATAGCCTAACCTAATCTAAAACACTTGCTACTCATAATACCCATCCAGATGCCTTTTAAATGTTGTAATTGTTCCAGCCTCCAACACTTCCTCTGGTAGCTCATTCGTGACACGCAACACCCTCTACAGGAACAGGGTGCATTTTAAACATTTCCCCCTTCCCCTTAAATCTGTTGCCCTCTAGTTTTGGACTTCCCCATAAGGGGGAAAAGACCTTGTCTATTCATCCTACCCATGCCCATGACATTAGAAACCTTTATAACATCACCTCTCAGACTCCGACGCACCAGGGAAAATAGCCCCAGCATATTTAGTGTCTCCCGATAGCTCAATCCTTCCATCTTGGCAATATTCTTGTAAATGGATGTAGGTTTACTCACTGAAGTGGAAGGTCAGTTTTCCAGATATTCCATCACCATACTAGGTAACATTTTCAGTGAGCCTCCACTGTTGGTGTAGCCCACTTTTTATTTATGTGGGAGTTTCCTAGGGTTGGTGATGTCATTTCCTGTGGTGACATCATTTCCTATGATGATGTCATTTCCCATTCTTTTCTCAAGGGGTGGTAAATGGAATCCAAGTCAATGCATTTGTTGATGGCATTCCAACTGGAACTCTGTTTCTAGGAATTCTCATGTCTCTGTTTGGCTTGTCCTAGGATGGATGTGTTGTCCCACTCGAAGTGGTATCCTTCCTCATCCGTATATAAGGATTCTAGTGAGAATGGGTCATGTTGTTTTGTGGCAAGTTGATATCCTTGTATCCTAGTGGCTAGTTTTCTACCTAGTTTTCCAGTGTTTGTCCAATGTAGTGTTTGTTACAGTTCTTGCAAGGTATTTTGTCTACATCAAAGACATCTCAGAAATAACTGAGACTACTCAGACCCCTTGGCATCATGGTAGCCCACAAACTCACCATTACACTAAAACAGCAGCTAATGAACTTGAAAGACCCTATACAGACAACAAGCAAAACTAATGTCATTTACAAAATACCTGCCCCTCATGATTTTATAAACCTCAGGTCACCCCTCAGCCTCCCACGCTCCAGAGAAAACCACCCCAGCTTATTCAACCTCTCACTATAGCTCAAATTCTCCAGCCCTCAGCAACATGATTGTAAATCTTTTCTGAACCCTTTCAAGTTTCACAACGTCCTTCTGATAGGAAGGAAACCAGAATTCCATGTAATATTCCAAAATTGGCCCAACCAATGTCCTGTACAGCTGCAAAGTGACCTCCCAATTCCTGTACTCAATACTCTGACCAATAAAGGAAAGCATACCAACACCTTCTTCACTATCCTATCAACCTGCAACTCTACTTTCAAGGAAATATGAACCTTCACTCCAAGGTCTCTTTGTTCGGCAACACTCCCTAGGACCTCACCATTAAGTGCATAAGTCCTGCTAAGATTTGCTTTCCCAAAATGCAGCACCTTGTATTTATCCAAGTTAAACTCCACCTGCCACTCATCAGCCCACTGGCCCATATGATCAAGATCCTGTTGTAATCGGAGGTAACTCTCTTCATTGTCCACTACACCTCCAATTTTGGTGTCATCTGCAAACTTACTAACTATACCTCTTATGGTCATATCCAAATTATTTATATAAAATGACAAAAAGTAGTGGACCCAGCACAGATCCTTGTGGCACTTCATTGGTCACAGGCCTCCAGTCTGAAAAACAACCCTCCACCACCACCACCTTCTTCTACCTTCATGCCAGTTCTGTGTCCAAATGGCTAGTTACATGAGATCTAACTTTGCTAATCAGGTTCCCATGAGGCACCTTGTCAAATTACTTTCCTAAGTCCATACAGATCATGTCTACCACACTGCTCTCATCAATCCTCTTTGTTACTTCTTCAAAGAACTCAATCAAGTTTGTGAGACATGACTTCCCATGCACAAAGCCATGTTGACTATCCCTAATTGGTCCTGCCTTTCCAAATACATGTACATCCAGTCCCTCAGGATTCCCTTCAACAACTTGCCCACCACTGATGTCAGACTCACTGCTCTACAGTTCCTGGCTTTTCCATACCACCTTTCTTAAATAGTGGCACCACATTAGCCAACCTCCAGTCTTCTGGCACCTCACCTGTGATTTTTGATGATACACAGAGCTCAGCAAGGGGCCCAGCAATCACTTCCCAGCTTCCCACAGAGTTCCAGGGTACATCTGATCAGGTCCTGGGGATTTATCCACTTTTACAGCGAGCAAACCTACACCCTAAAGGTAATCATCCCTGTCTTATTTCTCAGTTAAACCTCCAATTTTGGTGTAGCCTGCAAATTTATAAACCAGACCTCCTATTTTCACATCCAAATCATTTATATAAATAACGAAAAGCAGTGGACCCAGCTTGGGTGCTTGTGGCGCACTACTGATCCCAGGCCTCCAGTCTGTAAAGCAAATCTCCACCATCACCCTCTGCCTTCAGCCTTCAAACCAGTAGTGCTCCCTGCATTCCATGTGATCCAACCTTGCTAACTGATCAAAGAGGAACCTTGTCAAACCCTGTTCATATAGGTCATGTCCACAGATCTGCCCTCATCAATCCACTTTGTTACCTCTTCAAAGAAAAACTCAATTAAGTTAGTGAAATATGATTTCATAGATGGAGGCACTATTTTTGACCCCTTTTTAAGAAAAGGATATAGTAGCATTAGAAGCAGTTCAGAAGAGATTCTCTATGCTGATTCACAGGATGAGGGATTTACTCATCAGGAATGGCTAAAGGGTTTATTCTTCAGGTTTCAGAAGACTGAAAAATGAACTTATTGAAACTACACAAAATCCTGAGGGGATCGACAGAGTCATTATTGAGAAAATGTTTCCACCAAAAGGGGATGCTCAAACTAGGGAAAAAGTTCCAGAATAGGGGACAATAACTGAAAACTGTGGGGAGAAAAAAAATTCCTTCACATCAGAGTATAGTGAATGTTTAGAAACCTATACCTAAGAGCGGAGGACACTAGGTCACTGAAAGCATGTTAAAAAATAGTTAAGTAGAAATATTGGGCAGTTGAGGACCATGAAAAGCTGGCATGAAAGGGGAATTGAAGTCAGGGGCTGATTAGCTTTGATCTTGTTGACTGGTGGGGCAGGCTTGAGGGGCCAGATGGACTACTCATGGTCCTATTTCTTATGATCGAGGTGGTTAAAATTATGCAATGATTTTGTAGGGTGGATATGGACCAACTGTGTTAATTAATTGGTGAGTTCATATCAAAATGTATTTGCTTATATTTCAACATCCATTTGTGAATGGTGATAGACAAACAGAACGCACTGGAGAAGTTTCCATAACTATCCCCATCCTCAATTAAAGAGGAGCCCAATATATTAGTGTAAAGCATTAACACTGAAACAGTCAAAGCAATCTTCAGAAGTCTCGAACGAACGATCCATCTTAGCCTCCCCAGTGGTCTTTAGCATCACAGATGCCAGTTTTCAGCCAATTTGATTCACTCAAGAAATTGCTGGAAGCACAAGATACTGCAAAGACTCCAACAACATTCCTGCAATAGTTCCAAAGAGTCTTGGCTCCAGGATCTTCTGCTCCCCCAACCAAGCTGTTCCAGGATAGTTACAACATTGGCATCTACTCGACAATGTAGAAAGTTTCCCCAGATGTGTTTTGTATTCAAAAAGCAGGACAAATCCAACTCAGCTAGTTATCATCCAATCAGTCTATTCTCAGTCACGAGTAAAGTGATGGAAGGTGTCATCTACATATAATCAAGTAGCATTCACTAAGCAATAACCTACTCAGTGATCCCCAGTTTTGGTTCCATCAGAGCCATTCAGCTCCTGATGTCATTACAGCTTTGGTTCAAAAATGGATAAAAGAACGGAATTCTAAAAGTGAAAAAAATTAGCTCGCAACAGTCATCATTGAGCCGAGGTAAGCATTTCTGGCATCATGCCTTCATTTGGGAAGCCTGATTGGTTCGATCCTAACAAAGATTGGGCCAAGAATATGTTATTTTCTCTGTGAAATAAAATTCTGGCCACAAACCACCTAAGCGAGAGACAGTTTAATTCTGTTTTTTGGGATATCATAGGCCAGCATGGTGGCACAGTGGGTAGTACTGCTGCCTCAGCACCAGGGATTCTAGTTCAATTCCACCCTTTGGTGACTCTCTGTTTAGAGTTTGCACATTCTCCCCATGTTCGTGTGGGCTTTCCTTGGGTGTCCTAGTTTCCTTCCACAGTGCAAAGATGTGCAGGTTAGGTGGATTGGCTAAAATGCACATGGTGCCCAAGGCTAGGTAGGGTAGGTGGATTAATCATGAGAAACACAGGATTACAAGGAATAGCTTGGTGGGGTTAGGTCTGGGTTAGATGCTTTGAGGGTTGGTCATAGAGTTGAAGCACAGAGACAGTCCCTTTGAACCAAATCAGCCAAAATGTCCACCATGCTAAACCCCAATTCCCTGCACTTGGCCCATATGCTTCTCATCCTTTCCTAGCCATGTATTTATCCAAACACCTTTTAAATGTTGTTAACGTATCCGTCTCAACCATTTCTGCATTGGCTTACCAACCCCTTCGTAAAAACGTTGCCCCTCAGGTTCCCTTTTATTTTACCCTCCTCTAATCTTAAACTGATACCATCTAGTCCTCAATTTCTCAACCCGGGAAAAAGACTGAGTGCATTAACCCTATCAATGCCTTTCTTAATCTTATACACTTCTATAGATTCCCCCATCAGTCTCCAAAGTTCTAAAAGAAAAAAAAAATCAGCCCACTGAGTCCAAGCAATACCCTTGTAAATTTCTTCTGCACTCTTTCCAGTTTCATTAGATCCTTCTCATAGCAAGGTGACCAACGTCCTATACAACTGCAACATAACTTCCCAATTTCTATACTCAATGCCCTGACTGATGAAGGTTAGTGTGCCAAAAGCGGCCTTCATTGTCCTGTCTACCTGTGACTCCATGTTCAGAGAACAGTCCACTTGAACTCCAGGGTCCCTCCTCTGTTCCAGTACACTCCTGAAGGTCCTACCATTCACCATGAAACTCATTTCTTGATTTAACTTTCCAAAATATAAAACTCACACTTATCTATGTTAAACTCCATTTGCCATTTCTCGACCCACTTTCCCAGCTGATCAAGGTTCTGTTGCAATTTCTGGTAACCTTCCTCACTGTTCACTATACCACCTATTTTAGTATCATCAGCAAACTTACTGATCATTGATATTGATAACAAACAGTAATGGGCCCAGCACCAAACCTTGAGGCATTCCACAAGTCACAAGTCTCCAGTCTGACACGTATCCTTCCACTAGTACCCTCTGTTTCCTACATCAAGCCAACTATGTATCCAATTTGCCAGCTTGTTCTGGATTTCAGGCGATCTAACCCTCCAGAGCAGCCTACCACGTGGAACCTTATCAAAGGCCTTAATGAAATCTACAAAGCCTACGTCTATTACCCTGCTCTCGTCAACCTTCCTGGTTACTTCATCAAAGAGCTCTAACAAATTTGTGAAGAATGATCTCCCACTCATGATACCGTGCTGACTGCTCCTAATCAAATCCTGTCTTTCCAAATGCATGTATATCTTATTTCTCAGAATATTCTCAAGTAATTTCCACTGCAGATGTTAGGCTTACTAATCTATAGTTCCCAGGCTTGCTTTACAGCCTTTCTTGAATAATGGCACAACATTCATTACCCTCCAGTTTTACAGGACCTTCCATATCCGCCACAAGTTCACCTGTACCTCCACACACCATCTATTGCATCCGCTGCACCCTATGTGGCCTCCTCTATATTGGGGAGACGGGCCGCTTACTTGCGGAACGCTTCAGAGAACACCTCTGGGACGCCCGGACCAACCAACCCAACCACCCAAACCACCCCGTGGCTCAACACTTTAACTCTCCCTCCCACTCCACCGAGGACATGCAGGTCCTTGGACTCCTCCACCGGCAGAACATAACAACACGACGGCGGGAGGAGGAGCACCTCATCTTCCGCCTGGGAACCCTCCAACCACAAGGAATGAACTCAGATTTCTCCAGTTTCCTCATTTCCCCTCCCCCACCTTGTCTCAGTCGGTTCCCTCAACTCAGCACCGCCCTCCTAACCTGCAATCTTCTTCCTGACCTCTCCGCCCCCACCCCACTCCGGCCTATCACCCTCACCTTGACCTCCTTCCACCTATCACATCTCCATCGCCCCTCCCCAAGTCCCTCCTCCCTACCTTTTATCTTAGCCTGCTTGGCACACTCTCCTCATTCCTGATGAAGGGCTTATGCCCGAAACGTCGAATTTCCTATTCCTTGGATGCTGCCTAACCTGCTGTGCTTTAACCAGCAACACATTTTCAGCTTCTTAAATCTTTCCCCTCCCACCTTGAACCTATGCCCTCTAGTTTGGGGCTCCCCGACCCTAGGAAAAAGGCCTTGGCTATTCACCCTATCCATGCCCCTCATGATTTTCTAAACCTCTTTAAGGTCACCCTCAGCCACCAATGCTCCAGGGAAAAAAGCCCTCTCCTATTCAGACTCTCCCCACAGCTAAGCCCTCCAACTCTGGCAATACCCCTGTAAATCTTTTCTGCACCCTCTCAATTTTAACATCTTTCCTATAGAAGAGTGACCAGAATTGTACACAGTATTCTAAAAACTATCTCACCAATGTCCTGTACAGCCACAGCATGACATCCCAAATCCTATATTCAATGTTCTGACCAATGAAGGAAAGTGAGAGGAAGCGTGCTATCTGCCTTAATCACTGTCTATAACTCCAATTTTCAAGGAACTGTGTACCTGCACTTCAGATCTTTGTTCAGCAGCACTTCCTGGGGCCCTACCCTTAACCATTTACGATCTGCCCTTGTTTGCCTTACCAAAATGCACCAACTCACATTAAACTTCATCTGCCACTCCTCAGACCACTGGCCCATCTGATGATCTGCTGTATTTCTGTATGCCCTCATACATACATTCTACGCAGATAGATAACTTTCTTCACTGTGCACCACACCATTTTGTTGTATTTTGGTATCATCTGCTAACTTACTAACCATACCGCTTACATTCATATACAAATCATTTATACAAAATGACAAAAAGCAGCAAACCAAGTACCAATCCTTGTGGCACACCACTGGTCACACCGCCTCCAGTCTGAAAAGCAACCCTGTTCCTTATTTTCAAGCCAATTTTGTATCAGTTTGGCTTGCTCCCCCGGATCCCATGTGATCTAACCTTATTAATCAATCTATCATGCAGAACTTTGTCCAATGCTTTGCTGAAGTCCATATTGGCATCTAATGTTCTGCCTTCATTGATCTTCTTTGGACTTCTTCAAAAATAAAAACTGATCAGTCCTTGCCTTTCCAACAACTTGTTGGAATCCCCTCCAACAACTTATCCATCACTGACGCAAGGCTCACCAATCTGTAGCTCCCTGGCTTTTCCTTACAGCCTTTCTTAAATCATGGCATGTTTTCCAACTGCTAGTCTTCTGCCAACTCCTTCATAGCTGTCATGATACAGATATCTCAGCAAGGAACCTGGCAATCTCTTCCCAAGCTTCCTACGAAGTTCTAGTACAATTCTGCTGTAATGTGCGTTTCTTTAATGCGAATTGGCTATAACACAATTGGAGAATTTTGGCCATTATTTGTAGAACGCAAACGTTCCTTACCTGTATTGGTTATAAAGTGATTCTGGTCCCAATGCTTTAAATGGGGCTACTAATACGCAATTTTCTTGTAACACAGGATCACATGGGAACAGAACTATCACGTTATATCAAAATAGACTGTAAACCTCGAGCATGATGTCATTGTATGGAATGGGTATGTGAAGTCATACATAAACACAGCATTAGGCGTACGTGTTGAGGTGCGCAAGCTTTTGAAATGGGGTACAGCAGCAGAGAGTCAGGATGCGGCGGCGGCTGGGGGGAGGGGGGGTGGGTGGGAGAGATCAGAGGTGAAGGTTGGAGGGATCGGGGAAAAAGAATTTGGGGTTGGGAGGAGAAAGAATCGGAGAGTACAGGGAAGTGAAGTAGGGGGTGCAAGTGGATGGGGAGGAGATGATGGAGAAGAGAGACAGAGATTGAGGAAGGAGAGCAAGAAAGAAGTGAAGTCCTACCATTGAACGCTTGATACATGTATCCTCCAGTTTTTTCAGCATCTGAAACTGCTGCACGTAGTTTTGGCATAAGAAATCTTCCATGCACTTTGAGTGAATGAGATCTTAACTGTTCAATTATTGGGGTGGAGTACGAACACCTGGGGCATCTGTAGTTTCCACCTTCTGCAATATTCATATAGAAAAACTATTCAACTTTAAACAATTGTGTACCACTTTATTCACAATTATATTTTCCTCATAAAATTAATCTGATAAAAATTAATAGTCCTTTCAACAATTCCAATGAAATTGAATTTTCAAGTGTTTATGTACCATATAACTTTGCCTGAGAGATATAACTCAAGAAAAATAAGTACCTACTGTATCAATAACAATTATTGCAGGTACTTCTGTGCAGTAATACTATTGCAAGAGCTTAGTTCAGTAACTTCCCTCAGGCAGAACAGCTTTATATAATCTTTAAAATTAGCCAAACTTAATGAAAGTTAAAACATGATGACAATCCTAAGCAAGAAGTCAAAATACCTGAACTAGTAATCTGGATGTCATGTTTTAAGCCACTCTTTCTTTTTCTAAATTGGGGAAAAAGGAAGAAATAATTAGCTTTTAACACATAATTCAAGGCCTCTCTGTTATCATACTGTTCTTGACCCTTCAGATTGATTTTTAAAAATACAATATATTACCTAAATGGAAAAAGCTGACAAAGCTCCATGTGTAAAAAAAAATGTTAGTATGCTGGTACAGCAAGTAATTAGGAAAGCTAATAGAATCTTAGCGCTCATTGCAAGACGAATTAAATACAAAGTTAGGGAGATTATACTTCAGTTATTCAGGGCATTGATGAAACTATATCTGGAGTACTGTGTGTAGTATTCGTCTCCTTATTTAAGGAGGATGTGATTGCATTGGATGCAATTACAAAAATGTTTGCTCAAACAAAACCTGGAATCAGTAGGTTTCTCTTATAAGACAAGGTTAGATGGTGGTTGGATCGATTGGAGATTATAAAAGATATGACTGGATTGAAATGTAAAATATCCTGACAGGGCATGACAGGATGGATGTGGAAAGATTACTTCCTGATGTGGAAGGATTGCTTCTTGTTGTGGAAGAATCTCAAACTAGTGATCACTGTTTCAAAACAGAGATTGCCTGTTTAAAGCAGAAATTGAAAAAAATCTTTTTCCTTACGATAAGTTGTAAATCTTGGAGCTTTTTCTCAAAAAGGTGGTGGAAGCAGTCTTAACTTTTTAAAAGGCACAGTTGGATGGGTTCTTAGCAAGGGGGTAAAAAGGTTATCAGACATGTGCAGGAATCTGATATAATGATCTGACTGAATGGTGCAGCAAGTTCAAGGGGTTAAGTGGCCTAAATCTGCTCCTAATTTGAATATCCATGTCAGTATTATTACAAGATCTTCCAAATGCTTTAATCGGTTTTAGTTCATCTTCCCAACTTGACTACATGCAGAAAGATTTAAAATTGTACATTTTTAGATTCTGCAAACAAACTGCTTCCTTCAAATTCATAAAGAAATCTGTTTGTTGTACTAAACTGAAGAGACAACGAGAATGAGTACAAGAACAAGAGTGAGGGTGAGCTAGATATTTGACCAAGGCTTTGTGTGATGCAGTCATCAGTCTAAACTCAAGAAGCCAAATTTCAAATTACAACCATAAAAGGGGCCAGATTGTTGCCACAAAGAAAACAACAGTTAACATTTTTTTAAACAATTCATTCATGGATCATGGGCATTGCTAGCTGAACCAGCATTCATTGCTCATCCCTTGAGATGGTGATGGTAAGGTAAGGTACCTTCATTTGCCATAGGCAGAATCACATCACCACTGGGGAGGGAGTTCCAGAACTTTGATCCAGTGACACTGAAGGAATAATGATGTGTTTTCAAGTCAGGATAGTGAGTGGCTTGAAGGGGAAATTGCAAGTTCTCATACATCTCCTGCCCTTTTCCTCAAATGGCAGTGGTGTGGGTTTGAAAGGTTTTGTCTAAGGAGCCAAAGTGAATTTTTGAAGTTCATTTTGTAGATAGCACCCATTTTAGTTTCTCAGTATTAGTGGTGGAGAGACTGAATGTTTTGAGATGTTTGTGGAACCACAAACTTCCCAAGCTACTAGACAATTTGAATAAGGATGCAAGGTTTGAATGCATTTATTCCATTTGTAGAGATTGAGTTCTGGCATATGAATGAATGCTATTTTCATAAACTGAAAGTGTGTCACATTGAGGTCAGTTGTTTTCTTAAGTCTATTGTTAGTGTAGCTATTAGCATACTCCAGGTTCTTCACCAACTACCGCCCATTTACAGAGTTACAACTAACAGTAAGACAGTTTATGTTGGTCAAGTATGCTCTGTACTCTGCCTATTACAAACAACAACATTTTTTTTTATTTGTCATGGACAAGCTCAGACTCCTTCAAAATATTTTAAGAAGGTAACCTTTAAAGGCAGACAAAAAGTGGATATTCCAGGAGGGGTACAGCTGGTCAGACCACTCAGCTTCAAGCAAAACAGAATTTAATTAAACACTACACTTGAAACACAAACAAAAGGAAAACAGAATTTAGAATACCAATCCAACCAACTCAAAATTGCAACTTAACAAAGTAGTTCCAATTCCCAGAACATCCCAAAAACACACCCCTTAGCAAATGGAAAAATCAAACAGATCCATACAGGCAAAAGAGGTTTCAGAGAGAAAGTTCAGTCAGGAAGCATCTGTGAAGCATGGAACCTCTTTTCATCATAGCTGCTTCTCTGCTACCAGGAGTTTTCTGATTGCCTGTTATAACTAAACCAAACTAGAAAATAAAAACTGAATTGGGAGAACTAGCCAAGTCCCTGCCACTGTTCAAAGCAACCATTTCCACAGAAATCCACACCTCTGCCCTTACAACCCCTCTTGGAAAAAAAACTAAGGACAAATAACCTCGTTAAAGAGGCAGGATCATCACACTTCCCCCTTAAGAAAGAAACAAACCATCAATATATAAAGATGGCTTCATTTTAACGTCTTACACTGTCAGTACACTACAATACATATACATTATATCGACTACAACCATGTAAACCTGCAATATTACACTATTTCCATCCATTTACTCCCGTCACCAAATGCCTCAGTTTCTCATCCAAGTCTCCACAATGCATCAGCATCACATTTTCTTGCCTTGCCACGTGTACAATTTTCAAGCTGAATGGCTGTATAAATTAGCTCCATCTAAAACAGTCTGGAATGTTTGTCCTTAAATTTCTCCAAAAATTTTAATGGGTTATAAATCAGTATATATGAATGTCTCAGACACATTACTGGCAATATAAATGTTCCAACAGCAACCCCAAGCTCAAAGTCTCCTTCTCAATTATTGAATACTTCTCCTGGAGAAATACACGAAAGATCTTTCTATCCTCTTGTCTTCTTTTAAGAGTACAGCATCGACACCCACATCACTCGCAACAGCTACTTTGAATGGCTGTGTGTAATTAGGTGTGGCTAATACTGGTGCAGTGGTAACAGTTTTCAGGCTGTCAAATGTCTTTTGACAGTCCGCCTTCCACTGAAACTTCTTGCTTTTCTTTCGTAATTTAGTGAGTGGAGCAGCCACACTGCTAAAATTCAGTACAAATTTCTAATAAAATCCAATCAATCCCAGGAATCGTAGTACTGATCTCTTCAATGGTATGAGAAGCTCCTCATAACCTTTGCTTTTACATTTGTAGGGTCATCTGTCCATGTCCAATGACAGGAAGGTGACTTGGGCTTTAGCATATTCACACCTTGCCAGGTTTATCACCAAACCTGCCTTCTGAAGTCAATCAAATAATTCTGGTAAATGCTGCAAATGTTCCTTCTACGTTTGACTAAAAATCACCAAGTCATCGATGTAAACCACACAATTGGGTAGTTTGGAAATGACCTTAATATTTAGTCTTTGAAATGCAGCTGGCACATTTTCCAAACCAAGCGGCACAACTTAAAATTGTTACAGTCCATTCATAGAGTCTTAGAGATGTACAGCATGGAACCAGACCCTTCGGTCCAATTCTTCCATGCAGACTAGATATCCCAACCCAATTTAGTCCCACCTGCTAGCACCTGGCCCATATTCCTCCAAATCCTTCCTATTCATATACCCATCCACATGTCTTTTAAATGTTGCAATTGTACCAGCCTCCACCACTTCCTCTGGCAGCTCATTCCATACACGTACCATTCTCTGCGTGAAAAAGTTGCCCCTTAGGTCTCTTTTGTATCTTTCCCCTCTCACCCTAAATCTATGCCCTCCAGTTCTGGACTCCCCAACCCCAGGGAAAAGACTTTGTCTAGTTATCCTATCCATGCATCTCATAATTTTGTAAACCTCTATAATGTCACCCCTCAGCCTCTGACGCTCCAGGGAAAATAGCCCCAGCCTATTCAGCCTCTCCCTATAGCTCAAATCTTCCAACCTTGGCAACATCCTTGTAAATCTTTTCTGAACCCCTTCAAGTTTTAGTGTTACAAAAGCCAAAACTGCCTTTGCTCTTTCAGATAAAGATTGCTGCCAGGTACCTCTGAGTAAGTCCAACTTAGAAATATAAGTTGCTTGTCCCACCTTCTCAATACAGTCTTCCAAATGTACAATCAGATATGAATCAGACTTTGTAATTGTATTGACTTTGCAATAACCATTGGGTACCACCTGGTTTTGGCACATTATGGGCGAGCTCTAGTTGTTGCAACTCACTTCAATTATGCAGTCTTGGAGCATGCAGTCAAACTCCTTTTGAACATGTGCCAATATTAGAGGGTTAAGTCTATACAGATGTTGCTTAATTTGAATAGCATTTCCTTTATCTACATCATGCATAAGTAGATTAGTACCTCTCAGCTTATTTCTACATTTCCCCATATGCGACAATAACAATTCTTTCAGGTCATTTCGTTTTTCCTCTGGAAGATAACTCAATAATTTATGCCAATTTTTGGAAACTTTCTCATTTGTCCAATTTACTTTGAAGAATGTTTAATTTAGAATCCTCTAAACCTAGTTCTTCACTCTATGTTGCAACTAATAACACATTCTCCTTTTGCTTTTCTTCCCTATCAAAATACCGTTTGAGCATATTCATATGAACATTTCTTTCTATCTGAATTCCTTATCACTCAATCTCCTTAAAATTTGATAAGGTCCACTAAGCATTGCTTTCACCTACCACAGGAAGTAACACTAACACTATCTCCATAGCAAAAATGTGATTTTTGATTTGTCTTCCTCCTGTTTCATCATATGCTGTGATACTTTTAAATGCTGTCTATTAGATTTCCCCACGATGTAATCATTCCCTAAAATTTGTCACATAGTCCAAAGATGTGGTCTCTAAATTCTGACTCAGCAATTTCTCTTTAATTTCAGTGGACTCTCACTTAATGCCCAAAAGACCAATTCAAATGGATTAAATTTGGTCAATTCATTTGGTGCATCTTTGATGGCAAGAAGTACAAACAGAATTCCTTTATCCCAATCATCTGGATCGTCTTGACAATAAGCCCCTAATATGATCCTTAATGTCTGATGCTACCTTTCTAGCACTCCCTGCATCTCTGGATGGTACGCAGCAGATTTGAATTCCTAAGCTGCCCATTACATCAAAGTTATTCAAGGAAGTTAAGTTTTTTGGTAGTCCCTATCTAGTGAAAAATTTGAGTAACTCTTCTAAAATCCTTTTAGCAGCAATATTGCAAAATAGAATGGCCTCTAGAAATCTAGTGGACACATCCATTATTGTTAACAAATAATGATTCCCACTACGCTTTAGCTAGGGGTCATATACCTTTATACCGCTGAGGCCAAACGCCAACTCGCGGACACCTCCTCTTATCGCCCCCTCGACCACGACCCCACCTCCCACCACCAAACCATCATCTCCCAGACCATCCATAACCTCATCACCTCAGGGGGATCTCCCATCCACTGTCTCCAACCTCATAGTCCCACAACCCCACACCGCCCGTTTCTACCTCCTGCCCAAAATCCACAAACCTGAATGCCCTGGCCGACCCATTGTCTCAGCCTGCTCCTGCCCCACCGAACTCATCTCCCAATACCTTGACACGGTTCTGTCCCCTTTAGTCCAAGAACTCCCCACCTACGTTCGGGACACCACCCACGCCCTCCACCTCCTCCAGGATTTTCGCTTCCCCGGTCCCCAATGCCTTATTTTCACTATGGACATCCAGTCCCTGTACACCTCCATCCCCCATCACGAAGGACTCAAAGCCCTCCGCTTCTTCCTTTCCCGCCGCACCAACCAGTACCCTTCCACTGACACCCTCCTTCGACTGACTGAACTGGTCCTCACCCTGAATAACTTCTCTTTTCAATCCTCCCACTTCCTCCAAACTAAAGGAGTTGCCATGGGCACCCGCATGGGCCCCAGCTATGCCTGTCTCTTCGTAGGATATGTGGAACAGTCCATTTTCCGCAACTACACTGGCACCACGCCCCACCTTTTCCTCCGCTACATCGATGACTGTATCGGCGCTGCCTCGTGCTCCCACGAGGAGGTTGAACAGTTCATCAACTTTACTAACACCTTCCATCCCGACCTCAAATTCACCTGGACTGTCTCAGACTCCTCCCTCCCCTTCCTAGACCTTTCCATTTCTATCTCAGGCGACCGACTCAACACAGACATCTACTATAAACCTACTGACTCCCACAGCTATCTGGACTACACCTCCTCCCACCCTGCCCCCTGTAAAAACTCCATCCCGTATTCGTCTCCGCCGCATCTGCTCCCAGGAGGACCAGTTCCAACACCGCACAGCCCAGATGGCCTCCTTCTTCAAGGACAGCAGATTCCCCCCAAACGTGATCGACGATGCACTCCACCGCATCTCCTCCACTTCCCGCTCGTCCGCCCTTGAGTCCCGCTCCTCCAACCGCCACCAAGACAGAACCCCATTGGTTCTCACCTACCACCCCACCAACCTCCGTATACAGCGTATCATCCGCCATCATTTCCGCCACCTCCAAACGGACCCCACCACCAGGGATATATTTCCCTCCCCTCCCCTATCAGCGTTCCACAAAGACCACTCCCTTCGTGACTCCCTCGTCAGGTCCACACCCCCCACCAACCCAACCTCCACTCCCGGCACCTTCCCCTGCAACCGCAGGAAATGTAAAACTTGCGCCCACACCTCCTCCCTCACTTCCCTCCAAGGCCCCAAGGGATCCTTCCATATCCGCCACAAGTTCACCTGTACCTCCATACACATCATCTATTGCATCCGCTGCACCCGATGTGGCCTCCTCTACATTGGGGAGACGGGCCGCTTACTTGTGGAACGCTTCAGAGAACACCTCAGGGACGCCCGGACCAACCAACCCAACCACCCCGTGGCTCAACACTTTAACTCTCCCTCCCACTCCACCGAGGACATGCAGGTCCTTGGACTCCTCCACCGGCAAAACATAACAACACGACGGTTGGAGGAAGAACGCCTCATCTTCCGTCTGGGAACCCTCCAACCACAAGGGATGAACTCAGATTTCTCCAGTTTCCTCATTTCCCCTCCCCCCACCTTGTCTCAGTCAGTTCCCTCAACTCAGCACCGCCCTCCTAACCTGCAATCTTCTTCCTAACCTCTCCGCCCCCACCCCACTCCGGCCTATCACCCTCACCTTGACCTCCTTCCACCTATCACATCTCCATCGCCCCTCCCCCAAGTCCCTCCTCCCTACCTTTTATCTTAGCCTGCCTGGCACCCTCTCCTCATTCCTGATGAAGGGCTTATGCCCGAAACGTCGAATTTCCTATTCCTTGGATGCTGCCTAACCTGCTGTGCTTTAACCAGCAAAACATTTTCAACTGTCATATGTAATCAATTAAGGTTCTTGTAAAAAGGTTCCTCAAATGTAGGAATAGGTGTTAAAGGTGCAGGTTTCATTACTGCCTGTGGTTTTCCAATTACCTGATATGTATGACATGTCTGGCTGGCAAACTTCAATTACATCCTTGTCAGTCCAGGCTAGGAAATATGTTTTTGTATTTTAGCTTGAGTTTTTCTTACTCTTAAATGACCTCGTACTGGCAGTTCATGCGCTATCTCAACGCCTCCTTTCTATAATACACTGGTAATAGAACTTTATGAATGTCTGCCCATTGTTCAACTACTTGAAGGTGTGATGGTCTCCATTTCCTCATTAAGACATCATTCTTAAGGTAGTAGCACTCAGAATACACTCACATTCCTCTTCCATGTATGCTTTTGATACAACTGCTTCAATTTTTCAACTTTCTGTTGTAACTCAGTTAATTTTTCTGACCTAAAGATATCTACATTGTCCTCCAACTGTTCTCACAAGTTCTCACTACTTCAGGAAGTGAATTTTTGAAATCCTCCAAAATAATCACCTCTCTTTCAAACTCAATGCATGTTTGACCAGGGTCCGTCCTTAGATTCCTGAAACGTCATCGGTTTAGCCGTTTCCAAAGATTTTGATGGCTTTTCCAGCAAATTTAAATGCTGTGCTATTGCTGTAATTATCTGTCCTTTTCTCATGAATGAAGGTAACTCCAACTCCAGCTTGTCTGCCAGTTCCAGTAGCTTTGCTTTATTCATCTTTTGTAGAGCCCCCAAAGTCACTTCTTCCAACCCTAGAAAACTCTTGATGCCTGAAAGAGCCATTACTACAACCAAGCGCTGCTTAAACCAACTAAATTCAACACCTGGAACAAAAGACACCAAAACAAAAAGACACTCATTACCTTTAAGTCCAACAACCCTAGTCCCAAACTGGTACAATACAATAAATCCCAAATAAGCCCCCAGTCTGTTATGGACCAGGCCAGACCCCCCTCAAAATATTTCAAGAAGGTAGCCCAGACCTTAAATGTTTTTTGGAAAGGTCGATGTCAAGTGAATATTCCAGTAGGGATATAGCTGGTCAAACCACTCCACTTCAAGCAAAACAGAATTTATTTACACACTACACTTGAAACATGAACAAAAGAAAACCGAATTTAGAATAACTTCACTAATTGAAAACCTAATCAACTCAAAATCAAATTAACGAGGTTGTTCCAATTCCTGCAACATCCCAAAAATACACTCCTTGGCAAATGGTAAATTCAAACACAGGTCCTTACAGGCAGGAGAGTTTCAAAGAGAAAGTTCAGTCAAGAAACATCTGTGGAAACATTGAATCGCTTTTCACTGTAACTGTTATTTGGTACCAAGAGTTTTCACCACCTCATTTTCCCCAGATACCTCCTCTGACAGTGATGCAAATCTCTCATTAGCTCTACTAAACCGACCTAGAAAACAAAACCCGAACTGGCCACTTCACTGCCATTGTTCAAAGTAACCATTTCCAGACAAATGAGCACCTCTGTCTTTACAACCCACCTTGATTTAAAAAAAACAAGGACAGCATATCTTGTTAAAGGGGCAGCATTGTCACATTTTTGATCAACTAATTATGAGAACACCTGTCATTACACCAGCAATGAAATTCTTTATTTGACTGCTCGTATGTTGCCAGGTACATAGGCAGGCTGTACAAAATAACTAACTGGGGATAAACAAACTGGCATAGTGACAGCTCTGAAGCTTTAGTAATTTACATTTAGTCTTGGTTCCAAATGTAAAGCCTAAGTGCAATATCATCTAAATGCGAAAGTCTCATTTTCAGAAATGTAGTTTATTCAAAAATGATCAAAGTAGACTATACTTTCAGTGCTTAAGAAATGTAGCATTAACACAATTAATTGAAATATCACCTGATGATATGTATTGGGATCATAAACAAAACACATTCAAATAAACAAATCTGTATTACCTGCTCTTCGTTATAGAGCGGTGGCATGTTTTGGATGTAAAGTGTATCTTTTCATGGTTGCGAAGTCCTGCCAGTGCTTTAAAAAGCCGTGCACAGTGCCCACAGCGATATCCTTCCAATGAACTGTGCTTCACTGTATTCTCCAAGCACGTTGCTTTTACCCGAGAAGCACGATCTCTGCTGAACACCTCATTGCCTGTTGTCTTAAATTTTTAAAATGGCATTAATGTTCCAGCAAATAGCTAAGAGGGATATTTCATATTGCACTCTTAAAATTTTTAAAAATTGCAATTCATTGCTGCTTTGTGGACAAAGGCTTCTCAAATCAGGTTAGAATGACTACCCTTGATATCAAGATAGCAATGGACCACATGACAAACAGCTCATGTAAATCGAGATTCTAGATTAGTGGTGCTGGAAGAGCACAGCAGTTCAGGCTGCATCCAAAGTGCAGCGAAATCAACTTTTCGGGCAAAAGCCCTTCATCAGGAATAAAGGCAGTGAGGAGGGTGGAGGTGGGGAGAAAGTAGCGTAGAGTACAATGGGTGAGTGGGGGAGGGCATGAAGGTGATAGGTCAGGGAGGAGAGGGTGGAGTGGATAGGTGGAAATAGAGCTAGGCAGGTCGGACAAGTCCGGACAAGTCATGGGGACAGTGCTGAGCTGGAAGTTTGGAACTAGGGTGAGGTGGGGGAAGGGGAAAATGAGGAAGCTGTTGAAGTCCACATTGATGGCCTGGGGTTGAAGTGTTCCAAGGCGGAAGATGAGGCATTCTTCCTCCAGGCGTCTAGTGGTGAGGGAGCAGCAGTGAAGGAGGCCCAGGATCTCCATGTCCTCAGCAGAGTGGGAGGGGGAGTTGAAATGTTGGGCCATGGGGCGGTGTGGTTGATTGGTGTGGGTGTCCCGGAGATGTTCCCTAAAGCGTTCTGCTAAGAGGCGCCCAGTCTCCCCAATGTAGAGGAGACCGCGTCGGGGGCAACAGATACAATAAATGATATTAATGGATGTGCAGGTAAAACTTTGATGGATGTGGAAGGCTCCTTTAGGGTCTTGGATGTAGATGAGGGAGGAGGTATGGGCGCAGGTTTTACAGTTCCTGCAGTGGCAGGGAAAGGTGCTAGGATGGGAGGGTGGGTTGTAGGGGGGAGTGGACCTGACCAGGTAGTCACGGAGGGAACGGTCTTTGCAGAAGGCGGAAAGTGGTGGGGAGGGAAATATATCCCTGGTGGTGGGGCCTTTTTGGAGGTGGCGGAAATGTCGGCGGATGATTTGGTTTATGCGAAGGTTTGTAGGGTGGAAGGTGAGCACCAGGGGTGGGGTCCTTGTTATGGTTGGAGGGATGTGGTCTGAGGGCGGAGGTGCAGGATGTGGATGAGATGCATTGGAGGGCATCTTTAACCATGTGGGAAAGGAAATTGCGGTCTCTAAAGAAGGAGGCCATCTGGTGTGTTCTATGGTGGAACTGGTCCTCCTGGGAGCAGATACGGCGGAGGCGGAGGAATTAGGAATACGGGATGGCATTTTTGCAAGAGGTAGGGTGGGAAGAGGTGTAATCCAGGTAGCTGTGGGAGTCAGTGGGTTTGTAAGAAATGTCAGTGTCAAGTCGGTCGTCATTAATGGAGATGGAGAGGCCCAGGAAGGGGAGGGAGGTGTATTAGATGGTCCAGGTAAATTTAAGGTCAGGGTGGAATGTGTTGGTGAAGTTGATGAATTGCTCAACCTCCTCGCGGGAGCACGAGGTGGCGCCAATGCAGTCAACAATGTAGTGGAGTAAGAGGTGGGGAGTGGTGCCGGTGTAATTACGAAAGATCAACTGTTCTATGTAGCCAACAAAGAGACAGGCATAGCTGGGGCCCATACGTGTGCTCATGGCTACCCCTTTGGTCTGGAGGAAGTGGGAGGATTCAAAGGAGAAATTGTTAAGGGTGAGGACCAGTTTGGCCAAACGAATGAGTGTGTCGGTGGAAGGGTACTGTTGGGGACGTCTGGAGAGGAAAAAACAGAGGGCTTGGAGGCCCTGGTTATGGCGGATGGAGGTGTAGAGGGATTGGATATCCATGGTGAAGATGAGGCGTTGGGGGCCAGGGAAACGGAAGTCTTAGAGGAGGTGGAGGGTGTGGGTGGTGTCTCGAACGTATCTGGGGAGTTCCTGGACTGGGGGTATAGGACAGTGTCAAGGTAGGCAGAGATGAGTTCAGTGGGACAGGAGCATGCTGAGACAATGGGTCGGCCAGGGTGATCAGGCTTGTGGATTTTGGGAAGGAGGTAGAACCGGACAGTGCGGGGTTCCCAGACTGAGGTTGGAAGCTGTGGGTGGAAGATCTCCAGAGGAGATGAGGTTCTGTATGGTATGGGAGATGATGGTTTGGCGATGGGGGGGTCGAGGGGGCAGTCAGAAGAGGTGTCCTCGAGTTGGCGTTTGGCTTCAGTGGTGTAGAGGTCAGTGCGCCAGACTACCACTGCGCCTCCTTTATCCGCTGGCTTGATGGTGAGGTTGGGATTGGAGCAGAGGGATTGGAGGGTGAGGGGTTGGAATGGGGGAGGGGGGTAGACAGGTTGAGCACTTTGGATGCTGCCTGAACTGCTGTGCTCTTCCAGCACCACTAATCCAGAATCTGGTTTCCAGCATCTGCAGTCATTGTTCTTACCTCATGTAAATCTAGGTCAATATGAATCAAGAGGGAAAACACTCCACCTGGCAGAGTCACATCTGTAGTAGATGGGTAGGAAAGGGTTAATACTAAGGAGTGGGCAATCCAACCTTGGACCTCAAACAGTCTGGGCCTCCACAAAGTTTCAGTAAAAATGTTTATCATAGCAACAAGCTTTTGGTCATTTGGATAACATGCATAAAGCACAGCTGCAATTTCCCTCTCTCTGGGAGGTGCTGCAGGAAAAGAATCGGACATATTTGTCCTGGTGAGAAAATTAGTCCTTTTTCCCTAGTTCTTCAATTAAGTACCAGATGAGAAAGTCCATTGACATGTTTCTCAATTCACTAGCAATTAAGGTCCTTAGGTGGACAATTAATGTCAACTTAAGGGCCTCAACTTCTCCCCAGCTGATCACCTGCCTCCCAAGTGAGCTAGGAAGGTGGCTACTTGCCTAACTGGAAAACGATGGTAGTCAAAAAATGTTGTGCTAGAAAAGCACAGCTGGTCAGGCAACAGAGGAGCAGGAGAGTTGACATTTCAGGCATAAGCCCTCATCAGGAATGAAGCTTGTGGACCAAGGGGCTGAGAGATTAAAGGGATGGGGGTTGGGGTTGTGGGAAAGGTAGCAGAGAAGTCAATAAGTAGATAAAAGGGGGAGGGGGCGCAGTAGTAGGTTGAAGTGGTGGGTTGAGCAGACAGGTGGGAAGAAAGATGGGCAGGTAGGTGAAATGGCCATACTAAATTGCCCATAGTGTTTTGTGAATGGGTAAATGTAGGGGAATGGGTCTGGGTGGGTTACTCTTTGGAGGGTCCGAGTGCACTTGTTGGGCCGAAGGGCCTGTTTCCACACTAAGTAATCTAATCTAAAAGGACTATGCAGAGTTGGAGGGTTGGATCTGGACTCAAGATTAGGATACAGACAGACTCTAACCTCATTGTTCATGCATTGTCCAAGCTGAGATGTCACCTTTTTTTTAAAATATAAAACTTTGAGTTATCTCAGTAAGATGACTGATAAGTCGTTCTGGGATTTACATATTAATGAACCAAAACCTGCAACCAATTCTAAAAGATGAAAGACTTAACAGCAATCTAGGTTTGTTCAATATATTGTTTCAGTTTCTGACAATGTGATCTTTTGCTATAAATTCTGTTGCCTAATGGTGCTGCTCCACAGCTACCTGATGAAGGAGCAGTGCTCCATACGCTAGTACTTCCAAATAAACTGTTGGACTATAACCTTGGGTGTGTGATTTGTAACTTTAACCAGAGTTTGGATTGGGACATTTTCAGGATGAAAACCTAAAAGGAATGAGAACAGTGCTGGGAAAATGAGTTCAACAGCAAAGACTATTAATAAACAATGACATATTTAAAAGAAAAATTTGTGGCACCCAACAAGTATCATAGATTAGATTGGATTAGATTAGATTCCTTACAGTGTGGAAACAGGCCCTTCAGCCCAACAAATCCACACCGACCCTCCGAAGAGTAACCCACCCAGACCCATTTCCCACTGACTAATGCACCTAACACTATGGGCAACTCAACATAGTCAATTCACTTGACCTACACATCTGTGGGAGGAAACCGGAGCACCCGGATGAAACCCACGCAGACAGGGGAGAATGTGCAAACTCCACAACAACAGTCGCCGGGGGTTGGAATCAATCCCAGGTCCCTGGCGCTGTGAGGAAACAGTGCTAACCACTGAGCCACCCTCATCGTACTAAGTCAGCTACATACCATAAATCATGCTATTTAATTTATAACCCTATAACTTCAAACTTAGTCCTCATATTTGAATAACTTTGTTTACTAACAACACAATGGATATTTGCAACAGAATATTGAGAGAATATCCCTATCTTTGCTAATCATCATTAATTAAATATGTGAGCATATCCATCTTTATTCATTTCAATAATCTATTTAAAATCTTCCTTCTACAAATTACTATCCATGTAAAGATGCAAGAGAAAGGCAATTCAGGCCATTATGTTTGTGCTAACTCTCAAAGAGGAACTTAGCTAGTCCCATTGCAGACTCTAACAACTTGCTGTGCAAAACAGGTTTTCCTCATGTTGCTGCTGCTTTTTTTTGCAAATCATCTTAAGTGTCACTCACTATAACAGGATCATTATGCCAATAGGAATAATTTCAGCATGTCTACTCCACCAGACCACTCATGATTTTGAATACTTCTGTCAACTTACCTTTTCCAAGAGCAGCCCCAACTTCAACATCTAATTTCTTGGAAAGTTAGTCATTCTTGGAATCATTTATGGGAGTCTTTTCATTTGATAAATTACAAAGTAGGTGTCACATTTTAGGAATTCAGCTCATAGGCCAAATAATTGTGACAGAGGTTATCCTTGATGACTGGCAAGAAACTGTGGTTCCCACATCTTTACACAATATTCCAATTGAGGCTAAACCAATGTCTTATGCAAGTTTATCATAATTTGTTTTGTGCAGGACAGAGGGTTTTAGATTACTAGGGCCATGGGAGCATTTCTAAGGAGGTAGGATGCATACAAGTTGAATGGGGTTACATCTGAACAGGAATGGGATCAATATCCTCACGGAAAGGTTTGTTAATGCTGTCAAGATGAATTTAAATTAGACTGGTTGGGAGATAGTAGTTCAGGAGGTAAGAGCAGCTGCAATATGATGAGAAGGTAAGGACTGATTAGTGATAGTCAATTTGACTTTGTGTGGGAAATGGCATTTCACCAACTTGACTGACGAAGTGACAAAGATGCTTGATAAAGGCAGAGCAGTGAACATTGCCCATATGGACTTCAGCAAGGCATTCAACAAGGTTCTACACGATATACTAGTTAGGAAGGTTAGATCACATGTAATCCAGGGACAGCAAGCTATATGGATGCAAAATTGGCTTGAAGGTAGGAGACAGGGTGGTGGTGAAGCGCTGTTTTTCAGATTGGAGACCCGTGATCTGCAGTATCCTGCAAGGATTGGGGCTGGGTCCACTGCTTTTCATCATTTATACAAATGATTTGGAGGTGAATATAACAGGTATGTAATGATGCTGTCACTTCAAAAGGTTTAAGAGTGAATACCACTGCTTTCTTGAAATGCAGCCAGATTAGGTGTAGCTAGCTCTCTCCGATCAGGATTTCTGAGCAGCATCAGAAGCTATTGAAATCGAAACAGAGTTGGAGGTTTCAGTGAATGTCTCCTGGCTGCTACTCACTCCGAAGTTTCTTTTGATGCTTTCTTCCTCCTGAATGGGAGGATTGCATTTGAGAATCGGTGTCAGAATCTTCCTTTGTGCCAAGGGTGAAACATTGCTATACTGGAACAGTAAATTAGTAATAATTACTGTATCAATTATTCTGTTAAGTTTTTAAATAGAGTTAAGTTATTCTAAATTTCTCTTTCTTTGGTTGTGTTTACGTACAAGGTTTAAATAAATTGTGTTTTGCTTAACGTGAGTAGTTTGACCAATCGCATTGCGCCTGGAACAAACAACTTACATTTGACTTGAAAATTAAAAATAGTTAGGGGTCTGCTCTGATCTGTAACAGATATGGTTAGTAAGTTTGCAGACGACACCAAACTTGGTGATGTAGTGGGCAGTCAAGAAGGTTATCTTGGAGTACAATGGGACCTTCATCAGATGGGCCAATGGGCTGAGTGGCAGATGGAGCTTAACTTAGATAAGCAAGAGGTGCTCCATTTAGGAAAGGCAAAAATGGGCAGGACTTATACACTTAATGGTAAGGTCCTGGAGAGTAATGCTGAAAAAAAAAGACCTTGGAGTGCAGGTTCATAGTTCCTTGAAAGTGAAGTCACAGGTAGATAGGATAGCGAAGCAGCCATTTGATAAGCTTGCTTTTATTGGTTAGTGCATTGAATACAGGACATTGGTTAGGTCATTTTAGAAATACTGAGTGCAATTCTGGTCTTGCTGCTGGAGGATATTGTTAAACTTGAAAGGGTTCAGAAAAGATTTCCAAGATGTTCCTGGGTTGGAGGGCTTCTGCTATATGGTGAGGTTGAAGAGGTGGGCCTATATTCCCTGGAGCATCAGAGGCTGAGGGGTGACTTTACAGACATCTGTAAAATTATGAGGGGCATAGATAGTGTGAATAGCCAAGGTCTTTTCTCCAGGGTTGGGGAATCAAAAACTACAGGACATAGGTTTAGGGTGAGAGGAGAAAGACTTAAAAGGGACCAAAGAGGCAACTTTTTCATACAAATGGGGGGGTGCCTGTATGGAATGAACTGCCAGAGATAGTAAAACTGGCGGAGGCTGGTACAACTACAACATTTAAAGGGCATCTGGATGGGTACATGAAAAGGAAGGGTTTAGAGCAATATAGGCCAAATGCTATGAAATAGAAGAACATAGGTGAAAGTGAGGACTGTAGATCAGAGTCTAAATGTGTGGCAGTGGAAAAGCACAGCAGGTCAAGCAGCAACCAAGGAACAGAAGAATCAACGTTTCGGGCATAAGCTCATTACCAGGAATGGTTTATCCTCGAAACGTCGATTTTCTTGCTCCTTAGATGCTGCCTGACCTGCTATGTTTTTCCAGTGCCACCTTGAAATAGAACAACATAGAACAGTACACAGTATGGGCCCTCTATGTTGTGTTGACTTTTTATCCTACTCTAAGATCAACTATATACCTGACATTTTACTGTCAACCATGTGCCTATTCAAGAGTCGCTTTAATGTCCCTATTTTTTTTTTTTTTAGATTAGACTTACAGTGTGGAAACAGGCCCTTCGGCCCAACAAGTCCACACCGACCCGCCGAAGCGAAACCCACCCATACCCTTACATTACCCCTTACCTAACACTACGGGCAATTTAGCATGGCCAATTCACCTGACCCGCACATCTTTGGACTGTGGGAGGAAACCGGAGCACCCGGAGGAAACCCACGCAGACACGGGGAGAACGTGCAAACTCCACACAGTCAGTCGCCTGAGTTGGGAATTGAACCCGGGTCTTCAGGCGCTGTGAGGCAGCAGTGCTAACCACTGTGCCACCGTGCCGCCCACATTTATCTGACTCTACTACCACTGCTGGCAGTGCATTCCACGCACCCACCACTCTGTGCAAAGAACCTACCTCTGACATCTCCCCTAACTCTTCCTCCAACCAATTTAAAATTCTTCCCCTTTGTGATAAACATTTCCCAACTAGGAAATTTATTCACTCTATCGATGCCTGTCAGATCATCTTGTACACCTCCATCAAGTCACGTCTCATTCTTCTTCGCTCCAACGAGTAAAACCCTACCTCCCTCAATCTAAGATTTGCCCTCCAGTCCAGGCAGCAACCTGATAACTGCCCTCTGCACCCTGTCGAAAGCTTCCACATCGTTCCTGTAATGAGGTGACCAGAACTGGGCACAGTATTCCAAGTGTGGTCTAACCATAGTTTTACAGAGCTGCAGCACAACCTCGCAGCTCTTAAACTCAATCCCTCTGCTGATGAAAGCCAACGCACCATATCCCTTTTTAACAATTCTTGTCAACTTGGGTGGCAACTTTGAAGGATCTATGGATGTGGACCCCAAGATCCCTCAGTTCCTCCCCATTGCCAAGAATTCTGCTTTTAACACAGTAATCTGCATTCAAACTCATCCTTCCAAAATGAATCATTCCACAATTTTTCAGGTTGACTTCATTAACTCAGATCAAGTCTACAGGATTCTTAAGAGGGAGGGAGAGCAGCCAGAAGTCATGGTACACATTGGTACCAATGACATAGCTAGGAAAAAGGAATGAGGACCTGAAAAAAGTGAATATAGGGAGTTAGGTTGGAAGTTAAAAGGCAGAACAAGCTGAATAGCAATCTCAGGATTGCTAGTGGTGCCACAGGCTTGAGGAGCTAGGAACAGAGAGCGGGTGCAGTTGAACACGTGGCTGTAGAGCTGGTGTAGGAGGGAGGACTTCAGATAAGCGGATAATTGGACACCTTTTGGGGAAGGCAGACCTCAACAAAGAAGATGGATTGCAGTTGAACTGGAGGGGTACCAACAGTCTGGGTGGGAAGTTTGCTAGAGTTCTTCAGGAGGATTTAAAACAGGTTTGGCAGGGAGGTGGGAAACAAAACTATGCATCAGAGTATAGGGTAGCTGGTGAACAGGCAGATGCAGCATGCAGAGAATTTGTGAGGAAGGGTAAACAGTTGACAGGGCAAAGTTGCGGTCAGTGTGATGGTCTGAAGTGTGTTTATTTTAACACTAATGTCAGGAATAACAGTGATGAACTTAGAGCATGGATCATTACTCGGAGCCATGATATTACGGAGACTTGGATGTTAAAGAATGCTCGTCGGATGTTCCAGGGTTTAGACGTTTCAAAAAAATGAATAAGGAGGGAAGTAAAAGAGGTGGGAGAGGTGGTTTCTTTGGGGTGGTGATGTCATTTTCTGTTCTTTTTCTCAGGGGGTGGTAAATGGGGTCCAAGTCAATGGACAGAAAATGACATCACAAATCCAAAGAAACCCAAATATATTAATAGAAAGCAGTAAACATCAGCAGTGCTCCGTCTGAACACTCACTGAAGATGTTATCTAATATGGTGATGAAATGGCTGAAAATGAACCTTCCAGCTCAGCGAGCAAACCTACATCCAGTATCTCAACCTGAGCTACAAATCTTCTCAAAACTCACTAATAAATCAAAGTTAGTTAGAACATCTGCTTATTTGACAAGGATTTGGAATCTTAGAATTTTTGCTTAAAATTCCTGAGATAAAACAATTTGGACAAAGTGAAATAAACAATCGCAGTTACAATCCAAGACACAAAGGAGAAATAAACTTGGAAAATGATCATACTCAATGCAAGTTGAAACTAGATTTTTAAAAAAAAAATCAACCTATTCGGCCATGTTATGACACACAACTGGCATGGAACAGTTAGACTTGAACCATGCCTCCTGGTCCAGAAGTAGGAACAAAAACAGTACCACAAGAGCCCCCCACAAGCTGAAATTATTTTCTATACCCACCTCATCAGAGATGTTGTTACACACCTCTGGACTGGGTAGAACTTAAATGCAAGTTTCCTGGCTCAGAGATAGGGATGCTGCTATTGTGCCATAAAAGCCACAAGGCAAAATTACATATACCTCCCAGATTACCTGAAGCTAACAAAGCTCTATTACATTACGTGATGTAGTGGGGTTTTTAGTGGCCCACACCTATAAGCCAGAAGATCTAGGTTCCATTTTATGTCATGCACAACTGTCCTAGGGGTGTAGTGTAACACATCTGCAAATGTTCATTCGAATAACTATCTAATTTAGCAAATCTTTCACACCAAGTTGCTTTGATCTTATTTCTGATTAAATATTCAAACAAGACAAGTCAAAAATGTATTATAAATATTGAAGTTAACTTTGACCTCTATTTAACTCCCCATTTAGTGTCTTGTAAATTCAACCTGATAACTGTTAAAAATGAATAAAAACTATCCTATTCTTCACTTTTTCCATTCCCTATGTGATGCTAAGAAGAATTAAAACTCAATAACAATTAAGAACCAGTGCACCATACCAGATCTCCTCGTTGCCAGTTATCTTCAGCACCAAATACACATTCGTGGACTGTGCTTTTATTAACAGGATCATCAAATTCACCAAAAATGTCACTGTGGTCAATATTTTGCTTTCCTGGCATTATGTTATATTCTAAGCACTGACTTCCACATCCATCCAGTGGAAATTGTTTAGATGACAATCTTGTTACATCTAATGAGTTTGCAGCCTTGGTGATCTTTGGTCCAGAATGAATTGGGTTGGTGTTCTGATTTCTCAGGTGCTCTCTGACAGGTACTGTCATTATTAAATCTCGATCTCCCTTATGGCTGATCAGTTCAAGTTCACTGCCAAAGGCTAAAGGTTCCTTGGTACTGACCATATTCATTCCCCACTCCAACATAGCATTTCCACATTCACTTGTATTCTTGAAATCTTTTGCTTCACAAAATTGTAGATCGAGGTTTGTCATATGCAAATTGGCATGATTTTTACATTCAATAGTGCGTCTATTTTGGGAATAAAATCTTGGATGTCGTAATTTATAATGGAACAAAAGTTCTTTCTGAGTAATAGCCTTAAATGAACATAGCATACATATCTGTTTCTCCATACCAGCCTTCAGATCCTCATTACTGGACAATAATGAGACAAGTTCATTTTGGCCTGTCTTCATGCCATGAGAGCTAAATTGAGGTTCAATATCATGGTATATGAGATAATGGTTAATGAGCCCTTCCTGAGTTAAATGAGTGTACCCACACAAGGCACATTTGAAAAGAATATCAGAATCTTCAGCTTGAGCACAAGTAATGCTCTGCCTGATGCAATAGTGTCGACAAATGACTCGTCTTGATGAGCAGGTAAAATTACAGAGCTGGCACTGAAACACCACCTGTGGCTCACTGCTAGAAGTGGAGGTAGGTGCTAATGGTGCCCTGGCCTGTACATTGTTGACAATTCTTCTCACTGGCTTTTTCTGTTCACCATATTTAGTTAAATTTGTAGATGTATGAAATTTTTGATAATGATCAATTAAAGAAATCCAGTCGCCACTGAATGAACAATGTTCACAGAAACACAATGCTGAAGATCTAGTAAAGCAAGGGACAAGTGAATCAGCAGATTTAGAATCAACCCAAGATAAACTGTGTGTGGGCAAATGTAAGTCCAATCCCGTCTGCATATTCATCTTACAGCTAGATTTCTGGATCCTCTGGTATGGTATGTCCTCTTCAGGGTGTTGTCTGCCATAGTGCGACAGGACAGATATAATGTTAGCAGTTGAAAAAGGACAGATTTCACATTTGTACAAAGTACAAACATTTCCTGGTTCCACATTTGCACTTGATGGAAGACTGAGAATTTCACTTTTGTCTTCTGTTGCTTTTGCAAAGTTTTCATTTAAAGTACCATAATTTCTATAAACTTTTGAATTGTTACTTTTATCATCTGTATCAGATAGCACAACTTCAATTTCAGCCATTGCATCAAGGAGATAATCATCGTCACAGGATGAAAACTCTGCAGCTCTTTCAATCTTCTGTTGCTTTAAGAAATTATATGCCTCCATCACCCACTTAGCCTGCTGCTCCTCTGTTGTTCTACAAAATGGAATGTTTCGCCTGGGCCTTGCTATTCGATCATTAAGCAATGTAACTGCTGGCCTGCATTTGATTGATGATGCCACACGATTTTTCAGGCTTTCTACTATGGCTTCCAATGCGAGGCATTTCCTCGAAGGTGGCTGAGCTTTAATATTCAGATCACCATAGGTTATCTTTTCATCAGTAGTCATTAAGGGTGAATAACATGGAAGAGCTCCTAGAGGATCTTCAGATATTTCAGAACTTGTTTTAACATCTGAATCATTAGCAAAATAAAGTACTGAAAATTGTGTTTGATCATGCACCAATGATGTTTCATAACATGAATTACTGTGCTGCTTATTAAAGCAATTTTTAGATTCAATAATATCTGATTTACTAGTACAAAGTGATGGTTTTGCAACAGAAGGCATCAAATTTACATTTTCACCTCTTATACTTGTATTGAGTTTTGGTATTCGAAAACCCTTTCTTTCCAAGGACGATGGACCATTGTACAAAGTTAACTTTTTAAAAGTGCAATCCTTTTCACAACTCTTCAGTGTATTTAAGCCATTTGAAACCCTAACATAGCATTTCAGTTTAGGACATCTGATGTGGTTGTGATGCATACTTCTCACATGGCGCAAGACACAACGACGGTACAAAGTATGAAATCGACAAAAAATACAATGAAATAAACATAGTCGTTTCATATAGAATACAGTTTGGTTATTTTTAAGGTTTAATGTTCTTCTGACCTTTTGCCCAAAAGTGGCACGCATTACAGACTTCTGTCGCATATCCTTGAAAGGTTTGAAACCGTCAGTTATGTCATCTGAATTACTTGGTGAGACAGGATTTTTACATTCAGTTCTATACAGTTCACTCTTTCTCACTATCGTCTCTCGATTCTGAGAAACATAATTCATTGAATCAACTTGTGAAGTGAAGTCCTGTTCTTCACATCCTAAGTACTCTGGCTCTGTTGTGGAGATCGGAGCCACTTTGTCATGTTCAATGCAACTATGCTGTTCTTTTGTATGTTCTTCAAAGTATCGTTCATTAAATGTGTAGTGTTCACACCATAAACAGGACGTTTTACCAGTCTCTGAAACTAATTTCCCATTTACTTGCATTTCTGTCCCACCTTTGTTTTGTTTATCAGCATTAATCTGTTTCGGCAGAGTATTCGGTGCTCCATCAAGAGGAAAAATCATGTAACTTTCAGATGGTTCAATTGCCTTGTTTACTCCCAACATAGTTTCAAATTTTGTATGACCCAGGTTTTTAATTTCCAGTTCCTCAGCACTTTTGAAGGAAGTAGTAGTGTCCTTCAGCAAGCAGTGATCCAATTCCGACTGGTTATTGAAAATCTTGGGTTTATCGCATATATTATCAGGTGCAATGCTACACACATCCATCACCTGTTCGATGGCAAATGTCGCACTGGTATTGGAAAGAGCAACTTCTTTGTTTGAATCTTCTGGTGCTCCTGATTTCCCAACCGTCTCACAAAATAGATTCATATTTTCCTTGAAAGCTTTGTATCCATAAGGATACTCACCACTGTTTTGGAAGTGGTCACCTGACTGAATAACATGACTGTTGTAGACCAAATCCTCACTCAAGTCATTCCTGTTCCTAACTCTGGAGTCTTGTCCTACACAGAGAGAGTGAATATCAGCGTTAGATTACCCAGCATAAGACCAAAACTGAAGTCTTAAAAAATATATCTTTGGATTCAAACTTTAACTCTGTTCCTGTCTCCATGGATGCTGTCAGGCCCACTGAGTTTATTCACCATTTTCTGTTGGTAATTCAGATTTCCAGCATCCACAGTGTTAAGTCATCAAAAGACTGTACGTTCATTTTAAAATACAAACGGTTTTCTGAATTTTAAAGTAAATTTGAAGTACAGCCACAGCTTCCAAAACAGACCAGTTGAGAGGTGGGCTGTTCCAGGATAGAGACCAGTAACACAGAGTTATAGAGATGTACAGCATGGAAACAGACCCTTCCGTCCAACCCATCCATGTTGACCTGATATGCCAACCCAATCTAGTCCTACCTGCCAGCACCCGACCCATATCCCTCCAAACCCTTCCTATTCATGTACCCACCCAAATGCCTCTTCAATGTTGCAATTGTACCAGCCTCCACCACATCCTCTGGCAGCTCATTCTATTCATGTACCACCCTCTGTGTGAAAAGGTTGCCCCTTAGGTCTCTTTTATATCTTTCCCCTCTCACCCTAAGCCTATGCCCTTGAATTCTGGACTGCCCCACTCCAGGGAAAAGACTTTGCCTATTTACCCTATCCATGCCCCTCAAATTTTGTAAACCTCTATAAGGTCACCCCTCAGCCTCCGACGCTCCAGGGAAAATCAGCCCCAGCCTGTTCAGCCTCACCCTATAGCTCAAATCCTCCAACCCTGGCAACATCCATGAAAGGGTTCAGAAAAGATTTATAAGTTTCATAACATCTTTCCAATAGGAAGACCAGAATTGCACGCAATATTCCAACAGTGGCCTAACCAATGTCCTGTACAACCGCAACATGACCTCCCTACCCCTGTACTCCATACTCTGACCAGTAAAAGGAAAGCATACCAAATGCTGCCTTCACTATCCTATCTAACTGTGATTCCACTTTCCAGAAGCTATGAACCTGCACTCCAAGGTCTCTTTGTTCAGCAACACTCCCTAGGACCTTACCATTAAGTGTATAAATCCTGCTAAGATTTGCTTTCCCAAAATGCAGCACCTTGTATTTATCTGAATTAAACTTCATCTGCACGCCTCAGCCCATTGGCCCATCTGGTCCAGATCCTGTTGTAATCTGAGGTATCCCACTTTGCTGTCCACTACACCTCCAATTTTGGTGTCACCTGCAAACTTACTAACTATACCTCTTATGCTCGCATCCAAATCATTTATGTAAATGACAAAAAGTAGAGAGCCCAGCATTGATCCTTGTGGCACTCCACTGGTTACAGGCCTCCAGTCTAAAAAACAACCCTCCACCACCACCCTCTGTCTTCTAGCTTTGAGCCAGTTCTGTATCCAAATGGCTAGTTCTCCCTGTATTCCATGAGATCGAACCTTGCTAATCAGTCTCCTATAGAGAACCTTGTCAAGTGCCTTACTGAAGTCCATATAGATCACGTCCACCACTCTTCCCTCATCAGTCCTCTTTGCTACTTCTTCAAAAAACTTAATCAAGTTTGTGAGACATGATTTCCCATGCACAAAGCCATGTTGACTACCCCTAATCAGTCCTTGCTTTCCAAATACATCTACATCCTATCCCTCAGGATTTCCTCCAACAACTTGCCCACCACCAAGATCAGGCTAATTAGCTGTTAAAAGATACCTAAGCTTTGGTTGCTGTTTTGACAACAATTCAAATTTAACCAATTAATTTATGCCCAGGATAGTAAAAGTCAATGGAGTTCGAGCGTATTGTATTGACAACATCAAACCAATGAGAGGGAATGATGTTGGGGGTATAACAAAGGCAGGGATTTTGAAAGTTAGTTAAAGCAACTGCCATTGAAAAGAGCAACTGCGGTAGAGCCAGAAAGCTAACTGCCCATCTAAATCTTGCTCTCAAAGAAATTTTTAGAAGGCACTGTCAAAGACACCTTTTCCTGTAAAAGCAGTAAAAATGAAGATGACCCATAGAGAAGACAGCAGAGTCAGGAAGAAGAGGAAGGAAGGCTTAAGGGAGTAAAGAAGACCATCTTTGAGAGATTAAGTTATGTATTGTTTAATAATTGTGTTAATGGAGCAGCATTTTTATAGAGCTGAGGTCAGATAGTAATTAGTCAAGAAAAGTGGGCTTGGATTGGTTAACAGCTTTGTTTAGGTATTCACTATGACTGTCAGAAAACTAACTTGTTATTTTCTTTAAATAATGGAAATTAGGCGCTCTCTTTCACTTACTCACACTTTCAACAGATTACAAGGTGAGGCAAGCTTCTCTGGGTGTTTGGTTTTAATTACCAGAGGGATTCAACCTTTGTGTCACATCGATAGTACTTTGCATTTATTAAAAGGAATAGGACATGTGACTGGTGTTTAACTAAAAGCCTAGGAATAGAATGTAGATGTTGGTTCCTTAGTAACGTATTAAAAACTTAGAAATAAAATTAGATCCATTCCATCTACCTCACCACATTAAGATCTTATGATGCAGAAGCAGATGTATCCTAGTCGGATCATCAAGTCTGTTGTGCTGTTCAATGAGATCTCAATTTACCTGATAATTCTCAATTCCACACCTCTATTCCCTGATTATCTCAGCCTTAAATGCACATAACAAAACACAGTTTCGACATCCCTCTGCAATGAACAATTCACAGATTTACTACTCAGTGAAATTCCTTCTGTCTTAAATGGAAAATCCATAACTCTGAAAATATACCCTCTTGTCCTAGATGCTCCCACAAGGGAAACAACTTTTCTGTAGCTACCCTGTCAAGTCCCCCAAGAATTCTGCAGGTTTCAATAAAGTCATCTCTTATTCTTCTACAAGCCCAACCAACTCAACTGCTCTCCTTAAAATCACTTCAAGCCCTGGATCAACATAAAGGTGACCCTTCTCTGAAAGGTTTTCAATGCCAGGGTAACTTTCCATAAATAATGGAATCAAAACAGTTCATAGTATTCAAAATGTGGTCCTGTATAGTTTTAGTAAGATCTCCTTTGAAATAAAGGCCAATATTCCAAATGCCTTACTTAATACCAGAATTTATGTGCTAGCATTTTTTGTGTTGCATGCACAAGGACCTCTAAATCACACTATGCTTCAGCTTTCTGCAATCTTACTCCATTTGAAAATTATTCAGATCCTCTGTTCTCCCTGCCAAGTGCATAAATTGTCCTATATTATTATCCATTTACCTACTCAAAATGTGTTAATAAATTTATTAGACATGATTTCCTCTTCATGAAACCTTGCTGACTCTGCTTGATTAGATTATTTCTAAATGCTCTGCTATTACATACTTTATAGTGGACACTAACATTTTCCCAATGACAATGTTAAACACATTGGTAAATATAGGCCAATGTGTTTGTTTCTCACCCCTTTTTGAGCAAGGATGTGATATTAGCAGTTCCCACTCCTCGGAGTTTTCCAGATCTACGATACGTGAACGTTTACTATCAGTACATCTGCAATCTGTGTGGCTGTTGTAATATCCTAGGATTCAGCCCATCAGGTTCAGGGACTTGGTCTTTAGCCACACTAATTTCCTTATTACAATAATTATCTAAAAAAATGTATCTATTTCTTATCCTTTTCTTCCCCCCTTTTTCAAAATTTTATTTTTAGAATGCTTTTAATATCCTCTACCATGAAGACTGTTGCAAAATATTTATTCACCTCATTTGCCATTTCACGGATCCCCATTATTATTTTCCCAGCTTCATTCTCTAAAAGAGACCAATTTTCTTGTTTTATACATTTAAACAAACTCTTACTGCCAATTCTCTCCCAATCCTCTGGTTTAAATGTTATCTTGGTCACTTTTTTTTTCCTTTTAATTTGGTATTATCTTTAATTTAGTTGGTTAACCATGGTTTATCTCCTTCCTCGGATTGGGATATATCTTTGCAGTGAATCATGAACCAATATCTTCAACATTTGCCAGTGTTTTTTAATTTTTCAATTTCTTTTTCACTTTAGCTTCATGTTGAAACATATGTCTCAACTAATTCTTGAGGCAGTGAGTTCTAAATCATAACCACCTCTAATAACATATTTACTGAATTCATTTATGAGCTATCAGCAATTGATCTCCTTCATTGCTACAGAATTTGACGTTTACTTGTGTAATGATCCTTGAAAGAAACACTGGACAATTAAGTTGCAGGTCAAGTCAACAATTAAGCTTATCTGGCATGCACTATCCTGCAGATTCTGTGAAGTCAATTTATCATTTTGCACTGAAATTATAGAGTCAGAGCCTCCGACAGTTTGAAGTGAGAGGCATTTTAAAGCATCTCTTAAGCATTTGAATGCCATTTTAAGGTAGAACAAGGCAAGATACTCTAAAGAAGAGAACAAATATGTGTATGGGGTCAAACCATGTGTCATTTAGCGATAAGTGTCACTCTACCACCACAATTGTCTCAACCAGGACAAACAGTGGAAGGTACATTCAAGTACAAAATAGATTAAAATGTATTTGAAAGATTCGAGTGAAAAAGAGCAAGAATATAACATTCAGGAAAGGAGAATGTTGTTAAAAGAAAGTAAGCTAATAAGACGACAGTGAAACCCTTACATTAAGGAAAAAAAAAATCGCCTACTCTGGACAGACATGTGCTAAAATGAAATAGTTCAAATTCACACTCGAGGAACAACTACTGATCTCCATGTTGATAATGAATGTTTTGAGTACTACAGTGGAATTCTGCTGAATTTATATTGGAAACCTTGTCCTTTCTTATAAAAGCTTCTACCATTTTGTTAGGAAGCATGCTAAGAGTGACATAAAACAAAAGGGCACAATTCTAAATTCTAAATGAGGTGCAAGAGCAGAGCAACCTAGGTGGCAGGATATGTTGTAGTTGATATCAAATGCAGTTTCCTGCACATTATAGACAAGGGCACAAAGCACAAAAGCAAAGAAGTAGTGTTAAATCCATGTGAACATGGCCAGTGCCTATAGACTGTGTCCCAAAGTGCTGGTCCCCAGTATCCGATAAGGAAGTCCTTTAGAACACAGTGGCATGGTGGCTCAGTGGGTAGCACTGCTGCCTCAATGCCAGGGACCTGGGTTCAATTCCAGCCTCAGGCAACCATCTGTGTCGAGTTTGCACGTTCTCCCCATATCTATGTGGGTTTCCTCCGGGTTCTCCTGTTTCCTTCCATAATCCAAAGGTGCAGGTCAGGTGAATTGGCCATGCTAAACCCATAGTGTCACAGGGATGTGTAGGTTAGGTGCATTAATCAGGGAGAATGTAGGGCAATGAGTTTGGGTGGGTTACTCTTCAGGAGGATCGGTGTGGACTTGTTGGGTCGAAGGGCCTGTTTCCACAGTGTAGAGTTTCTATGATCTAATAAATAGCAAGCTGGAGTCACCAAGCATCCATCTGATTTTATTTTAAAGATTTCTCTCATGCAAAAGGGCTCAAAGCATTACAGTTTTTTTTTTAAAGAGACATGAGTTTTTTTGGTTAAAAATGCAGAAGGTATGTTGCGGATAATCTAGCCATTCATCAACATTTGTGTAACCACAGTACATTTCCAATGATTTTGATGGAAATCAGAAAATCCTACTGTTTCAGTTCAATGTTTAAGTGTTCCTTTCCTAGATGGCCTAGCTACATATTTATAGAATGCTCAAACATATTGTTAGGTTATCTAAAATAATAATTGAAGTATCATTGGCCACACTTATTGAATCATTAACTTATAATATTAGCAGCTCAACAGGCAAGTGTGGAACTTCTAGAAGAGAACACTTTTAAATTCTGAGGATATTGGTTAGTGGCTACAGCAGTACAAACCATTTGAATTGAGTCTGTAATGCTTCCAAAGAAAACGCACATGACTCAGTCTGTGGTTATAAAACATACTGGTTTGAACACAGGTGAAGAACTATAGCAAAACTATGCATTGTATTCAAGATGTGGACTCAAATCCCCTGTAAACTGAAGCAGAACATCCTTAATCTTAGAGAAACAAAAACAGAAATTGCTGGAGAAACTCATCAGGTCTGGCAATATCTATGGAGGGAAAACAGAGTTAATGTTATGAGTCCATGACATTTTTTTTTAAAATGGGGAAGGGTGATTCTATTTTTATGTTGAATCCCTCTCCAAATAAAGGATAGCATTTATCAGCTTTAACTATTGTACCTGCATACTTTTTGGTACTCATGCACATGAACATCTAGATACGCCTGCACGTCAAAATTACATTATCATTCACCATTTATTATGTTTTTATATTCTTCCTTCCAAAGTAAACTACTTCACATACTTACACACCATCTATTTAACCTATCTATAAATTAATCTTCAGCCTTCTGCTATCTTCACAGCATCCTTTCATGTTTATCTTTAGGACATCTGTAACTATACCTTTATTCCCTCATTTAAGTCATTGACAATAAATGTTAAAAGCTGAAGACACACCACAGATTGCTGTGAGACCTCACTTGTCACCTCCTACCAATTAAAAAAAGCAAATTTATGAAAATAGTTTTCTGCTTGACAGCTAACCTCAAAATGCTAGTATACTATCCTCTTCAGCACGAGTCCCTTCTCATTTCCAAGTGTCATGATATGCTCACTTCCAAAAGTATGACCTTATACATTTTCACATGTCAAGCGTGAGGGGAAGTGAGGCCCCGGAGCAGCGCAAACTACCTTGGTGCAGCCGAGTGCCAGTGCGGAGCGGATTGGTGGATTGGAGCAGAGTGCGACAGTTGTTGGACTGGGCTCTGGCGCAGATAGTCACACCACTAAGCTGCTACTATTTGAAAGTCTTCAGAGGACTATAATGCTTATCCTTTAACTGTGTTAATACTATCTCAAATCATAGTGTCTTTAAAGAAAAAGTTAAGCTATGCCAATACTTTTCCTTTTATCTCTTTTCCCAGTGCTTTTGTATCCAAGATTTGTACCTAAGTACTTGTAGCTAAGATGGCACCAGTCAAGGCAGTCATTGTAAAAACTTTTCATCGTATTCCTGCATGAGTACTTGTGACAATAAATGATATCCTATTCTATTGTTCAGTGCTTTATTTAATATAAACAACAGATTCAAGTACCTTCCAAACATGCACTTCTCAACCAAAGTCGTCAGATTAATCCAGTCAATTTTCTCTTTCAATCCCATACACTGTCAACTATAATGCTACCGGTCCTCCAACTACTCCAGCAGTCAGATAAGTAAAATATCAGCCATCCTTTAAATTAACCTGCTCAGCGATATTTTTATATACCACTGGAGAGGCGGGACTCTATTATGGGCCTTCTAGCTCAAAAGGTAGGGACACTACCACTGCACAAAGAAATATCAGGATCTTTTGGGTAGTGATGTCTAGTTACCAGGTCATGTATACTGATGCAATGAATTATTAATCTAAATCTTCACAAAAATTTGTTGACTTTCTGAAGATTTTGCTCTTCAATGTATTCATTAATCATCAAATGTGTGTTCAATAGATCAGTTGATTTAGGTCATGTTTAAGTTAGTCAGGTAAGAAATTGTTTCCAATTCAATCTCCAGTCTATGCTAAACTGGATTAGCTGGTCAGTCAAACTTTAAAGACATATCAGTGACAGTGTTCACCTAATTTCTAACTTGTTGATCAAGTCTATATTTTTTGTTGCAAATTAAGCACTCCATCACTGCTATAATTAAGAACTCAGTGAATCCAATATATCTACAGCATTTTTCTTCAGAGCAATGTTCTTGAGCAGATGGCCAATGGGCTGAGAAGTGGCAGATGGAGTTTAATTCAGATAAATGTGAAGTGCTGCATTTTGGGAAAGCAAATCTTAACAAGATTTATATACTTAATGGTAAGGTCCTAGGGAGTGTTGCTGAACAAAAGAGACCTTGGAGTGCAAGTTCATAACTCTTTGAAAATGGAGTCGAAGGTAGATAGGTTAGTGAAGGCGGTGTTTGGTATCTTTCCTTTATTGGTTAGAGTATGGAGTACAGGAGTTGGGAGGTCATGTTGTGGCTGTACAGGATAGTCTGGTTTCGTTCCTATTGGAAAGATTTTGTGAAACTTGAAAAGGTTCAGAAAAGGTTTACAAGGATGTTGCCAGAGTTGGAGGATTTGAGCTATAGGGAGAGGCTGAACAGGCTGGGGCTGTTTTCCCTGTAGCGTCGGAGGCTGAGGGGTGACCTTATAGAGGTTTACAAAATTATGGAGGGGCATGGATAGGATAAATAGACAAAAGTATTTTCTCCGTGGTGGGGAGTCCAGAACTAGTGGGCATAGGTTTAGGGTGAGAGGGGAAAGATATAAAAGCGATCTACGGGGCAATTTTTTCATGCAAAGAGTGTTATGTGTATGGAATAAGCTGCCAGAGGAAGTGGAGGAGGCTGGTACAATTGCAACATTTAAGAGGCATTGAGATGGATGTATGAATGGGAAAGGTTTGGAGGGATATGGGCCGGGTGCTGGCAGGTGGGACTCAATTGGGTTGGGATATCTGGTCGACATGGACGGGTTGGATCGAAGGGTCTGTTTCCATGCTGTACATCTCTATGACAATGAGCTTCACTAATTCCACAAATTGAACAGAGTTACATGCTGAAATAAGAAACAAACAAAAAAAAACAATATATATTCTTACCAGGACTGACAGATGTCTGCATGTCAGGCTGATTGGTTTGTAAATCAGAACATGTCAAAACTGGAAAAATCTGATCAGATAACTTCTCAGGAGGACAGTTAGAAGATGGAAAGTCAGTATGTGTCTCCAGAATGTGAATATCTAGCTCATCAATGCACGCCGTCCCCAAATCACAGTAACCACAATGAAACATCTCAACTGCAATTGATCACACCTTTATGGAAAACTTTCTGAAAAAGAAAAATAATGTTACTATAACCTTCTTCCATTTTTTTTTAGCAGAAGTGAAACAGCAGCATATGTAAATGGGAAATGCAAACCCTTCCCGCAATTTCCAATTTCAGTTACACAACCAGTATTAGGAGTGTGAAGAGGGAATTTTAGGAAAGGAACAAAAAATATCCAATGGTAAATTATCACTGGGACAGGCCAACATGCAGCCTAGTAGTTCACTTATGATCTTTCTACACTGCTTAAGACTTAAGATGTAAGAGGAGAAGTAGGTCTTTCAGCCCATGGAGTCTACTCCATTATTTTAATGGAAACAGACTGCAGAAATAATGTTTAACGCTTCTATTTTTCCTGTCAATGGCCTCTCAATTTGGGAAATTACATTCTATTTGCCAAGGTCCTGCTCTCATCCTCACGTTTCTCCCCATTTTCGCAGATGACATACAATTGGCAACAGTAAATTCATTTCCGTCATCCATACCATAGATTGTAAGTAATAGAGCTCCGGCTCCAGTAGTCACTGCTCACCATTCCAAAAATGCCCCCTTTATTCCCAACTCTGTCTTCTATTAATTCGTCAATCCTTTACCCACAGTAATATACTACTTCAATACTATGTGCTGTTAACTTAAATACCATAATATGTGGTATCTTGTCAAACAAATTTTGGAAATCCAAATATATTACATCTACTGATACCCATTTAGATACTTGTTATTCCTCAAAAGTTTTAATAAATTTGTCAGGCACGATTTTACCTTCAAGGCCATGCTGACACTGCTTGATAATACAAGGTATTTCTAAATGCTCTGCTATTGATCGTTAATAATAGGCTCTAGCATTTTCCCAATGCTAAGTGTTTAGCTAACTGGCCTTTGGTTATTTGATTCTTGATTCCCTCCCTTTTTTGAATAAGGGCAGTTTTCCAAAACTCTGGGACACTTCCCAAATCTAAAGATTCTTGGAAATTATGACCAGCACATTCAACATCTCTTTCGCAACTTACTTTAAAATCCTAGGGTGCAACTCATTATGTGCAGAAATCTGACCAGCTTTTAGCTAGGGAGACTAAAGATCTTTACGTTTATTTCCTCTTCTATTATCCCCCGATTATTTCATATTTTTGGAATGCTTTTTTGTGTCCTCTACAACATAGACTGATGCAAAGTATTTATTCAACTCCTCTGCCATTTCCTGGTTCACCATTACTTCCACACCCTCGTTCTCCATGGGACCTATATTCACTTTGGCCTTTCTCAAAATATATTTGAAACTTACTACCAGTATTTGTTCTTACTACCAATTTTATATTACTTGCAAGTTTACCCTCAGTTACTTTTCTCTTTATTTGATTTGTTTTGTAACTTTGGTTTACAACTAATTATTGCTACTTTTAAAAAAGTAATACTGTCCTTTGCGTTGGTTAACTACTGTCAGTTTATCTCTGCTGTGAATCCTTCTTCCTCAGAGTCACAAACTATTTTCTTTAACAGCTGCCACTGTTTCTTAAATACCTTTATTTAAGTCTGCCAAAGTTGTCTCCAACTCAAGGTTCTCACACTTGAATTGAATGCTGAATTTGACGTGTTATGGTCACTGATCCCTCAGGGATCATTTACACAGATAACTATCAAACCTGCCCGATTACTAGATCCAAGATAAGTCTGATCTCTGGTTGGATCCACACCATACTGTTTGAGGAAACTGTCCCAAATACATTCTATGACTTCTTCCTTGTAGCTATTTTTGATTCAAATTCCCAATCTACATGATTAACGTCACCCATGATTAATGCATTGCATTTTTTACATGCCTTCATGGCCTGATTATTGATTACTCTGGAGAACAGCTCTGTTAAGGGGCCGAGAGACTGCTCCCAACAGTGACCTCTTCGACTTGTTATTTCTTACCTCCATCAATATGGAGTCTACATCATCTAATCCTCGACCTTAATGAAAACACTAATGCTTTCTTTCTCCACAAATCTGATTTTCTCCAGTATTTAGTTTTCAATTTTTATCTCCAGTATTTGACTCTTTATACTTAATAATCTGCGCAATGAAGGCAAGCATGCTAAATGCCTTCTTAATCACCCTGTCTACCTGGGACTTAACTTTTATAGAATTAAATGCTTGAATCCTTCAGTATCTCTGTTCAATAACACTACCTAGGCCCCTACAATTAATCATATAAATTCTGACTATGATATGAAAGAGTTAACTTGTCCGCCCACTGGCAGGAAATTGGATGTCGAGGCTAGGGTGGGATGCTTCTGACTTACAAGTAGATTGTAAGAAATTAACATTATCATTTCCTATTATTCAGAACCACTGACAAGGCCATTTCCTTGCCATTCAAAGCCATTTACATTGTCATCTCCTACTTTTTAAAATTTTCATCCATTATTTAGAAATCCATAAGAATATTACGGTTGGAATTTGACTACTCCCTATCATTAAAAAAAATACAATTCACACCAGATCTGGCCATTAAGGGATGGTTTGCATCACATTATTTCTGGAGGTGATGTGGTCACTGCATTGTGTCTTGAGTGACGTGACTGTGAGGGAGTAACTAGGGGTTGTCTTGTGAGCATTACTGACTGTGACGTAAACAGTTTGTATAAAGGAAGGACTGTTTCCTTTGTTCAGAGAGCTTTCCTGGACACGCTTTGCAAGCATGGCGAAGAGTGTTCAGGGTTTCTCCAACACCTATATTGTATTATGCTTAATAAATTTTGCTTGTTCACAGAAATTGGCATGTTGCATTTGCATCAAGTGTTTAAGAATCACAGGAAAAAGAAGTTAACACTGACCTTGTACATTTTTCCAAAATGCAATAACTAAATTAAATTCCACCTGCCACTCCTCAGCCAGTTGGCCCAATTGATCAACAAAAACCTGACTTCAAAAGAGGAAAATAAAAAGGAAGGTTGATGGTATTAGTTAAGGAGAGCATTGCCCTGCTTTAGAAAGTGTATGCACCACATGGCTCAAGAATAAAATTGATTTAGATACAGTAATGGACAAAAATGCTCAATATAGTCTACAGGCCACCAAACAGTAGGAAAAATGTAGAGGAATAAAGCTCGAATGAAAATAGCGTTACAAATATTTACAGAGTAGTTGTAATGAGGAACTTTAATTTGTCTGAACGTAAAACTGGATAGTAGCAGTGTAAAGTGCAGAGACGCAAGTGTTCCTTGATTGTATTCAGGAGAAATTCTTGACAGCAGATTGAGTCCAGTCCAACACGCAAAGAGGCACTTGGTCAATTAGTTTCTTGGACTTAAGGTAGACCAAGCAGCTTACGTGGCAGCAGGGGAATACTTACAGGTCAGTATCAGATTGTTTCACAGAATTTAGAATGATGGTTTAGAAAAAGAACAATGAATAACCCATAGCAAGAATAATTAGCTGGGAGAGAGCAGACTTCAACAGGGCAAGAACAGACCTGGGCCAGATAGACAGGTACCAAAGGTTGGCTGAAAAAAAAGGTCTACCATTTAGAGATGGTTCAGACACAGTCAAGGTACATTCTCTCCAAAAGAAAAGGCAAGATCAACAAATCCTGAGGTCCCTGGATTAAAAAAGACTAGACAAACTAAGATGAATGGAAAGGCTACTTTTCACTGATGCCATGTCAAAAATACAGTTGCGAATTAGGCTGAATTAGAAGCTTCAGAATGGATATGAAAAAGCAAGAGAAGTAAAAAGGGATTTGAAAAGAGACTGGTAGCTTATATACTAAGGAAAACCAAGTCTTCTGTAGGCACATACATAGTAAAAGGGGAATAAAGAATGACCAATTCAAGATGATAAAGGGAATTACATAAAAGCAGGGGCATGGCTGAAGTATTCAATGTTTTGGATCAGTCTTTCCCAAGGAAAGAGATGTTATCTAGGACACGGTGAGAGAGGAAAGTATTCAGTCACTAGAAAGACTTAAAATTGATAAAGAAGTCGCATTGGACTGACTGTACTAAAGTTGATAAGCCAACAGACAGGTGAAATGCAACTCAGCACATTGAAGGAAATGACGGTGGAAATTTCAGAGGCACTGGCCACAGTTTTTTAATCTTCCTGAGGCTTGGATAATGGCAAACATTCCACTCCTGTTCAAAAAAAAGGATGCAAAGAAAAGCCTGTCAGTTACAGACCAGTCAGTCAGCTTTAACTTGATGGGGGGGAAGCTTCTCAAAACAATAGTACAGGACAATATTAATAGCCAAATGGACAAATGTAGGTAAATTAAGGAGAGCCAGCATGGATTTCTCAGGGGAAAATTATGTTCAAGTAAACTACTGAAGTTTCGTAGATGTACAGAGGATAAATGAAAGTATGCTGCTGAGTGGTGTACAAGCATTCCAAAAAGATGTTTGACACATTGCCACATAACACTTATAAGCTATTGCTCTTAGATTAAAAGGGACAGCAGCAATACAGATATAAAATTGGCCAGATGTTAGGAAACAGTAATTGTGAATGGATTTTTTTGGACTGGAATTTTATTGCGGAGTTATCCATGAGTCATTACAGGTACTCTTCATTTACTTGATATAGGCATTGGTTCACAGGGCATATGTTCAAAATGATAAAACATCTGAAGAGTTAGCAATTTGGAACAGTTAGGCTTTAAATAATTTGATAAAATGGGTCTCACATGGAAGACATGTTATCGAATATGAAGTGTAGTCTCTTACATGGATTAGGAGAATCCTTGAGTGTCTGCATCATGATGTGATACTAATTAAAGATCAAACAAGAACCTCAAGATATAAAGATAAACAAGAATTGTGAAGCAGCTGTAAGGAAAGGAAACAGGGTGTTGATTTGCAAATAAGGGAAACTTTATGGGTAAATCACAAATGGTTTGGCCACTAAGGGCCACGTTTTCCTGTAATGACTCCACAAAAAAAAAGCAACCAGCACTGATTATTCATTTCACAAGTCCATAAGATATTTAACCAGGAATAGACTATTCGTGCATTAAACCTTCTCTACTATTTAATAAGACTTTTGGGTGAACTGACTGTGACCTTATGTTCACTTTCCTGCCTATTTCCTAGAACTTTTATCGTCAATCAAATATCTGAATGTATTCAAGGCTACATTAGACAGTTACCCTGGCTCCAAATGTTAATTGTGATGGAGAATTCCAAAGATCAACTATCCTTAGAGAGAGAAGACATTCCTTCTTATTCCAGTTTTTATTTGAGAGACTTTATTTGGGAGAACTTTATTTGAAACTACTTTTAGTTGAAGCTCCAGCTTTAGATTCTGCATAAGAGAAAACATCCTCAGACCATGAATTGCCACTAATGCAAGTATATCCTTTGTGAATTGGAGACAAGAACTGTACATAGTATTCTTAAGTGCAGTCTCAAAAATCTCCTGTACAGATGCAGCAAGATCTCCCTACTTTTATACTTCACCTCTCTTACAATATAGATCACATTCCATTTACCTTCCTAAATAAATTGTTTTCTGCAGCTGTGTACTAATACTTTCTGATAAATGTGCTGGGATACCCACAAGAAGACTGGAGGATAGTGAATGTTGTGCACTTATTCAAGAAGGGCTGCAAACAAAAATTTGGGAACGACAGACCAGTAAGCCTATCAGCTGTGCTGGTAAGGTTCATTGAGAAACATGCATTTGGAAAGACAGGGTTTGATTAGGAATAGTCAGCATAGCTTTGTTCATGGGAGATCATACCTCACAAATTTGTTAGAGCTTTTTGATGAAGTGACCAGGAAAATTGACGAGGGAGGGCAATAGACGTAGTCTATATGGATTTCAGTAAGGCCTTTGATAAGTTTCCACATGGTAGTCTGCTCTGGAAGCTAAATTGCATGGAATCCAGGGGGAGCTGGTAAATCAGATACACGATTGGCTTGATGGTAGGAAGCAGAGGGTAACAGTGGAAGGATGCTTATCGGACTGGAGTCCTGTGACTCGTGGACAGCCTCGGGGTCGGTGCTGGGTCTATTACTGTTTGTTATCTATAGCAATATTTGTACAAGAATGCACAAGGCATGATCAGTAAGTTTGCAGATGACACTAAAATAGGATGTATTGTGGACAGTGAGGAAGGTTATCAGAAATTGCAGCAGGACTTTGATTAGTTGGGGAAGTGGGCCGAGAAATGGCAAATGGAGTTTAATATGAATAAGTGAGAGGTCTTGCATTTTGAAAAGTCAAATCAAGGTAGGAGTTCCATGGTGAATGGTAGGGCCTTAAGGAGTACAGTAGAACAGAGGGACCCTGGAGTTCAGGTGCACTGTTCTCTGAACGTGGAGTCACAGGTAGACAGGGCAGTGAAAGTAGCTTTTGGCACACTGGCCTTCATCAGTCAGGGCAGGGAGTATAGAAGTTGAGAAATTATGTTGCAGTCATAGAGGACGTTGATCAGGCCACCTTGGAGTATCGTGTTCAATTTTGGTCACCTCGCTATAGGAAGGATGTTATTAAACTGGAAAAAGAGTGCAGAAGGAATTTACAAGGATGTTGCCTGGACTCAATGGTTCAAGTTATCGGGAAAGTTTGGATAAGCTATGACTTTTTTCTTTACAGCATAGGAGACTTGGGGTGGGGGGGGGGGGGGGGGGGAGGGGGAGGAGTGAGAACCCCACGCCCAAAACCATGCTGACTATTCCTCATCAAACCCTGTCATCTTTCCAAATACATCTAAGATCACGAGAGACATGGATTGGGTGAATGCACTCAGTTGTATTCCTCATGGTTGGGGAATTGTGGACTCGAGGGCATCAGTTTAAGATTCGAGGAGAAAGAATAAAAGGGAACTTGAGGGGCAACTTTTTCTTTTTACAGAGAGAATGGTACACATATGGAATGAGCTGCCAGCATAAATGGTTGAGGCAGGTAGATTAACAACATTTAAAAGGCATTTGGAAAAATACATGGATAGGACATGTTTAGAATGATATGGGCTAAGTACAGGGAAATGGAGTTCTCGTTCATGGACATTTTGGTCAGCATGGACGAGTTTGGGCCAAAGGGCCTGTTTCTGTGTTGTAGATGACACCCACATCTCTCCTTGTTCTGTAGTCTCTTTCTATTTAAATAATATTTTGCTCTTCTATTCTTTTGACCAGACAGGCAATATGATACTCTCAGTTTTTCGTTTTATACTTGAGTTACCAAACATGTGTCCTTGCATCTTGTTTTCTCACTTTAGAAGTGGCCTGCAGTCAACATCTCAGTGAAGTTAGTCCATGCAAGACCAGAGCAAAGGGAGTAAAAGGCAGGAGCAAAGTTTACTGATAAAATACATGGCTCAAATCGAGCCTGGAATAGCAGTGGGAACAGAGAGAAATTTCACTAAATCATGAGGCAGAGCTCCTGAGGGGACATCAGGTAAGTAGGAGAAAGTGATGAAAGATTTATACCTGAAACGTCGACTCTCCTGCTCCTCGGATGCTGCCTGACCTTCTGCACTTTTCCAGTAACACATTTTTCAGCTCTGATCTCCAGCATCTGCAGTCCTCACTTTCTCCTACAGTTCCACTGCCCAGGATTAGAACATGCACAGGAAATGTCTTTAGCTGCAGCTTTCAGAACTGAAAGGGTTTAGATTAGAGTACTGTTGGAAAAGCACAGCAGTTCAGGCAGCATCCGAGGAGCAGTAAAATCGACATTTCAGGCAAAAGCCTTTCATCAGGAATACAGGCGGAGTGTCTGAAGGGTGGAGAGATAAATGAGAGAAGGGTGGGGGTGGGGGAAAGTAGCATAGAGTACAGTAGGTGAGTGGGGGAGGGGATGAAGGTGATAGGTCAGGGAGGAGGGTAGAGTGGATAGGTGGAAAGGAAGATAGGCAGGTAGGACAAGTCATGGAGACAGTGCTGAGCTGGAAGTTTGGAGCTGGGGTGAGGTGGGGGAAGGGGAAGTGAGGAAACTGGTGAAGTCCACATTGATGCCCTGGGGTTGAAGTGTTCCGAGGCGGAAGATGAGGCGTTCTTCCTACAGGCATCGGATGGTGAGGGAGCGGTGGTGAAGGAGGCCCAGGACCTCCATGTCCTCGGCAGAGTGGGAGGGGGAAGTTGAAATGTTGGGCCACAGGGCGGTGTGGTTGATTGGTTGGGTGTCCCAGAGATGTTCCCTAAAGCTTAAAATCTGATTGAAGATTTGTAGCTCAGGTATCCGAGGGTAAAGAGGGATCAGAAAGTTGAAGAATGTGCAGTGAGAGGCTGGAGACGGTTGTTTGAAGCAAAATAATTATCCAGCAGTTTATTGGAATTGGACAGTGTGGGATACAATGTACAGATTGAAGGGACAAGGGAGGAAACTGAAATTGTCTGTTTACAATATTTAAGAAAAAAAGGGCGGCACGGTGGCACAGTGGTTAGCACTGCTGCCTCACAGCGCCAGGGACCTGGGTTCAATTCCCACCTCAGGCGACTGACTGTGTGGAGTTTGCATGTTCTCCCCGTGTCTGCGTGGGTTTCCTCCAGGTGCTCCGGTTTCCTCCCACAGTCCAAAGATGTGCAGGTTAGGTGAATTGGCCATGGTAAATTGCCCGTAGTGTTAGATAAGGGGTATATGTAGGGGAATGGGTGGGTTGCGCTTCAGCGGGTCGGTGTGGACTTGTTGGGCCGAAGGGCCTGTTTCCACACTGTAAGTAATCTAATCTAATCTGTTGTTGTGGTTCTGCTCGCCGAGCTGGAAGGTTTTGCTGCAAACGTTTCGTTCCCTGGCTAGGGAACATCATCAGTGCTGTTGGAGCCTCGTGTGAAGCGCTGCTTTGATGTTTCTTCCGGTATTTATATTTACAATATAAATACCGGAAGAAACATCAAAGCAGCGCTTCACACGAGGCTCCAACAGCACTGATGATGTTCCCTAGCCAGGGAATGAAACGTTTGCAGCAAAAACTTCCAGCTCGGCGAGCAGAACCACAACAATGTTCCCTAAAGCGTTCTGCTAGGAGGCGTCCAGTCTCCCCAATGTGGAGGAGACCGCATTGGGAACAACGGATACAATAAATGATATTGGTGGATGTGCAGTTAAAACTTTGATTGATGTGGAAGGCTCCTTTGGGGCCTTGGATGGAGGTGAGGGAGGTGGTGTGGGCACAGGTTTTGCAATTCCTGCGGTGGCAGGGGAAGGTAGGGATAGTCTGGAGCATCCACAAAGCTTAAAGTATTATGGACAGCACAGAAGTGATCACTCTGCAAGCAAGGATGGAATGGATGACCACCAGGTAAAGAAAGAGGAAGAGGCAGGCAGCACAGAAGCCCCTCTGGCCATTCCTCCGAAAAAAAAGATAAATTGCTGAGGAAACTGCTGGAAGGAATGTCCTCTCAGAACAAAGTAGCAACAGCAAAATCTATTGCTCCACGGCTATGCATGAATGTTATTCTATAGGGGATTCAATCGTTCGAGGAATGTCTCATTTATGGCCATAGAAACTCCAGGACAATAGGTTTTCTCCTGGGTGCTGGAGTCTCATGGCATGGAACACATCTGCACCAGCAACATGCATATATTAAAAGTAAAAGGATAATACAGGGAATTAGGAAGCAAGTTAAAAAGTACAACAAAGATAATGATCTCAGGTTTGCTGCTAGTGTCATGAAATAAGTCAGAATAGAAATAGCAATATAAATCTGATGAAAACAGTTCAAGAGATGGTGAAAAGGGGAGGGTTACAGATTCTTGGGGTATCAGAACCATCTCTTGGCGGTGGGACCACAACAAGTTGAAATAGTTGTACCTGAGCAGGACCAGGATCCAGGGTAGAGTTTACTAGTGCAGTGAAGAGGGTTTAAACTAGAGGAGTGTTTCAATGGGGAATGGGGACCTTTACAGTGAGAGGGAAACAAGAGCAAAAACAAAGACAGAATGGGAATTAAAAAAGGAATAGGCAGAGAATTCAACAGCAAGAGTCAAAAAGGTCCACAATGCATAACAATGCAAACATTTAAACCATTCAGAACATTTAAAATGATAGAACATAGAACATAGAAAAATACAGCGCAGTACAGGCCCTTTGGCCCTCGATGTTGCGCCAATCCAAGCCCACCTAACCTACACTAGCCCACTATCCTCCATATGTCTATCCAATGTCCATAAAGAGGGATAGTCCACCACTGATACTGGCAGGGCATTCCATGAATTCACAACTCGCTGAGTAAAGAATCTACCCCTAACATCTGTCCTATACCTACCACCCCTTAATTTAAAGCTATGCCCCCTCGTAATAGCTGACTCCATATGTGGAAAAAGGTTCTCATGGTCAACCCTATCTAAACCCCTAATCATCTTGTACACCTCTATCAAGTCACCTCTAAACTGTCTTTTCTCCAATGAAAACAGCCCCAAGTGCCTCAGCCTTTCCTCATACGATCTTCCTACCATACCAGGCAACATCCTGGTAAACCTCCTCTGCACCCGTTCCAGTGCCTCCACATCCTTCCTAAAGTATGGCGACCAAAACTGCACACAATACTCCAGATGCAGCCGCACCAGAGTCTTATACATCTGCAACATGACCTCAGGACTTCGGAACTCAATTCCTCTACCAATAAAAGCCAGTATGCCATATGCCTTCTTCACAGCACTATTTACCTGGGTGGCAACTTTCAGAGATCTGTGTATATGGACACCAAGATCCCTCTGCTCATCCACACTACCAAGTATCCGACCATTAGCCCAGTACTCCATCTTCTTGTTACTCTTACCAAAGTGAATCACTTCACACTTACCTACATTGAACTCCATTTGCCACCTTTCTGCCCAGCTCTGCAGCTTATCTATATCCCGCTGTAACCTGTCACATCCTTCCACACTGTCCACAACTCCACTGACTTTCGTTTCATCCGCAAACTTGCTCACCCAACCTTCTAGCCCCTCCTCCAGGTCATTTATACAAAAAAAAAACAAACAGCAATGGTCCCAAAACAGATCCTTGCGGAATGCCACTAGTAACTGCACTCCAAGATGAACCTTTACCATCAACTACTACCCTCTGTCTTCTTCCAGCCAGCCAATTCCTAATCCAAACCTCCAACTCACCCTCAATGCCATACCTCCATAATTTTTTGCAGTAGTCTACCATGGGGAACCTTATCAAATGCCTTACTAAAATCCATATACACCACATCTACCGATTTACCCTTGTCCACCTCCTTAGTCACCTTCTCAAAAGAATTCAATAAGGTTTGTGAGGCACAACCTGCCCTTCACAAAACCATGCTGACTATCCTTGATCACATTATTCAGATCCAGATGTTCATAAATCCTATCCCTTACAATTCTCTCTAAGACTTTGCCCACAACAGAAGCGAGACTCACTGGCCTATAGTTACTAGGGTTATCCCTACTCCCCTTCTTGAACAAGGGAACCACGTTTGCTATCCTCCAGTCTTCTGGTACTATTCCTGTAGACAACGAGGACATAAAAATCAAGGCCAATGGCTCTGCAATCTCCTCCCTTGCTTCCCGGAGAACCCTACGATAAATGCCATCAGGCCCAGGGGACTTATCTATTTTCACCCTTTCCAGAATTTCCAACACCTCTTCCCTACATACCTCAAAGCCATCCATTCTAATTAATTGCGACTCAATACTCACATCGGCAACAATGTCCTGTTCCTGAGTGAATACTGACGAAAAGTATTCATTCAGTGTCTCCCCAATCTCTTCAGCCTCCACACGCAACTTCCCACTACTATCCTTGACTGGACCTATTCCTACCCTAGTCATTCTTTTATTCCTGACATACCTATAGAAAGCTTTGGGTTTTCCCTAAATCATACCAACCAAGGACTTTTCATGTCCCCCTCCTTGCTGCTCTTAGCTCTCTCTTTAGATCCTTCCTGGCTACTTTATAACTCTCAATCGCCCCAATTGAACCTTCACGCCTCATCTTTACATAGGCTGCCCTCTTCCCTTTAACAATGGACTCCAATTCCTTATTCAACCACGGCTCCCTCACACGACCCTTTCCTCCCTGCCTGACAGGTACATACTTATGAAGGACACTCAATAGTTGCTCCTTGAACAAGCTCCACATATCGATTGCGCCCTTCCCTTGAAGCCTACTTTTCCAATCCACGCATCCTAAGTCATGCCTCACCGCATCATAATTTCCCTGCCCTCCCAGCTATAACTCTTGCCCTGCAGTGCACACTTATCCCTCTCCATCACTAGAGTAGAAGTTACCGAATTGTGGTCACTGTCCCCAAAGTGCTCACCTACCTCCAATTCTAACACCTGGCCTGGTTTGTTACCCAGAACCAAATCCAGTATGGCCTCACCTCTTGTTGGCCTGTCTACATATTGTGTCAGGAAACCCTCCTGCACACATTGGACAAACACCGACCCATCTAACGTACTCGAGCTATAGCTGTCCCAGTCAATATCTGGAAAGTTAAAGTCCCCCATAACAACCACCCTATTACTTTCACTCTTCTTCTGAATCATCCTCGCAATCCTTTCTTCTGCATCTCTAGGACTATTAGGAGGCCTGTAGAAAACTCCTAACAGGGTGACCTCACCTTTCCTATTTCTAAGCTCAGCCCAAACTACCTCAGATGGCGAGTCTTCATCCATCGTCCTTTCTACCGCTGTAATACTATCTTTGACAAGCAATGCCACACCTCCCCCTCTTTTACCCCCACCTCTGACGCTACTAAAACATTTAAACCCTGGAACCTGCAACAGCCAATCCTGTCCCTCTTCTACCCATGTCTCCGTAATAGCCACAACATCGAAATCCCAGGTACCAAGCCACGCTGCAAGTTCATCTACTTTATTTCGTATACTTCTCGCATTGAAGTATACACACTTCAAGCCACCTTCCTGTTTAAAGGCACCCTCCTTCGAGATTGATGCCATGTTCCTAACCTCCCTACACTCCAGGTCCTGTACTCTAAAGCTACAGTCTAGGTTCCCATGACCCTGCAGAGTTAGTTTAAACCTCCCCAAAGAGCACTAGCAACCCCCCCCCCCAAGGATACTGGTGCCCCTCAGGTACAGGTGTAGACCATCCTGTTTATAGAGGTCCCACCTCCCCAGAAAGAACCCCAGCTATCCAGATACCGGAATCCCTCCCTCCTGCACCATCCCTGTAGCCACGCATTTAACTGCTCTCTCTCCTTATTCCTCGACACTCTCTCTTAAGGCCTTAGTCTTAATACACAGTGGATGATTAGTCATGTAAATGGATATGATATGATTGGGATTATGGAGAAATGGGACAGGGTGACCAATGATGGGAAGTCCATGTCCACAGGTATTCAGTTTTTAGGAAGGGCAGACAGAAAGGACAAGGAATGGAATAATATTGCTAGTTTAAAAAAACATTAATGCAATAAACAGTATTAGCTCCAATGAAGTGGAATCTGTATGGGTAGTGCTTAGAAACACAAGGGGCAGAAAACAATACGGGGAATTGTATACAGACCCCTAACCGTAGTGGTAATATTGGAGAAGGCATTAAACAGGAAATTAGATATGCAAGCAATAAAGGTATAACACAATTATGGGCAAATTTAATCTACATATAAATTGGGCAAATCAAATCAGTAATAATACCAGTGAGGAGGAATTTCTGGATTGTGCACGAGGTGGTTTTCTGAGTTAATCAATATATCGAGGTACTAACTGGAGGACAGGTCATCCCACCAGTATTGTGTAATGAGAAAAGAATAGTTGGCAATCTCGCTGTGCACCATCGCTTGGGAAAGAGTGACCCTGACATAACAGAATTACTCACTAAGGTGTAGTTGATTCCAAGACTAGGGTCCTGAATCTAGATAAAGAAAACTACAAAGGCACAAGCTATGATACATTGAGGAACATTACTTAAAAAGGAGGACAGTGGATAAGCAATAGCAAACATTTTAAGAGCATATGGAGGAACTACAAGTTTCATTCCTGTCCAATACAAAAACAAAATGGGTAAACTGGCCTGACCATGACAAGCAAGGTATATTAGAGGTAGTATTCGATCTAAGGAAGGGATTGACAAATTGGTTTAAAAAAACCCACTGAACTGAAGATTCGGAACAGCTTACTGTCAGAGAACTTTGCCTAATAGGTTCGAGATCACAAAACACAGCTCAAAGTGGAAGTGACAAACAGTTTATTGCAAGCGATATCACTGGGCAAGAAGTTGACTAGGCTGACACAGAACTGACAGTCTGGCGGCACGGTGGCACAGTGGTTAGCACTGCTGCCTCACAGCACCAGGGACCTGGGTTCAATTCCCACCTCAGGCAACTGACTGTGTGGAGTTTGCACGTTCTCCCCGTGTCTGCGTGGGTTTCCTCCGGGTGCTCCGGTTTCCTCCCACAGTCCAAAGATGTGCGGGTCAGGTGAATTGGCTATGCTAAATTGCCCGTAGTGTTAGGTAAGGGGTAAATGTAGGGGTATGGGTGGGTTGCGCTTCGGCGGGTCGGTGTGGACTTGTTGGGCCGAAGGGCCTGTTTCCACACTGTAAGTAATCTAATCTAATCTAATCAGATTTCTCCTCCCAGAGCTGAGGATGAGACCAGTTTAATAGTAATGCTGCACAATAACACTGATTAAGAAATGGGAAACTACAATGTTTCTGGAAATGGAGTAATTTAGTTACTAGGGTGCTGATTGGAAAACAGTTTAAATTGGATGAATGTCCTGTTCCTTCACACAATGCAACATCCTGACAGTATCATGGTTCCATTCATCTCCACAGGTAGGTGTTAAAGTCTCTTCTAAAGTGGTGAGGTGCTTCCATTGTCCTGTTCCTGGAGCATGTCCTTTGCTGGTGCCTGTCTGTCTGTCCTGCTCTTTGTGTGGCTTTGGTTTTGCTGGGTTGTGAAATTGCCCTTAAGGCTTTGACATATCTGTGGTGCTCTGTCATGTCCATGGGAGCTTCCAGTGTATTCCCTTGTCTGCATGCTGTCTGATCCAGCTTGTGAGCTGCTTGGCAATTCTGGGTGTTCTGGTACCGTTTGGCCAATTTTGCTTTGGTGAGCCTATCGTGAGTTAGCAAATCCTTTCCCACAAATTACATTCCAGCAAAGGAAGATAAGGGGAATAATTAGGAAAGGAGAACGAGCAAGTTAAGAGTAGGTTGGGTGATCATACAAACTAAAGAGAAAAAGGTTAGTGAAAACAAATATAGGTCCCCGAAATCAGAAACAGGGCAAGTTATAATGGGGAGCAAAAAAAAGCAAACCAATTAAATAAATATTTTGTTCTACCTTCACAAATAACATCCCAAAAGTGTTGGGTACACAGAGTTTAGTGTGAGGAAAGAACTGAAGTAAATCAGTATTCATAGGGAAATGGCATTGGGAAATTGATAGGATTAAAGGCTGGAAAACGTTCAGGACCTGATAATTTCCATCCCTGAGTATTTCAGAAAATGGTCCTGGCAATATTGGATGCATTAGTGTTCATCTTCCAAGACCCTAGAACACTGGAAAGGTATCTAATGGATTAGTTACCCACCAATGTAACCCCACTATTTAAAAAAAAGAGGTAGGAAATATTGTTGGCTGGTTAGCCTGACATTGATATTGGGGAAATTGTCAAGTCCATAATAAGAGATTTAATAGCAGAGGCACTGGCAAAACAGTGAGAACATTGAATAGAGTCAGCATGATTTACGAAAGGGAAATGTTACTTGACAAAGCTCAGATTTTGTGTGGATGTGATTAATAGAGGTCATAAGGGGGAGCAAATGAATGTTATTTACTTGGATTTTAAAGAGGTTCGGTTCTTGCTTAAGGTCCAAAATAAGAGATTAGCTTGTAAATTAACATGTATGGGATTCTGATAGTGGACCAACATAGATATAGAACTCGTTGACAGACAGGAAACAAACATTAGAAATAAACAGAGCTTTTTCCAAATTGTAAGTACTGACTAGGGGATAGGGGGTAATTCAGAGATCAGTGCTTGGACCCCAGCTACTCTCAATGTATATTTATTTACATGAGGGAACCAAATATTATATCTCCAAATGCAGAAATGACCAAGCCATGTGTGAAGATGAGCTGCAAGGAGGACACAGAGATGCTTCAGGGTGATTTTGACAAGTTGAGTAAGTGGGCAGATATATGGCAGATTGAGTATAAAGTGGGTAAATGAGAGGTTACCTAATTTGGTGGCAAAAACATGAAGGCAGATAATCTGAATAGCAACAGACTGGGAAAGGGGAAGGTGCAACAAGAACTGGGTGTCTTTGTACATCAGTTGCTCAAAGTAAGCACAAAGGTGTAGCAGTTGGTGAAGCAAGTAAGTGGTAAGTTGGCCTTCATAGTGAGAAGATAAGCAGGGGTGTTTCGCTGCAATTGTGTTGATGAGATCACACCTGGAACAGTGTATACACTTTGTCTCCATATCCGAGGAAGGATGTTCTGGCTATGGAGGGAGTGCAAATAAAAAAATTACCAGTGTGATTTCTGGGGTGGCAGAACTGACAAGTTAGGAGGAATTGGATCAGTTGGGGCTTTATTCACTAAAGAGTTTAGAAGAATGAGAGAGGAGCTCATGAAAACAATTCTAACAGGACTAGAGAGGGTAAATGCAGGAAAGCTGTTCTCAATGACTGAAGAAAGCATGAGCAGTTGTCAAAATCAATAAGGATAAGGGGTAGGCTATTGAAGACAGGTGAGCTGAAATTTCGACACCCAGAGTTTGGTTGAAGCCAAAACATTGAATGTTTTCAAGTAATTAGATGTAGGTCTTACGGCTAAAGGTATGAAAGGATACGAGGGAAAAGGAAGACCAGGGTACTGAGTTGGATGATCAGCCATGATCATCCTGAATGGTGGGTAGAGATTCTAAAATGCCAAATAGCCTATTCCTGTTCCTATTTTCACTTTCTATGTACTGTAACAATGCTGTTACTTTAAGAGGTTATTTTGACCTTCTGTTTGAAAAGGGAGATTGTAAGGCAGAGGTATAGAGCTGTCTCGAAGAAAGTAAACGATTTGAGGGTTTTTTTTAAACAGCAAGTTTGGAACAATGGAAGCAGCCTGTGTGGGGCCAGGTCTCTTAGACCAGGTTTTATTTTAGGTTTTAGGTTTAATTTTAAGTAGAAGCCTTTGGGGTCTCAAAAGAGTTGGAAACTTCACTGAATGTCTCTTTGCTGCCACACACAATTTTCTAAATCCCTTTTTCTTTCATTTGGATTTTAGTGATCCTATTTAAATAAATTGGATTTTGCTTAATGTCAAATAGTTTGACCTGTCGCATTGCATCTGGAACACGACACTTCACGTCTACCTTTAAAATAAGAAAAAAGTCAGGGTCTCGTCGACCTTCTTAAATTATTTTGGGGAGTCTCATCTGGTCCATAACAGTACTGTCAGAAACATTGGCTACAGTACAAATAGTTCTTTCAAAGTCATTTGCGTAAGTAGTGGAGACCACAACGCTGTTCCCTGCAGCATTCCATAGCTTAGAGTTTACGAACCTGAAAACAATCCATTTGTTGCAATTCTGCTTAGTGTTAGTTAGCCAATTCTAAAATTGCACTCCCAAGACAATAGACCATTTACTTCTGCAGTAATATATCTGCACTTTGTTAATATAGCTTTTTGAAATCCAACTACTAAACCCCCTTTATCCACCTAACTTGCTCCATCCTCACTGATCTGTAATAAATTTGTGAAGCACAAATTCCCTTTCAAGCTGACCACCTGATTGGATTGTGATTTGCTAAATGCCCTGCTACTTTAATAATGGATTCTAGCATTTTTCCAGTGACAGATTAACTGACCTACAGTTTTCAGATTCTTGGTTCTTTTCTTTGTTGAACAGTGGTGTTACATTTGTGGCTTTCAAACTTGTGGGACATTTCCAAAATCTTAGGAATTTTTTAAGAATACAGCCACAACATTTCATTATTTCTATAAACACTTCCTTTAAAAGACTAGGATACAGGCCACTGATTTAGGGGGCTCAAACCATTAGTTTTCCCAATTTTTGTCTCTCGTGATTATGATTGCGTTACATTCTTCACTCACCTTTTCCCCTTGCTTTTACATTATTTTTGGGGATGCTTTTTATGTCTTCTTCACTATATCCAGATATAAAAGACTGGTTCAAAGACTCTGCTGTTTCTTTGTTTCTCATTAATAATTCCCCAATTTCTCCTTGTTCCCACTCCTATGTGGAGGACAAAATTGTATAGTAAAAAGTGAGGTCTGCAGATGCTGGAGATCAGAGCTGAAAATGTGTTGCTGGTTAAAGCACAGCAGGTTAGGCAGCATCCAAGGAACAGGAAATTCGACGTTTCTGAAAGCACAGCAGGTTAGGCAGCATCCAAGGAACAGGAAATTCGACGTTTCTGGCCAGAAACGTCGAATTTCCTGTTCCTTGGATGCTGCCTAACCTGCTGTGCTTTAACCAGCAACACATTTTCAGCTCAGACAAAATTGTATAGCACACATTTCAGTCTTTTTTATATTCTCATCCTGTTTCATTAACCTCTTCAGAAAAAAAAAAGGAGCTTTTAAAATTTTTAAATTCACACTGCTCATCAGTGTTTTGGACACTTTTTTACAATCAAGTCACATCCTGTTCTCTCACTGAAATTGTGACTTTAAAATGATAATTCGACTGTAATAGAAAATGCAATATACATTACATGCTTAACATACCCTTAAATGAAATCGAGTGCAATTTCTGAAGTTTAGATGCAGTCGGTTTGTCTTCAGTACTATTTTCTGTGAACCAATGACCAATCTCTGTCTACCATGTACCTGTATTCATATGGCATAATAGACCAATCATTTCCTAACAATCATTGATGTACGATATAATGCAGCCACTTTTAATTATTACTTTGATCCCAGAATATTTTTTGCATCTCATTTCATTTTATACAATTCAATACAACACAGGAACAGGCTCTTCACCCAGCCACGCCCGTGCCAATTCTAATACTAATTTAGACCTGCTACTTATTGCCCATGCACAATTTCTATGTTTGCTTCCCTTTCACGTACCTATCAAGATATGCCTTAAAATGTTGCTCACATGCCTGCTTTCACTACCACTACTGGGTGTGTGTTACAGGCACACTCTGTGTGAATGATTTTCCCCACACTTGTCCCGTCAACTTTCCCCCTCATCTTGAGTCTGTGACCTCTTGTAGTTGACCTTTCCATCCTGGGGGATAAAAGTCTCTGACTCTCCAGTGTCTCAATTTCATTGACCTCGATCACATCAGTCCCTCAGCCTCCTTTATAGTGATGTGAAGATGCCAGAGTTGGAATGGGGTGGACAAGGTCAAAAACCAAATGACACCAGGTTATAATCCAACAGGTTTATTTGCAATTGCAAGCTTTCAGAGTTCAGTTCTTTCCTCGGGTGTGGTATGATAGAGAGGTATAAGACACAATACAAGTAAAATGTTAACTTTAAAACTAACTGCCCTTGTTGAATCCTTTAATCGATTAGGAGGTAGACTGCTGATTAAAATGCAAAATCCAGATTCCTTTCAAGTCTTTGTCCCTAGATAATTAAAGGTCTTATCAATGTAGAAGAAATGATATCTCAGATTAGACAATGCACTTTAGGCGTGAGGTCCCGCTTCATATCTGTCTACGTTTTAAGCGGAGGTCAGATTTTGCTTTTTTTGGATAAAAAAGAATCTTGAATGATTATTGTCTAACCTAAGATGTCACCTCTGGTATATTGATAAAACCTTTAATTATCCAGAGTCAAAGACTTGAAATGAATCTGGATTTTGCATTTTAAAATCGGTAGCCTACCTCTGAACTGATTAAATGATTCAACTAGGGCAGCTTTTTGATTAGGAATATTGTGTCTTACATCTTTCATTCATACCACGTTTGAGGAAGGAGTGAGCTCCAAAAGTTTGCAATTTCAAATAAACCTGTTGGACTATAACCTGTCGTCACTTGATTTTCGATCTGTCCTTTCCAGTGAAAAAAATCCAAGTTTATCCATCCTCTTCTCATAACTCAAACTCCTCCACACCAGGTAACATCTTGTGAATCTTCTCTGCACCCTCTCCAAAGCATCCACATCCTCGTGGTAGTGTGGCAACCAGAACTCCACACAATATTCCAAATGTGGCCGAACTAAAGTTTTGTAGAGCTGTAACATAACTTGCCAACTTTTATTGTCCAAGATTCCCAAATCCTGCCATTCCTGTCCTTCATTATCACAGGAACATGCCTTTCCTGCATGCTAATCAACTGGTACTTAAAAGAATCCCACATGTTAGATGAAGGCAGGCTATGCCTTGAAGGTATGTCTTCTTGACCACCTTATCCAACTGCATTGCCACTTTCAAGGATTTGTATGCCCAGATCTCTCTATATGTCAATGCTCCTAAGGATTCTGCCATTTATTGTATAATTCACACCTGAATTTGATCTTCCAAAATGCATCACCTCGCATTTGTCCAGATTAAAATGCATCTGTCATTTCTCTTCATAAATCTGCAATCTATATCTTGCTGTATCCATGGACAATTTTCCTCACTATCTGTAACTCCACCAATTTGTGTCATCTGCAAACTTACTAATCAGGCCACCTATATTTTCCTCCAGATCATTTCTTTATCTTATAAAGAAAAAGGTTCCCAGCACTGATACCTGCAGAACACTACTATTACTGATCTCAATTTCAAAAAGCACCATGTCTTTGACCAAGCCTGTTTTGTATCCATCTAATCAGCTCACCCCAGATCACAAGACTTGTCTGTATCAGCCAGTGAGTACCTTATCAAATGCGTTACTAAAGTCCATATAGACACCATCTATTGTCCTTCCCTCAATCATTTTTGTTACCCCCTCAAAAAGCTCTATCAAATTGGAGAGACATGATCTTCCCCACACAAGCCCATGCTACCTAACAGGTTGAGAGTGTGGTGCTGGAAAAGCACAGCAGGTCAGACAGCATCCGAGGAACAGGAGAATCGATGTCTCGGACATAAGCCCTTCATCAGGAATGAGGCTTATGTGCCGGGGGCTGAGAGATAAATGGAGAGCAGGGACTGTAGCTGAGAATGCAATAGATAGATGAAGGTGGGGGAGAAGATGATAGGTTGGAGAGGAGGGTAGAGCAGAGAGATGGGAAAGGCAACAGACAGGTCAAGAGGGTGTTGCCAAGTTGGAGGCTTGGGACTGGGATAATGTGGGGGGGGGGGAGAGAGAACGGGTGATGAGGAAACTGGTGAAATCCACATTAATCCTGTATGGTTGGAGGATCCCAACGCGGAAGATGAGGTGTTCTCCCTCCAGGTGTCAGATGGTTAGGGTTTGATGATGAAGGTAGCCCTGGTCCTATGTGTCCTTCACGAAGCCATCTGGATGGGTACATGAATGGGAAGGGCTCAAGAGGAATATGGGCCAAATGCTGGGAAATGGGTTTAGATCAGTTAGGTATATCTGGGTTGGTGCAGATAAGTTGGAATGAATGGTCTGTTTTGTGCTGTATAACTCACTCCATGAGATATGTTTGCCACTGGCATAGACAGCATTTGTTGCCATTCCCTAGCTGCCCATGAAACTGAGTGGCCTGCTAGGCATTTCAAAAGGCATTTAAGGGTCAACTGATTGCTATGGATCTGGAGTCACATACAGACCCGAGTAAAGATGGCAAAAATTCCTTTGCTGAAGGATTTTATGGAACCACATTATTCTGAAAGGCTGTGTTCATTCAGCCTTCTGCCAGTCTACTTTGGATTTCAGCATCTGCAGTTTTTTTTCCACTAGATAGATATGTAAGCCATTCACCTTGACTGAGTATATTGAATAGGCGTTGATGGGACAACAAGACAAGGTTTCGGGTGGAACAATAGATTGGAGTTCCAGTGGAACTGTTTTGAAACAGTCCAGCTCCAAAGGTCGGCTCAATCAATAGGGGAATTACAATATCCAATACTGCCTTTTGTAACACCCTTGCTGAGACAAGAAAATGCAATTTACATGGAGGACATGAATTATGCTGATTAAATTGTTATATCAAACTGCTGTTGCGATGTAGAGAATCTCTAGATTGTGGAAACAGTTCATTCAGCCCACCAAGTCCACACCGACCCATCCCCTATCCCTGTACTCCCCATGGCTAACCAAACTAACCTGCACATCCTGGACACTGTGTTAAGTTTAATATGGCCAATCCACCTGTTTGCACATCTTTAGATTTTGGGAAGAAACTGGAACACCTGGTGGAAACTCACGCAAGGACAGACAGAATGTCCGAACTCCACACAGTCAGTTGTCCGAAGCTGGAATCAAACTTGGGTTCCTGGAGCTGTGAGGCATCGGGCTAACCACTGAGCCACCATGCTGTCCCTAAGTAATAGTGAGCCACTGTACTTGGGGATGACCTGGAGAGCTGTATTCAAAGAGGACCACTCAAATCAGGGGACACTCCCTCTGACAATGTCAGCACCAAGCAGCAAAAAACCTTAGGAGCAAGAAGAACAGTCTCAACTTCAGTTTGGCCAGTTGTATTTGGGGTCGTATAAACTTCTTTATCATCTTGTGTTTCCAAAGCAGATATTAAACCAGCGTGAGAACAATGTAATTTAAGAACTGCAAACGTTATTTGGGAAACTAGAGGGAAAGATGGCTTTCATAGAAAACCACACCTTATTTTTAACGCAAACTAAGTCCCACTCAGTCAATCACACAAAAAAACTTACAAAATTGTTCCATTTGCTACAATGATTTGAACTCATATCTCCAGCGTATCATCCAAGGCCTCAGGATGATACCCTGGCATTGGAAGCCAGTGTTCGATCTCAACCTCAGGTGACTATCTGTGTGGAGTTAGCACGTTCTGTGTGGATTTCCTCTGGGTGCTCCAGTATCCTCCCATAGTCCAAAGGTGTACAGGTTAGGTAGATTGGTCATGCTGAGTTCCCCACAGTGTTCAGGGATGTATAAATCAGGTGAATTAGCCATGGGTGTTGTACAGGAATGGGGAGGATCTGGCAGGGGATGCTGTTTAGAGGGTCAGCATAGACTGGATGGGCTGAATGGCCTGCTCCACCCTGTAGGAATTCTATGATTTACCCACTATCACCCCAAATTGGTAGAGAATAAGTATACACAATAGCAATTAATTCAAACCATTGCCTGTCAGAATCTTGAAAGAAAAGACATTACACAATGTTGAAATGTAATAGCTTCAGTAACTTCACAAACTTATTTGAAAAATAAAAAAAAACTTCCACCTACACTGCACAAGACAGAATTAAATGTATCTCAGCATTCTGTCCAATTTGTGTCAAACTGTATCTACAAATTATACATTAAGGGGGAGGTGGTAACCTAGTGAGTTTATCACTGGGTCAAATTCCACCACAGCAGATGACAATTTGAATTTAATTTCCAAAATATCTGGAATTAAGAATTTAATGATGACCATTAATCCATTGTTAATTGTCAGAAAAACTCTTGTGGTTCACTAATGTGCTTTAGGGAAGGAAACTGCCACCCTTATCTTGTCTGGCCTACATGCAACTGCAGGGTCAACAGCAATGTGGCTGACCTATGGGCAATCAGGATTAGGTAATAAAAGATGGCCTGGCCAGAAATATAAAGAATACAGATAGTGTGTTGCATATTTGGCATATTTATTCTGACATTCTAAATTTGATATTTTCAATTCATTTTTGTTTAGCTCACAACCATTTTGCAGGGTTTTTTTTCCTTTTTGCGCTCTTCCTGTTGCTCTAATTTGTGTAATGGCCATACCCCAGCAACTTACTCAAAAGTGATGTGAGTCCCATTAACATACAGTGACAGTTTAGTTCCAGTTGCGATAGTTCCACTAAGCTTTCAGCTTTCCTCGTGTCCCAAGCAGTCAATTCTCCTCAGTAACGTTTTGATATCAGCAACATCTGAGCCAAATTGAAAGCGTTTACATTAAAAACTCACTGCAATAAAAAAGTGCACCCAAACGGGAGAAGTGAACCCAATGTTGTTCAATGTACAATTAATACAAGTGCCTTCTCGCAAGGATGGAAATTGGTGAGAGTATGTGGGTGGAATTAAGCCCTTATTATCAGACAGTTCTTAAACGATGAGTCAAAGCCAAGGAGCTCCCTTCTGGAAGTCTCATCCATATCGCCAGATTTAAACCCAACCAGGAGGGAAACAGGTGGCCGAACCCTTTCCAACAATACTTTCTTTACCTCAAACCCACAGCCTGTCCAAGAGCGTCCATCACAAACTGCTGTACAACAACCATCACCAAATTCTCCGGCAGCCCTCGGCCACCATTTCCCTCTCGAAGACCCAAAGAGCCGTTGGTGCTCCTCGCGTGCAGTTAGCATTGACAGACAAATTATCCAATCAGAACTGAGCGTCCGCGTGCATTGGTGTCACCGCACCAATCACTGCCGTGGGCAGGTGAAGGCGGGAAAGATATGTGAGAGAGTTGAAGGTGGTAAGTTCGATCTTCAGTGGGAGATAAATTGTCAAATATGGTTATAATTACTGATTGTATGGCTTTGTTTCTTCTTTTGAAATGTTTCCACGTTTGCATATCATGATATTTTTCTTTGTCTAGTCAAATGTTCGAGACAGTTCTATTATTATATCGTAGGTAGACAGTTAGGAATTAATTGGGATGTGAGTATGCGGTTCACAGTTCCACATTTAACGCTGCTCTCTAGTTGAATGGGGCTGACATCTACCAGCCGAATGGTAATCAAGAAATTCAACCCGTGAAAGTATAATGTGCAATTACTTCTAATTGGTGAGAACAAGAATCCGTAACATAGTCATAGAGATGTATAGCACAGAAACAGATTTTTCGGTTTAACTCGTCCATGCCGACTAGATCTCCTAACCTAATCTTGTGCCACTTACTGGCACCCGGCCCATATCCCTCCAAACCCTTCCTATTTACATACCCATCCAGACGCTTTGCAAATGTTGCAATTGTACCAGCCTCCACTACATTCTCTGGCAGCTCATTCCATACACGTATCACCCTCTGCGTGAAAAAGTTGCCCCTTAGGTCTCTTTTATGTCTTTCTCTTCTCACTCTAAACCTACGCCCTCTCGTTCTGGACTCCCCACCCCATTTATCCTATCCATACCCCTCATGCAACTGCAGGTCAACAGCAATGTGGCTGACCTCTGGGCAATCAGGATTTTGTAAACCTCTATACGGTCACCCCTCAGCCTCCGAGGCTCTAGGGAAAACAGCCCCACTCTATTCAACTTTTCCTTCTAGTTCAAATCCTCCAACATCCTTGTAAATCTTTTCTGAACCCTTTCAGGTTTCACAACAACCTTCTGATAGGAAGGAGACCAGAATTGCACGCAATATTCCAAAAGTAGCCTAAACAATATCCCAATCAGCTGCAACATGACCTAACTCCAATACTCGCTACTCTGACCAATAAAAGAAAGCATACCAAATGCCTTCTTCACTATCCTATCTACCTGCGACTCCACTTTCAAGGAGCTATGAAGCTGCACTCCAAGGTCTCTTTGTTCAGCAACACTCCCTAGGACCTTACCATTAAGTATATAAGTCCTACTAAGATTTGCTTTCCCAAAATGCAGCACCTCGCATTGCATCTGTGTTGGGTGTTTAAATGAACAGCACAAAAGTACCATTCTCTTGTCTTCTCCCCATAACCCTTCCTCTTCAAGAATCACCTCTCTCTGGAATACCATTTAAAGGGAGAGCATAGCATTTCATCACACATCATTGGAGTTCCTTGTCCTTGGAATCATTCTTATAAATCCTTTCTGCACCCTCTGTAATGACATTATATCTTCCTTGAGAGTGCAGCCAAATCAGCATTTCATGAAGAACTTTTGCTCTTGCTTTTTTTCTCTCTTTCTCCCCAGTTATGCAGTTCCAAGTTCCCATGTCAAGTATTTCTTAGCTTGTCCTGCTGCTTTCAACAGTTTATTTCCAGGTCTAACCAAGTCAAGGACAACATAAAAGCAAAAGAGAAAGCATATAAGGTGGTGAAGGGCAGTGGAAAACCAGAGGATTGGGAAGCTTACAAAGACCAACAGAGAGCAACAACAAAAGAACTCAGGAGGGAGAAAATTAAATAGGAGGGTAAGCTCACCAATAATATAAAGGGAGACTGTAAAAGTTTCTTTATATATATATATATATATAAAAAGGGGTAAAAGAGAGGCAAAACTGGACATTAGGCCACTGGAAAATGACACTGAAGAGATAGTAGTGGGAAACAAGAAAATGACTAAGGAACTGAACAATTACTTTGTGTCAGTTTTCATGGTGGCAGATACGAGTAATATCCCAAAAATTCAAGAGTGAGGGGGCAGGGCTGAGTATGGTGGCCATCATCAAGGAGAAGGTGCTAGAAGAACTGAATGGGCTGAAGGTGGATAAATCATCTAGACCAGATGGACTACACCCCAGAGTTCTAAGAGAGATAGCGGGGTCATTAGTGGTGATCTTGTAGGAATCGTGAGAATCAGGGAGTTTCTCAGAGGACTGGAAAATTGCTAAGGTGTTCAAAAGGTGAATCAGGCAAAGGACGGAAAATTACATTTACCCATCCAGATGCCATTAAAATGCTATAATTGCACCAGCCTCCACCAGTTCCACTGGCAGCGCATTCCTTACATGCACAACCCCCTGCGTGAAAAAGTTGCCCCTTAGCCCCTTTTTATATCTTCCCCTCTCACCCTAAGCCTATGCCCTCTTGTTCTGGACTCCCCCAACCTGGGAAAATACCCTATCTATTTATACTATCCATGCCCCTCCTGAACATTAACAACGTCTTTGACAAGGTGCTGCACAGAAGGCTACTGAGTAAGGTAAGGGTCCATGGTGTCAAAGGCAAGATGCTAACAAGATAGACGCTTGGCTGTCTGGCAAAAAGCAGAGAGTGGGGATAAACAGGTCCTTCTCAGAATGGCAGCTGGTGACAGGTAGATTCCGCAAGGCTCAGTGTTGGGAGCACAACTTTTTGTGTTATACATTAACCATCCACGTGAAGGACCTGAGGGCACTGTGGCTAGGTTTATAGATGATACAAAGACAGGTAGAGGAACAGGTAGCATTGAGGAGGTGGTGAGGCTGCAGAAGGATTTGGACAGGTTAGGAGAGTGGGCAAAGAAGTGGAGTACAATGTGGTGTGAGGTCATGCACTTTGGTAGGAAGAATAGCAGCATAGATTGTTTTCTAAATGGGGAGAAAATTCAGAAATCTGAAGTACAAAGAGACTTGCGGAGTTGTAGTCCAGGATTCTTTCAAGGTGAGAGTTTCCAGGATTCTCTCACTTTTTTCCATAGCCATGGAGAGGAATAGGAACAGACAGTATGAGAAGATATGTAATTGGGGGAGGGGAAATTATATTACTGTTAGACAGGAGTCGTGGAATATAAATCGGGAACAATTGGTCTGTGGGAAATGCGCAACAGAAATGTGGAGGTTGTTTAAGGAGCATTTGTTGCAAGTATTGGATATCCCACTGAGACAGGCAAGTAATGGCAAGCTTAAGGAGCCTTGGATGACAAGAGAAGCGGAGCTTCTCATCAAAAGGAGAAAAGAAACTTCCTTAAGGTTGAGGAAGCAAGGATCTGGCACAGCTTTAGAGGATTACTGTGTGGCTAGGAAAGAACTCAAAAGTCGACTGAGGCAAGCTGGGAGGGAACACGAAAAATCCTTGGTGGGAAGGATTAGGGAAAACCCAAAGGCGTTCTACATGTAAATGAGAAATAAGCGAATGATCAGAGAGAGGGTAGGGCTGATCAGGAATAGTAGACGGAACTTGTGCCTCCAGTCTAAAGAGGCGGGGAGGCCTTAAATGAGTGTTTTGCTTCAGTATTCACTAGAGAGAGGGACCTTGTTGATAGTGAGAACACTGTGGACCAGGTTAATAGGCTTGAACAGACTGATATTAAGGAAGTAGATGTGCTGGAAATTCTGGGAAGCATCAAGACAGATAAGTCCCCAGGGCCAGACCAGATACATCCAAGGTTACTATGGGAAGCGAGGAATGAGATTGCTGCGCCTCTGGCGGTGATCTTTGTATCCTCACTCTCCACGGAAGTAGTACCTGTTGATTGGAAGAAGGCTATGGAAAAAAGAGGAAAAAGTTGTTCCTCTGTTCAAGAAAGGGAATAGGGAAATCCCTGGGAACTACAGGCTAGTTAGTCTTATGTCTATGGTAAGCAAGATACTGGAAAAGATTCTGAGAGTTAGGATTTGTGACTATTTGGAAAATCATAGTTTGATTAAAGATAGTCAGCATGTCTTTGTGAGGGGCAGATCATGCCTCGCAAGCCGAATTGACTTCCGTGATGACATAAATTGATGTAAGTTAAACAGTGGCTGTGGTGTATATGGATTTCAGTCAGATATTTGGTATGGATCCCCATGGTAGGCTCATTCAGAAAGTTAGGAGGTATAGGATACAGGGAAGTTCAGCTGTATGGACAGAGAATTGGCTGGCCAAAAGAAGACAGCAAGTGGTAGTGGATGGAAAATATTCTGTGTGGAGGTCAGTAACCAGTGGTGTCCAACAGACATCTGTTCTTGGACCTCTGCTCTTCGTAGTTTTTTTTAAATAATTGGGTTAAAGAAGTGAAAGGGTTGGTTAGTAAGTTTGCCAATGACACAAAGGTCGGTGGTGTGGTCAATAGTGTCAAGGGCTGTTGCAGGCTACAACATGACATTGATAGGATGCTGAGATGTGGCAGATGGAGTTCAACCTGGATAAATGCAAAGTGATTCATTTTGGAAGGTCGAATTTGAATGCTGAATACAGGGTTAACGACAGGATACTTGGCAGAGTGGAGAAACAGTGCAGTCTTGGGATCCACATACATAGGTCCCTCAAAGTTGCCATCCAAGTTGATAGGGTTGTTAAGAAGTCATATGTCATTTTGGCTTTCATTAACAGAGTGATTGAGTTTAAGAGCACAAGGTTTTACTGCAACTCTATAAAACCCTGTTTAAATCAGGAATATTGTGTCCAGTTGTGGTCGCCTCATTATAGAACAGACTTAGATTCTTTAGAAAGGGTGCAGAGGAGATTTACTAGGGTGTTGCTTGGATTGGAGGGCATGTCTTATGAAGAGAGGCTGAGTGAGCTAAGGCTTTTCATACTGGAGAGAAGAAAGAAGAGAGGTGACTTGATAGAGGTGTACAACGTAATGAGAAGCATAAATAGAATAGATAATGAGAGACTTTTCCACAGGCGGAATTGGCTGTCACGATGAGTCATAATTTTGAAGGTGATTGGAGGAAGGTATTGGGCAGATATCAAAGGTAGGTTCTTTATGCAGAGAGTGGTGGGTGAGTGGAATGCACTTCCTGCGGTGATAGCTGAGTCAGAGACATCAGGGACATGTAAGCAACTGCTGGACAAGCACATGGACAGCAATAAATCGAGGAGTATGTAGGTTAGGTTGATCTTCGATTAAGATAAATGCTTGGCACAACATCATGGGTCGAAGGACCTGTATTGTTCTTTGTTCTATAAACTTGCAGGTTGAGTCAGTAGTTTAGATGACACATGCAATAATGGCATTTATTTTGAGTCGCCTTGAATATAAAAGCAGGGATGTACTTCTGAGGCTCTAAAAGATTCTGGTCAGAGCACATTTGGAGTATTGTTTGCAGTTTTGGGCCCTATGTCTCGGAAAGGATGTACTGGCCCTGGAGCATGTTCAGAGGAGGTTCAGAAGAATGATACCAGGAATGAAAGGTTCAACATTTGAGGAATGTTTGAGGACTCTGGGTTTATACTTAATGGAGTTTAGAAGGCTGAGGAGGGATTGAACTGAAACTTACAGAATACTGAATGGCCTGGACAGAGTATATGCTGGAAAGATGTTTACAATGGTAGGAGAGACTAGGACCTAACGGCACAGACTTAAAGTAAAGGAAAGACATTTTAGAATGGAGATAAGGAGAAACCTCTTCAGCCAGAGAGTGGAGAATCTATGGAATTCATTGTCACAGAAAGCTGCAGAGGCCAGGTCACTAAGTATGTTTGAGACTGAGCTGAAAATCCTGAAGAAGGGCTCATACCCGAAACGTCGATTCTCCTGCTCCTTGGGTGCTGCCTGACCTGCTGCACTTTTCCAGCAACACATTTTCAGCTCTGATCTCCAGCATCTGCAATTCTCACTTTCTCCTCCTATGTTTGAGACTGAGATAGATAGGTTCTTGAGTATCAAGGGGTTTAAGGGTTACAGGGAAAAAGCAGGAGAATGGGAATGAGAAACTGACCAGCCATGATTGAATGGCAGAGCATACTCGATGGGCTGAAAGGCCTAATTTCTGCTCCTATGTCTTATGGTCTTATCATCTATTTGACCATGCATTGCCTTTAGAATTGTACCCTTTGTTTCATGTTGTACTTTCTCATCAACAGCTCTCTGCATTAAAACTAATCTACAATTCGACCACAATCCATGAGCATATGTCCTCCTATAATCTATGCTATCACCATCCTTCCGAGCTCCCAATATATGTTGTTCTCTGATATCTACGCGTTAAAAATCGTGTCTTGTACACTGAAGTCCATGTTACTAACATACATCAAGAAAAGCAGTGTTCCAAGTACCAACACTAGGAGTGTAAAATCCAGTGGAAAACAACAATCATTCACCAAAACTACATTTCATCTCACTCAGCTAATTTTGTTATCACTGAATATTTTATTTTGAGGGCTTCAACCATGCTGACAAGGACACTAAGTAGAATTCTATGAAACACTTCTTGTAAATTCATGTGCACCACATCACTCTCTACCTCTCTCTTACTCATCAAAAATCTTAACTATGTTAGTGAAATATGATTTGTCTTTGAAAAAACATCTATGCTGATTTTCTTTAATTAATCCCCACTTGTCTCAGTAATTGTACAGTTTGTCCAAGATAAGAATTTCTCTGTCATTGAAGTTCAAATGACAGGCCTACAATTGTTAGGTTTATTCATACATGCTTTTTTGAACACTTTGTAATTGCATATTTGTAAATTTCAATCCTCTGGCACCTCCCCTACACATATTCCTTCAGACTCATGAATGCAAACCATCTGATGCTGGCGACTGTTTAACAAAAGTACAGACAGCCTTTTTAGTACCTCCTGTCAAGTTGTAGCCCATCTAGAATCTCAACTACCTTCTCTTTCACTCTGCGTTTGGCAGCATCATCTTCCTTGAAAAAGATGGATGTCAGATCATCATTTAATATAAAAACAAAACATTAAAAATGTAGGAAATCTGATGCAAAAATGGAAAACTTGGAAGTACTCAGAAAATCTGGCAGCATCTATGGAGAGACAAACAGGGATGATGTTTCGTGTTATTGACCTTCTATCAGAACTGAGAAAATTAGAAATGTAGTAGATTTTGAGCAAATGAAAAGGGGGAACATGGGAAGAACAAGAAGGAAGGCTGTTAATTGGATGGAGGACAGGACAAAAGGTTTAATAATGCAAAACAGAAGGGAGGGAAAAAAAGGAACAAATAAGATGTGCCTGTTGATATGGAAATGGCAGGATGCTGACAGTGACGGGACTGTCACTTTCACAGGTTATTTTTTCCTGGGTTTTTTTTAAGAGAGTTTGTATGGCAGAGGTGCTGAGCTAGCTACTGAAGACCAGTTAAGTAAACAGTTTGGGAGATATCTTGGAGTTTTTTAAAAATGCAGCCCCTGAATGGGTGTGGCCAGCTTTGTCAGATCAGGATTTCTGAGTAGCATCAGAGACTATTGGGGTCTCAACAAATCTGGAGGCTTTAGTGAATGTCTGCTTGCTACTACTCTCTCTGAATTTTTTAAAATGTTTTTTCCTCCTGTATGTGAGAACTGCATGAGAGAATCTTTGTCTGAACTTTCCGTTTTTGCCAAGAAGTGTGTTTATTGGATGTTACTATTTTGGAACAGTTAATTAGTAATAATTACTGAGTCTTATTAAAACCTGTTCCTGGAGCATGTGTTGGCCTTCGTTGGAAAACTGCAACAGGCTAAGGACAGAAAGTTGCTTATTTATGCAAGATGGAGAATTGAAAGGAAAGGTAACTTGAAGCTTAGGATTGCAATCGCAGACCATAGGACACAGAAATAGGCCAATCAACCTTTTGAGTCTGCTCCACTCTTCAATTATATTATGGCTGATCCGAAACTTTCCTGCATTAACCCTATAATCCTTGGTTCCCTTACTGTTTAAAGCTGTCTCCCTCAGCCTTGAATGTACGTAATGACCCAAGATTGACAGCCCTCTGTGGTAACAAATTCCACAGATTGACGACTTTTGAGTTTAAAATAAAATTCCTCATCTCTGTCTTGACCACTTATTGAGATTATGTCCTTATGCTATACTGTCCACAAGTTGATATAAATCTGTGAGCCAAGCTCCCCAGTAATATTATATGTTTCAATAACGTGCAGCACAGTTAAAAAATCACACAATACCAGGTTATAGTCCAACAGGTTTATTTGGAAGCACTAGCTTTCGAAGCGCTGCTCCTTCATTAGGTGGTCGTGAAGTATAAGATCTTAAGACATCAAATTTATAGCAAAAGTTTACAGTGTGATGTAACTGAAATTATATATTGAAAAAGACCTGGATTGTTTGTTAAGTCTCTCATCTTTCAGAATGACTATGTTGGTTTCAGTTCTTTCATATGTAATTCACATAGCTTTTTTATGTATGTGTGCAGTGGGGTGGGGAGGGGTTTGAGGGTGTTTGTGGTATGAGTGTGAGTGTAAAGGGGTATAAATCTGTGAGAGGCTGCTTGTCGGAGTGTATGTGTGAACATATGAGACAGGATCTGTAGGAGAGTGTGTGTGTCTGTAGGAGTGTCTGTGTGTTGTCTGTGTGCGTAAAGTGCAATCAGATTGCCCAAGGTCCCGGTTGAGGCCATCCTCATGGGTACCAAACTTGGTATCAGCCTCTGCTCGGCTTTTGTTGTTGCCTGTCCCAAAGTCCGCTTTGGAGGACAGTCACCCGAAGGTCTGAGGTCAGATGTCCCGGACCGCAGTACAGTAACTACTACCTCACTGCAACAGGGACCAGGGTTTGATTCCAGTCTCTGGCGACCATCTGTGTGGAGTTTACACACCCTCCCTGTGTCTGTGTGGATTTCCTCTGGGTGCTCTAGTTTCCTCTCACAATCCAAAGATGAGCAGGTTAGGTGACTTAGTCGTGCTAAATTCCCCATAGTGTTCAGGGATGCATGAATTAGGTGCATTAATCAGGGGTAAATGTGGAGTAACAGGGTAGGGAAATGGGACTGGGTGGGTTCTGTATGGAGGGTCAGTGTGGACTTGTTGGGCCAAATGGCTTGTTTCCACGCTGTAGGGATGTGAGTTAATAAAGTCTCTATGAGTTAATAAAGTCTCTTCTTCTAAACTTGAATGAGTATAAGTCCAACCTCTTCACCCTCTCTACCAAAGAAAATCCTCCCATACCCAGAATGAACCTAACAAAGCTTCCCTGGAGTGCCTCCAATGCCAGTACATCTTCCTTTGAATAAGAAGCCCAAAATTGTTCGCAGCAATCCAAGTATGGTCTGGCTAGTGCCTTGTATATTTTTAGAAGCCCTCTCTAATTTTATACACGACTTCTTTTGGAATTAAATGCCAACGTTCCATTTGCCTTCCCTAATACGCATTGAACTTAGATACTAACTTTCTGTGATTCGTGGACAAAGAGTACCAAATCTATCTTTTTTTTAGATTTCTGCAGTTTTTTTCCATTTCAATAATATTCAGTTACTCTGTTTTCCCTGCCAAAGTGCATAAGCTCCAATTTTCCCACAGTATATTCCATCTGCCAAGTTCTTCCCATTCTCTTAATCTGTCTATATTCCTTTGCAGACTCATTGTGCTGTCTTGACTACTTGCCTTCCCACCCATTTTTGTGAGATTCGCAAATTTGGCATTCAGTTCTGACATCCAAGTTATTTATATTGCAAATAATCCTAGCCACAGCACTTATCCCTGTGACACTCTAATGTTAGAGCTTGCCATCCTGAAAAGACCTCCTTTGTTTCAATTCTCTGTCTTCTAGTAGTTAGTCAATCCTCTTTCACTGCTTATGTCCTCAACATTGTGGGCTCTTATTAAACAGCTTTATGTACAGTACCTTATCAAACACCTTTTGGATATCCAAATATATTACGTCAATTTGTGCCCCTTTATCTATACTACTTGTTGCCTCATTACCAATACCTTCTCAAGGACAACAAGGAATACTTGATAAATGGCAGTGATACCAACATCCCAGGAATGAAACTTTTTTAAAAAACTAATAAATTCATCTGGAATGATTTTCTATTCATGAAGCCATGCTCACTGCTTGATATTATTATGTATTTCTAAATGTTTGCTATTACATCCTTGATAATAGACTAAAGTTTTCCCAGTGACAAATCTTAAGCTAATTGGTCAATGATTACTTGGTTTGTTATCTCCCTCTTGTTTTGAATAAGGGTGATATATTAGCAATTTTCGAATCATTTGGAACTTTTCCCAAAACTAAAGATTTTTGGAAGACTACTCCCAGTCCATTCACTATCTTTGCAGCTACTTTTGAAAATACTGAGATGTGACCCATCAGTCCAGGCGACTTATTAGCCTTTAACCCTACTAGTTTCCCGAATCCACTTTCTCTAGTAACAGTTAATGTGTTCATTTCCAGTCCCGCTTTTACCCTTGGAATATTTAGTAGTTTTGGAAGTTGGAATTTCCTCCACTGTTTTTATTCAAGTTTTCTGCCAACTTTTGGTTCCCCATTATTATTTCCCAGCTTTATTTTCCAAGAGGCCGTTTTTGCTTTTTTATGTTTAAAAGAAGATTTTAATGTTCATGTTTGTATGATTCGTTGTTTACCTTCACTTTGTTTTCTCCTTGTTTTAGGTCATTTTTTGTTGGCTTTTACAACATTTGTGAACAGAGTAGTCGGTTTCCCTTTTATTAATAATGAGAAAGCGCGTAGCCTTGGATGTGACACATTTGCTGCAGAGAATTTGGGCAAGTGCTTGTTCAGAGTAATTAGGGACATCTGTTCTTAGTATCAGTGGATTGGTGTAAATAAGTTAATAACATTTGTTCACTTGTGGAATGTGTGGCAGCACTTCCTTCTCACACCAGAGGCGGGAGGCGCATATTTCACAGTAGGATGTTGGATAATTAAATTGCTGGTTTATATCAAAGACTCTTAACAAAACTCATACTCAATAGGAAAAGAACTTGTAATTTAATAAGCTAAGTGGAATATGCATATAATAGAACAATCCTGATATATTTTAATGTATACTACATATAGCAGATTTGAATTTATGAAGTTCAGTTCCCTCATCTTAACTGTCCTGGAATGTGAATGTTTCATTATCCTTACACACTAGGAAAACACAAAGGCTGAAAGTGGCATAGTAAGAAAGTTTTGTGAGTGAGAGAGAGAAAACTTTCTTCTGTAAATTGCATTCATTGATTGAAGGGTTCAAAGGAGACAGAGAGATGACAAAAGCTGGTGAAACATTTAACAATTTATAGTCTGATTTGATTGAACACTGGCTTGTCATGGATTAAATGTTTGTGTGTTGTTCCCTGGACCCCAAGATCCAGGAATGTAATGAATTTAATTTATATTCTGGGAATCCAAGATAATTTTAAAAGAAAAAGCCTCATTTTGTAGGACAATGATATTGGACATTTTAGCTGAGCAAGGTGACTTCATGACCTTTTCCACATAATTTGGACTAGTATCTCGTTATGATGTACTAGCCAAGACAATTGATCATCTGGCCTGGCTTGAACCAGGATTCCCACTTTGATGTGCATGTTCAACCTCCTTGTGGGAGCATGAGGTGGCACCGATGTAGTCATCAATGCAGCAGAGGAAAGGGTGGGGAGTGGTGCTGGTTTAATTCTGGAAGAATGAATTTCTGCTGTACATGACACTATTTATCCACTATACATGTCATCCCTGCCTCTGAGCCAAAAGGTCTAGTTTCAAGTTCTACCTCTCCCTGATATGTGACATTTTATATCCAAACAGGTTGATCAAAATAGTAATCCCATGAGGGTGGTTGAACAGTTCATCAACTTCACCAACACATTCCACTCTGACCTGAAATTCACCTGGACCATCTCTGACACCTCCCTCCTCTTTCTGGATTTCTCCATGTCCATCAACAATGACCGACTCAACACTGACATTTTTTACAAATCCTCCGACTCCCACAGCTATCTGGATTACACCTTCTCCCACCCTATCTCCTGCAAAAATGCTGTCCTGTATTCCCAATACCTCTGCCTCCATTGCATGTGCTCCCAGGAGAACCAGTTCCACGATAGAACACATCAGATGGACTCCTCTTTTAAAGACCATAATTTCCCCTCCAACACCTCACGCACCTCTGCCCTCGAACCCCACCCCTACAACCACAACAAGGACAGAACCCCCACCCCGCCCCAGTCCTCACCTTCCACCCTACCAACCTCCGCATAAATCGCATCATCATGTCTTACAAACTTGATTGAGTTTTTTAGAAAAAGTAACAGAGAAGATTGATGAGGGCAGAGTAGTAGATGTGATCTATATGGATTTCACTGAGGCGTTCGACAAGGTTCCCCATGGGAGACCAATTAGCAAGGTTAGATCTCATGGAATACAGGGAGAACTAGCCATTTGGATACAGAACTGGCTCAAAGGTAAAAGACAGAGGGTGGTGGTGGTGGAGGGTTGTTTTTCAGACTGGAGGCCTGTGACCAGTGGAGTGCCACAAGGATTGGTGCTGGGTCCTTGACTTTTTGTCATTTACATAAATGATTTGGATGCGAGCATAAGAGATACAGTTAGTAAGTTTGCAGTTGACACCAAAATTGGAGGTGTAGTGGACAGCGAAGAGGGTTACCTCAAATTACAACAGGATCTGGATCAGATGGGCCAATGGGCCGAGAAATGGCAGATGGAGTTTAATTCAGATAAATGCGAGGTGCCGCATTTTGGGAAAGCAAATCTTAGCAGGATTTATACACTTAATGGTAAGGTCCTAGGGAGTGTTGCTGAACAAAGAGACCTTGGAGTGCAGGTTCATAGTTCCTTGAAAGTGGAGTCGCAGGTAGATAGGATAGTGAAGAAGGCATTTGGTATGCTTTCTTTTATTGGTCAGAGTATCGAGTATCGGAGTTAGGAGGTCATGTTGCAGCTGTACAGGACATTGTTTAGGCCACTTTTGGAATATTGCATGCAATTCTAATCTCCTTCCTATCGGAAAGATGTTGTGAAACTTGAAAGGTTCAGAAAAGATTTACAAGGATGTTGCCAGGATTGGAGGATTTGAGCTACAGGGAGGGGCTGAACATGCTGGGATTGTTTTCCCTGGAGTGTCAGAGGCTGAGGGGTTACCTTATAGAGGTTTACAAAATTATGAGGGGTATGGATAGGATTAATAGACGAAGTCTTTTCCCTGGGGTGGGGGAGTCCAGAACTAGATGGCATAGGTTTAGGGTGGGAGGGGAAAGATATAAAAGAGACCTAAGGAGCAATTTTTTCATGCAGAGGGTGGTATGTGTATGGAATGAGCTTCCAGAGGATGCAGTGGAGGCTGGTACAATTGCAATATTGAAGAGGCATTTGAATGGGTATATGAATAGGAAGGGTTTGGAGGGATATGGGCCGGGTGCTGGCAGGTGGGACTAGATTGGGTTGGGATGTCTGGTCGGCATGGACAGGTTGGACCGAAGGGTCTGTTTCCATGCTGTACATCTCTATGACTCTATCCAACATGTCCGCCACCTACAAATGGCCCCACCACCAGGGATATACTTCCCTCCCCACCCCTATCCGCTTTCCGCAAAGACTGTTCCCTCTGCGACTAACTGGTCAGGTCCACGCCCCTAACAAACTACTCTCTCCTCCAGGCACCTTCCCCTGCCACCACAGGACTTGCAAACCCTGCACCCACACCTCCCTCTCAGCTCCGCCCACGGCCCCAAAGGAGCTTTCCACAGCCATCAAAGTTTCATCTGCACTTCCACAACTCATTCATTGTATCCATTGCTCCTGATGCAGTCTCCTGTACATTGGGAAGATTGGACACTTTCTTGCAGAGTACTTCAGGGAATATCTCTAGGACACCCGCACCAATCAACCCCACCACCCCGTGGCCGAACATTTCAACTCCACCTCCCACTCTGCTGCGGGCACAGCTACTCCCTCATCACCTGATGCCTGGAGGAAGAACGCCTCATGTTCCCCCTCGGGGCCCTTCAATCCCATGGCATCAATGTGGACTTTGCCAGTTTCCTTATTTCCCCTCCCCCACCACCTTACCACAGTTCCAACCTTCCAGGTCAGCACAGTCCTCACGACCAGTCCCACCTGTCAATCCTCCTTCTCACCTATCCGCTCCACCTTCCTCTCTGATCTATCATCTTCACCCCCACCTCCATCCACCTATTGCGTTCTCAGCTACCTTCTCCCCAACCCCAGCTCCACCAACCCCCCCTCCCATTTATCTTTCCACCCCTGAGGCTCCCAGTCTCATTCCCGATGAAGGGCTTTTGGCTGAAACGTTGATTTTCCTGCTCCTCGGATGCTGCCTGACCTGCTGTGCTTTTAATGCACCACTCTAATCTTGACATGTAGCTTAATTAGCCGAACATATTCAATTCTGTCAATGGGTTTCTCTTCCTCTGCAAACGTCTGTCATCTTATTGCTGCATATCTGATTAAAGACGTGATGTTTTTGTAATTTTTTTAATAGATATTTTTATTGAAGAAAAAGGAAATTTTTAAACTTTTTTTACAAACTTACAAAATAACACAAACAAATATAAACATTAATATACCATTAAATATTAAATACATAATGACCAAAACACAACAAACACAAAAAGAAATGAAGAAAAAAAAACACTCAACTAAGAACTAATCTAACCTACAAATAACCAAAGCATATAATAGAATATCTTACATTACTCAAAAAAAAGTAACTAAATAATGAAGTACATGCTCAGAATGAATTAACATCAAGTCATAATAAAAACCATATTCATACGGGATTCCTCCCCCGGGGCTCCCCGGGCCAGCCAGAACCACTACCACAACTAGATAAAAGCCCGTTACAATATAGCCGAAATATCTGTATCTATGTAGTTCAGGAAGGGCTGCCATATTTTATAAAATAATTCAGTTTTTTGATGCACCACATTTGTAAGGAAGTCAAGGGAATACATTCCATGATTAACCTGTGCCAATTCGAAAGTCGTGGAGGGCCCTCAGCTAGCCAATTTACTAAAATATTTTTCCTTGCACAAAAGGAGAGAATGGAAAATAATTTCCTCCTATGCACATCCAGGGAGGGCAGGTTCGAAAAGCCCAAGAGAAGAGATACTGGATCTACTCCAATTTCCGCTCCCAAAATTTCTGTCAGCGCATTTGCTACTCTGGTCCAGTATTTATGGATCTGATGGCATGTCCATAAGCAGTGTGTGAGAGTGCCCACTTCTATTTTACATTTAGGACACTTTGGAGATGTTCCTGGCCTAAATTTTTGCCAGTTGTTCCGGTGCTGTGGGTCCTATGGAGTATCTTTAGTTGAATAGTTTGGGTTCTATTACAAATGGAGATCTTTCTGGCATTTTCCCAGATGTTGTCCCACATTTCTGAAGGGATTTCCAACCCCAATTCCGGATTCCATGTTTTAAACAATTGTTCCGTGTCTTTCAATACATGAATAATGAGTTCTGTAATGAGTGATAAAGAGTGCAGACCGAGGGTGGACCCATTGGCCATAACACTCTTCTTTCCCTATCCGATTTATAAGAGCTATCTAATAATATGGTCTTCTTCTGTATATAATCTCGAATTTGGAAATATCAAAAAAGGTCTCCATTAGGCAGTCCAAATTTCTGGTGCAACTGTTCGAAAGAAATCATAACCTCCCTATTGAACAGATCCCCTAAGCAAGAAATACGCCTGGACCTCCGGGTTTTTAAATGTAGCTTCTGTGTGCCCGGATTGAAAATCCCATGCTCCCACTAAAGGAGTATAAGGAGAGGTTTTTTGCGAATTACCCTCGTCTTGCCGCATTATTTTCCAGGATTTAATTGTATTTAATACAATCGGGTTTTTTTAATGGTCCATAATGACTTTCATCTTATCTAAAAATAAGAGATTAATGAGGGGACACTTTGCTTGAGAAACCTCAACGTCCAGCCAGATTGATTGCAGGTCACACGAGACGCAGTCGGCTACATAGCTTAATAGAGAACTCAGCTGATACTTCCTAAAGTCTGGAAAATCCAGTCCTCCCCTTGCTTGTGGAAGCTGCAGTTTCTTTAATTTAATAAGGGGCCGTCTATGATTCCAAATGAAAGAACCAAGCCAACTGTATAGTTTACACAATGCCGGCCTCGACAACATCACAGGGAGCATTCTCATAAAGTATAAGAGATGGGGCAAAATATTCATTTTAATTAGAGCTATTCTGCCTGACCAAGATATCGGGAGATCTCCCCAGTGTTGAAGGTCCTGCCTTATCCTCTCTATTAGGTGCACAAAGTTGGCTTTGTACAGCTGACCAAATACTGGGGTGATGAAAATCCCTAAATATAAAAAACCCTCCAGAGACCACCGAGAGGGAAAGCAAGACCCGTCGATAAATTGGACATAATAGCGAAGCCACCCATCGGCATGGCCTCTGATGTTGTGAAATTGATTTTGTAACCTGCGAATGCACTGAATAAATTGATTACTTGGATCAAACAGGGCACGGATAGCAAAGGATTACTAAGAAAAAGGAAAACATCGTCTGCATAAAGGGTAATTTTATGTTTACCCGAACCAATCCTCGGAGCCATTATATTAGAATCAGCCCGTATAGCTTCCGCTAGTGCTTCAATTATTAACGTGAATAATAACAGCGAGAGAGGACATCGCTGACGACAGCCCCTACCTACACTGAAGCTATCCGAGCCTAAACCATTAGTAATCACAGCTACCTTGGGTTCATTGTACAATATTGAGACCCATTTGGCGAATACCTCTCTGACACCGAACTTTTCCAGTGTGTAAAACAGATATGACCATTCAACCCGATTGAATACCTTCTCCGCATCTAAAGAGACTGCTATTCCCGGTATTCTTTCCTGATGACAAATTTGAATGACATTTAAAACCCATCTAACATTATTAGATGATCTACGGCCCTTGGTAAACCCCGTCTGATCCTCTTTTATGATGTATGGTAAAACCCTCTCCAGCCTTAATGCTAATGATTTAGAAAGAATTTTAAAATCTACATTTAGCAAAGATATTGGTCTGTATGATGTGCAATCTTCTGGGGCCTTTCCTTTTGTGAAAATGAGAGAAATATTTGCTTCTCTCATAGAAGGCAGGAGGCAGCCTTGACTATATGAATAATTATACATCTCTATAAGTGGACCAGCCAGTACCCCTGTAAACTCTTTGTAGGATTCAGCCTGGAACCCATCTGGGCCAGGTGCTTTACCGCTCTGAAGCTGCCTGATTGCATCAAGTACTTCCTGGGTTGTCAGGGGAGCATTCAGGATCGACACCTATTCCGGGGTTAAGTCCATAAAGGCCAGGTTTTTAAAAAATGACTCCATCTTCTTAACTGTCTGTGATTTATACAGATCAGAATTAAACTTTCTGAAGGCTGTATTGATCCTTTTGCAGTCATGAGTCAAAGTACCAGCACTTTCCCTAATGGACGTGATAGCTTATGGGGCCTTTTTTCTCCTCACGAGATATGCCAGGCTTATCACTGTATTTGCTTTGCAAATAATATTTCCCTCTTTGCTGTTTGGGTAAGCACGGTATTCAAGGCTGTCCTAAGGGCTGTAATCCTTTGTAACTTAGCAATAGAGGGCCTATCAACATATGCTATCTCAGCTGCCTTCAAACAAGTCTCGAGTAGACGCTGTTGTTCTCCCTTTTGTTTTTTCGGTGTCGCCGAGTATGAGAAAATGAGACCTCGCGCATCAGCCTTAATGGCCTCTCACACCCGAGTTAATTTCCAAAAAGGCTTTGAATTCTTAAGAGAAATATTTTACAAATTTACTATCCTTCATTAAGAAGGAATCCATACGCCAATGTCAGGGGCTTGTCTCATTGTCCCTAGTCTAAACATCCATATATACTGTATCATGATCAGATATTATTATATTACCTATTTTGCAGGATAATATGGAGTTCAAAAAGGTTGAGGGAGCAAAAAACATATCAATTCTAGTATGACACCTACGTGGCTTAGAGTAGAAAGTAAAGTCTCTGGCCTGCGGATGAAGGCACCTCCACACATCTACTAACCCTAGCTCCTTATTCAAATCCGCAAATTGTCTGGATCTAAGAGATATACCTGCAGTACTCTTGGGTATCCTGTCTATCTCTGGGCCCATAGTACAATTAAAATCTCCTCCTATAATTGTGTGATGTGCCCCAAAAGCCATCAGTTTGGAGAACGCTTCCGTTATAAATTTGAAGGGGTATGCCGGGGGACAATAAAGATTCAAAATTCCATACTCCTCTCCATTTATGAGGGCTTTGATCAGTATATACCGTCCAGATTAATCTTTTATCTGACTTAAGATTTTGAAAGGAAGGTTCTTCTGAATGAGAATGATTACTCCCCTACTTTTGGAACTAAATGATGAAAAGAAAGCCTGATCAAATTCTCCTTGTTGTAATTTCAAGTGCTCTTTATCCAGTAAGTGTGTCTCTTGTAAGAGAGCGATATCAACCCTTTCTTTTTTGAGGTTTGATAGTATTTTCTTCCTTTTGATCGGTGAATTACTTCCCTTGACATTCCAGGTCCACCATCTAATCGAATGATTAACCATTATTGTCCATGCAAGTCCAAGACCCCCCAGGAGGAAGAACCCGTCCCAAAACACCCTGAGCACAGACCATAGAAAATTCACAAAAGTAGAAGTTCTTTAATACATTAACGCCAATACAGTTAAAAACTATTTCTAAATAAGAAAAATATAAGGAGATTTTAAAAGGAGATTTTCCCCTTGTTCCCAGGGGGCATCACTACCTGTCAATAAACCCACCGTAATCTCTCCCAACCAGCACCCCGCCTTCGACCTAGGCACCACATACTAGAGTAAATAAATTCACGTGTACTATAAAACCGAAGTTAAAAGTGAGTGCCCCACCCCCAACAACACTTGAATATATTTCGTAAAGATAATACAAAGTATAAACATATAAAACTATAAAGTTACAATCCCAGCTAGTAATAGATAACTAAGTATAATAACAGAAGAAGAAAAAAAACACCCCTCTGTAAAAAAAATATTGAGGTAGGACAGAGCAAATGCCCCCCCCCCCCCCCCCCCCCCCCACACACACACACACACACACACACACACGAACGAATCAACTAAGTCGTCTGGCCTGTTTTAAAAAAAGAAAATCACATGGTGGATAACAAATAAGCCCCCCCCCCCCCCCCCCCCCCCCAGAGATGATATTAAACAATAAAGGGGATGAAAAGAGAAAGAAAAGATAAACCGGTGGGGGGCAGCAAATTAGCATCATTAGCCATATGGTTTAATTCTTACAGTCTATTTAGAAGAGTCCAAAAATTCTTTAGCCTTTTCCGTGATCCAAAGTTATAAACGGATCCTTCCTGGCGCGTTGCTGGGTAACGCAAGGAATATTATGTGTTTAAGGCTCGCAGACACTTCTTCACCTCATCAAATGCCCTCATTTTGCGGACCACAGCTGGAGAAAAATCCTGGAATAGCATAATCCTAGAGCCCTTGTACACCATGATTCCCCAGGATTCTAGAGGCTTCCAGGAGCATCTGTTTCTCTCTGTAACATTGGAGCCAGAACAGGATCGGGCGGGGGCGCTGGTCTGACCCGGGCCTGCATATAGCAACCCGGTGGGCCCATTCTATCCGCACCTGACTTGATCCGGATTCCAGCTTTAATATTTCAGGGAGCCATTGCTTCAAAAAACTGCCATCTGGCCTTCCTCTTCCCGTTCGAGAAGGCCCAGTAACCAAATATTTTTTCGACAACCCCGATTATCGAGGTCGTCGATGTGCTCCTCCAAGGTCCGGATTCGCTGTTCGAGAGCCCAGACCCAGCCCATGGCCAATTCAGCAGTAGTCTCCAAGTTCGTGGCCTTTAGCTCCACCCCTCCAACGCGATGGTCGAGCTTTTCAGTTTCTCAGTCGTGCTTTTGCAGCGTGACCGAGAGTGACTCCCACCTGCTCCTGGATCCTTCAATAAAGGGTCGATCCTCTCCTGCAGCTTGTTAATCATGGAGACCAAGCTCACCTTCGCAGGTAAGACCCCTGAAGCGGCCGCAGACGTCTCTGCTGCTGTCAAAGGGGGTGGGGGAGGCGTCCCCCAAACTGTTCAAGTTTGGTGCAAAATGTCTAAATATGTTGGGTAAAAGTTATTTTAAATGGTTTAGAGGGTGTGGTGGAGGCAGGTACCCCACTTTGCCTGAGTCTTGGGCAGAGTACTACAGACTCAGACTTGCTGGGTCACCGCCATCTTGAATCTCCCCATTTTTGTAATTTTAATAGCAAATTCTGTATAAAGACCGCTTGTTTGCAGCAATAAGAGGAGTAGCCTGAGAGAGCTCTTTGGGGTAAGAGCTGGCACTGCTACTATGCTAAATGTTTTAGAACCTTAGCTCAAGCCTATAGGTATCTATGTTATAGTGTAACATTGATGCCATTGGTAAATAAAGGTATAATTTAAACTAAACTGTCTGAAAGAGTTTTATATTCCAGACTACCTCAGAGTACGACCTCTGGGACGAACCAAGAAAGGCTACAGGTTGAGTCCATCAGAGATTCCCTGACCCGTCTCAAATATGTTTAGATTAGATTACTTACAGTGTGGAAACAGGCCCTTCGGCCCAACAAGTCCACACCGACCCGCCGAAGCACAACCCACCCATACCCATACATTTACTCCTTACCTAACACTACGGGCAATTTTTTTAGATTAGATTACTTTAGATTACTTACAGTGTGGAAACAGGCCCTTCGGCCCAACAAGTCCACACCGACCCGCCGAAGCGTAACCCACCCATACCCCTACATTTACCCCCTGCCTAACACTACGGACAATTTAGCATGGCCAATTCACCTGACCCGCACATCTTTGGAATGTGGGAGGAAACCGGAGCACCCGGAGGAAACCCACGCAGACACGGGGAGAACGTGCAAACTCCACACAGTCAGTCGCCTGAGGCGGGAATTGAACCCGGATCTCTGGCGCTATGAGGCAGCAGTGCTAACCACTGTGCCACCGTGCCGCCCAATTCACCTGACCCATACATCTTTGTATTTTAACAAAGGGATGATGTCATGAACAGCCAGTACAGTCCAAGATATACCAAAATAAAAGTACAAGTAAATCCCTGTTTCACTCAATAAAAGGGAAATGTTATACATCTCACAAGTGCTTGTCAGGAAGACTGAGCCGAAAAATGCTGGAAAAACACATCAGGCCAGGCAGCATCCGAGGAGCAGGAGAATCGACGTTTCGGGCATAAGCCCTTGTTCAGGAATGAGGCTGGTGTGCCAAGCGGGCTGAGGTAAAAGGTCGGGGGGAGGGAATTTGGGGGAGGGGCGCTCGGAATACAATAGATGGAAGGAGGTGAGGGTGATAGGCCGGAGAGGAGGTGGGGACGGAGAGGTCGGGAAGAAGATTGCAGATCAAGAGGGTGGTGCTGAATCCGGGGGTTGGGATTGAGATAAGGTGGGGGGAGGGGAAATGAGGAAGCTGAAGAAATCTGCATTCATCCTGTCTAGTTGGAGGGTTCCTAGGCGGAAGTTGGAGTGCTCTTCTCCAGGCGTCGTGTGGCCAGGGTCTGGCGATGGAGGAGGCCAAGGACCTGCATGTCTTTGGCGGAGTGGGAGGGGGAGTTGAAGTGTTCAGCCACGGGGCGGTTGGCTTGGTTAGTGCGAGTGTCCCAAAGGTGTTCCCTAAAAGGTTCCGCAAGTAGCGGCCTGTCTCTTCAATGTAGAGGAGACCACATCGGGTGCAGCAGATACAGTAAATAATGTGTGTGGAGATGCAGGTGAATTTGCGACGGATATGGAAGGATCCATTGGGGCCTTGGAGGGAGGTAAGGTGGGAGATGTGGGCGCAAGTTTTGTACTTCTTGCGGTTGCAGGGGAAGGTGCCGGGAGTGAAGGTTGGGTTGGTGGGGGATGTGGATCTGACGATGGAGTCGCGGAGGGAGTGGTCTTTCCGGAACGCTGATAGGGGTGGGGAGGGAAATATATCCCTGGTGGTGGGGTCTGTTTGGAGGTGGCGCAAATGACGGAGGATGATATGATGTATCCGGAGGTTGGTGGGGTGGAAGGTAAGGACCAGTGGCATTCTGTCCTGGTGGCGATTGGAGGGGCAGGGTTCAAGGGCGGAGGTGCGGGAAGTGGAGGTGTTGCGGTGGAGAGCATCATCGACCACGTCAGAGGGGAAATTGCGGTCTTTGAAGAAGGAGGTCATTTGGGTTGTTCGGTAGTAGAATTGGTCCTCCTGGGAGCAGATGTAGCAGAGACGAAAGAATTGGGAATATGGGATGGCGTTTTTACAGTGGGCAGGGTGGGAGGAGGTGTAATCTAGGTAGCTGTAGGAGTCGGTCGGTTTGTAGTAAATGTCTGTGTTGAGTCGGTCACCTGAGATAGAAATGGGGAGGTCTAGGAAGAGAACGGAGGAGTCCGAGATGGTCCAGGTAAATTTGAGGTCGGGGTGGAAGGTATTAGTAAAATGGATGAACTGTTCAACCGACTCGTGGGAACACGAGGTAGCGCCAATACAATCATCGATGTATCGGAGGAAAAGGTGGGATGGTGCCAGTGTAGCTGCGGAGGATGGACTGTTCTGCATATCCAACGAAGAGGCAGGCATAGCTGGGGCCCTTGCGGGTGCCCATGGCTACTCCTTTGGTTTGGAGGAAGTGGGAGGATTGGAAGGAGAAGTTGTTAAGAGTGAGGACCAGTTCAGTCAGTGAAAGGAGGGTGTCATTGGAAAGGGACTGTTTGGGTCGGCGGGAGAGGAAGAGGTGGAGGGCTTGGAGGCCTTCGTGATGGGGGATGGAAGTGTTAGGGACTCGATGTATATCGTGAAGATAAGGCGTTGGGGGCCGTAGAAGCGAAAATCATGGAGGAGATGGAGGGCGTGGGTGGTATCCCAAATGTAGGTGGGGAGTTCTTGCACTAAGGGAGACAGGACAGTGTCGAGGTATGCAGAGATGAGTTCAGTGGGGAAGGAGCAGGCTGAGACAATGGGTCAGCCGGGGCAGTCGGGTTTGTGGATTTTGGGTAGGAGGTAGAAACGGGCAGTGCGGGGTTGTGGGACTACGAGGTTGGAGGCAGTGGATGGGAGATCTCCTGAGATGGTGAAGTTATGGATGGTCTGGGAGATGATAGTTTGGTGGTGGGAGGTGGGGTCATGGCCAAGGGGGCAGTAGGAGGAGGTGTCCGCGAGTTGGCGTCTAGCTTCAGCGATGTAAAGATCAGTGCGCCAAACTACCACTGCGCCTCCCTTGTCTGTCAGTTTGATGGTGAGGTTGGGGTTGGAGTGGAAGGCTGCCTGTTTTGAGGGTGAGAGGTTGAAGTCGATGAGAGGGGTGGACAGGTTGAGACGGTCAATGTCGCGGCGGCAGTTGGATATGAAGAGATCGAGGGCGGGTAAGAGGCCAGCACGGGGTGTCCAGGTGGATGGGGTGTGTTGGAGGCGGGAGATGGGGTTGTCAGAGGGTGGGGCGAGAGTCCTGGTTGAAGAAGTAGGCATGGAGGCGAAAGTGGCGGAAGAAATGCTCGATGTCTAGCCACGTGTCGAACTCACTGATCTGGGAGCGTAGGGGGATGAAGGTGAGGCCTCTGCTGAGGACTGATCATTCATCCTCCGAGAGGGGGAGGTCTGGAGGGATGGTGAAAATGCGGCAGGGCTGGGAGCTAGGACCTAGGACCTGGTGTGGAGCTGGAGCTGGGAGTGGGGGGCGGAGTTAGACATGGGGGCGAAATTGGTCGTGGGGCAGAGATCGATGTGGGAGTGGCGTAGCGTGTGATGTGCTCCTTAAACAGGTGAGTGACGTCACTGGGGGCGGAAGTGGCTGCGGCGACGGCAACTCTGGGGGCAGAAGTGGCGCACCGGGCAGAAATGGCACTAGTCCCAGTGGCCGTGAATCCCGCGGTGGCCGCTTATCTGTCGGCGATGGTCTTCCTGGCGATCGTGGAGGCGGCTGTCTGGGCAGCGATCGCGGAGGCTGCATGGTTGGTGGTGGCTGTTGTCCGTGTGGGGGTGGAAGTGACGTCACTGTTCACCGCGGCGGTGGTGGCTGCAGCGGCCGCGTGGGCAATAGCGCCCGAGCGGCTCCGGAGGTCGCAAGAAGGTTCAGGAACGGTCGAGGAATCCAGAGTGGGGGGTGAGTACATAAAAGCTTTTTGTACTTACTTTCTTTAATATTCAATATGGCTAGGAAAAAATGTTTGTTCAGTGTATGAATTCTTCTGAAGATGAAGAACAGTAAAGGTCCTTTGCAGGTCTGGGAGAGTGTTGTCCTGAGCTGGGGAAGGGTTGACTGCCGGGAGTGTAGGTAGCGGCGCATGGCTGCGAGCGTGGACGGAGGATCCAGAGGGAGGTCTGTTGCTGGAGGTTTCGGATTTGTTGCAGATACTGGTTGTCCTGGTCGGGTCCAAATTGTGTTGGTCTGAATGTATTCTGGAGTCCATGCGGGGTCAGTCGATTCCGTAGGTAGGTGCTGAGGAAGGAGATGTGGCTGTGGTAGCGAGTCTGTTTCAGGACGTGGCTGAAGAGCTTCAAGGCAGAGGAGATGACCTGGAGGGTGCAGTGAGACAGGGACTCTCTGAGATCCTTGTAGAGGGAGGAGAGCTTCTTCAATGTAGGCATCCTTGCAAGAGAATTCGCAATAGGTTAAGATCAACTAGGAGAAAGTCAGGACTGCAGATGCTGGAGACCAGATTTAAAAAATGTGGTGCTGGAAAAACACAGCAGGCCAGGCTGCATCCGAGGAGCAGGAGAATCGACGTTTTGGGTATAAGCTCTCCTTCAGGAATGAGGCTGGTGTGCCAAGCGGGCTGAGATAAAAGATGGGGGGAGGGAATTTGGGGGATGGGTGCTGGGAATACGATAGGTGGAAGGAGGTGCACCGCCCTCTTGACCTGCAATCTTCTTCCCGACCTCTCCGGCCTATCACCCTCACCTCCTTCGACCTGGCTGTTCCTTGTATTACAGCCTTATAGTTTCCATACGCTTCGTTTATTATTTCATTTTAGTTTGTCTCTTTTATCATTTCATGAGACTCTGGCTGTTGTTCCTTACATTTCATCCTCATACAACTGTATCAAAACAAGTTCTTGTTTTTTTTTAAGGCTGATAATGTTGTCGAAGCATTTGAGAATTTTAAACAAAAGTGCAAATTGATGTCCAGGCATATTCTGAAAGGCACTAGTGAAAGGGATAGAGTCAACTACATCTTTTATGGGGAGGAGATTAAGGGGTAAATTTGTTTTAATCGTTGGAAATGGTGAAAATGTGGGGAAAAAAAACAGACAAAACCTATGTTAAATAAATGTGGCCCAAATTATGCCTCTAGAATTTGGTCTTTCTCAATAAGGTCCAAATTAGTCTGCCTTCAGTTAAAATCAAACCCTGTCATTGTTTACCAGCATCATAATGGTCATCTTTCAGGCACCTTTATGATGCAAGTCAATTTTTTTAATAGGTTTGGAGCAGTGACTTTGAAAACATTGCCATAATTGAGCTCAAAGCAGGATCAAAATGTGAAATCAGGTTTCAGGAGGATTTTGAAGTACATTGGACTGGAAATCAGGCAGAATGGATCAAATGTCACTTTGCATCAGCAATCTTATTTGGAAAATTTTTGCCCCATTACTATGAGTCAAAGTCAGGCTTCACAAAAAGATGCAGTGGCTTCCAAAACTGAAATGGAAGAATTGCAAAATCTAATTGCATAATTTAGTTGGCTAGCCACCAAATGCCAAATGCCAGTTTCATAAAAAAGGAACAAGAGGCCACTCAGCCCTTCAAGCCTGCTGTGCTATTTAATAAGACAATGACTTACCTGATTCTAATTTCAACCTGCATTCCTGCACATAACCTCTATCCCCTTGGTAATCAAGAATATCTACCTCTGGCTTAGAAATATCTAAAGATTCTGTATCCACCAGCTTTTGAGGAAGTGAATTTAAAAAACTCAAAACCTTTTAAAAGAAAAAAGATGTTTCCTTATCTGTTTTAGATGGGCACCCATGTATTTTTAAACCATGACCCCGAGTTCTGTATTCTTCCATAAGAAGAACTGTCCGTCTGGTTAAGTCACCTCTGACTCTAGTTCAAAACTCCAGAGGATATCAGCCTAGCCAGTCTAGTGTTTCCTCATAAGGCAATCTACTCATTACTGAATATTAGTCTAGTAAACTGAACTATTTCCAATGCATTCCCATCCTTCACTGGTGACTAGTGCCGTGTATAGTACTCTAGATGCATTTTGAATTAATAGTGTTGAATACAGCTATGGGGGAAAAAAGACAAGGTGTAAGATTTGGACAAACAAAACATTGAAAAAGTTAAAAATGGAGCATTGTGTTTTGAAATTTCCATTATCGAAAGGTACTAGAAATATGAAACCTTTTATGAAAATCCCTGTGATGAGTTCTCGAGTATACTTGTTCTTGTGGGAAAGGCATGGAAACATTGCCCTTTAGCTTAGAAGTTCAAAAGAACAAAAAATGATACAGCACAGAAACAGGCCCTTTGGCCTTCCAAACTTGCACTGATACATTTTACCCTTCCAGATTAAAATTTTCTTCACTTTCACAATTTGCATCCCTCTATTACCTTCCTATTCATGTATTTGTCTAGGTGCTTCTTGAAAGCTGCTATTGTGTCTGCTTCTACCACCTCCTCTGGCAGCACGTTCCAGGCACTCACCACCCTTTGTGTGAAAAATGTGCCTCGTACATCACTTTTAAACATCCCCCCACCCCCCCCACCTTGAACCTGTGTCCTGTAGTAATTCAAAGTTTGTGAGAAGATTTGGAGCTCAGGTGCTCGTTGTTGTGTTTCTGTTTGCCGAGCTGGGAGTTTTTGTTGCAAACATTTCGTCCCCTTTCTAGGTGACATCCTCAGTGCTTGGGAGCCTCCTGTGAAGCACTTCTGTGCTGATTCCTCTGGCATTTATTGTGGTTTGAATCTGCCGCTTCCGGTTGTCAGATGCTGTCCGCTGCAGGGTCTAGGTCAATGTGTCTGTTGATAGAATTTGTGGATGAGTGCCATGCCTCTAGGAATTCCCTGGCTGTTCTCTGTTTGGCTTGCCCTATAATAGTGGTGTTGTCCCAAATAGTGTTGTTTGTCATCTGAGTGTATAGCTACTAAGGATAGCCTGTAGTAATTGATAGCCATTTGGATACAGAATTGGCTCAAAGATAGAAGACAGAGGGTGTGGTGTGGAGGGTTGGTTTTCAGACTGGTGGCCTGTGACCATTGGTGTGCCACAAGGATCGGTACTGGGTCCACTGCTTTTTGTCACTTATGTAAATGATTTGGATATGAACACAGGAGATATGGTTAGTAAGTTTGCAGATGACACTAAAATTGGAGTTGTAGTGGACAGCAAAGAAAGTTACCTCAGAACATAACAGTATCTTGATCAGATGGGCCGAGGAGTGGCAAATGGGGTTTAATTCAGATAAATGTGAAGTGTTGCATTTTGGAAAGGCAAATCAGGGCAGGACTTATACACTTAATGGTAAGGTCCTGGGCTGTGTTGCTGAACAAAGTGACCTTAGAGTGCAGGTTCATAATTCCTTGAAAGTAGAGTCTCAAGTAGATGGAATAGTGAAGAAGGCACTTGGTATGCTTTCCTTCATTGATCAGAGCATTGAACATAGGAGTTGGGAGATCATATTGTGGTTATACAGGACATTGGTTAGGCCACTTTTGGAATATTGCATGCAATTTTGGTCTCCCTCTTATCAGAAGGATGTTGTGAAACTTGAAAGGGTTCAGAAAAGATTTACAAGAATGTTGCCAAGTTTGGAAGGTCTGAGCTATAGGGAGAACCTGGATAGACTGGGGCTGTTTTCCCTGAGTGTCAGAGGCTGAATAGTAAATCATGGATAGACAAAGTCTTTACCCTGGGGCGGGGGAGTCCAAAACCTGAGGCATAGGTTTAGGGTGAGGGGAGAAAGATTTAAAAGGGACCTAAGGGACACCTTTTTCACGCAAAGGGTGGTATGTGTATGAAATGTGCTGCCAGAGGAAATGGTGGAGGCTAATACAATTACAACATTTAAAAGGCATCTGGATGGGTACGTGAATAGGAAGGGTTTAGAGGGATATGGGCTAAGTATTGGCAAATGGGGCTAGATTAATTTAGGATATCTAGTTGGCATGGATGAGTTGGACTGAAGGGCTGTTTCCATGATGTATATCTCTGTGATCCCTCCACCCTGGAAAAAGCCTCATACTTTCTGCTCTATCTATGCCATTCACAATCTTACAAACTTCTATCAGGTCACTTCTCAACCTCCTGTGTTCCAGTGAAAACAAACCCAGTTCATCCAATCTTTCTCGTAGTTAAATTTCCCCATGCCAGACAAATCCTGGTAAACCTTTTCTGTACCCTCTCCAAAGCATCCACATTCTTCTGGTGGTGTGGTAACCAGAACTGTACGCAAAAAAAATCAGAAGAGTAACAAAAGGATCTTAGCAGTGGATACTGTCAATATTAATGACACAGTAGAAATGGAATAAAAGGGATTTAGCAGCAAACCCCAGCAATTATTGATGATATGGCACTCTGAGATAAGACACATTCAGTGAAATGTGAGAGTGATAAAAGATTGAGGATCAATATTGTAGTTTTAAAACTGACAGTGGAGAAGAGATAATCTCCAAATCAAAGCGGGTGGAAAGCAGCAATCCACTATCTGGTTATTTTACAAAGAAAGCAGCAAACTCTAAGAAACTGTAGGACATAGTGGAAAAAATGAAGCTTGAAACTTTAATGGGCAAACAAAGAAATGGGAATGTTATTTTGTTTTGTTATATTAGATTGATTAAGAAAAAGGTTACTGTGACTATGCCACTTAACATGGTCTGAAGGACTGCTTGAAACCAAATAGAATGAAAGAATAGGTAATGGATTAATTAAGGGTTAATTGGAATTGAATTGATTGTACAAATATGGAGAGCTAGTAATCAATGGGGTATGAGTATGATGGAGTGTGTCTTAACTATAACTCTCACATAAAAATGTGGACTTGAATTATATTTATAGTTACCTTTTGAAATATAACAGACAGGCAGGAGGGGAAAGGGGAAGGAGAGTATAAGTGAAACTGAGGGGATACATGGAAGTTACAAAAAAGAGATGTTAATAAAGAACACTCAGCTACCAGGAAAAAAACCCAGAAATCACTGATGTGATGAATTACTTGCAAATGAATGTAGAATCTCTAGCTTAAGACTGCTTATGCTCAGAAGCTACCATACAAGGAAAGTGCAGTGGATACTATTGTGACGATCACAGTTTCAAATCATTACATTTAAATCTGAGGTGCAATGAGAAAAGGTAGCAATGGTGCAATTTCAAGGATAGCAGTTATCTGATTAAGATTTTCCAGCATGTGATGGAAGTGACCTCTCCAATATGGAAGCTGTGTTTAGAATAAAATCATACTGTATAGAAAATGCCCTTAGGCCCATTGAATTTTTACTGCTGAAGCTACAGTAAATCCTACTTTCTAGTATTCAGCCATCGCCTTGAATGTTATGACGCTTTAAGTACTCATCCAAGTACTTTTAAACTTTTTCACACCTCCATTACCTTCCCAGACTGTACCCTCCAGTCCCCTACCACATGCAGGGTGAAATATATTTCCCTCAAATGTCCTCTAAACATCCTGTCTTTCACCTTAAAATTATACCCCCTTGTTAACGACCCTTTAATAACTAAGGAGAACAGCTGATTTTTGTTCACCTTGTCCATACTCCTCATATTCTTATACAGTTCCATCAAGTTCCCAGTCAACTTCCTCTGTTCCAAAGAATTCAAACCAAGCTCGTCCTGCTTTTCTTCATAGCTAAAGCACAATGGCAGCATCCTGGTGAATCTCCTGCACCCTCTCTACTACAATCACACTGCTTTTTAAGTATAAAACAGTGTGTTATTTTGAAAAAAGAATTACTACCTTGTAACTGTGGTCTTTTGATAATTGAAATACTGTCTCAGAATATTATGCTTTCCTTACATGTTGTGCCTTTAAATTTAATGTAGGTTTGATAATTGAGGACTTTTTTGAATTCTTCTAATTCTGTTTCTGTTGTGTCCAGATGCTCATAAATTTCACAAATAGAGAAAGTCATAACCATACCACCCAATCCATAAGTCAGTGAGAATGAAAAGATAGCCCCTGGATATAAAAAAAAAGCCCTTGCGAAAACCTCAAGATGAGCCCTCAAAAATTGTGATTACAAAGCATGTTGCATGCCAATCAATGAAATATAGTGGCTCAGATTTTTTTAAAGTTCAACAGTGGAGTCATTAACTTTAAAGCTAACAATCGTTGGAAATTTAAATTTCAGTCCAAACATAACAGGAGAGTTACCCAATACATTCTTCTACCGTTTCCTCTGAGAAAAAGCACTGTCATGTTAAACTTGCACAATGGTGGTCAATGTAATAATCAACTTTTCTTTGCAGGACAACACACCGTAGTTAACTATGCGCAGCAGGTCAGGCAGCATCCAAGGAGCAGGAGAATCGATGTTTCGGGCATGAGCCCTTCTTCAGGAATGGCTCCTGAAGAAGGGCTCATGCCCAAAACGTCGATTCTCCTGCTCCTTGGATGCTGCCTGACCTGCTGCGCTTTTCCAGCAACACATTTTCAGCTGATCTCCAGCATCTGCAGTCCTCACTTTCTCCACCATAGTTAACTACTAAGAAAGAAAACAAAGCTTACCGAACGATATCTAACTACCGAAAGCAGATTTTCAAGGAAAGAACTCCAGGAGCAAATGACTTTTTCTTTGTTTACCCACTTGGGATTGAGGTCCTCCTGTGGCTCATTTCTCCTCTAAGGTGCAGTCGACCACATGTACCAAAATGGACTTGACTCCATGAAAATAGAGGGGCATCTGAAATTGCCACCCCCACAATTCTTAGGCAAGTAGGTGATTGCTGAGTGAAGTCATACTACCTGTGCCCTTATCCTAGGGCTATAAAAATCCCAATGAGAGGTGGGAATCCTAGAAGCAGGTCCTGTCAATAATTTTAAATTCCTACATATCTACATTCCAACACAGACAGAGGTATGAATACTTGGGCATATTGTTTGATAACTAGTGAATTTTGTTGTGGAAAACATGACAGATAAGGGGAATTTCATACATTTCAATAAACATAAAGTGTCTTATACTTAATCTTTATTATATTACATCAGTTTCATTTCTTGGAAGACCACAAATAAAACACATTTCCGTACAATTTATTTTTTGGCAATGATGGAATACTCTCTACATTCACCTGATAATGATTATTTTGTGCATGTTTGTACAGAATTATAGGAGAATGTGGTTCTCTTTTTTTTAAAAAGGCACAATGACCTACTTTTGACCTGAATTTTCCTGAAGTGGCATTTTTGGCAAATGTTTGTGGTACAAATACAGCTATTGCATTTTATACTCTAGATGTTAGTGAACTAAGAGTTAACAATACATATGGTATTCCACTGTCTATTTAATGGAGACTTTGACCTATTTCATTTGCTTATTACAGCCCCATTGTCCATACTGGAGATAGTGTCTGCATTTCTGCTACAAATTCAGAATGAGGACAACGCAGGTGCTCTAATTATCAGCAGAGGTCATTTCACTTCACCACTAGTTGGTATTTATAGCACCTCCACTTTAACTTTTGGCTATCTAGTCCAAAGTCTGATATAATAATGCTGGAATTTAGAATTTATGTATGCTTTTACAAACAATGACAAAATGAAATTCTCTCTGATCTAGTACAGTGTTGGTTAGACGTGAATAAAGCATTTCCTCTTACATAGTTCCAACAGTACATCCCAACAATTTTAGAAAGGAAAACGATTATTATCATTTTCTTCACATTCTATACCTGGTTATTCAAAGACATTGATAAATTATTACCATACTAATGCTGTCAGCTTTTTCGAGAAGAAACTTGCTGAGGAAATATGTCCCTGCGAAGGATAGGCTAACTACTGTTTGTTCACATTTTTCTTTCCATTTAATGAGACAGACAAGCTCAAATGCAAACCCTAGTAGACTGTATGAGTACAATTATGTCGATTTCCTCATAGTACAGTTTCCAGATCACGTTAAGTACCAGAAATTGCACTTCCTGCACGATTTGATAACTGTGATGGGAGTCATATCACTTATTCAGTCTTTTTGCATTTCTTCTTCCTTGTCCCTTCATTAAGTTCCTCCTTTGTCTTGGCTGAGTATGGAGACAGATTGGAAGGGGTACAGCTCTGTACATTGTCGCGAGAGCAGACACGATCATGATCATCATAGATACCACAGGCATTCCCAAATATAATGGGGCAAATGAAGGCTTCAATTGGAGCGAAAGGTGACCCATGGGAGTGTGTTGCTGTCATGAATACCTAGAATGGTAGGTGTAAAAATTCAGTAACAAGTGATATCCATTTACTTGTCACATTCATTATTTTTCTGACATTATTTACAAGTTCAGAATAGGAGTTAGGCAGTAAGACATGTTCCATTGTTCAATTAGACCTTGGTTGAGCCGCACCTGAACTCTGCTTAACTAAGAAAAATCTAGTGAATGATCAGCATTGACAGTGTCTTTGAACAAAGGTCCAGATTTCCACTAACCTTTGCAAAATGTTTTCCTTGATTTCATTCCAAAATGGTTCAGATTATGGTCTGTTAACCAGGCCAGATTTATTGTTGTTAGATCTGACCTATTCAGCTTACTTGAATCTAGAGTTTGTTTTTGTCTTTTTTTTCAACTTTCTGCTCTTATCAACAGCCCTTATTGTTCCCTCTTAGTGTCGTCTGCACTAAATGACGAAAATCTGTTTATTTGTCCCCCTGGATTGTTTTTTTTCACATTTATTGACTGAACTTGTTTTATAAAGTGAAGCAATAAAATAAATAATCACAAAATTAGTGTTTTTAGAAGTAATAGTCTGAACTGTTGTTTTGGTAGCATTATGGATTTTTAAATTAATCAGTGCAGCACTGGCTTGGAATTTTCTGGATTATTTTTGAGTAGTATGTTCAGTACCAACCAAGGAGCAGGCTTTTTGTGTAATGATGTAGGATTAATTAATAACCTCATAGTGAAAGGAACCTCTAGCCAATACTGATCATAATATGATACAATCTCACTGGCAATCTGTGGCACCAATATTTTCCATCTACAACATGCATTTTATCAAATCACCAAGGCTCCTTTGACAGGATTTCATGCCTACAACCTCTGCTACCTAACAGGACAAAGCCTTCAGGGATCTGGGAACACCATCATATGCAAATTTTCCTCTGACTGAAACATTAATCTTTACTGTTAATGAGCTTTGAACTGGAAATCCTGCATTTCTCTACCTAACAGCATTCTGCATGTACATACACCACTTGGATCACAACAGTTAAGAAGAAGGTCCACCACCAGCTTGTCAAGGCCAATCAGGAATGAACAAGTGAAGGCTGACATTGCCAGTGACTTTTATTCCATGAGTGAATAAAAACCAAAGTGTCTTAATGGACAATGTATTAATGTACTGAAAGAAACATGAGAACTTTTTAATCACGATCAGTATTGAATTTCAATATTTCATTTTTTCATGAACTTTAGATTGGAAGGTAAATTAGCACTCTTGCACCCACTTGCCAAGGCAGTGCATACATAACACATTCCTTAAAACTGTTTTATTTTAATCATTTGAAAAGGCGTACTTACCTTTGTAACAACCATGAAGATGGTGAACAGGAACACAACATTGTGTTTGGATATGGGAAGCCAGCGGGCCTGCTGTAGGGTGAAGATAACTGCTCCAACCAAACTAGCTTTTGTTGGGCTATGAGAAATCAAAATAAAAACTTTACAATTTGTTTCACCAGCTGTGTAATATCTCTAGCTTTGTTTTCCTGAATTTTTTGTGACCATTGTTGTGCTTTCAGTTTCCTGATTTTTTTGGATGAACTATTTTTATAACTGAAAAGGCCTGCCTTCAAATTCTACAAATGTTTCAGGTCAGCAGCAATGTTGTTCATAACTCTTCTGTTTTCTTTTGGAGAGGCACCCTGTCTCTGCTCAAAGTCCTTATCATTTGCCCTCCACCTAACCCCCCGCCCGCCCGAATCCTTGCTTTTCCACATCGGCATGGCGAGGATCTGAAGAACAGGGCTGAACTTGTACATGTCACAGTCACCAAACACTCCATCTTTAATTCCTCCACCCAGAAATACTGAGAAGGTGCTAAGTTGTTTTGAAGGCAGCACAAACCAGCTTTGAGTTAATTGGTAACTACTTTGCATTCCATACTCCAAACATGATTTTCTTTTCCTAAATTGCTCAGGTTGTAAAAGAAGCTGCCCTTTTACTTTGTGCTGTAATTTTCACTTACAAGGACATGTTGAGAAATTCGTTTGTTTCTGGCTTCCAGACTCCACGAATTAGCTGCTCAAAGTTGGAGATCAGTGCAACTCCAGCACCTGTGGGGGAACAAAATAACAATGACCAGCATGTACTAATGGTCCACACGGTCTGGATATTTTGTTGCCTTCGACAATATAGCTGGGTTTCTTTCAATATGAACTGCAATTGCAATATCGTAAAATTGGACATTTTGTTTCAAGCCAATATCGATCCCTTTTCGGGTTTGACTTCAACAAGATGAATGTTGTTGGAGGAATATGCAGTTAGAGGGCAGTGTTTGGCTCTCATGCAATTTCCGTTAGTCAGGTGTCAGAAGGATGGGGATTGATCAACACAAATGATTGTTTGGCACTGTAATATCCAATATAACATCTCAAACATAAGGCGACAAAAGACAACTTAGGCCTCCAAGCAGAGCGCTTTAGGGAATATCTCTGGGACACCCACACCAATCAACCACGCCGCCTTTAGCCCAACATTTCAACTCCCCGTCCGACTCTGCCGAGAACATGGAGGTCCTGACCTGGGCCTCCTTCACTGCCGCTCCCTCCACCCGACGCCTGGAGGAAGAACGCCTCATCTTCCACCTCGGAACACTTCAACCCCAGGGCATCAATGTGGACTTCAACAGTTTCCTCATTTCCCCTTCCCCCACCTCACCCCAGTTCCTGACTCAGGCGACTGACTGTGTGGAGTTTGCACATTCTCCCCATGTCTGCGTTGGTTTCCTCCGGGTACTCCGGTTTCCTCCCACAGTCCAAAGATGTGCAGGTCAGGTGAATTGGCCATGCTAAATTGCCCTAGTGTTAGATAAGGGTAAATGTAGAGGTATGGGTGGGTTGCGCTTCGGTGGGTCGGTGTGGACTTGTTGGGCCGAAGGGCCTGTTTCCACACTGTCAGTAATCTAATCTAATCTAGTTCCAAACTTCCAGCTCAGCACTGTCCCCATGACTTGTCCTACCTGCCTATTTTCTTTTCCACCTATCCACTCCACCCTCCTCCCTGACCTATCATCTTCATCCCCTCCCCCACTCACCTATTGTACTCTATGCTACTTTCTCCCCACCCCCATCCTCCTCTCATTGATCTCTCCACCCTTCAGGCACTCAGCCTGTAGTCCTGATGAAGGGCTTTTGCCCGAAACGTCAATTTTACTGCTCCTCGGATGCTGCCTGAACTGCTGTGCTTTTCCAGCACCACTAATCCAGAAACTTACCTTTGGCCCATCCAACCAAAGCCATTATGATCCATCCGTGGTGGTATGCATGGTGTGCATGGACAACACCCATACTAATTTTGCGGACCCGCACCACCTCTTTCATTGCAGTGAGGATCAACTTCACAGGCATGAAGGCCACACACTTGTAGAAAAGGTTCAGTGGGCAATAAAAGATGAGGTACCTAAGTTGAAATCATAGTGTTTATTTCAATAATGACAAACTCTCAGTATTCATAACTAAATCTTATTTAATAGCTGATATGTCAACCATGTTAGTTTAAACAAATATATGTTTTTAATACGATTTTAATGTCCATAATATCATTCACTTTGAAGTTTTCTTTTCACTCATAGCAGATTGATACACTCGGCACAGGTTCCAGCTGTGCCAATTGTCTGCTGTGTTCTGAAATTCATTAAGCAATTAGTCAACTCCCTAATGGAAGCAGCTTAAAATAGAAGAGGGTAGAAATCAAAAGGTAAGGTCACTAACAGACCTCTCCTATTGTTTGATGATAAAAGTGTTAGTGAAGGCCTTGAAGAAAGACGATACATAATGTTCCGTTGGTCCAGTAAAGCTCTGTACTATGTTAAAAGAGAGGGAATCAAGCCAATAGGAGACACAGAAACCATGAGTTTATTCACTATTTAGTCGTTCACCACCTTCTACACTCCAGTATCCCTTTATATCTACCAAACAATTTAATAAGTTAATTCTAATTCTGGGCTCCCTGTGATTGGAAGGATGTTGTGAAACTTGAAAGGGTTCAGTAAGATTTACAAAGATGTTGCCAGGGTTGGAGGATTTGAGCTTCAAGGAGAGGATGAAAAGACTGGGGCTGTTTTCCCTGGAGGCTGAGGGGTGACCTTAGAGGTTCATAAAATCATGAGAGGCATGGTAGAGTAAATAGACAAGGTATTTACTCTAGGGTGGGGGAGCCCAGATCTAGAGAGCATAAGTTTAGGGTGAGAGGGGAAAGATTTAAAAAGGACCTAAGGGACAACTTTTTCATGCAAAGGATGGTACATGTATGAAATGAGCTGCCAGAGGAGGTGGTGGAGGCTGGTACAATTAAAACATTTAAAATGCATTTGGATGGGTACATGAATTAAGAAGGATTTAGAGGGATATGGGCCAAGTGCTGGCAAATGGGACTAGATTTGGTTAGGATATCTGGTCGGCATGGACGAGTTGGACCAAAGGGTCTGTTTGTGTGCTATTTCCATTTAACTACTTCCTATAATCAGATACCCTTTTCTTTAAATAAAACAAACAATCCTCCTTCTATATCTTACCTTATAATACAACTAATTAGTAATGATATTTTCATATTTCACATAATACAATCAACCTTCAGTATTCCTCTTTCTTTAAACAAAATGTTACATGGTTCGTCACAAAGCAGCCCAAAGTTGATTTTTATGTTCTTGTAATGCCTCATATCACCAGGTGTCCAAATTGAGGATCTGCAAAATTGCTTTTGTGAAACAATCTGACAACTAATGACTTATGAGCAAGCCAATTCTGAATTCACACGGCCAATTCACTGTCAATCCAATTCATCTTAATCTTCTGGATGAGCCAACTTGTTGAAAGCCTTACTAAAATCCATGGAGACAACATCAGCTGCTCTATCCTCACTGATCACATGTTTCACCTCAAAAAATTCAATCACGTTAGTAAGACATGACATTCCCTGCACAAAGCCATGCTGACTGTCCCTAATTGGACCACACTTTTCCAAATGCATCTAAATCCTATTCAATAGTTTCTCAACTACCAATGTGAAACTCATTACCCTATAGTTTTCCTGGATTGTCCCAGATTCCCTTTTTGAACAGAGGAACAACGTTAGCTATTCAGTGGTTCTCCAGGACTTCCCAGTGGTTAAGGAGGATACAAAGATCTTGGTCAAGGCTCCATCATTCTCATCTTGCCCCTTTCACTAACCTGGTATACATACCATTGGGCCTTGGGAAATTATACATTTAAATGCTCTTCAAGAGAGCCAACACTGCTTCTTTGTAGATCTCAAAATGCTGTAGCATATTAGCATGATCTACACAAATCTCACTATCCTTAATATCCTTCTCCTGGGTGAATAATAATGCAAAGTACTCATTTAGGATCTCACCCACATCCTCTGCCTCTAAGCACAAGTTCCCTCTTTTGTCCTTCAGTGGTCCTTCCTTCTAGGCAAAAGTGAGGACTGCAGACGCTGGAGATTAGAGTCAAGAGTATGGCGCTGAAAAGCACAGCAGGTCAGGCAGTATCTGAGGAGTAGGAGAATTGACGTTTCGGGCAAAAGTCCTTCATCGAGAATGAAGCCATGCTGACTCCCTAATTGGGCCAAGCTTTTCCAAATGCATCTAAATCCTATCCCGAAGAATTCTCTCCAATAGGTTCTCAACCACCAAGGTGAGACTCATTGTTCTATCGTTCCTGGTTTGTCCCTGTGATCCTTTTTGAACAGAGAAACAACATGATGAAAGGCTTTTGCCCGAAACGTTGAAACTCCTGCTCCTCGGATGCTGTCTGGTCCTCGCTTCTCCGAAGTCATCCTCTAAGTTTTGATGTAAGTATATAATATCTTGGGATTCTCTTTCACCCTACTTGCCAAGATCATTTCATGGCCCCTTCTTGCTCTATTGATTCCCTGCCTGAGTTCTTCCCTGCTTTATTTACATTCCTAATGGGGCCTGTCCGATTTTAGCTTCCGAAACCTTACATATGCTTCTTCTCCCCTTTTTGACTAAATTCACAACCTTCCTCGTTATCTAAGGATCTCATACCTTGCCATCCTTATCCTTCCTCCTTACTGGGCCTGAATTCTTATCAGCAGGTCTTTAAACACGTGTCAAATGTCGACTTGTCTGATAACAGCTCTTAGGAAAAAGTGAAGATTGCAGATGCGGGGGATCAGAGCACAGCAGGTCAGTCAGCAGCTGAGGAGCAGGGCAGTCAACATTTTAGACATAAGCCCTCATCTGGAATGTGGGTGGGGTGGTGCAGAAGGGGGCTCAGAGATAAATAGGAGGGGGGAGGGGGAAGGTAGCTGGGAAGGTGATAGATGGATGCAGATAGAGGGACAATTGTGATAGATTGGTGGAGCGGATAGGTGGGAAGGAGGATGAACAGGTAGGACAGGTCAAGAGGGTGGTGCCAATATGCACGCTTGGATCTGGGATGAAATGGCACAGAAGGGGAGATTTGAAACCTAATGAAGTTGATATTGATGCTATGTAGTTGACGGGTCCCAAGGCGGTAAGTGAGGCATTCTTTCTCCAGTCAACGGGTGGTTTGGATTTGGTGGTGGAGGGGGAGTTGAACTGGTCAGCCACAGGGCAGTGTGGTTGTTTTGTGCATGTGTCCCAGAAATGTTCCCTGAAATGTTCCATGAGTTGGCGTCCTGTCTCCCTGATGTACAGGAGACCACATTGAGAGCAACAGACACAGTAGATGAGGTGTTTGGATATGGAGGAAAGTCTCTGCTGAATGTGAAAAGATCCTTTGGTGCTTTGGACAGAGGTGAAGTGGAAGTGTGGGTACAGGTTTTACACTTCTTGCGGGGGCTAGGGAAGATGCAGGGTAGGTTGGTGGGGATCATGGACCTAATGATGGAGTCACAGAGAGAATGGTCTCTGCAGAATGTAGTTAGGGGTGGGGACAGAATTATATTTCCTGGTGGTAGGATCTGATTATAGGAAGCGATGGCAGAGGATAATGCACTGTATCTGGAGATTAATGGGGTGGAAGGTGAGGACCGAGGGGTTGTATCCTTGTTGCAGTTGGAAGGGTGGTGTTCAAGGACGGAGGTGTGGGAAATGGAGGAGATGTGCTTGAGGGCACTGTTGATTACGTGGGAGGGGAAATTGTAGTCCTTGAAACAGGAGGCCATCTGGGATGTCCTGGAGTGGAATTGCTCATTCTGAGAGCAGATATGGCAGAGGCAGAGGATTGGGAGAAAGGGATCACATTTTTACAGAGGGAAGATGGAGTCAGTGAATTTGAAATAGCACTCATGTTGAGCTGGTCGCTGGAGATGGAGACAGGGAGGCCCAATTAATACTCCCTAATTCCTGCCTAATATTGATGTAATAATTTGCCCTCTGCTAATTTAATACCTTACCCATGGTCCTGACTTCTCCTTACTCATAGCTGCTTAAGACCTAAGCAGTTGTGATCCCTATTTCCAAAATGCTCTCCCATTGGAAGGTCAGTCACCTGGCCAGGCTCATTCGGCAGTAAAAGATCCAGTATGACCCCTCCTCAAGTTGGATGATCCAACATACAGTTTCAAGAAACCCTCTTGGATGCCTTAGAGTCATAGAGATGTACAGACGGAAACAGACCCTTCGGTCCAACTCGTCCATGCCAACCAGATATCCCAAACCAATCTAGTCCTACCTGTCCGCACCCTGCCCGTATCGCTCCAAACCCTTCCTATTCATATACCCATCCAAATGCCTCTTAAATGTTGCAGTTGTACCAGCCTCCAACACTTCCTCTGGCAGCTCATTCCATACACGTACCACCCTCTGCGTGAAAAAAGTGGCCCCTAAGGTCTCTTTTGCATCTTTCCCCTTTCAACCTAAACCTATGGATTCCCCCACCCAGGGAAAAAAACCTTGTCTATTTATCCTGTCTATGCCCCTCATAATTTTGTAAACTTCTATAAGGTCACCCCTCAGCCTCCAACGCTTCAGGGGAAAACTGCCCCAGCCTGTTCTGCCTCTCCCTATAGCTCAAATCCTCCAACCCTAGCAACATCCTTGTAAATCTTTTCTGAGCCCTTTCAAGTTTCACAACATCCTTCCAATAGGAAGGAGACCAGAATTGCATGCAATATTTCAACAGTGGTCTAACCAGTGTCCCGTACAGCCACAACATGACCTCCCAACTCCTGTACTCAATATTCCAACGAATAAAGGAAAGCATATCAAACGTCTTCTTCACTATCCTATCTACCTGCGACTCGACTTTCAAGGAAATGTGAACTCGCACTCCAAAGTCTCTTTGTTCATCAACACTCCCTAGGACCTTACCATTAAGTGTATAAGTCTTGCTAAGATTTGCTTTTCCAAAATACAGCACCTTGTATTTATCTGAATTAAACTCCATCTGCCACTTCTCAGCCCATTGGCCCATCTGGTCAAGATCCCATTGTAATCTGAGGTAACCTTCTTCGACGTCCACTACACCTCCAATTATGGTGACATCTGCAAATATACTAACTATATTTCTTATGCTCACACCCAAATCATTTATATAAATGATGAAAAGTAGTGGACCCAGGATCCTTGTGGCACTCCACTGGTCACAGGCCTCCAGTCTGGAAAACAACCCTCCACCACCACCCTCTGTCTTCCTGCTTTGAGCCAGTTCTGCATCCAAACGGCTAGGTGTTCACGTATTCTGTGAGATCTAACCTTGCTAACACTTAACAAATTCCACCCCGTCTAAGCCTCTTGCACTAAGGAAGTCCCAGTCAATATTGGGTATGTTAAAGCCACGCACTATGACAACCATGTTGTTATTACATCTTCTATAATCTGCCTACGTGTTTATTCCTCAATGTCTCATTGGCTGTTGGGCGGCCTATAATCTAATCCAATTAGAGTGACTGTACCCATCTTATTTTTGAACTCTACCCACATTGCCTCAGTGGATGAGCCTTCCAATGTATCTTCTCTGAATGCAGATGGAGCATTCTCCTAATTAGTAATGCAACTCCTCCACTTCTTTTACCTTCCTCTCTCTCTTGTCTAAAAGCATGAAAGCCTGGAACATTGAGCAGCCAGTCCTGTTTCCTTCTCAACCAAGTCTCTGTAATGTAACCTTTTAAAATTTCCCATTCTCCCAGGCAGTATATTCCAAATACCCACCACCCTCTGAGTGAAAAAGTTTTTCCTTAAATTCCGTTTAAAGTCTGGCCTTTCACATTAAGTTTCCTACAGTGTGGAAGCAGGCCCTTCGGCCCATCAAGTCCACACTCTATGATTCTATGACCTTCTGAGGAGTAACCCACCCAGACTCATTTCCCTACAATTATCCCTGACGAATGCACCAAACACTATGGGCAATTTAGCATAGCCAATTCACCTAACCTGCACATCATTTGGAATGTGGGAGGAAACCGGAACAAACTCACGCAGACATGTGGAGAATGTGTAAACTCCACGCAGACAGTCACCTGAGGCAGGAATGGAACCCAGGTTCCTGGTGCTGTGAGGCAACAGTGGTAACCACTGAGCTACAATGCCGCCCTTAAAATTATGCTCCCATATTGTTGGCTAATCAAACTTCTTAACTGGTCTGTTACTTCCCAGACTGAAAACAATCAACTTTCTGTAGGGACTTGGCCAAATTTATTGGGATGCAATTAACCATTTCCAAGTAAGACTGTGAATCCAAAGTCACTCGTGATGTATCCAACTTAGTTTCTAAACCCTATATACTTAAAGGACTCAGAAGCCTGACTTCCAGTCTTAAATTCTCTTTTATCTAACATGCACTACTTCTAACACCGGCATCTCCAAATCATGCAGTATTTGAATTCCATAGAAACTCCCTCCAGATAATCATCAACATGCATCGTGAAAATGTCTGTTAGTTTCTCTTTATAATACCAGTAGTACATTACTAGGTCTTCTTTAAACTGAATGTAACCCACTTTCAATAATACAGATATAACAGAGAAATACCATACCCTCACTCAGCATTCAACCCATAAGCACATTTACTTTCATAGTTCCATACTTTCCCTTCTATACCACCTGCTTCTTTAGGTGGTTTCAAAAATGCTTCCCTTTGAAACTTGTCATCTTGCAAAAGGGCAACTTTTAAATGAAGTGACTTACATTCCCATGAGTATGTTAGTAAAAGAATGAATATCTTCAAGATCAATTTTCTGTGTTCGGGGAATTGACGTTGGTATCTGATTACCAAGCTTTTAGTTGAAACAATATTCTGTCCATACCCATCTTTATGAAAAGGCTGTGATCCCCTATTTGGTACCATAGTGTCTGCTAAATTCTTTCCAGCTCTCCAACTCTATTTGATTGGCATCCTTTATAAATTTCTGATTAATCTATAGTCACTAAAATGTGTCAATACTACATCTATTGGTATTGTCAGCATTTTTATCCTCTCTTTTTGTTTAGATTTGCTTTTTGTGTTGATGCTTTCAGCCTGTATCTGAATGGTTTCTTTTTGCCACTCCAATCGATTCCCCCATTCTTTATGATGTTGTTAAATATCCCAATTGAGCTTGTAGTGAACATGTTTCAAGGATTTTTTTAAGCATTTCTGATACCTTTTCCAAGATAGTATTTCTTTCTAAAAATGATTGGGACACTAGTTCGGAGAATGCTTTACAACTGATTATGTTTTTAGTAAGAAGTGGTAGAAGAGGCAATTACCTTCCTTTTTCTCTTAGTGTAGGCTCAACCTATGTACATATATCTACTTCATTTGTCCATGGATTGTAAGGATCAGCTTCACAGAATGTCACTGGGAAATCATAACACTTTGCACTGGTTTCAACACTCTTTGCTAAAGTAACTCCAATTATAATCTTCTGCCTGCAAAGAACTTTTAGTTTTCAATCTTCACTTTTAGGCTGCTCCCAATGTCAATCTGCAACCAAGTCAGACAGAAACCAAGACATCTTTCTTTGTCAATTGAATTTATTAATGATTCAGCCTTACAGCTTCTTCCCCATACAATCCCACTTATTTCCCCTTTATGGTCACATTAATTAAGTTGTTCAGTTATGTTTCAAAGCACCTCTGGGACATTTATGACTTGAACCCAGATCTTCTAGCTTAGAGATGGCAACACTAGCATTAAACAACAAGACTGTACCTATTTGCCCTTTACACCTACTCAGTCAGTTTAATCAATTAACCTCATATCTGCTGAACTACATTCCATATTAACAACTGCATTTACTTGCACAATGGTGTAACCATGGGTGGTAGAGACTAACAATAGTACCTCCTTGTCACCAAAAACACACATCTCCGTCTTTTGCACATGTGCTTCTCCAATTTCTCTGAAGGTTAATCAATGAAACAGTTGGTAAGTCGAGGCTTGATATCTTGTTAAATTGCATTATTTGACAACGGTGAACATATAGGTGGCACAGTGGTTAGCACTGCTGCCTGACAGTGCCAGGGACCCAGGTTTGATTCCAGCCTTGGGCAACTGTCTGTGGAGTTTGTATGTTCTCCTTGTGTCCAAATGGGGGTCCTCCAGTTTCATCCCACAATCCAAGGATGTACAGGTCAGGTAAATTGGCCACGCTAAATTGTCCATAGTGTTAGGGGTAAAATACAGGATAATAGGGTCGAGGAATGGGTCTGGGTGGGATACTTGTCGGAGGGTCGGTGTGGGCTAATTGGGCCAAATGGCCTGTTTCCATACTCTTTGGATTCTGTAGAGTAATGGCTGTGACCAGCTTCTTTTGAAACATTGATCTAACTTGTAATTATGCAAAAATGAAAATATATATAGTTTCCCCCTTTTTTAATTGAATAATTTAGAATTTTACTACATAAAAATAGACCTCCTCCTACATCACTCCTCCTCACTTTCTCAAATTATCTAGTTTCTTTATTAATTCCTCATATCAATCTCCCCTGACATAAGCACTCATTTCCAACTTCCAACTTTTTGTCAGATCTACTACTCCATAGTATTCTCATTTTAAAAATTGAGAGCAATGCGGCAGTTTTCAAACCCCTTTTTGACTATGTTTGTTCCTGTGTTTTACTTGCCATTTGCTTCACTATCAGTAACTGTTCTTTCAGTTGCCTAGTCCTAAAGGTTTGGAATACGTCATCCAACTCTCTGGCTCTCAACTTCACTTCCTCCATTAAGACATTTGCATAAGATACAGAAGCAGAATTAGGCCATTTGGCATCGAGTCTGCTCCATCATTCAACCATGGCTGATTTCTTAAAGCATTTGGTCATTTGACCTAACATTTCCTAATGTAGTTAGTGTCACACTTTGTGATAGAATGCTGTGCACCTTGTTGGCATTTGTTGATGTTTCATTATGTTTAAGGCACAATAGAAATAAATTGTAGTTTAGTTGCCAAGCATGTAGGACCAACAACTCTTCACTACAATAGGTATGAACTCTTTCATTTGCCAAAACTATTTTAACTCATTTACATCATAATTGCCTATTATTTCTATTCTTCTTTCTGTGAAGAGATTATGTTGCAACTGTACAGGACATTGGTTAGCCCACTTTTTGAATATTGTTTGCAATTCTGGTCTCCTTCCTATTGGACAGATGTTGTGAAACTTGAAAGGGTTCAGAAAAGATTTACAAGGTCATTGCCAGGGTTGGAGGATTTGAGCTATAGGGAGAGATTGAATAGGCTAGGGCTGTTTTCCCTGGAGCATCAGAGGCTGAAGGGTGACCTTAGAGGTTTATAAAATCTTGAGGGGCAGGTGGGACTATAGATTGGGTTGGGATATCTGGTCGACATGGACGAGTTGGACCGAAGGGTCTATTTCCCTGCTGTATATCTCTCTGACTCTATGATTAGAGTACAAAAAAAAAATTACAGACAAATGATTCAGCTAGACCTATCCAGTTGTGGTACCTTGCATTTCAGCACATATATACATCCCAGTTCATCCTCAACCATATAAAAGTAACAACTGATAAAAAAATTAAAATGAAGCCAATTAGAAATGGGAAAAAGACTCTGGAAAATTATTTTTCAACTCAAAACTAGTAAGCGAGAGTACTCTGGCCATGATTAATATTACAGGGTACCTATACTTGTACCAGGTGATCTTCATCCAAGCTAAAAACATGCCCAGCTTTTAGAGCATAGAACAGTACAGGCCCTTCAGCCCACAATGTTGTGCCAAGCATTTATTTTAGTCTAAAATCAACCAACCTAACATAGCCCTCAATTTATTGCCATCCATGTGCTTGTCCAGCAGTCGCTTAAAAGCGCAGCAGGTCAGGCAGCATCCAAGGAACAGGAAATTCGACGTTTCGGGCACAAGCCCTTCACAGGATTCCAGCAACACATTTTCAGCTCTGATCTCCAGCATCTGCAGACCTCACTTTTTACCCTAATGTCTCTGACTCTGCTACCACCGCTGGAAGTACATTCCACTCGCCCACCACTCTCTGTGTAAAGAACCTACCCTTGACATCTCCCTTTCACCATCCTCCAATCACCTTAAAATCATGGCACCTCGTGACAGCCATTTCTGCCCTTGGGAAAAAGTTTCTGGCTATCTACTCGATCTACATCTCTCATTACCTTGTATACCTCTGTCAAATCATCTGTCTTCCTGCTTCACTCCAGTGTGAAAAGCCTAAATTCACTCAACCTCTCTTCATAAGACATGCCCTTCAATCCAGGCTGCATCCTGGTAAATCTCCTCTGCACCCTCTCTAAAGCACCTACATCCTTCCTATAAGGATGTAATCAGAACTGGACAAATATTCCAAGTGCGGTGTAACCAGAGTTTTTTAGAGCTGCAGCAAAACCTTATGGCTCTTAAACTCAACCCCCTTGTTAATGAAAGCCAGAACACCATCTGCTTTCTGAACAACCCTATCAACTTGGGTAAAAGTTGCTGTAGTTAACACTGCCTCAGCCACTTCCACCCCCAACGACGTCACTCACTAAACACTGCTGACAACATCGCAAATGTCACGTGTTATGTCTCTTGCACCCCTTTGGATGCCACAAAAGACACCTCTTCCACCATCCCCTCCCACCCCACCCCTCTACCCCCATGGTGACCTTCCATTGTCATTTCCATTGATTGTGACACCCCTGATTCCATTACCACACCCACTCCAGAGACAGTCTCCACCCTCATTCCCAATTCCAGCCCCACACCAGGTCCTAGCTTCCAGCCCTGCCTTGTTTTTACCATCCCCCCCAGACCTTGCCCTCACTGAGGATGAATGATCAGTTCTCAGTAAAGGCCCATTTGCACCAGATCAATGAATTCAACATGCATTGCGACATCAAACTCTTCTTCCACCATCTCTGCTCCGTGCTTACTTTTTCCATCAGGGCACCCACCCTCCCTCCAAGGATCCCTTCTCCTGCCTCCACCACAACCCATCCACCTGGACACCCTGTGAAAAGTCTGTTACTTGCCCTCGATCTCTTCATTTCCAACTGCTGCCATGACATTGACTGCCCCAAACTGTCCACCCCTCTCACCTACTCCAACTTCTCACCCTCGCCACGTGCAGCTCTCCATTCCCTCTGCTCCAACCCCAACCTCGGCGTCAAACCAGCAGACAAAGGGAGCACAGTGGTAGTTTGGCCCACCGACCTCTACACTGCCGAAGCAGATGCCAAGTCGACCACAACCGCACCTCTCATCACCAAACCATTATCTCCCAGACCATCTACAACTTCATCACTTCAGGGGATCTCCCACCAACAGCCTCCAACCTCAGTTTGGGAATTCTGCACCACCCAGTTCTACCTCTTACCCAAAATTCACAAACCTGACTGCCCAGTCGACCCAGCATCTCAGCCTGCTCCTGCCCCACCGAACTTATCTCTGCATACCTTGACATTGTCGTGTACCCTTTGGTCCAGGATCTCCCCACATACATTTGGGACTTCACCCCCACCCTCCACCTCCTTCATGACTTTCATTTTCACAGCCCCCAAAACCTCATCTTCACCATGGACATCCAGTCCCGGTATACATCCATCTGTCATGACGAAGGACTGCAAGCCCTCCCACCAACACAACTAGTATCTTTCCACTGACACACTCATTCAATTGGCTGGACTAGTCCTCACCCTCAACAGTTTCTCCTTTGAATCCTCCCACTTCCTCTAGACAAAAGAGGTAGCAATGGGCACCTGGATGGGCCCCAGCTATGCCTGCCCCTTTGTCAGGTACGTGAAACAGTCCATCTTCCATAGCTACACCGGCACGATTCCCAATCTTTTCCTCTGCTACATTGATGACAGTATCAATGCCTTCTCGTGCTCCTAAGCGGAGATTGAATAGTTCGTTAACTTCACAAACATCTTCCATCCTGACCTCAAATTCACCTGGACCATCTTGGACACCTCTCTCACCTTCCTGGACCTCGCCATCTCTATTTCCGGCGACTGACTCAACACGGACATCTAATTCAAATGCACCAACTCCCACAGCTACCTGGACTACACCTCCTCCCGTCCTGCCACCTGTAAAAAATGCTATCCTTTATTCCCAATTCCTCAGCCTCCGCCACATCTGCACCTGGGAGGACTAATTCCACCACAGAACATCCAGATGGCTTCCTTTTCAAAGACTGTAATTCCCCCTCCCATATGGTCGACAATGCCCTCCAGCACATCTCCTCCACTTCCCGCATCACCGCCCTTGAACCCCACCACTCCAATCGCAACAAGGACAGAACCCCACCCCGGTCCTCACCATCCACCCCACCAATCTCTGGATACAATGCATTTTCATCTGCCATTTCTGCCACATACAAACAGATCCCGCCACCAAGGATATATTCCCCTCCCTCCCCTATCTGCTTTCCAGAGAGACCCAAACTTCCAACTTGGCACCACCCTCTTGAACTGTCTTACCTGTCCATCTTCCTGCCCACCTATCCGCTCCACCCTCCTCTTCGTTCACCCCCACCTTCATCTACATATCACACTCCCAGCTACCTTACCCCCAGCCCCACCCTCCTCCCATTTATCTGTTATCCTCCTTAGGCCACCCCTCATTCCTGATGAACAGCCTAAGCCCGAAACGTCGACTCTCCTGCTCCTTGGATGCTTTCTGACCGGCTGTGCTTTTCCACTTGTGTGGCATCTTTTAGGGATCTATGTACTTGGATCCCAAGATCCCACTGTTCCTCCATACTGCCAAGAATCCTGTCATTAGCCCTGTACTCCCCTTCCAAAATGAATCACTTTGCATTTATCCAGGTTGAACTGCATCTGCCACTTCTCAGCCCAGCTCTGCATCCTGTCAATGTCATGTTATAGCCTGAAACTGCCCTTGACACTATCTACAAAATCACCGATTTTTGTGTCATCGGCAAACTTACTAACACTCACCCCCTTCCACTTCTTCATCCAAGTCATTTATAAAATCTACAAAGAGCAGAGGCCCAAGAACAGACCTCTGCAGGACACCACTGTTCACCAACCTCTAGGCGAAATACATTCCAACCACTGTCAGATGCTGTCTTTTTTCGGCCAGGTGATTCTGTATGCAGACAGCCAAAATTCCCTGTATCCCATACCTCCTAACTTTCTGTATGAGCCTCCTAACTTTCTGGATGAGAATGTTTTTTAAAAAATTTGTTTCAAGAAATTCAATGAACCAGCATTCCCCAAACAAACCAACAACCTGTTTTGTAAATTTCTGTCCTTATACTGTCAGTAAAAGTGACCCCCATTCTCCCTAATATTTTCAGTTGGTCTCTGCAAAAACATTTTAATTCCAATAATTTTATAAATCTCACTAAAATTACCCTTTAAAATTTATGTTTCTCTAGGCATGCAACTCTTAGTACAATCTGGATAACCACTGTGTTTTAAATTGTAAACTAATCCTATTGTTCTTCTCAATATTTATTCCTCAATATATTTTACACCCTCATGTTTTCATCTGCCAACCAACCTGATTATCACACCTGCAGCAAAAAAGTGAATTTGACAAAGTGAATGACAAAATCTGTGTTTACTCACCAAACAGCAGTTGCCAGCAAGATGTGAGAGGTGTTGTTAAAATAATGGAGGGGTGATTCTCCAAGTAGTATATCAGCCATTATATAACTGGCAAAGCAATAAAGCATTGCACACATCCATGAGGCAATTGGATTACGACGGGACACTTCCACTGATCCTGGAAAAATAAAGAAGCTAATTAGCCATTTTTACTAGTCATTTAGGCTTTTACAATTGTCACTGAAGGTGAGAAACCTTTCCTCCCCTTAATGTCCATCATGCTCACATACTGTTGTAAAAATAACTGAAAATTTGTTCCTCTCTTCTTTCCATGTCACCCTGAAATTGATGGTGCAAGAGTTAAGGAAGACTTGCTTTTGTATAATATCCCTCATGAGCTCAGGGCATTTCCAAAGTGTTTTTCAACCAATTAAGTACTTTTAAAAGATAATTATTTTTTGTAATACAGCGAATTTCTGTTCATCAGTCATAGACATCAATGTGATCCTGTTAGTGACAAGATGAGTTAGGGATTGATGTAGACATCAGAGAGACCTCCCCTGCTATTATTCAAAATAGTGCCATGGGCTTCTTTAGGTCCGTCTGAAAAAGTCACTGAAAGACTAAACTGGGATTGTCAACCAAGATTTTGTGTTCAAGACTTTGGAACGGGATGTGAACTGACTCAGAAAGAAGTGTGTCTCAGAGACAAAGGTTTTATCATGGACAGACAGATAATGGCTATCAGGTATGAATGCCAATTGCCTGTGCCTTTCATTCAGGGTCTAAAATCATAACTGAGATTAAAATTTCGAAGAGGGCTGGGTGAGCTTGTGTTTAGAGCCGTTTGGTGCTGTAAACACCAAACCAATACACTCTCATTTTGACCCCTCTCCTATACCAATCAGCCAATTAACAAGTCGAATCCAAACACATTTGTTTAGTTTTCGAGCTGCAATTTACCCATGTATCTCTCACCTCCTATATCCTACATCAGCACAAACCTCTTAATTCCAAATAATAGAGTTGTTTTGAGTACAGGAATCATAGAATCTTGCAACACTAAAGGAGACCATTTCAAATTGAAGTAAGGTTCCAACTTCCCAGCATTCACCAAGACCTTTCAAATTAATCCTACTAAATTACTCATACAATGGCTAGGTTCTCTTGTTTCTTTTATATTAAAACTTATCATAATGTATGAGTTTTAGGAATCCCTGTAACCCCTGCTCTGGGTAGACCAATCCCAGTTTCTCAATGTGATTATAAAAATGAATTCTTAGGGTTTTGGTGGTAATGAACCCACATCTGGACCAGGTGATCCAGGTTCACCTGGTCCAAAGGTATGCGACAGTATGTCTGAACGTTGGGGGCGGTACAGTGGCTCAGTGGTTAGCACTGCTGCCTCGCAGCACCAGGGACCCGGGTTCGATTCCAGCCTTAGGGTGACCATCTGTGTGAAGTTTGCACATTCTCTCTGTGTCTGCTCCAGTTTCCTCCCAGAGTCCAAAGATATGCAAGTAAGGTGAATTGGTCATGCTAAATTACCCATAGTGTTCAGGGGAGTGTAGGTTAGATGCATTAGTCAGGGGAAAATGTAGATTAATATAGGGAATGGTTCTGGGTGAGTTATACTTTGGAGGGATTTGCTATGCCGAAGGGCCTGTTTCCACACTGTAGGGATTCTAATTCTTCCCTCCATGGAAATATCATGGGAGTTCTGTTACCCCTCCAGGATGTTAACACCATTCCTAACTATCCAAAATTGTATAAAACAATACTCCAGCTTAGGCCTAAACAGGAACCTGCCTTAACAACATGCTGTTCCTCCTTCCACTGCCAGATTTGGCAATATTTGCATTCACCAGATTAGTGCCTGTTAGATTCAACTGCCTTTCCATGTTGTTTTACCTCAGATTAGATTAGATTAGATTAGATTACTTACAGTGTGGAAACAGGCCCTTCGGCCCAACAAGTCCACACCGACCCGCCGAAGCGCAACCCACCCATACCCCTACATATACCCCTTACCTAACACTACGGGCAATTTAGCATGGCCAATTCACCTGACCCGCACATCTTTGGACTGTGGGAGGAAACCGGAGCACCCGGAGGAAACCCACGCAGACATGGGGAGAACGTGCAAACTCGCATCAGCGATGTGTTTGCCTATTTCATCAGTCTATCTGCTTTCACTGTTCTTTTTTAAAAACCAAATTGCCAAATTTAATATTGCCTCCAGAATCTGAAATTGTATTCACTATACTCATCCCCAGCTCATTTCCATAATAATAAAAAACAGTCTTAATATGAACCTTAAGTACCAAAACTACACCCGTCTATCCAGTCAGCAAAACAGCTGTTCACCGCAATGGTCTACATCTTATTCCAAGTTATAGCTGTGCCTTCTCGCATTTCAACCTTCTGTATGAATATGCCTTTTGAAATTTCACATTTACATTTACTGCAGTACTTTCAGCAATCCTGTAAGAAATAATGGGGTTTTAGAATTATAAGAAATGGTATTACGAAATTGGAAGGCCATTAAGGGAAATCTTCAGCAGCCTAAGTGAAACAGAATAATAGTGGTAATCAGGTCAAATGAGATTTTTCACAAAGACCCGCAATGTGACCAATGACATAAGCCATAAATAAGCCTTTGTGTGGGCATAGTGTGCCTGCTGAGAGGTTGGGATAGAAGCCTCAAGATCCCCATATCTAAACAAACTGCAAATTAAAAAAATATGCATACGCAAGATATGCAAAAACATCTGGAGTCTGTTCAGAGGTGTCTGTCTATGTATTCCTCACAACTGAACAGATAAATGTAATTGAACAAAGGATTATTGTGAGATATCCCCGCCCCCTCCAATGAAGTTTATAAATCAGCAGATCAGAAGAGAGGACCTGATGGAGGAGAACTCCCTGTTAATTTTGATTAAACAGCTCAACCATAGAGTCATACAGCATGGACACAGACCCTTCAAGTCCAACCAATCCATGCTGAACATAGTCCCAAACTCGACTAGTCTCACCTGCCTGCTCCTGGCCTATCACCCTCCAAACTCTTCCTATTCATATTTCTATCCAAATGTCTTTTCACCGTTTTCTCAGAAAATTCATTTCACATGCTAGCCATCCTCTGTGTAAAATATTTTGTGTATTCTTTAAATGTCTCTCCTCTCACCTTAAAAAATGCATCCCTTCATCTTGAAATCTCCCATCCTAGGGAAAAGGCAACTCCCATTAATTCTATCTACACCTATTTATTATTTTATAAACTTCTATCTAATCACCTCTCAAACTCTGATGCACCAGTGAGAAAAGTCCCAGCCTATCCAGCCTATTTTTACAACTCAAACTCTTCCATACCCAGCAACATTCTGGTAAATCTCTTCTGAACCCTCTCCAGCTTCATAATATCCTTCCTATAACTGGGTGACCAGAATTGGACACAATATTCCAGAAGAGGCCTTACCAATGTCCTGTGCAACCTCAACATGACTTCCCAACTCCTTTACTCAAAGGACTAAGCAATGAAGGCAATCATGACAAACACCTTTTTAACCACCCTAACGCTATATGTAACGCTAACTTCAAAGAATTATATATCTGCACCCCTCAGTCCCTGTGTTCTACAACACTACCCAAGGCCTTATCATTAATTGTACAAGCCCTACCCATGTTTGTTGTACCAAAATTCAACATCTAGTATTTATCCAGATTGAACTCCATCTGCCATTTTTCAGCCTATTGATCAAGAACCCTTTTGTAGTCTCAGAAAACCTTCTTCACTGTCTATAATGCCACCAGTTTTGGTGTTGTTCACAAACCTATGAACCATGCCTTCTATATTCATATCCAAATTATTTATTTATGTAAATGACAAACAAAACAGGACCCAGAACCAATCCCCGTGGAACTAGTTAGAGAGATTATCAAAGAAGAACCAATCATTACAATAAGCTGCAAAGATCGACCTATTCTGCTTCCACACCCATCAGTCCAATCTTCAATGGGAAGACCTTCTCAATTTTTACTTAAAGTCATCTTTATCAATAAACCGCTTGTGATTTCTTGACTCTAATAGGAGCGATCATTACTTAAATCTCTCAATAGCATCAAAAATGGGATCACAGCAGTAGGAGACATGCAGGTCTTGGTTTCTGATAACAAAACTTAATCAACCATGACCACTGCTAAGACTGGATAGGAAGGTGTTTTGAATAAGTGAAATCACAATTTCAATGGCATTTGCATTTCAGATGGATGAGTTGATAGAACACAAGACAGAGGAGCAGAGTAAGCCATTCAGCCCATCAAGTCTGCTCCATCATTTAATGAGATTATGGCTGAACTAATAATCCTCAACTTCTCTTTCTAGCTTTTGATTTCCATAATCCTTGATTCTCTCAAAGATTTAAAAATAATTGTCTACTTCAGTTCTAAATATATTTAATGACCCACCTCAAAGGTCCTCTGCAGTAAATGATTCTGGATAGGAGTGAAAGTAACAGGATCGTTGTTATGGGGGTCTTTAACTTTCCTAATATTGACTGGAAATGCTAAAGTTTGAATATCTTAGATCTGTCAGTTTTTGTCCAATGTGTTCTGGAGGGTTTCCTAACAAAGTATGTAGATTTTCTTTGTATTTCAAAAATATACTTTAATCATAAAAATATTGTGAAGATCTGTACATATGTAAACATTCCATTTCTTTGCATATTGAGATCAAGTAATCATTCATATATACAGGTCTGTACATTTACAATGCATATATTTAGCTGAGGCGTCAGCAGAGCCCACTTACTGCGTGGGCCCCCTGTTCTTTGGCAAGCAGACATTACGCGGTGGTCTTTCCCCACCACGCCTTGGCAGCAGCTGCCCAAGCTTCAGCGCGTCCCTCAACTCGTAGTCCTGAACCTTGGAATGTGCCAGTCCGCAACACTCAGTCGGGGTCAGCTCCTTCAGCTGGACGATCAACACGTTCCGGACAGACCAAAGAGTGTCTTTGACCAAGTTGATGATCCTCCAGGCACAGTTGATGTTCGTCTCGGTGTGCGTCCCAGGGAACAGACCGTAGAGCACGGAGTCCCGCGTCATGGAGCTGCTCGGGATGAACCTCAACAGACACCACTGCATTCGTCTCCAGACTTCCTTTGCGCAGCTGCTTCGAGGGCAGGGTACGGTGCGACAAAGAATCCGGGCGTGCATAAAGGATCTCACAGGCAGAGCCCTTCTCACCACCATGTCTTGGCGCTTGTTGGAAAGTTCTGGCGATGAGGCATTCTGCCTAATGACTTTGACAGTCTGCCCAGGGAACCGCTCAACAGGATTCACCCTCTCCTTTTCCCAAAGGGTCTCAAGGACACAACGTGCTGACCACTTCCTGATGGACTTGTGATCAAAGGCGTTTTTCTTCATAAATTTCTCCACAAAGTACAGGTGATACGGAACAGCCCAACTACTTGGAGCGTTCCACAGCAGCGAGGCCAGGCCCATCCTTCACAACACCGGGGACAGGTAGAACCTCAGTACATAGTGATACTTTGTGTTTGCGCACCGGGGATCCATGCACAGCTTGACGCAGCCACATACAAAGGTGGCCATCAGGGTGAGGGTGGCATTAGGTGTGTTTTTTCCCCCATTGCCTAGAGCTTTGTACATCGAGTCCCTTCGGACCCTGCCCATCTTTGATCCCCATACAAGTGGAAGATGGCCCAAGTGACTGCGATGACACAGGTTCTGGGAATAGGCCAGACCTGTGCCACATATAACAACACTGACAATGCCTCACACCTGATGACCAGGTTTTTCCCTGTGATGGAGAGTGACCTTAGCTTCCATCTGCCCAGTTTCTGCCTCACTTTCTTGACACGCTCCCCCAAGACTTGGCGCACACCCGAGCCCCTCCGAACCAAATACCCAACACCTTCAGGTGGTCAGTCCTGACGGTGAAGGAGATGAAGGATTGGTCAGCCCAGTTCCCGAAGAGCATGGCCTCACTCTTGCCTCAGTTGATCTTAGCCCCCGAGGCCTGTTCGAACTGGTCACATATGCACAAGAGTCTGTGCACGGACAGCGGATCCAAGCAGAAAATGGTGACTTCATCCACGTACAGGGAGGCCTTAACCTGCAAGCCCCCGCTGCCAGGAATAGTCACCCCTCTCAAGCTCGCATCCTTCCTGATGGGCTCAGCAAATGGCTCTATGCAGCACACAAACAAGGCAGGAGAGAGGGGACAGCCCTGCCTGACTCCAGATCTGACTGGGAAGCTATCCGATTCCCACCTGTTGATTGAGACTGCACTGACAATGTTGGTGTAAGAGCAGTCTGATCCAATTGCAGATTCCCTCCCCAAAGACCATTTTTGGAGAGAACATCTCTCATATAACTGTGTGATATCCTGTCAAAGGCTTTCTCCTGGTCCAGGCTGATGAGGCAGGTGTCCAAACCCCTGTCCTGCATGTAGGCGATCGTATCCCTGAGGGGTGCAAGATTCTCAGTGATCTTCTTGCCCAGTACAGTACAGGTTTGGTCAGGGTGGATCACCAATCCCAGAGCAGACCTGACCCGGTTGGCAATGACCTTTGCCAAGATTTTGTAATCTGCATTTAATAGTGAGATTGGTCTCCAATTTCTGATTTCCTCCCTCTCCCCCTTCTGCTTGTAGATGAGGGTGATGATGCCTTTCCTCATGGATTCACTCATGGTACCTGCCAGAAGCATACTGACATACACCTCCAGCAGGTCCTGGCCAATCAAGTCCCACAGACCAGAATAGAGCTCAACCAGTAAGCCTCGCTTCTGGGAGTTTTATTCTTTTCGAAGGACTCGTGGGCCTTGGTCAGCTCGTCCAGAGGTAGCGGCTAGTCCAGCCTCTCCCATGTTCTGTCGTCTAAGACCTCCGTGATAGAGGACAGGAACGACTGGGAGGCCGCGCTGTCGGTTGGCTTCGAGTCATACAGACTGGCGTAGAAGGATTTGCTGATCCTCATGACGTCAGCCTGAGACGACATTACTGATCCATCTTCTTCCTTCAGGCTGCTGAGTACAGAGCTCTCTTTGTGTACCTTCTGGAAGAAGAAACGTGAGCACATTTCATCCTGCTCCACAGAGCGGACCCTGGACCGGAAGATTATCTTGGAGGTCCCGAGGCAAAGAGAAAGGCTTGCTGGCCCTTCACCTCCTGGAGGTCCTCCGTGACATTGACCCCCATGATCTGCAGCAGGAGCAGGTTCTGCATACTTTCCTGTAGTTGGGACATTTTTCACCACCTCTCTCTCGCCTTCTGAACACCTTTGAGGATGAAGAACCTCTTGATGTTCCCTTTTACTGTTTCCCATCAGTCCGCTGGAGACTCAAAGAAAGGCTTCATGGTTCTCCAACCTGCGTAATCCCTCTTCAGCTCCTCAGTGTTTCCCAGGGTCAACAGCTTGGTGTTCAATTTCCACGTTCCCTTATCAGCCCGCTGCTCGTCCTGTAGGTGACAGTCGACCAGCAGGAGGCAGTGGTCAGAGAAGAACACCGGCTTAACGTCGGTGGATCTGACCAAGAACATTTGGGGTACAAACAGGTGATCTATTCTTGAGCATATAGACCCATCTGCCCGTGACCAGGTGTATCTACGCTGCGCTCCAACTGCAGGGATGCTGAAAACGTCGTGCAGCTTGGCATCTTTGACCATTTCCATCAGGACTCTGGACATGGTGTCCAGTTTACTGTCCCCCCCCCGCCGGATCGTCCATCTGCATCAATGATACAGTTGAAGTCTCTGTCCAGAATGACCAGCCTGGACGTAGCCAGCAACAGTGGAAGCTGCAGCAGGATGGCCAACCGTTCACTCTTACCCATTGGGGTGTACACATTAATCAGTCTCAGGGGAGCATTTCTGTGCATGACGTCAGTGACGAGGAGGTGCCCGCCCACCACCTCCTTAACCTCGGAGATGGTTAAGTTACCTCCTCACAACAGGATACCCAGGCCGGAGGCACGGCTATCGTTGCCCCCCGACCAAACTGACGGCCCATGGGCTCACGAGCTTGACGATCTCCTGTAGCTGCAGAGGTGCAGTATCCCACACTCCTGCAGAAACAGGAAAAAGGCCAATAAGAGGCGAAGCCACATTGATTTTGGTACTGGGTAATGAACTGGGCCAGATGTTAGATTTGGAAGTAGGTGAGCACTTTGGTGATAGTGACCACAATTCAGTTAAGTTTACTTTAGCGATGGAAAGGGACAGGTATAATTTGCAGGGCAAGAGTTATAGCTGGGGGAAAGGCAATTATAATGTGGTTAGGCAAGAATTAAGATGCATAGGATGGGAAAGGAAACTGCAGGGGATGGGCACAATTAAAACATGGAGTTTGTTCAAGGAACAGCTACTGCATGTCCTTAATAAGTATGTACCTGTCAGGCAGGGAAGAAGTGGTCCAGTGAGGGAACCGTGGTTTACCAAAGAAGTTGGAGCTCTTGTCAAGAGGAATAAGGAGGCTTATGTAAAGATAAGATGTGACGGCCCAGTTAAGGCACTTGAGTGTTACAAGTTTGCCAGGAAGGACCTAAAGAGAGAGCTAAGAAGAGCCAGAAGGGGACATAAGAAGTCTTTGGCAGGTGGGATGAAGGAAAATCTATGTTCCACAGATTCAGTACCATCTGACAGAAGAACTTCTTCATCTCTTTTCAAATGCATGAACTCTTTATTCTGAGATTATGCTCTCTGGTAGACAACCTAACAGAGATAAATAGGCTTAGAGGATGGATATCCTAAAAAGGTTAGATGAATGCAGTGGGGATTACAATTGCAGATTCACTAAGGACATCCAGAAATACATATTTAAGGTAAATATTTCGATAGGTTGTGGGGACACTTGTGCACCTCATTGCTAAATGAAAGAGAATGAAGGAATTGAAAGAACAATGAGCACAGGAGCTAAAACAAGCTGCTGAGATTATAGATCAAAAGAAGAGAAATGAACTTAAAGTTGCAAACATCACTGAAGCTGATAACAGATTTTAAGCAATAAAAATGAAACCAAATGAAAAATCACCAAGTGAAAGTTCCTTTTGTTTGAAGTCTCTCTTTAAAAGGTATTTGTGATTTATTATTTTCTGTAGCATTACCCATCTTGTGCAGTCTTGTCTTGAGTGTTAGCAGCATGCAGGCATATTTTATTTTAAGTCAAAAAGTGTGACACTGGAAAAGCACAGCAGGTCAGACAGAGTCTGACAAGCACGATAGTCGACATTTCAGGCATAAATCATTCATCAGGAATGTTGGGGAGAGGGGCCAAGGCAGCTGCAAGATAAATAGGAGGAGGGTGGGGCTGGGGGGAAAAGTAGCTCGGAAGACGATAGGTGGATGCAGGTGGGGGAGTGATGGTGATAGGTCGGAGTGGAGGGTGGAGCAGATAGGTGGGAAGGAAGATGGACAGGTAGGAGAAATTCAAGAGGGTGGTGTTGAGTTGGACGGTTGGATCTAGAGTAAGGTCGTGGGAGGTGAGACCAGGAAACTGGTGAAATCAATATTAATGCCCTGTGGTTGGAAAGTCTCTAAGCGGAAGATGAGGCGTTCTTCCTCCTGACATTGGGTGGCTAGCATTTGGCGGTGGAGGAGGCTCTGGACTTTCGGAGTGGGAGAGGGAATTGAAGTGGTCGGCCACAGGGCAGTGGGGTTGTTTGATGCATGTGTCCTGGAGATGTTCTCTGGAATCTTCCACAAGTTGACATCCTGTCTTCCCAATGTAGAGGCGATCATATCAAGAGCAATGGACACAGTAGATGAGGTGATTGGATGTGCAGGAAAAATCTCTCCTGGATGTGGAAGGATCCTTTGGCGCCTTGGATGGAGGTGAGGGGGAGGTATGCTGGCTTTGCACCTCTTGCATTGGCAAAAGAAGGTGCTGGTGGTGGAGGGTGGGTTTTTGGTGGCGGCACTGGATCTTGCAAGGGCATTGTGGAGGGAATGGTCTCAGTAGAATGCTGATAGGGATGGAGTGGGAAATATATCTCTGGTGGTGGGGTCTGACTGTAGGTGGTGGAAATGACAGAGGATGATGCGTTGTATCTGCAGATTGGTGGGTTGGAAGGTGAGGACCGGGGGGGGCTTCTATTCTTGTTGGTGTTGGAGGAGTGGTGTTCAAGGGCAGAGATGTGAGAAGTGGAACAGATGTACTGAATAGCATTGTTGACTACGTGGGAGGGGAAATTGCAGGATTTGAAGTAGGAGGCCAATTGAGACGTTCTGGATGGAATTACTACTCCTGGGATCAGTTGCGGCAAAGGAATTGGGAGTAAGGGATAGTGTTTTTACAGGAGACGGGGTGAGAGGAGGTGTAGTCCAGGTAGCTGTGGGACTCAGTGATTTGAAGTAGATGTCCATGTTGAGTCAGTCGCTGGAAATGGAGATGAAGAGGTCCAGGAAGGAGAGGGAGATGTCCGAGATGCTTGAGGTGAACTTGAGGCCAAGTGGAAGGTGTTCTTGAAGTTGATGAACTGTTCAATTTCCTCATGGGAGCACAAGGTGGCGCTGATACAATCATCAGTGTAGTGGAGAAAAAGGTAGGGAATAGTGCCAGGGTAACTATGGAAGATGCACTGTTCCATGTACCCGACAAAGAGGCGGGCAAAGCTGTTGCCCATGCTACCTCTTTGGTCTAAAGCAAGTGGGAGGATTTGAAGGAGAAGTTTTTGAGGATGAGGACCAGTTTAGCTAATCGAATGAGGGGTACTGATTGGGTTTATGGGAGAGGAAGAAATGGATGGCTTGGAGGCCTTCGTCATGGTGGATGGACGTGTACAGGGACTGGATGACCATGGTGAAGATGAGGCGTTGCAGGCTGGGGAACCGAAAATCATGGAGGAGGTGGTGTCCCAAATGTATGTGGCGAGTTCCTGGACAAAGAGGTTCAGGTCGTTGTCAAGGTATGAGGAGATAAGTTTGGTGGAGCAGGAGCAGGCAGAGATGATAAGTCGATCGGGGCAGTCAGCTTTGTGAATTTTGTGTAAAAGGTGGAACCGCAAGGTGCGGAGTTCTGGAACTTTGAGGTTGGAGGCTGTGTATGGGAGATCCCCTGAGGTGATGGGACTGTGGATGATCTGGGAGATGATAGTTTGGTAATGGGAGGTGAGATCATGGTCAAGGGAACAGTAGTGTTTATTAGTTGGCGCCTAGCTTCAGCGACATACTGGTCGGTGCACCAAACTACCACTGCACTCCCCCTTGTTCACTGATTTGATGGTGAGGTTGGGGTTGGAACAGTGGGAGTGGATAGCTGCACATGGTGAAGGTGAGAGATTGGAGTGAGTGAGAGGGATGGACAGGTTAAGTGTGTGTGTGTGTGTGTGTGTGTGTGTGTGTGTGTGTGTGTGTGTGTGTGTGTGTGTGTGTGTGTGTGTGTGTGTGTAATTAAGTCATATTTTTCTTTTCAAAAGGATCAAAAATCTAAACTTCTCTTTGCCTAAACTTCTGGTCTCCTTCCTATCGGAAAGATGTTGTGAAACTTGAAAGGGTTCAGAAAAGATTTACAAGGATGTTGCCAAGGTTGGAGGATTTGAGCTATACGAAGAGGCTGAACAGGCTGGGGCTGTTTTCCCTGGAGCATCGGAGGCTGAGGGGAGACCTTATGGAGGTTTACAAAATTATCAGGGGCATGGATAGGGTAAATAGGCAAAGTCTTTTCCCTGGGATGGGGGAGTCCAGAACTAAAGGGCAGAGGTTTCGGGTGAGAGGGGAAAGATATAAAAGAGACCTAAGGGGCAACTTTTTCACGCAGAGGGTGGTACGTGTATGGAATGAGCTGCCAAAGGATGTGGTGGAGGCTGGTACAATTGCAACATTTAAGAGGCATTTGGATGGGTATATGAAGAGGAAGGGTTTGAAGAGATATAGGCCGGGTGCTGGCAGGTGGGACTAGATTGGGTTGGGATATCTGGTCGGCAGGTTCAGGTTGGACCGAAGGGTTTGTTTCCATGCTGTACATCTCTCTATGACTATGAATCTAATATCACAAAAGGTTTGATTCTTCTGTAATCATAACGTATTCCAGAAATTCATATTTCTAAGGTGCATGTAAGTGTGACTGTGTAAAATGTGTTCATTTCAATTTGAGAATCTCCAGATTTGGCGTACTGCAGAAATGGAGTAATAAAACATTATAAATTAAAGATGATGTGGATTTATTTTGATTAAAATTTCCTTGTACAACTTTGAAAGGCACCAAATATTTTATTTTTATGAAAGAAGAATTTCAGTCCTGAAGTTACCTTTTCTGGAATGCTTGGTAAAGAATCAATTTGAACATTTATTTGGACTAATTTAATTTCAGTTGTATTTTTTATTTAAATTTTTGTCACAATTATGTGCATCTGAGAATGTTTCATTCCACCTTTATTGCAAACAAGCAGAAGTTTACCCTTTTCACTGACAGCTGATAGTTTATTCACCATGCAACAGATTTGCTTTAATAAATATGCATGTATGTATTGAGCACTATTTTTAAAGCTGTAGACAAACCAAGTGTTGCTGGTGTTTTTGCCCCTTACTTGAAGAGGAATGTGGTTGTATTGGAGACAGTTCACAAAATTGATTCCAGAGATGAGGGGTTTGTCTTATGAAGAGATTGAGCAGATTAGGTCTGTACTCTCCAGAGTTAAGAAGAATGAGAGGGGATCTAATTAAGGTATACAAGATGTTAAAGAGATTGGGTAAAGTAAACGTAGAGAGGATATTTCCTCATGTAGGGCAATCTAGAACAAGAAGCCTTAACTTTAGGATAAGGGATAGTAGATTTAAATCAGATGAGGAGAAATTACTTCTCTCAAAGGGTCATGAATCCGTGGAATTCACGAGCCCTGTAATATAGTAGATGCTAGTATATTGAGCAAATTTAAGGAGGAGCCCGACAAGGAGATAGACAGCATCAGTGACCTGGGTTCAATCCCACCCTCAGGTGACTGTCTGTGTGGAGTTTTTATGCTCTTCTTGTGTCTGAATGGGTTTCCTCTGGGTGCACTGGGTTCCTCCCATAGTCCAAAGATGTGCAAACTAGGTGGATTAGCCCTGGGAAATGTAGGGTTATAGGGATGGGGTGGGGTGCTCTTCGGAGGGTCGGTGTGGACTCAATGGGCTGAATGGTCTTCTTCCAAACTGCAGTGATTCTATAATTCATCCACATACTTTTTGAAGGTTGTGAGGTTTCCTGTCTCAACTACATTCTCAACTCCTGTCCCAGCAGTACATTCTAGACCCCCACCAACATCTGGATGAAATGCCCTTTAAATTCCCTCTCTTCCATGTTAAAATTATGCCCCTCCTATTATTGACACTTCAAATACGAGGAACACAAGCTTTCTATTCACCTTGCCCGATGTTCCTTCATAGTCTTCTAAATCTCTTTTCAGCTCCCCCACTCTTCACAGCTGAAATGCTTCATCCCAGGCAATACCCTGATAAATATCCTCTGCACCCCCTCCAGTGCAATGACATCCTCCCTGTGTTCTTATGCAGAGTGACAACAGTTTCTTTAAGCATTGCTGAGAAAGGAACAATGCTGTTGAAGCTTTTCTGATTTGAAATAAAAAATCTTGCCAGTTAATTCGTGCAATGTCCACAGTAACATGTCTGGATCAGAGTTCACTTGTTAATCAACGAACCTTCTTATGCAATATATAATGTTATTCTCTTTTGAAATCTCGTATTGTCTCAATTCTTGCAAAACAAAAACCTTCAATAACATGTAATTTTCTTCAGTAAACCTTAAGTTGTTTACCTTCAAGTGACTAATTGTTTATTTTCTTCTAACTTTAGAAAAATGAAAGGTGATCTCATTGAAATGTATCGGATTCTTAAGGGACTTAACAGGGTAAATGCTGAAAAGATGTTTCCCCGCATGGGAGAATCTAGGACCAGTGGGCCTTGTCACAGAAAAAAAGGGGTACCAATTTAGAAATCATAGAATCCCTGCAATGTGGAAACAGGCCATTTGGCCCAACAAGTTCACATTGACCCTCTGAAGAGTAACCCACCCAGACCCATTCCCCAGCCTATTACTCTACATTTACCCCTAGCTAATGCACCTAACTTACACATCCCTGAACACTATGGGCAATTTAGCTTGGCCAACTCACCTAAACTGCACATCTTTGGATTGTGGGAGAAAACCGGAGCACCTGGAGGAAACCCACACAAACACAGGGTGAATGTGAAAACTTCACACAGTTTGAGGCTGGAATTAAACCCAGGTCCCTAGCGCTGGGAGGCAGCAGTGCTGACCATTGAGGCTGAGATGAGGAGGAATTATTTTTTCTTAGAGGGTTGTGAGTCTTTGGAACATCTTGCCACAGAGCTATGGGAGAAGGATCCTTGTGTAAAATTTAAAGTTTAAATAGATAGTTGGATAGATAGATTGATAGATAGACAAACAGACAGACAGATTGTTGATCAGTTGGGGAATTTAAGCATTTTGGGGAAAAGGTAGCAAAGCGGATGTGAGGTAGACTGGATCAGCCATGATCCCATTGAATGACAGAGAAAGCTCAAATGGCCTACTCCTGTTCCTATTTCTTATGGTCTTAAATTGAGACTAATTGTTTTCTGTCAATGTGAAGAGGTCTAGTTGTTTTAAGAAATTAAGAACTCACCATTGAGGGTGGGATCAAATACTGGCAAGGGATTAAAAATGCCAGTACAAATCATTTTGCTGTATTCCTATCAATAATCCTGGTGCAGATGAGTTTCACCAGCTCTAAGGACTTGTCCAATCCATAAGCTGCATAACTAAGAGCTCATTTAGCTCTTGCTGAAGAAAGTCCAGGCGCACGGAGACAGACACATATTTGGGATCCAGTCATGCTGACCTAGGGAATCCATTGGACTCCATGAAAGGGAGAATTCCAGAGGAGGACTTAGCAGAAAACAGAGGGGGATCATTGTGTGAGCACATGATGTGGGCAGAGTGGTCATTGAGATCTCAGACCTTGTAGGGGTTTGGCATTTTGACGGAATTATGGAAGCATATGAAGGGGACAAAGCTTCCAAACATAATTGGGAGACCACCTGGGTACAAGGAAAATAGTAGCTGGAAAAGGGGATATTAGTTTATGATTATGCATCCGGTGTGGTAATGGTCATGGAAGACTGCAGAAGCTGAAAAATCCTGCAGGAATGCATTTCATTCCCTGCCAGTAATTATTAAAGTCACTTTGGATTAAAACTACAATTGACCTTGAACTTGTCTTGGCTTCTTTCTTGGTTCAGTTTTGAAGTTTAGTGGCATCTCACAAATGGCTAAACAACACAGCACTCACAAGTCATCTCACAGGTCAATGATGTCTTCTTTGCAAGTACATTCAGCTCCACACAGATGGAACCTCACTAGGGTTGAGAAACTTATCAGCCTAATTGAATGGCAGAGCAGACTTAGTGGGCTGAATGGCCTAACTTCTGCTCCTTAGTCTTATGGTCTCATCAATAAGACCTTCCATTTTTTTCAACGTTCATCTTGTTTGAAGACAAATCTCGAGCTTCCATCTTGTGTACTTTACTTTCCTCGTAATTTTATGTCTCCTTCCCCTGATAATCTAAGCTGCCACAGCTCCACCCCTAAATTCCATTTTTGAATTTCAATTGGCAAAGGCTATCCCTTAATGAAATGTCATTCACCTACAGTAAGAACTCAACATAGAATCATAAAGTCACAGATATATACAGCACAGATACAGACCATTCAGTCCAACTTGTCTATGCCATCTAGATATCCTAAATAAATCTAGTCCCATTTGCCAGCATTTGGCCCATATCTCTCTTAACCCTTCCTATTCATACACCCACCCAGACACCTTTTAAATGTTGTAATTGTACCAGCCTCCACCACTTCCTCTGGCAGCTCATTCTGTACGTACCACCCTCTGCATGAAAAAGTTGCCCCTTAGATCCCTTTTCAATCTTTCCCCTCTCACCTTAAAGCTATGCTGTCTAGTTTTGGACTCTGAAAATGTGTTGCTGGAAAAGTGCAGCAGGTCAAGCAGCATCTGATCTCCAGCATCTGCAGTCGTCACTTTCTCCTAGTTTTGGACTCTCCCTATTTACCCTATTCACACTCCTGCAATTCTCTAAAACTCGATCAGGTCATCCAACATTCCAGGGAAAATAGCCACAGCCTATTCAGCCTCTCCCTATAGCTCAAACCCTCCAACCCTGGCAACGTCCTTGTAAGTCTTTTCTGAATACTTTCAGGTTTCATAATATTCTTCCTATAGCTAGGAGACCAGAACTGTATGCAGTATTCCAAAAGTGACCTAACCAATGTCTTGTACGGCCGCGACTTGACTTCCCAACTCCTATACTCAGTGCACTGACCTGAAGCAATTTGCTCATTGAGACCATTATCGAACATCTTCTGAGGATGTGGTCCCCACGGCAGAACAGGTTACATAGCATGTGCATCATTCAGTGTCATCCTTTGTCAAGGGCCACCAAAATATAACTGCACTGGTGATGGATTTGCTTGTACAATGTGACAGTGAGCTCTGCTCTAACAGCACTTGGCTTGGAGATGATCAAATATTAGTCTTAACACTTCAGTGTCTGAATCTGCAAGAGACACTGAATGAGGGGAAACCATGCTGTAGGTTTTGGGCTTTTGCCTGCTCCATGTTTAGAAACTAATGTGAAACAGCAGCTATAGTGTTAGCTGCTATGGTGTATTTAAATCAGGCACGCAGTCTTGCAGTCCTACCTCTGTTTCTGCTGTTAATCATTCACCCAAAGTGACTTCCATATTATTAATAACCTAACTCCATGATAATTAAATGCTATGACTGGTTCTTCTTGGAGGTGAAACCTGGATCCGGAGAAACAGAGGAAACAGGAGGAAAATCTTGCCTCAAAAGTCACAGCATAGTAACAATTTGGATAAAAGTGTTTGCCTTACTAAGATTTCAAAAACTGAATTCCACTTGTTTTTTCCCTCGACAAACGTTTGGGGAAGGGAAATGTGGATGCCACCTCCAAATGTGCATACACCACCAAGCACTGTTAGTGACTACAAAAAGACTGAATTTAAAGGAAATACAGGGTAATCCCATTCTCAGTGAGAAGAAAGTGGTGGAAAGTGGAGTGGTATCAAGAAAGAGTTTTTTTGAGAGAAGAAATAAAACTGAATTTTGACATAATCTATAAGCTCAACAATGATTTGAAATTGGGGTAATTTTCAAATGATTAAAATGAGTAATCTGTGACGTTGAAAAATAGGAGCAGGATTAGGCTATTCAGTCTATCAAGCCTGCTCTGCTATTCAACATTATCATGACTGACAATATGGCTGATAACCCTTGAAGCCTTTAGTCTCTAAATATCTATTTATTAAATATGTTCAGTGACTTGAACTCCACAGCCTTTTGTGGTAGTAAATTCCATTGGTTGACCACCCCTGAATGAAGAAATGTCTCCTGATTTCAGTCAAAAATGTGAATCCAAAGATCATGATCCCTTGTCCTGGACAACTCAGCAAGGGATAAGATGGATATGTCCAGCCAGTTCAGCCCTGTCAGAATTTTGTATATTTCAGTGTAATCCCCTTTTATTTTTCTCAACTTCAATTAATGCAGATTTAGATTTTATTGTCACATGTACTCAAGTACAGGAGTACATGAAAAGTGTATAATGGTACACGGGTACCTGGATACAAAAAGTCTTTCTTAATATAAACTAGAAAAATAAAGTAATGAAGTTAGAAGTTCAACAGTCTTTCTTGCGTGCTTAGTTATGCTGGAGCCTAATTTTCTCCACTTAGCTTGCTTTCCAGGAGACCTCAGCTGCCTGTTCTTGCTGCAGCCACTGATATCGAGCACCTTCCTCCCTGCTCACCATGCTACGCCAGGTTGTGATTTCATTGCCGCTACTGCTACCACTGAAGCTGCTGCCTCTGATCTCCTTCAACTGCCTCCAAGAACATGTCAGGGTTCTATAAGTTGACTTAATCTCTCCTCACATGATGAGTCTGCCATCCCAAGAGTCAGGCTGGTGAACCTTTGCTGCAGTCCCTCTATAGTAAGTATATCCTCTTAAATAAAAAAAACTGCACCCAGTATTCTAGGTATGGTCTCACCAAGGCCTTGTAAGACATTCTGCTCCTGTATTCTTGTAATAAAAGGCAATTTCCTAACTAATTGCTGTACCAGCATGTTTTCTTTCAGTGACTGATGTACAAGGATACTGGTTTCTTTGCAGTTCCCAATCCATCACCATTTAAATAGCACATTGTCTTTTTGATTTTCCTCCCAAAGTGTACAACCTTACAGTTATCCATGTGAAACTGCATCTATCATGTAGTTCCCCACTCACACAACTTCTCAAAAATCACTTGGAAGCATCTTTACTTCCTCCTCACCACTCATAACTCCACCTAGTTCTGTGTTTCTTGCAAACTTGGAAATACATTTGATTCCTTCTTAAATAGTTGTTAAATGTTATTAATGGTTGGGGCCCGAGCACTGATTCTTGCCATATCCCATTCATCATCACATTCCAATTTCAAGATACCCTACTTTTACCCTCCTACTCAAAGTCTTGTTCATCCTTTGCTGAGTTATAAACTGCTCCCAATCCTTAGGTTTGCTACTTTTACTAGCAACTTTATACGACTCATTTTTGGATCTAACCATAGTAGGGCCACTTTTCCTGTTGTGTTCTTTCAGTTGAGAGAATTATATAACTTTTGCAATGCATGCATTGCTTCCTGAAATGTTACCCATTACCTATCCATCATCATGCCTTTTAATTAAGTTATCCAATCTATCATGACCAGCTCACTCCTCACGTATTTGTACATTTCTTTCAGATTAAAGTCCCGAGTTTCAGATTGGATGACTTCAATTTTTATCCCAATGAAACATTCCATCATGCCACAGTCACTTATTCCTGAATAACCTCTCTCAATTTTTTTTATATCCATTCATGGGATGCGGGTGGCAGTGGATAGACCAGCATTTATTCCCTCTCCTTAATTGCCCAGAAAGTAGTTAAGAGTCAGCTACAGTCTTATGGGTGTGGAGTCAAATGTAGGCCAGACCAGGTAAGGATGGCAGATTTCCATCCCTAAAGGATGTTAAGGAACTAGTACGGGTTTTTACAATAATTGCCGGTATTTACATGGTCACCATAAGACTAGCTTGTATTCCTGAGAATTTTTTAACAGTAAATTCAAATTTTACCATCTGCCATGGTGAGATTCAAACTGGTGTCCTCAGAATTACAGCCGGTGTTCTGGATTATTAGCACAGTCTCAGGATAACTGGTAGGCCATTTAGAATTGAGATGAGGAGAGGGTAGGAAACCTGTGGGATTCTGTACCGCAGAAGTCTGTGGAGGCTTATGCGAATAAAGTAGGAATATAGCATTAAGACAGAGGACTTGCCACAATAGTATTGAAGGGTGAAGTAGGCTTGAACCTCAAATGGCCTGCTTCTAGTTTATATTATTCTGTACAGGGTAGGTTTCACCAGATCTCCCAGAGAGTGAAAAACTCTCAGCAGAAAGAAATCCTTTATATTAAACCTAACATCTGTGGTAGGTAAGTTACTTGAGAAGATTTTGAGAGATAAAATATACATGCATTTAGAAAGACAGGGTTTAGCAACAGTCAACATGGCTTTCTACATGGGAGATCATGCCTCACAAATTTGTTAGAATTCTTTGATGAAGTGACCAGGAAGGTTGATGAGGACAGGATGGTACACATAGTCTATATGGATTTCAGTAAGGCCTTTGATAAGTAAGCTGGCAGGCTGCTCTGGACGGGGTACTGGCAAATTGGACACACAATTGGCTTGATGGTAAGAAGCAGAGGATAATAGTGGAAGAATGCAAGTCAGACTGGAGACCTGTGACTAGTGATATGCTCAGGGGTTGGTGTTGGGCCCATTACTGTTTCTTATCTATATCAATTATTTGGATGAGAATGTACAAGACATGATTAGTAAGCTTGCAGATGACACTAAAATAGGAGATATTGTAGGTTATCAGAAATTGCAGCAGGACCTTGATTAGCTGGAGAAGTGGGCTGAGAAATGGCAAATGGAGTTTAATATGGATAAGTGTGAGGTCTTGCATTTTGGAAAGTCAAATCAAGGTAGGATTTTCATGGTGAATGGCAGGGCCTTAAGGAGTGTAGTGGAACAGAGGCACTTTGGAATCAGGTGCACGGTTCTCTGAAAGTGGAGTCACAGGTAGACAGGGCAGTGAAGAAGGCTTCTGGCACACTGGCCTTCGTCAATCAGGGCATTGAGTGTAGAAGTTTGGAAGTTATGTTCAAGTTGTACAGGATATGGGTGAGGCCTCATTTGGAGTATTGTGTTCAGTTTTGGTCTAGGAAGGATGTTATTAAACTGGAATGAATGCAGAAGAAATTTACAATGATGTTGCCAGGACTCAATAGTCTGAGTTATAGGGAGAAGTTGAACTAACACCTTCCATCCCGACCTGAAATTCACCTGGACTGTCTCAGACTCCTCCCTCCCCTTCCTAGACCTTTCCATTTCTATCTCGGGCGACCGACTCAACACAGACATCTATTATAAACCGACTGACTCCCACAGCTACCTGGACTACACCTCCTCCCACCCTGCCCCCTGTAAAAACGCCATCCCATATTCCCAATTCCTTCGTCTCCGCCGCATCTGCTCCCAGGAGGACCAATTCCAACACCGCACAGCCCAGATGGCCTCCTTCTTCAAAGACCGCAGATTCCCCCCAGACGTGATCGACGATGCCCTCCACCGCATCTCCTCCACTTCCCGCTCCTCCGCCCTTGAGCCCCGCTCCTCCAACCGCCACCAAGACAGAACCCCACTGGTTCTCACCTACCACCCCACCAACCTGCGCATACAACGTATTATCCGCCGCCATTTCCGCCACCTCCAAACGGACCCCACCACCAAGGATATATTTCCCTCCCCTCCCCTATCAGCGTTCCGCAAGGACCACTCCCTTCGTGACTCCCTTGTCAGATCCACACCCCCCACCAACCCAACCTCCACCCCCGGCACCTTCCCCTGCAACCGCAGGAAATGTAAAACTTGCGCCCACACCTCCACACTCACTTCCCTCCAAGGCCCCAAGGGATCCTTCCATATCCGCCACAAGTTCACCTGTACCTCCACACACATCATCTATTGCATCCGCTGCACCCGATGTGGCCTCCTCTATATTGGTGAGACAGGCCGCTTACTTGCGGAACGCTTCAGAGAACACCTCTGGGCCGCCCGAACCAACCAACCCAATCACCCCGTGGCTCAACACTTTAACTCCCCCTCCCACTCCACCGAGGACATGCAGGTCCTTGGACTCCTCCACCGGCAGAACACAACTACACGACGGCTGGAGGAGGAGCGCCTCATCTTCCGCCTGGGAACCCTCCAACCACAAGGTATGAATTCAGATTTCTCCAGCTTCCTCATTTCCCCTCCCCCCACCTTGTCTCAGTCGGTTCCCTCAACTCAGCACCGCCCTCCTAACCTGCAATCCTCTTCCTGACCTCTCCGCCCCCACCCCACTCCGGCCTATCACCCTCACCTTGACCTCCTTCCACCTATCCCACCTCCATCGCCCCTCCCCCTAGTCCCTCCTCCCTACCTTTTATCTCAGCCTGCTTGGCTCTCTCTCTTATTCCTGATGAAGGGCTTATGCTCGAAACGTCGAATTCTCTATTCCTGAGATGCTGCCTAACCTGCTGTGCTTTGACCAGCAACACATTTGCAGCGGAGAAGTTGAACGAGCAAGGACGTTTTTTTTTAGAGCACAGGAGACTGAGGAGGCATCGTATAGAAGTGTATAAGATCATGAGAAGTGTATAAGATCATGAGAAGTGTATAAGATCAGTCTTTTTTCCAGGGTTGGGGAATTGAGGACATCAGTTTGAGGTTAGAGGGAAAGGATTAAAGGAAACCTGAGGGGCAACGTTTTTACACATATGGAATGAGCTGCCAGCAGAAGTGGTTGAGGCAGGTACATTACCGACATTTAAAAGGCATTTGGACAAATACATGGATAGGAAAGATTTAGAAGGATATGGGCCAAGTGCAGGGGAATGGGGTTAGCGTGGATGGACATTTTGGTTGGCATGGACCAGTTTGGGCCGAAGGGCCTGTCTCCATGCTATAGGATTCTATGACTCTAATTTTTAATCTCTGCTGACTGCATTTGCTCTAATTCTGTCACCAACCTTGAATCTTCAATCACCGTTATGCTGTATAACTGACATTGTGTTTCCATCCCCCAGCAAATTGATTTTTAAACCTTTTTCCTCATCTCCATGTGTTTCTGTTCTGCACAGCTTCATACTTCCCCAAACTTACAAAACCAATTTACATCTAGTTACTGCCTGAACACTCCACTCTTCCAATTACCTGCTTTTGCATTTCCCCATGTTTAACTGCAATCCCATTTTTCCCCAAAATCTCTTATTCTGCTAGCTGTAGGTGTCCAGTAACTCTCAGCATTTTGGCTTCTTGATTTTCATACATAACTTGTCCAACTGTATGTGATTTCTCTGCTTTTGGCAGATGGGTGGAAAATCAGTCATGGCATCATGTCACATGGCCAACAGTGCCTTCTGAATATGTTCTCATTTATACTTACACATAAAGCATTGTGATTCTTTAAAATTGTTCTCCCCATTTTGAAATGATGTTTCTGATTTATCAAGAATTAATGAAAGGAAACAGGTAGGATGACACTACATTATTTTATCATTTGATACACCCATATTCACAAGTACTTGCAGCAGAGAATCTCAAAAGTTTGAATTTGAAGCCAGTAGAAATTCCCTAAGACAAACAGGGAAAAGAATGAGAACTTGGTTATCTGATAGAGATCTTGCCTGGTCTAGTATTTCTCTACAGTGCTATCATAGTGGCTTCAGCATAGCTAGTGGAGGGATGCTGGTATTCAGTGAGACTGAAGCTGGCTTTGCAGGATAACCTTGAAGACCTCTAGACCTTGAAGATATGGTTGCAAACTGCAACAACTCAGCATCAGTGCAAACAGCAAGGTCAATGGTGTAACTGCAATGAGAGCAGGATAAATGCTGCCATCTTGTAAAAGGATAGCAAATTTGTATTCTATGATACTATTATCTCTCCCCCAGGATGGCAGCTTGCTGCCAGATCCTGCAAGCCTCTGAAGACTGGTGTCCACAGTCATGATAGCAGCCGAGTGAGCCTTCATGGCATCTAGCTAAAATAGTAATCCAAACTCGCACAACACTTGGCTGAACTTCCATGACATCAGCCAGAATTTCTACTTCAGCAATTTGGATGGTTTTGGTTTGCTCTGTACTGGAAACTGAGATATTAGTCATGAGACATTGCATCATGGTTGAGTCTGCAAGTATAGAGTGGGCCATCATGGGCTTCAAAGGTCTGCAGATAGCTCCATGCCTGATTGATGCTAGACTTCTCAAGCTCTGTGACATGCTTGCTAGTGCATCAAGTATGTCATTGTACAAAATGACTTCTTCTGCTTAGTCTCCCATTAAAGTTTTCTTCTAAGTATTCTGCAAATCTCAAGTGTAACATTGCCTTCTGACATGGTGTGGTACCATGTGAAGATCCCTGTCTCTAAGCTTTCCTTTAAATTACATAGAGTGTCAATGCCTGAACTGGTGGCTGAAAGTGTGATATCGAGTGATGATGTTTCTTCATCATCACTGCAAGTGGCATTTCTTGGTTTCTAGAAGGAAGAAAACAAAGGTAAGGTTATAGTGAGGGATGGGGAGGAAAACAAAAGGTACATATTGGAACACTGGTATTCACAGTTTTCAAATCAGTAGTGATTGTGGGATGGGGCAGTTCATGGAATATGAGCACAGGATCCAGGTATAAGCACGCCAGCCTCACTGCTGGGGCTAATCTCAGTCATGACCACTCAGACGATAATGAGTGTTATAAACAGACCATGCATTCTACTCCTCTTGCATTGTGTTCTTGTGTTTCTCTATTGCTACAAGGTCATGTAACCGTACCTGTCTCATTGATTAGAAACCAATTTAGGTTTCCTTGTCCTGCAAAGAGAGGCAAGTGTGTCAGTGATTGCAGTCAGGGTGATGTGACTATCATGATTGAATATGTAAGTTGTAAGATGTGGGTGTAAGACTGTGTGAAGTGTGTGAGGGTGAGATAAAAGTGTGAGTGAATGTAACATTGCGATAGGAGTTAAACATTATTCATGAGGATGTGGTGCATTGAGCAGTGGATAAGACTAATAGGAAGCTGTCCATGGGAGTAGTCTAAAAGCAGCAGGCAGAGAAGTTCTTACAGTACTTTGCTTCTGCTGCTGATCTACTTTATGTGCATAATTTTAGCTCAGCACATTTCACAGGGTATTTCTGTTCAAAAAGAAATTAGAATTCTAGGTGTTCTGATAAAAGTTTTGCTATTGACATCTAATAGCAATTTATCACTCAGCAGAATGCAGGATTTGTATGAAAGTATGTTACAAGGTACAATGCATAGACAGATTAGAGATTTCAGATGTTTATTTGCTGTAAGCATTTTAGAATCACGTATTATGTGGCCTTAGAGAATGTTGCCCACTTTGGAAGTGTCCTGTCAGCCAAAGCAGCTATTGATGAAGGGATCCAGCATCACCTCCAGCGTGCTAGCACAGCTTTCGGCTGCCTGAGGGAAAGGATGTTTAAGAACAACAACATCAGTTCCAACAAGATGATTACGCTTTACAGAGCTGTGCCCTCCTGCATGGCTCTGAGATGTGGACTGTCTATAGCAGACACATCAAGGGACTGCAGCAGTGCAACCAACGCTGCCTGAGCAAGATCTTGCAAATCCACTGGGAAGAAAGACACACCAACACCAGTGTCCTTGGCCAGGCTCACATCCCCAGCATTGCGGCACTGACCACCCTTGATCTGCTACGATGGGTTGAACACATTGTCCACATGACCGGCACAAGATTCCCCAACCACATGCCAACTTCCAACTACTCCCAACTTCAAAACAGCAGATGAGCCCCATTGGACAGAGGAAGCATTTCAGTGATACCCTCCAGACCTCACTGGCGAATTGTGGCATTTCCACAGACACTAGGAATCACTAGCCAAAGACCATCCAAAGTCAAGGAGGAACATCCGGCATTGCGCACCTTGAGATTTGCCGTTGGGGAGAAAATGGAAGCCGAATGAAATCAACGAAAGGAGCATGCTGCCACACCAATGCCCCAGTCACTCTTTCCTGTGACCACCACCTGCCCCAAGTGTAATAGAGCCTGCAGTAGCCGCATCTGTCTGTACAGCCACCTACAAACTCACCCTGAGAGTTGAAGAGAGTCATTCTCGCCTGCAGGGAATCACCAATGATGATGATGAAATCACATAAATAAAAGGTATGTCTGGGAAAGATTTTGAGAAATATGATAAATATCAAGTATAATGTCAGAATTTGATTGTGGTATGGAAAAATATAATCATCCCCTTTCACTGCAATACTACACCATGTTAGATTGTTCACTGCAGCATTCTCGTGAAAACACTTTGACATACAAATGCACATCTTTCTACTCTGGCTTCCATACACATTTATTATCTGCTACCTCAGTTATATTGCACAATGTGGAATATCTGTATTGCATTGAATGAATGATAGCTGAGAATGTCATATATCAGAGTGATTCATTGAGAAGTGAAGATCAGAGGGATCTAGTGAAGGATATAATCCATCATACTGAGGCCAGTTGCACACTAGACAGTCATGTGAGGCACATTGTTTTCAGTATTATTTAATAATTGGTGTGGAGAAAAGAGAGAACGACGTATATTGACTTATGTTTGACTTTAAAAATGTTTCACACATTAATTAAGAGTTATACTGATATCATGGGTGAGATATGTATTATTTTGAGTAGTGTGGTATGTCAGAGTATCACTGGGAGGCTAAAGAGGCTGCTGTATCTTCAGCAGGTTCTTCCAATAGAAATATTTCTTGTTGGTATTTATGTTTACAAATATTTTATTCTTTGAAGAATTGTGTGTGTCACTTGGCAATTTATTGCTCATTCCTAATTGCCTTTTACCTTGCTTGGCCATTACAGAGGACAGAATCAAGTGTGTGGTGCTGGAAAAGCACAGCAGGTCAGGCAGCATCTGAGGAACAGGAGAATTGACATTTGGGACATACGCCCTTCGTTAGGAATCTGATGAAGAGCTTATGCCTGAAACGTCAATTCTCATGCTCCTTGGATGCTGCCTGACCTGTTGTGCTTTTTCAGCACCACACTCACGACTCTGATCTCCAGCATCTGCAGTCCTCACTTTCTCTCATTACAGAGAGCAGCTAAGAGTCAACTATATTGCCATGAATCTGGTGTCACATGTAGTCCTGGAAAAGGTTGGCAGATTCCATTTCTTAAAGAACATAATGATGGTTTTCTGGTCACCAGTTGAATTGAAATTTCACAAGCTGTTATGGTGCGATTTGATCTCATGTCTGTGATGCAGTAGTCTGGCCTTCAGATTATACTCTAGAGTTGTTACCACTATACTACTGTCTACCCTTCTCTTTCAAGTAGCTGAGAAACTAAGGAAGAGATTGTAGAATATTTAATTACATCACAAAAAATTGTTAAATAATGGCAAGACATACGAACTTGGGTTCAGCTCTTCTTATTATTAGATAGAAGCTGGATCTGAAAGGATAATAGAATCAGAGGCTAATGCACCAAGCTCCATTTACCCAATATGTGTTTTCAAATCGGTCAACAGTAAGAACCAAGTTGTTTTCTAGGATTCCATTTGATAACAGTTTGTTCCCAACACTGTACTGAACTCCTGTTTAATACAAATATTTATTATCATTATAACATTAAGATTACTTTTTAAATCTCCTCCAGTTCACAAAAAATTTAAGTATTTTCTTCTGAGTTCTAGATCTCCATTCTGGTCTTGTCAATCGTAAACAAATTTATTATTAACTGTTTCTAATAATTCTCAATGTACTTAAAGACTAGGAGTTAATCTTCCCAAACAGCTGCTCTCAGTTAGGTCCATTACAGAATGATGAGGCTGCAGATCATGTGTAAGAGATATGGGGATTCTAAAAATACCATGATATGATCATTTCCAACACCCTTAACCTGAATACCACCACTCCCATCCACTGTCACCTGCTATACTTCTTCACCCAACTCGTCATCATGTCAGATAGAACCAAAAGCAACACACATCTACTTTATGCGAAGACCAAAAGCAGTGAGATAAATTTTTGAAGAATAACTAATTGTGTATTTCTTAGATCTAGTTAGTGGCCTTGGTAAAGAAATAAAGTAGATTGTGTGTGTATATATAGGTCAAAAGCATTAATAGTTTGAAATATTAATTTTAACTGAACTGGCCAAATAGCAACCCACTGACTTCAATGGAAACTGATTTTACACCCATGTAATTTTAATGTTAAAACCCAATTACATCAGCTGTTGAATGGGATGATTGTTTAATTACCCATGCCAAAAAATGCAAGACTTATTTTAAAAAATCAAACTGTTGAACACTTTTGGTGTGTTTGCTTTGTAATTTGGAGATAAATACAATAACAAATATTTGAAAGAAGACAGATCAGTCTGTGAGACTGTTCTTTTCTTTTTATCAAATTTATAGATTGAATAATTATGTTCATTGCTATGTTAATTCATACCATATTTGAAGGAAGGAAATGGTTTCACCACTAAATCAATCATGTTGAGTCAGGAGTTGTGTGAAGGACACTACTTAAATCTGAGTTTTTAATCAAAAGGCAACAACCTTCATTGATATGTTTCTAATGCATTATCAGATATTATGAAATCATTTGCACAGGTAACTTGTTACTAGTCTGGGATCATAACCATTAGACTGTCACATCTATGGACGTTCATCACAATCTAAATACAACAGTGTTATTCTTGAATGTAAATTTGATTTAATGTGAGTTTATCCAGCAGTGAAAATGTTTGCCTTGTTCAGGAACAATGGCATTTACTGTTTTCTCTGGGACTTGTTCATCAGAAGCATAGATCAGCAACACAAACATTTCTAACAATCTCTTATCTTGCTGCTTCTGTTTTATTTTAATCCTATAACCTCTATTTGGTTCATTGTTCAGTCAAAATTAAAGAGTCTCCATATGTCCACACCATCTGTATCTCCCAACACTTCAGATACCTGAACTATCATTTCCCTGCCCCTAACACACACTCAAACTTAATTGCTCTATTAATAGTTCACTATTTCCATTCTCTCCTCACACGTCGGAACCAAATAGCATAGAATCATCGCCAATAGAAGTGGGAGTAGGCCATTCAACCCTTCAAACCTGTTCTTCCATTCAATATGATCATGTCTTAAAATCCAATTCAGCATCCTGTTTCTACTTTTGCTCCAAACCGTTTGATCACTTTATTCCCAAGAATATTATCGAATAATCCAGAAATCATCTGGACTGTTATTTGCCCAACCTGCTCCAAATACAAAATTCCACACAATTCAAACTCATCATCAATACTGAAGAATTCTTAGCATCAAACATAATCAGCAAAAAAAAAGGCAAGTGTAGTCATTGGAACCAGTTGGATCTTGTTGACTACGAGATCCTTGATTGGGGTTTGTTAACCTGGGCCGGGGACTGACTCTGTGTTGGTTGGTGTTACAGTTGGTTTCTACTTCTCTCATTTTTTGGGGAAAGGGGAAGGGGATTATTTAGCCAGTTTGTTAACTGACATTCCTCTTAGTGAGGACTGATTGTTAAACTCCTGATGCACGTAATGTGTTTCAGGTGTAACTCAGTTCTCATTAGGGGGTTGTTGTTTCACACTGGCTGCTTACAGCCTGTGTTACTATTTCTCTTTTTTTTTTGAGAAAAGGACAATGTTAATTTTATGGTAGGGTTTAGCCCTTGGACTCTAGTTTTTGCTTTTTTGTATGTGTCTTCACTTTTTATTGGTGGTTGGACTGAGCCTTTGTGGAAGACATACATTCTATCAGAGGAGCTGTTCCTGTGGGGAGGCCTAGCCCTGGGACTGGGCCTCTGAAGATTGAACACCTGTGTGTGTGCTGGGAGGTGAGCAGTTGCTGTATCCTGGAGTTTGGGAGAACACCTTTCCCTCAAGAGTGGTCCAAACTGCTGTGAGTTAACTGCACCTGTACAATGTACTGTTCCTGTGAGTGGGCCTGTTTTTCCAAGGCTGGGCCAGGACTCTATGGAGACTAAATAACCGTGTGCTGTGGGGTGTGCATTTGCTGCCTTCAGGAGTGGACTCTGCCCTTGGTTGCATTACTTGGTTTTTAGTAACAGACTCTGCAGTTTGGAGCGGACTCTATTTCTGACCATCCACGTCGTATACTGGAGTGGACTCTTCCTGGCAATGGATTCTATATCTTGAAGACTCTATGTATAGATTTGAACTGTGTACCAGAGGACTTTTTTTTGTGTGGTGTTTCCTGGATCTATCACCTGCACTGCCTTGTGTCCCTGGGTCTGGCAGGCCTTGTTGTGAGCTGGGAGGCTCATGCGTTGCCCTGAAAGCTGTCACCCTGAAAACTGAAAGGTGGGTAGGCCATCCTGTGAACCTGAAGGTTGGTAGGCTGTCCTGAAAGCCAGAGGGTAGGTAGGCCACCCTGATGCCAGTCACCCTGAGAGCCAGATGGTGAGCAGGCTGTTCTGAGCGCTGTCGTCCCGATAAGGGGTAATCGGGACGGGCTGTCCTAGAGGTGGTCGAAAGGTGTCAGAGCAGCCGAGAGCCAGAAGGCGCATAGGGGTGGGCTGAGATCCGGAAGGCTTGTGGGCTACCCTACACGCTGTCGTCCCAGGGAAGGGGACGGGCTACCTTAGAGGTGATTGAAAGGTGTGCTAGGATAGCCCACTGGTCAGAGGTGCAACAGGGTGGGTGATAGCCCAGTGGTACGTAGGGGCAGACCGAGAGCCAGAAGGCGGGTAGCCCTCCTCCGCGCTGTCACCCTGGGCAGGTACCGGGGTGAGCTGCACTAGAGGCGGTCGAAAGGTGCTGAGGTTGGTTAATGAAGCTGGAAGGTGGGTAGGCCGTCCTGACCACTGTCACCCTGGGCGGGCTGTCCTAGAGGTGGTCGAAAGGTGTCAGGGCGGACCGAGAACCGGAAGACGGGTAGGGGTGGGCTGCCTTAATGGTCAGAAGGTGGGAGGGATGGGGGCTTGCTGGGTCTGTATTGTCTGCACTTCTGTATGTAACAGTATTGTCTAATGTACAAATGTTGTTGTCACTGTCTTATGTGGAACTGGGATTTGAGGTGTGTCCTCCTCTCCCTGTAAAATGGTCGAACGGTAGGATTTGGGGCTTAGCTTTGCTGCTCCTCTCCCTGTAAAATTGCTGTCTCTTGTACAGCTGTAAATGTTTTTGTAAACTGTTTTGTAATTTGTTTAATAAAATAAAAAAAAACAGGAGATTGAGTCTTCTCAGTTTAGGGACTGACTCTGTGTTGGTTGGTGTTACAGTTGGTTTCTACTTTCTTTTTTGGGGGAGGGGAAAGGAAACATGATTACTGAACTGGCTGAATTATTTAGCCAGTTTGTTAACTGGCATTTTTTTCTAGTGAGGACTGATTGTTAAACTCCTGATGCACATAATGTGATTCAGTTCTCATTAGGGGAGTGTTGTTTCACTGGCTGACAGCCTGTGTTACACTTTTTTTTGAGAAAAGGATAATGTCAATTGTGGTAGGGCTTAGCCCTTGGACTCTAGTTTCCTTTGTTTTGTGTAAGTGTCTTCACTGTTTTTGGTGGTTGGACTAAGCCCTTGTGGAAGACATGCACTTCAGCAGAAGAGTGGTTCCTGTGGGGAGGTCTAGCCCTGGGACTGGGCCTCTGAAGATTGAACACCTGCGTGTGCTTGGAGGTGAGCACTTGCTGTATCCTGGAGTTTGGGTGAAGACCTTGCCTTCAGGAGTGGATCAAACCACTGAGTTAACTGCACCTGTACTATGTTCCTGTGAGTGGGCCTGGTTTTCCAAGGCTGGACCAGGACTCCATGGAGACTGAACACCTGTGTGCTGTGGGTGTGTATTTGCTGCCTTTGGGAGTGACTCTGCCCTTGATTGTGAAGAACTGGAAGAGGCATGGGGTGGACTGAGCTAGAAGGTATGTAGGGGTGGGCTGCCTCAGTGGTTGGAAGGTGGGAGGGACAGGGGCTTGCTGGGTCTGTACTGTATGTACTTTTTTATGTAACTGGATTGTCCTTTTTTATGAAACTGGGGTTTGAGGTTTGTCCTCCCTGTAAACAGGTTGAATGGTAGGGTTTGGGGCCTAGCTTTGCTGCTCTTCTCTCTTGTAAAATTGCTGTTGTATACAGCTGAAAATGTTTACAGTTTTTTGTACTTTTGTTTAACAAAATATTATAAACAGGATCCCTGCTACTGCAGATTGGTGGTTCACGGACTCTCAGCCCAACTGTTTGTTCTGTGTTGCTCTGGAGTCTGTCAACCATGTGTATATACTGGTGTGGGCATTTGCACTCTTTTTTTGGCTTTTTTAAACTTTCTTCTGTTTATGGTTGTACTTCAGTCCTATGCTCCTGATCTTTGGGCACCCTGTGCAGAGTGGGAAGGGCAGGTCTGAGGGCCTCCTCGTGGGCCTGGCCAAATTGGAGGGAGTTGTTATGGCCTATTGCTTGGCCCTCTTTCGCAGTTATATTAGAGCCCAGGTGTCTCTGCAGAAGGAGCACATGTCAACAACCCTGGAGTTCAGGGAGTGGAGTGTATTTCCCTGTCCAATCTATTTTGATTTGATCCCTGCCCTTCACTGTTTGATCACACAGCATTGCCCTCTGTGAACGGCTCTGCTTCTCACTGGCCAGTTGGGTGTTTCCTTTCTTCCTGGCGGTGGAAACTGAATAAAGATTTGTACATCTGTCATCTTTCGCTGTCTCTCTCCTCCACACCCAACACAGATGCTGGGGAAATATAAGCACTATCACAGTTAGGTGGTAGTGAGGGGGGGTGGGGGGGTGGGTTGGGGGGTGTGGGCAGTGGGCAGTGGAGTGGGTGGAGGAAGAGTAAAAAGGAAAAACCTTTAAATATCCAGGAGATTTGGAAAAATTAAACTGTTCAATGAAAGAAATATAAACAGGGGATTAATTGTTTGTGGACCAGAGTGGGCTAGTCAGTAAAAGCTGCCTGAGGTAGTTCAGTCAGCATGCAGGGCAACTGGGAGCTGAGTGGTCATGAAGGGGAAAGCAGGCCTGGGGAGGGTCAGTCAGTACATAAGGCAGGAAGGCTAGTCCAGAACGATCTGATCGGTATGTTGTGCAGATGAGTGTCAGGTGTCTTTTATAGCTATATTGGGTCTGTGATGTATGTACTAATTTGATTGCACTCTTGTCTGTCTGTTTGTTACTGTTATCTTTGTGATGAATGGAAGTGAGATTTGAGATTTGTCCTCATCTCTCTGAAAACTGATTGAATGGTGAGGTTTGGCTTTGCTGCCCTTTCCTGTGTATAGCATTTTGTGAACTGCTGCTTTGTTTAGTATCAACTGTATTTTGTACTGTTTTAATAAAATTTCAAAAATTAAAAATATAAATGGGGGATTTAGACCCTCCTTGGTCTAGGGGACTGACTCTGAGCTGACTAGCCATAGCCAGTGAATACTGTTGTTTTCGGGGATACCTAATTCCTGAACTGGCTGATCTATACAACCGGTTTGTTAACTGATACTCCTTTTAATGAGGACTTATTTCTAAACTGGCTGTTCTTCAGTCAATCTGTTTCAGGTATATTTCAATTCTCAACAGGAAACTATTATTTAACTGGCTGGTTACAGCCTGTGTTGCTCTTTTTTTACTTTGAGAAAAGAACTACACTGATTTTGTGGCAGGGTTTAGCCCTTGCCCTCGGTTTTTTGGTGATTGGACTGGGCCCCTGAGAGGCAACTGTACCTTTTTTTTTCCAGATGAACTGTTCCTATGGGTAGGCCTGGCCCTCTGTGGGTGGACTAGACCTCTAAAGACTGAATACCTGTGTGCTGGGAGGTGTACAGTTGTTGCATCCTAGAATGGACCATTCCCTGTGAGTTAACTGTACCTCTACAATGAACTGTGTTCCTGAGAGTCAATCTGGTTGTGTGGATAGACCAGGCCTGAGGTTGAATGCCTATTTGCTGTCTTCAGGGTGGGACTCTGCTTTTAGTTGTGGACTCTCTCTGACATTGCATTCTGCATACGGGAGTGGACTCTGCCTTCTGTTGTGGACTGTTTCTGGCAATGGACTCTGCATTCTGAAGAGAACTGTTTGGGAATGGACTGTGTACCAGAAGGGACTCTGTTCATTGGTGATTGACTCTGTCATCCTCATTGTCTTCTCTATCCCTGGGACTGGGAGGCTCACAGGTCGTCCTGAAAGCTGTCACCCTGAGCTCCGGAAGGTGGGTAGGCCATACTGAACACTGTCTTCTCAAGAAGGGGTAATTGGGACGGGCCATCCTAGAGGTGGCCAGGAGGGGTCAGAACAGCTGAGTGGCAGGCCAAACTCCAGACAGCCTATGGGCTGCCCTGTGCGTTGTTCCCCCCAGGAAGGGGGACAAGTTGGTCTAGATGTGGCCCTGACATCTCTGTGCAGCCCACAGGCCAGTTGGAGCATTGGGGTGGGTGAGAGCTGATAGTATGTAGGGGCAGAAGAGAGCTGGAAGGCAGGTAGGCCGTCCTCAGTGCTGTCACCCCAGAAAGGTACCAGAGTGGACAGAGTGCATGGGTGGTTAGGGAAGCCAGAAGGTACATAAGCCATCCTAATTGCTGTTGTCCTAGGGTGGGGTAGTGAAATAGGACAGGCTGTCCTAGAGGTGGCTAGAAGGTGTCAGGGTGAACCAAGAGTCAGGAGCGAGGCAGATTGAGAACTAGAAGGGGCAGGCTGCCTTTGAGTGACTGGAAGGTGGGAGGGTTGTGTGGTTTGCTGGGTTGCCAGGGCTGTTATATGCACTGTTCTATTGTTTGGTTTATTGGACTGTATGTCTGTTTCCTTTTGATAGCCACAAAGTGGAATTTGAGGTTAATCCTCTCTTCCCTGTGAATTGGTTGTATGGTGGGGATTGGGGATCTGGCTTTCTCTAAATTGCTGTTTCTTGTAACCTGCTGTTTATTGTTAACTGTTTGTAACTTGCACTGTTTTTAAAATTTCAAATATAAACAGGAGCTTTAGAAACTCTCTAGTCTAGGGGACTGACTGAGCTGGCCACAGCCAGTGTACAGTGCACAAATAGTGTGGATTTTTGGTGATGGGATACTGGCCTCTGTGGTTCAGCAAAATACTGATTGGAAACTTCCAATCATAAACTGATCCAGCATAGAATGAAGCTATTCAACCCATTGAAAGAGCTCTCCAGTTAGTCCTATTGTGATCTTTCAACAAAAGCTACTAAATCTCTCTTTTACATAGTGTATATGTTCCCTTGTAAACAAGCTGATTTTCTTTAGTTCTCAATTTTGCCATCTTTCTAAGAATCCACAAGTGAATGTCAAAAGAAAATGAAATTTGGTTGGCATAAAACATCTATACATTTTAGGGGGCCAGTCCACAATTCTAGATCATGACTGATTGTCCATCTCAGTACCACATTCCTTGCCGTATTCCCATACCTCTTGATGTCATTAACATCTAGAAATCTGATTAACCTTGTCTCATACATGCTCATTGAGTTTCCATAGCTGAGGTAGAGAATCCCAAAGACGCTCTCCTTCAAGTGAAAGAATTTGTCCTCATCTCAGTCCTAATTGCCAGATATTGCAACACTGTCTCCTGGGACAAGGGAAACATCCTTTCTGGATCTACCACATCAAGCCCTTTAAGAATGTTTTAAAATTCAATTAACCATTTGACATTCTTAACTCTGAATCTGTGTTCCTTAATGTTTCAATCTTTTTTTTGAAGTATGTACATCATTCCCTCCTACAGAGCTTATTGTTGACTATACATGTTTTTAGGGAGGTTGCTGAATAGTCTGTGTGAAGCAGAACAGAATGAAATCAATGAAGATTCATCTTTAACAACAATATCACCTATTTCTGGACTACTAGTGAAACATTGAATGGAAGGAACAAAGTGAATGTGAGGACACTCACTTGTTTTCTGATATTATTTCAGATGACATGTTTTCTATCCAACCATTTTGTTTTAGCAGGGCCAATCCTGCTAAAACTTGATCCCAAACTCTTAACATCTATCTATCCATGCTTCTGCTGTTCAGTGACAACCAGCTTCCCTCTAAGAAACAAACAAATTGCTGAAACAACTCAGTTCTGAAGAAGGGTCTCTTGACCCAAAAAGTTTTGGGTCTGCCTTCTCTTCACGGGTGCTGGCAGAAAGTTTTTCTATCAATCTCTTGTTTTTTGCTTCTGGTTTTGAGCATCCACAATTCTTTTAGTTTTCCCTCTAATGAATTTAGTCTTCTCCCTGCCCCTGTATACAGATACCATTACATTCATTAGAATTTGTTCAGATCAGCATATATTGGTCCCTATGGCCTAAGATGCTGCATCAAATTCATATTTAGCCATCTAACTATTGTCCTGCTTTTGTTATCCAGTGGAGCACTAGGTCATGACAGATGAGAAACATCCAGCTTATCCATCCAATTTGAAAAACCTATATTAATCTTTTACATTAGTCCTTAGTAACCTCTGCTTTAGGGTGTAGGTTTGCTATCCATATGTTTTATTACCTGGCTAGGTAACATCAGCGGTGACCTCCTGTTTTTCAAAGTTCGTCTGTGCTGCAGTGTGTGGTGGCTCGTTGGAATAGTGTTCTGATACAGCTTCATTTGTGTGTTGGGATGGTTACATCAGAACACTATTCCAATGAGCCACCACACACTGCAGCACAGACGAACTTCAAAAAACAGGAGAACTACCTTGTCGTGTCCACAGGCGACTGACTGTGTGGAGTTTGCACGTTCTCCCCGTGTCTGCGTGGGTTTCCTCCGGGTGCTCCGGTTTCCTCCCACAGTCACAAAGATGTGCGGGTCAGGTGAATTGGACATGCTAAATTGCCCGTAGTGTTAGGTAAGGAGTAAATGTAGGGGTATGGGTGGGTTGCGCTTCGGCGGGTCGGTGTGGACTTGTTGGGCCGAAGGGCCTGTTTCCACACTGTAAGTCTAATCTAATCTAATCTTCACCTATACGATGTATTCAAGAACGGATGCTCAAAATCACTGCGCAGATTCCTCAAGAACAAACCACGACAAGCAGACCAAACACAGCCACAAAGTCTAACCACTTTACCATATACCAAGGAAGTTTCAAAAATGACAGCCAGACTACTGAGACCCCTCGGAAGCCTAGTAGCACACAAACCCACCAACACACTCAAACAAAAACTAACAAACTTAAAAGACCCAGTACAACCCATGGACAAAACCAACGTCATCTATAAAATTCCATGCAAGGACTGCCACAAACACTATGTAGGACAACCAGGAAGAAAGTTAGCCACCAAGATACACGAACACCAGCTATCCACAAAAAGACACGACCCCCTCTCCCTCATAGCCCTACATACATGAAAAAAACCATTTCGACTGGGACAACACATCTATCCTGGGACAGGCTAAGCAAAGACATACCACAGAATTCCTAGAGGCCTGGCACTCCAACCACAATGCCATAAACAAACACATAGATCTAGATACCATTTATCAACCCCTCAGAAAATGAACAGGAAATGACATCACCACAAACCCCAGGAACCCCATCCAGGGCAAACAAATAGAAAGCTGGAGACAACAGCTTCGCTTCACTTGGAGGTAGCCACTGATGTTACCTAGCCAGGTAATGAAACGTCTAGATAGCAAACTTACACCCTAAACCTCAACCTGAGCTACAAACTTTAACGAACATTGCGAGAACCTCTATACTCCATTTCTGCCAGACCTGCTTTCAGGTTCCCAATCATTAGTTTTAATTATCATATAACAAGGTTTGCAGATGATACTAAACTTGGAAGAACAGCAAACTGAGAATACACTAGAACTCCAAATGGATCTTGACAAGTTGGTGGAGTGAGTAGATAGGTGTCAAATGAGTTTTGAAGAGAAGCATAAGGGGGTGTATTTTGGTCAGAAGACAATTGAAAGACAAAAATAGAAGATATAATTTTAAAGAGTGCAGGAACAGAAGGTATTGGATGTACTGATGTATATAGAACATTGAAAGTGGTGGGACAGTGGTGAAGAAAGCCATAAATAAAAGTGTATTGGACTTCATTAAGTATAGAATACAAGAACAGGGAAGTGATTTTGAACCTGTACATAACACTTATTGTTGGCTGTGGACTCCACATTATCGATGAGAGTGCAGGAACAAATTACAATGATTCCAGGGATGATGAACTTCAGTGGCAATGATACATTGAAGAAGTTGGGACTGTTTTCCTTGGAGAGAAAAAGGAGAGGAGATTTGATAAAGGTTTTCAAAATCAGGGAGAAGCTATTTCTGTTTGTAAAAGGAACAAGAATGAAAGGGCACAGATTTAAAGGAAGCAAGGGTGATATAAGGAAAAGATTTTTCACATAGTGAGTAATTTAGAGTCTGAATGCACTGCCTGGAACTGTGGTGGAGTTCAGTTGAATTGAGGCTTTAATGAGGATATTGGATGACCATTTAGATAGAAATGGTGTGCAAGATTATGGGAATAAGGCCAAAAAATTGGCACTAGGGAATAGCATGAAATGCACTAATGATTCTGTCAACAGTAAGTGCACAGATTCTGATATTTAGAATTAGGGGCAATTCAATATCATAAACATCTCCTTTTGAGTAGTATTTAACCTCAAGGGTTAATTTCACTTTGAGGTAAACTGTTCCTTCAATGCCAAAGATCATAGTTGGGATTTAATGGAGGTAATAAGGGTCTGTGCCAATGAGAGTTCCATATTACATTCCACAGGGTATGACTGGGCATGAGCAGATCCCTGAGATCTGCTTTGCTGATCGGAGGCAGGCAGCTGTGTAATTTTTAAGGGACAGTGATTTATGTTAGTAATGGACTGCAAGGAGGTGGAGGATGACTGAGGCACCCAGTGTACGGGGGGGAGGGGCACTGGACATGATGAGGTGGGGTCACAGAACAAGGCAGTAGCTGTCAGTGGGTGATCCCCTCCAATGTAGCATCCTTCAATCTCCCAAGTACATTTTCCCTTCCACGATCTCTAAAATTATTTTTCTCATTTCCAGCTCAAACAATTCAAAAGCTGTTCCACTGCAATGATTTCAAACACTAAGTTAGATTTTGAAAGCATTGACTCGTTCCTTGATGCTTGAAGACTGGCTCAGAGTGGCAGTGAATCCTATTTGTACATAACATCTGTCTAAATATCAGTAGAGGCTGGGGTTGAAATCACATGCTGTTATAAGAATTCAGTTTTGACCCACAGTTATACCAAATTATTTCAACTGTTGATCTGACAGTGTAGAACATTATAGGTCTCTGAGAAAATGAACACAAACCATGGTCTATGCCCTGTAATCTCAATACACTCAACAGGGTTTGACCTCTATTGTAAATTATACCAAGAGATTCTTACTGGAGCCAATGTCTTGCTATAACTCTGAAAGGAGTGGAATGGAGATTTGGATGGGTGTAACTTAGGATGTGGCAGAGTAGGTGGGTTTGGACTGGAACCATGATCTCTAACATTAAGGAAGACAATACAAGGTATACTTGAAAGCCAATGCTGATGGGCAAAGATGCAAACAATGGTTGAAAGAAACAGACAATTGGTAAGATTATGGAAGTGTGCAGCCAACTCAGTTTTCAGAAATCAGCATCTGGGGAAAAAAAAAGAGACTAAGGAAATAATGTCCTCCAATGTGTGTGTTTGCTTCTCAGTCTGATAATGAGAGACAAAAATGAGATTTGACGTCTGAGAAAAGAATGGTTTGTAATACCAATATAATGCAATATATAGATTCAGCATAGTTGTATACCCAACTATTCTTTTAAGTAGAAAATTGTATTGAAAGATACAAGGCTGCTTGAGACTAGGTTAGGTCATTAAATGGGTGCATTTGGGAGGCAGCAGTAATATGGCTTGGGTTACAGACAAAGGAGGAAACATGAACTAATGGACACAGATCTATTTTTTGGTGTGAGGTGAGGCCAGTTGGTTGATGCTGCTCATGTGTTTTCCTCAAGCTTGTCACCAAAACAAATAGCTAAAGGAAGTGCCTTGTCACAATCAGACTAATTTTATAAGGAGAAATATAGAGGATCATTCACCCCAATACATCTCCACTGCCCTTTCAGTCCCCCATCCCTGCTTTTTGTCTGTCCTTGATTCTCTCGTACCTGTTCGACTGCTTTTTGCAATTATTTCAGGAATCTATTTCCACCACCTTTTTGGATAGGGCATCCTGGACCTAACAAGCAGAAGGTTAGAGTAGTACACTGTCTGTTACTTGACCAGTAGTCCAGAGTTCTACACAAATAAATCTGAGGACAAGTTCAAATTTTACCACAGTAACTCAAATTCAAACTCAATTAAATAAATCTGGAATTAAACATTATAAAAGTTATAGTTTTGGGATGGAATTTGCCATTGTTACCTGCCCTCTACGCAAGTCCAGACCTGTTGTTGGCTCTGGAATGGCCTAATAATTAGTTATCTCAATTCATTCTGGCCTTACCAATGATATCCACATCCATTGAATAATTTAAAAACCCCAACAAGTCTCTAAATGAAAAATGTTTGCTCGTCTCCTGTTCTGATCATTCTTCAAACATTGAATCCCAGTAAGGATCTGCTCGACAGATGGAATATTGTTTCTTTATTTAGTTCATCAAAACCTCTCCATCTTGAAAAGTTTCAGTGAAAATCATATCTTAACCTTCTCTATGTACAGGAGAACAGTCCTAACCTTTCCAATGCCTCTTCACATTAACACTCCTCACCTTTTCTATTCCCTTTACATCTCTCATGAAATCTGGTGCTCAGAATTATCCATAATACTCCAGTGAGTCTTTAGCCACTGTCTTACATTTGAGCAAAATCTCTTAGCCTATATATTCTGTCCCTTTTATTTACAAACTCAAATAATCCATGTCATTTTGATTACCCTATCAACTGGACTGACCACCTTTTTATAAATGGACATCAACGTCATTGAATCAGGCAGTGCAACAGAGGCCCTTTGGCCCATCCTCTATACTGCCAAAATTATACTACTACCTAGACTAGTCTCAATTTCCCACTTCTATCTATCTCCATGGTTTCCCAAAGTGAAGGCAGAACCCCAAGTGGGATTATGAGATGACACAAGCTCAGAAGCAGCAATGACCACAATATAGATCTGATCAAGTTCCAACAGTTGAGCTCCCAATTCAAAAACTCCTTACTCTCATGGTGACTTCTTCCCCAGCTCCATTTTCACATTTCCCTCTGAGGGGTTGGATGCAACGATTTTTAAGCTTTGAAATGGGTCACAATGGGACAACATTTGGGAAACATTACTGCTGTAACTTGTCACATGTTAGCCACGTTGGCTTTTAGACTTTGGGAGGGCAAATACAATCATTTCACACTTAGAGGATAAGAGAAGAGTTGACAAATAAATAACAGTGTCTTTAAGTGTTGAAGATAAAGACAGAAGACTTGAACAATACTGCATTTTTGGTGATGGGCTGCATGCTCAGACGTGGAGATATGAAAGAACAAGAATGAGAAGCTTTGATCATGCTTCCATTGGCACTGACACCTTTTGAGCAGATTGTCCATTTTCCCTCTCAGAGCATGACACAGGCAGATTCAGCACTTGGGTGGCACCTGTCCAGATCAGGGAATTTTGGGCCTTTTTATATCAACAGTGTTATCTTTGATCAACAAATGTTTCAATTGATTTGTTTAATGACAGCCCTTCCCCAGAGTAATTACAACATTCGGTCTCTGATCAGCAACATTCATGAAGCATTAAGATGTATTTTTTTTCTTTCAAATCCTGCTACTATTTGCTTTATTTCCCTTTTTTGGTTTTCTTCCCATTGGAAACTGTTCGGTAAGGAGATAGATGTGAAGGTCAAGCTCCCCCGTATCTATATTAAGAATAACTATGTAGCCTCGTTGCTTCTACTGGGGATTGATAGTTATAATCCAGACAGCTGCAGCTATTCTCGGAGAATTCCAGTTGGACTCTTTCCTCCTGACACATTAGAAGAATCCTGTAGATTCTCACTATCCCCAAGTGTGTCATAAATGCCCCATCCAACGATAGTTTGATTCCAGTTTTAAGAAAGAAATTGGGTGAAGGAAAAGACAATTGTTTTTAATTCTAGCAGCAGCTCTCGTTGTAGATGGAGCTAAATCCCATTCACAAGGTGGAAAGGGACTCCGTGCAAGACACGAGTCTGGCCAGCGTCCTGCAGTTTCTGGGATCACTGCTGTTGTTCCCCTGAAGTTATTTTAATCAACAATGTAAATAGAACAGAGTCATACCTTTAAGACCCATCGTTTTCTGGTTCACGGGAAAACGCCCCTTGCATTGACAAACCGGTTAAAACAGCAAATCCCATGCATTCACAGCGCTGTAAACGATGCTCAAACAGCGAAAATAAAACATTTGTGCCATCACCAAAACTGAATACAGTGTGTACTGCCCCCAGTTACAGCAATCAGAGTGAAATGTACAGACCTGGTTCGTATTTTAGGTAGAGAATGGACACGATGTAATAAGCCAGGTCAAACAGCGGGAACATGGACATCTTAGAAAAATAAAGAGCGATTTCGCTCAGGTTCAACACCGCCAGGATATCCATACTGAAGTTCGGTGTTTGCAGCTCCTGCGTGTGATTCTGATAGCTGCTTCGACCCAATACCTCTGAGTCTCGTCTCCAGTTCCTGGTCTCTGATATCTATCTATCTATCTCTCTCTCTGTCTATATCTATCTATCTGCCTTTCCCCAGCCACGGTTGACAGTGTAACTGCCCCCGGCTCTTCCTCAGCTATCACAAATAACCCCTTGACGTCAGGACCACAGCACACAATTGCACAGCCAACGTCTGATCCAAGCCAATCAGGGACTGAGTGTAGCTGCAGCAAAAATAAACACCACATACACAGAGCCCTAAAAAGGCAGAGGAAGCAGTGATCAGGTATAGCCTAGTCAATATGCAAACCTTCACTGAAGGCAAATATCTCCACGCACTCCCGCTTGGCCTGTTGTTTGGGGTGGGGGAAAGAAGGGGTGCGAATTTTGGAGGTTCACGAGGGGAAGATGCGAGCCTGAGACTCCAGAAATTCTGATCACAAATTTTGAACCCGAATTCAATATGTACGTTTTGTTAAACAGAAGGAAGATGCCGCAGATCATGGAAACTTGAAACTAAAACACAACAGATAACACTGCAAATATTCAGCAGCGTCCCTGGCGAGAGACTCGGAACTGCTGCTAAATGCGGTAGTGCCTTTTCAGAGGAGGATTCTTGTGAGATCGGGGCGTAATCCGAACCCCGGAAGAATAGGGGGAAAGCCTCTCCCACCTGCAGATAAACCTGTACGGACAAGTTTAAAAACACACACTTAATAGTCACACAGCACGGAAACAGACACTTCGTCCCACATGGTTCGTTCCGACCTGGTTTCCTAAACTGAACTAATCCTATGTACTATACCTGCATTTGGCTCACGTCACCTTTAAACCTTTCCTATCCATGGACCTGTCCAAAAGACTTTAAATATGGTGGTTGTACCAATCTGTACCACTTTGCACTTTCTGACATTAAACTTTCATCCCTAGTAACTACAGTGCAGAAGGTTTTCAGTATTTTTCTACTGCATCAAATGAAACACAGCTCCTCTCTTTAACATAGTACAGGCCCTTCGGCCCTCGATGTTGCGCCGACCCAAGCCCACCTAACCTACACTAACCCACTATCCTCCATATGCCTATCCAATGCCAGTTTAAATGCCCATAAAGAGGGAGAGTCCACCACTGATACTGGCAGGGCATTCCATGAACTCATGACTCGCTGAGTAAAGAATCTACCCCTAACATCTGTCCTATACCTACCACCCCTTAATTTAAAGCTATGCCCCCTCGTAATAGCTGACTCCATACGTGGAAAAAGGTTCTCATGGTCAACCCTATCTAAACCCCTAATCATCTTGTACACCTCTATCAAGTCACTGCTAAACCTTCTTTTCTCCAATGAAAACAGCCCAAGTGCCTCAGCCTTCCCTCATACGATCTTCCTACCATACCAGGCAACATCCTGGTAAACCTCCTCTGCACCCGTTCCAGTGCCTCCACATCCTTCTATAGTATGGCGACCAAAACTGCACACAATACTCCAGATGCGGCCGCACCAGAGTCTTATAGAACTGCAACATGACCTCAGGACTCCGGAACTCAATTCCTCTACCAAAAAAAGCCAGTATGCCATATGCCTTCTTCACAGCACTACTTACCTGGGTGTCAACTTTCAGTGATCTGTGTACATGGACACCAAGATCCCTCTACTCATCCACACTACCAAGTATCCGACCATTAGCCAGTACTCCATCTTCTTGTTACTCTTACAATTACCTACATTGAACTCCATTTGCCACCTTTCTGCCCAGCTCTGCAACTTATCTATATCCCACTGTAACCTGCCACATCCTTCCTCACTGTCAACAACTCCACTGAATTTCGTATCATCCGCAAACTTGCTCATCCAACCTTCTAGCCCCTCCTCCACGTCATTTATAAAAATGACAAACAGCAATGGTCCCAAAACAGCTCCTTGCGGAACACCGCTAGTAACTGCACTCCAAGATGGACCTTTACCATCAACTACACCGTGGGCGGCACGGTGGCACAGTGGTTAGCACTGCTGCCTCACAGCGCCTGAAGACCCGGGTTCAATTCCCAACTCAGGCGACTGACTGTGTGGAGTTTGCACGTTCTCCCCGTGTCTGCGTGGGTTTCCTCCGGGTGCTCCGGTTTCCTCCCACAGTCCAAAGATGTGCGGGTCAGGTGAATTGGCCATGCTAAATTGCCCGTAGTGTTAGGTAAGGGGTAATGTAGGGGTATGGGTGGGTTTCGCTTCGGCGGGTCGGTGTGGACTTGTTGGGCCGAAGGGCCTGTTTCCACACTGTAAGTCTAATCTAATCTAATCTACTACCCTCTGTCTTCTTCCAGCCAGCCAATTCCTAATCCAAACCTCTAACGCACCCTCAATGCCATACCTCCGTATTTTTTACGGTAGCCTACCACGGGGAACCTTATCAAACGCCTTTATAACAGAAAATGTAATTTGTATTTCAATAGGCCTGTCATCTCCTCAAGAATATCACGGCCAATGAATTGGAGAAGCCGGTGTTGGACTGGGGTGTACAAAGTTAAAAATTACATAACACAGGTTATAGTCCAACAGGTTTATTTGGAAGCACTAGCTTTCAGAGCGCTGCTCCTTCATCAGCTGGTTGTGGAGTGTAAGGTCATAAGACACAAAATTTATTGCAAAAGTTTAGTGTGATGTAACTGAAATTATATATTGAAAAAGACCCGGATTGTTTGTTAAGCCTCTCATTTTTTTTTAGAATGAACATATTGGTTTCACTTCTTTCATATGTAAGTTGCAGAACTTCTTAAAAGTTACATTCTCAAGTGAACTTTAACAACTGGTGCCATGTCAGCCCAGATAATGAATTGAAAGTGTGAAGTGCCCTGTGTGAGACTGTCTGTGCCACAATGTTCAGACTGATTCTAATCCAAAAAACAGGTTTAAAGAACCTTACATGGATTGATGCAGTTTTTGAGCAAAATAAAATGTAATTCTGCAAGTACAAATTCACCCCACAAACTTATATGTGTATGTGTGCATGTGGATGTATGTGTATTGGGTGGGGTGTTATGAGTGTCTGTGAGAGGGTGCATGTGATTGTGGGAGTGTATGTGTGAGAGAGGGTCTGCGTGAGTTTATGGGTCTGTAGGAGTGTGTGTGTGTGTGTGTGTGTAGTGCAGCGGGTCACCTGTAGTGTGACATGAACTCATGCTCCTGGTTGAGGGGATCCCCATTAGTATGAACTTGGCTATCAGCCTCTGCTTGCTACTTTGCGTTGTTGCCTGTCCCGAAGTATGCCTTGGAGGACGGTCACCCGAAGGTCGAATGTCCCGGACCACTGAAATGTTCTCTGACTGGGAGGGAACACGCCTGTCTGTTGATTGTTGTGCGGTATCCATTCATCTGTTGTCGTAGCCTGTGCTTTGTCTCGCCAATGTACCATGCCTCAGGGCATCCTTGCCTGCAGCATATGAGATAGACAATGTTGGCTGAGTCACTTGAGTACCTGCCATGTACATTAGACAATAGACAATAGGTGCAGGAGCAGGCCATTCTGCCCTTCGAGCCTGCACCACCATTCAATATGATCATGGCTGCTCATCCTTAATCAGTATCCTGTTCCTGCCTTATCTCCATAACCCCTGATTCCACTATTCTTGAGAGTTCTATCCAACTCTTTCTTAAATGAATCCAGATACTGGGCCTCACTGCCCTCTGGGGCAGAACATTCCACACAGCCACCACTCTCTGGTTGAAGAAGTTTCTCCTCATCTCTGTCCTAAATGGTCTACCCCATATTTCTAAGCTGTGTCCTCTGGTTTGACACTCACCCATCAGCAGAAATATGTTTCAAGGCTCCAGAGTATCCAATGGTGGGAGGTGTCCCCACACGTAATGATGGTTATCCATGTCAACACAGCATCGACCGTGACAGGGTTGTATGGTGTTGTCCTGAAAGCCAGGCAGTTTGCTCGAACAGTGATTTGTTTGAGGTTTGGTGGTTGTTTAAAGGCGAGGCGTGGAAGCATGGGGAGGGTCTTGGCGAAGTGCTTATCCTCATTGATAATGTGTTGCAGGCTGCGAAGAACATGGCGTAACTTTTTCGATTCCTGGGAAGTACTGGAAAAAGAAGGGTACCCTGTCGGTTGCAGCGCGTGTCTGTCTCCTGAGGAGGTCATTACAGTTTCAAACAAAACTTCTTCTCTATGCAGGACCTCCAATCAACTCTATACACCAGGTACATTGATGACATTTTCTTTCTCTGGTCCCATGGCGACGAGTCACTGAAAAAATTACACAAGGATATCAATGGATTTCATCCCACCATCAAACTCATCATGGACTACTCTCTACTATCTGTCGAATTTTTGGATACATGCATCTCCATCAAGGATGGGCACCTCAGCACCTCATGCTACCACAAACCCACAGATAACCTCACAATGCTACACTTCACTAGCGTCCACCCGAAACATATTAAAATAAAACTGAAATATCAAGTGTGTGGAGATCTAAAATAAAACAGAAAGTGCAGGAGAAGCTCAACTATGGAAAGAGAAACTACCCTTCGCTCCAATTCATCCATGCTGACCATATATCCCAACCCAATCTAGTTCCACCTGCCAGCACCTGGCCCATATCCCTCCAAACTCTTCCTATTTGTATACCGTCCAGATGCCTTTTAAATGTTGCAATTGTACCACCCTCCACCACTTCCCATGGCAGCTCATTCCATACATGTACCACCCTCTGAGTGAAAAAGTTGCCTCTTAGGTCTCTTTTATATCTTTCCCCTCTCACCCTAAACCTATGCCCTCTAGTTCTGGATTCCCCCAGCCCAGGGAAAAGACTTTGTCTATTTATCCTATCCATGCCCCTCATGATTTTATAAACCTCTATAAGGTCACCCCTCAGCTTCCAATGCTCCAGGGAAAACAGCCCTAGCTTATTCAATCTCTCCCTATAGCTCAAACCCTCCAACCCTGGCAACATCATTGTTAATTTTTTCTGAACCCTTTCAAGTTTCACAATACCTTTCCAATAGGAAGGAGACCAGAATTGCACGCAATATTTCAACGGTGGCCTAACCAATGTCCTGTACAACCGCAACATGACCTCCTAAGTCCTGTACTCAATACTCTGACCAATAAAGGAAAGCATACCAAATGCCAGTGCAGTCACGATGGGCCAAATAGGCTCCTGCGCTGTAATAATTCTGTGAACTCATGGTTTGAAGATGCTGAACTCAATGTTTGGTCCAGAAATTGTGGAAGCAGTTCGAAATTGAAAATGAGTTGCTGTTTCACAATCTTGCAGTGGACTTCACTGTCCTAGGCCTGTGACAGAAAGGTGATGGTGGTGACCAGAAGATTGGGAAGTGGATAAAGAGTGGAAACGATAAACAAGCAGCAGGTCAGGCGGCATCAGATGAGAAGGGGAGTCGATGCCAGAAGATTGGGATCATGCATGCAGGCAGAGTGAAACAGTAAACCAGTCTGTGTTTGGCCTCTCCAAAGTACAGGAGCTCACATTGTCAGCATATTTTAAGGAAGTACGAGTAAAACACCTAGAAGGAACATTTAGGGCCTTGAACACCTGGAGGTGGTGGAAGTGGATGATCTTATGAATAGAGAGGCTGGTGGAGAGAAGGTGAGGTAAGGTGAATCCTATTTTGGTTCTGAAGGAGAAGGAGTAGGGGCAGAAGTGCGAAGAATGGGTCAGACCTGAGCCATGCCATTCTATGCTGGGTGGCGTGCATGGCTGGTGGGGGGATTATCATTGGTTGAGAAAAAAGAAGACAAGTTAATGTCACTGCTATGGATGATAGTATCAACTGGGAGATGAAATTTAATCTTTACAGGAGGCAGGGTGTGAAATGGTGCAGCTATGGTAACTGTGGGAGTTAGTGGGTTTGGAATGTATATTCACTAAATGTCCTCTCTCTCGAATGGAGGCAGAGAAGTCAGAGAAAAGAAGGGAAGAGTCCGAGATGGACGGTGAAAATGAGACAAAGGTTAGAAGAACAATTGATCAATTTTTCTTTTCCGGACAATGACCAGAAAGTGACACCAGGACAAGTTATCCATGTTATTTCATCTACAACTCCTCACATCCTGCTTCCTGTAGCAGCTTAATTTCATTTTCCTCGGTCTCCTTCACTGTCACATCTGTTCCAGTGATGTTACCTTTCATAATGATTATGATATGTCATCGTTTCCTCTTAAGTGAGGATATTCTCTCACTTCTCTGCAGTTCTGTCCTCAGTCCTTCTCCTCTCTTCCAGGACCAAGATAGATTTTCTCTTTTCCTCACTTTCCACACCCCACCAGTCTCTTTTTTCAAAAGATCAACCTCTGCTATTTTTGCTACATCGAGAGGGATGCCACCACCCAAGCACGTCTTCACTCCCTGCCCGTGTCTTCAGGGTCCATTCCTCCATCACTCCCAACACCTCATATTCCCTTCCCACAACCCTTTCCTGTGAAATCTCAGGATGTAAAACATTTGCCCTTTTACCTCCTCCTCCCTATTGTCTGAGGTTTAGCCACTTCTTTCAATGATTTACTTCTTTCAATCTGGTCTACTATGTTTGCTGCTTACAATGCAGTCTCCTGTACACTACACAGACCAGAACACCAGCCTTGGTGACAGGTTTGTAAAATGTCTCCACTCAGTCTGTTAGAATGGCCTCAATCTCCCAGTTTCCTGCTGTTTCAATGCACCATCTTGCTGTTTCGTCACATTTCTGTCCTCAGCCTACTTCAATGAAGTCCAGTACTACATGGAGGAACAGCACCATATTGTCAACGTTGGTATTTTACAACCTTCTGGATGAACCTCTTTATTTGTTCACAGGATGTGTTACCACTGGCTGGGCTAGCATTTATTGCCCATTCCAAATTTCATCGAGGGCAGTTAAGAGTCAACTTTACTGCTGTGGATTTGGAGTCACTTGTAGGCTTGATCAGGTAAGGTCGACAGATCTCCTTTCCTGAAGTACATTAGTGAACCAAGTGGGTTTTTACAAAATTGATTAATAGTTTTATGTATTTTTCAGGCTAACTTTCCATTCCAGATTTTTATTGAATTCAAATTTCACATCAACCTTGTTGGTTTAACAAATTCAGGTTATGAACAGTGGCCTGCATTTTCATGCTTTAGTTTCTCTATCCTGCTTTTGTGTTTCAGTTGGAGCTGACCTTTAACCTACCATTACTACTGTGACTTCACCCTGACAATTACCATTCAATCACACCTTTGATCTCTGGTCTCCACTAATCTCTAACCTTTCCCTGACTTTCTTTTTGGGAGAAAGTGAGTACTGCAGATGCTAGAGATCACAGTTGAGAGTGTGGTGCCGGAAAAGCACAGCAGGTCAGGCAGTATCCGAGGAGCAGGAGAATTGATGTTTCGGGTATAAACTCTTCATCAGGAATAACTTTCCTTTGTCAAGTCCTGTCCACCTTCCCCTTTCAAGAGCAGAAAACCCATCACATTTCCCGCTTCAGTTCTGAAGAAGTCATATTGGACTTAAAATGTATCCTCAGATGCTGCCAGACCTGCTGATTTTCTCCAGTGCCTTCTGGTTGTATTCTTGTAAAAGACTAGACTGCTCAGAGATTTGTCCAGGAGATTAATCTGTACCATTGCAATTCTGAAGGGTTTCCACCTCAAGGTGCAATTTACTTACTAACTGCACTGAGATGAAAAGAGAATTTTATTGTTTTAGGTGCATTGAGAGTGACTGCTCTTGGCATCCAAGGAGCTCTAGCAAAACTGGAATCAATGGGAATCAGAGGGTTAGCTCTCCCCTGGTTAGAGTCAGATCCAACACAAAGGAAGATGCTTGTTTGAAGTCCGTCATCTCAGCTCCAGGATATCTCTGCAGGGGTTCCTCAGGGTAGTGTCCTACAGCTAAACATCTTCAGCTGCTTCACCAATGATCTTTGCTCCATCATAAGATCAGAATTGGTGATGTTCGCTGTTGACTGCACAATGTTCCGCACCATTCACAACTCCTCAGATACTGAAGCAGTCCATGGTCAAGCGCAATAAGATTTGGACAATGATGTTCTGGGGCTGCCATTTACTGACTTGAAACAACCACAACTATCTTCTTTTGTGCCAGGTATGTCTCCAACCAGCAGATGTTTGATTCTTTTCCTGAGGTTTCACACATTAGATGCAATTCGCACACACCAACCTCTGCAAACATTTAAAGCTTATTAAAGCTTATACAAGCTAGGTGACCTTACTGACACACTTCGCTGGCCATGGGAAGTCGAATCAAAAATTAGGCCCTGAACAAAGAAAACACATCCCCTTTATATAGGTCAGTTGGTAATGCTTACAGGTACTCTGGCCACTCTCCCTCATGACCACATGTCACCCTAGGTACAATGGTAGGATGAGATAATCCTCAGAGATCATGTAAATGTAAATGTCCTAACCCTGGGGAATCATTATGCAGTCGATTTCCTGAATCCGTGATTCCCCAAGATAATGTAGGTGTGATACGTCCTAGCTTCGGGGCAGCCCTGCAAACGGGTTCTGGCTCCACTACTTCCCCAGACAATGTAGGTGTGATATGCTTCAGTATCAGGGATGTTCCCGCAAGCGAACCTGATTGACTGGGGGTTGGCTATGAAAGTATTTCTGAATGGAAGGGACTGAATGAGAGTTTAATTTGATAATAGTAGGAGAATAGTAGTAAATGACTGCCTAAATGAAGTGGAAGTCGCCCACATTCCTGCATGAATGTTGTCTCCACCCCCTTCCAGAATGTTCAGCTTCTGGAGGAAAACAGTACAATTTAACCCTTTTAATATTATATTAATGTCTAGAGGAGATAGTCCAATTTAATCCATTAACATTACACAGAGTGCTCTTTCCCTGATTCCCATTGACTCCAGTTTGGTGCCATATTCTTTCAAATACTGTGTTTACCTTATTACCTACATGTAATCTGTATTGCCACATCAATAATACCTTTACAAGCTGCTAATTTTGAAATATATTTGTTATAAATTCAGATTCTTGTTACTTCAGATACAATTTGCTATTAATCAATCAACTGAAGAAAAAGACCAAAGATTCCATCATTGTTTGTAAGACCATAGAAACAGCCATTCAAGTCTGCTCCACCACTCAATGGAATCATGACTGATTTGATAATCTCAAGTCCAGTTTCTTGCCTTATCCCCACAATCCTTAATTCCCCTACTGATGAAAAATCTCTCTATCTCAGCCTTGAACATACTTAATGACTCCTGACTCTCAGATTATACTGCCTGGTTCTAGACTCTCCCACAGGGAAAACAAAGTTAAAAATCACAAAACACCAGGTTATAGTCCAACAGGTTTAATTGGAAGCACACTAGCTTTCGGAGCGACGCTCCTTCATCAGGTGATTGTGGAGGTCTCGATCGTAACACAGAATTTATAGCAAAAATTTACATCATACTGCAAATTTTTGCTATAAATTCTGTGTTACGATCGAGCTCTCCACAATCACCTGATGAAGGAGCGTCACTCCAAAAGCTAGTGTGCTTCCAATTAAACCTGTTGGACTATAACCTGGTGTTGTGTGATTTTAACTTTGTACACCCCAGTCCAACACCGGCATCTCCAAATCATGACAAGGGAAAACAATCTCCTAGTATCTACCCTGGCAAGTCCCCAAAGAATTAGAGTCATAGAGTCAAATTTAACAGAAACAAAAAGTCTCGAGAACATCAGAAAGTCTGGCAGCATCTGTGGAAAGCAAGCTGGGTGAGCATTTCGAGCCCTAAGAATATTTTGTTTCAATAAGGTCTCCTTCAAATCTCCAATGTGTACAAATCCAACATACTCAACTTTTCCTCTTCAAAAATCCCTTGATATCAGGGATCAACCAAATGAACCTTTTATAGGCTACCTCCAATGCCAGTATGTTTCCACGAGATGAGGGAATTCCTGAACAGATTGTTAGAGTATGCGCATTGGTCATTTCAAACTGGAATAAGGAGATATTCATTCACACAGAGGATGGTCAACCTGTGGAATTCCCTGCCACACAAGACTATAGAGGTGAAATCACTAATTTTCTTCTAAATTCATTCATGAAATGAGTGTTACTAACTTAGCCAACATTTATTCCCTATCCCTAGTTGCCCTCGAGAAGGTAATGATGACCTGCCTTCTCAAACAGCTGCAGTCCATATGCTGTAGGTAGACCCACAATGGTATTATGGAGGGAAATTATGGCTTTTGACCCACTGACACTGATGGAGCAGCAATCTATTTCCAAGTCAGAATGGTGAATAGCTTGGAGGGGAACTTGAAGGTGGTGGTGCTGCCTTTGTCATTCTCGATAGTAGCGGTCAAGGTTTGGAAGGTGCTGTCTAAGGATCCCTCGTGAATTTCTGCCACTACTGAGCATCAGGAGTGTAGAGAGTGGATGTGTGGCCAATCAAATGGGCAGCTTTGTCCTGAAAGGTAACAAGCTTCTCGAAAATTGTTGGAGCTCATCCAGACAAGTGGCGAGTATTCCAACACACTCATTAGTCGTGCCTTGTGGATGGTGGACAGGGTTTGGCCCAAAAAAAAACATTGAATCCTTAAGGCTAAAGATGAGGGTTCAGAAAAGATTTACAAGGATGTTGCCAGGGTTGGAAGATTTGAGCTACAGGGAGAGGCTGAACAGGCTGGGACTGTTTTCCCTAGAGCATCGGAGGCTGAGGGGTGACCTTATAGAGGTTTACAAAATTAGGAGGGGCATAGATAGGGTGAATAGGCAGAGTCTTTTCCCTGGGGTCAGGGGATCCAGAACTAGAGGGTATAGGTTTAGCGTGAGAGGGGAAAGATATAAAAGAGACCTAAGGGGCAACGTTTTCACACAGAGGGTAGAACATGTATGGAATGAGCTGCCAGAGGAAGTGGTGGAGGCTGGTACAATTGCAACATTAAAAGGCATTTGGATAGTTATATGAATAGGAAGAATTTGGAGGGATATGGGCCGGGTGCTGGCAGGTGGGACTAGATTGGGTTGGGATATCTGGTCGGCATGGACGGGTTGGACCGAAGGGTCTCTTTCCATGCTGTACATCTCTATGACTCTATGACATGCATTATCTGCCACTGTTTCAGATCTCCAGACTGTAAATACAGCAGCATTTTACACCAGTGCTTCCACTGTGACCCGATTTCGAAACTTGAAAATTGTAGCCACACTTTGGTGGAAAATGTCAGAGTGGGTGACATTCACTGTGAAAGTAGGGGTCTTCTTTGGGACAAGGAGCATAAGCATTATGATTTGTTCAGAGCTTCATGCTTAGAGAAAAAAAACCTGCAAATGCTAGAATCTAGACAGGCAAGGAGGCTGGAAGAACACAGTAAGCCAGGCAGCAATTACTGCTGTAGAGTTCACAACCCCAAAACGTCAGCTTTAAAATTGGGAAACAACGTTTTAGTGTTAATGATATTATTCTCTAGATGAAAAGGTGTTACTTGAAGCTCAGATATTTCTGCAACGGAAGCTCCTCGAATCTATTTTTTGCAGAATATTTGATGATCAGCAGCCACTGACAGATTCTCAAGTTTACAAAACTATGGAGAAGAGATCAGCAACTCAAATTCAGTTTAGCTGTTGTTAATTTGGGAGAATTTTGCACAATTTATGTTCACAGATTTTCATTGTATGACGTATTGACATGAAAACAATTAGAAATTTCTTGAAAATTTAAAAAAAAATTTTCTCTTTTAGAGTCAGAGTCTTAGAGATGTACTGTATAGAAACAGATCCTTCGGTTCAACTCATCCATGCCAACCAGATAACCTAAACTGATGAGTCCAATTTGCTAGCATTTGGCCTGTATCCATCTAAATCCTTCTGTTTGGAAAGGCAAGGACTGATTACAGATAGTCAACATGGCTTTGTGTATGAGAAATCATGTCTCACGATGTTGATTGAGTTTTTTGAAGAAGTAATGAGAGGACTGATGAGAGCACTGTGAGGTCATGCATTTTGGAAAGGCAAATCAGGGAAGGACTTATGGTAAGGTCCTGGGAGATATTGCTGAACAGAGACTTTGGTCTGCAGGTTCATAGTTCCTTGAAAGTAGAGTCGAATATAGACCGGATAGTGAAAAAAGCATTTGGTATGCTTGCCTTTATTGGCCAGTGCATCAAGTGTAGGATTAGGGAGGTCATGCTGCAGGTGTACAGGACTTTGATTAGGCCAATTTTGGAGTATTGCATTCAATTCTGGTCTCCTGCCAGAAGAAGGACATTATGAAACTTGAAAGAGTTCAGAAATTATTTACAAGGATGTTGGAGGGGTAGACAAGGACTTTTTCCTGAAAGCATAGATTTAAGGTGAGGGGGGAAAGTTGGACTGAAGGGTCTGTTTCCGTTGTGTACCGCTCTATGACTCTTTTCATATACCCATCCAGATGCCTTTTTAAATGTTGTTATTGAAACAGTCTCTACCACCTCCCTTGGCAGTTCATTCCAGACACATACCACCCTCTGCATGAAAAAGTTGCCCTTTTGGTCCTTTTTACGTCTTTCCCTTTGCATCTTAAACCTATGCCATCCAGTTTTGGACTCCAGTGCCCTGGGAAAATACTTTAGCTATTCACCCTATCATGCACTTCATGATTTTATAAACCTCCACCTCAGCCTCCAATGCTCCAGGGAAAACAGCCCCAGCCTATTCGACATCTCCCTATAGCTCAAATCCTCCAACCATAGCAACATCCTTGTAAATCTTTTCTGAACCATTTCAAGTTTCACAACACCTTTCCTACAGCAGGGAGACCAGACTTGAATACAGTATTCCAAAAGTGACATAACCAGTGTCATGAAAAGATTCTAGATTAGAGTGGTGCTGGAAAAGCACAGCAGGCCAGGCAGCATCCAAGGAGCAGGAAAATCAATGTTTCGGGCATCCCTGATGAAGGGCTTTTGCCTGAAACGTTGATTTTCCTGCTCCTCGGATGCTGCCTGACCTGCTGTGCTTTTCCATCACCATTCTAATCTAGACTCTGATATCCAGCATCTGCAGTCCTCACTTTTGCCCAGTGTCTTGTACAGTCACAACATGATCTCCCAACTTCTAAACTCAATGCACTGACCAATAAAGACATGCATACCAAACATCTTCTTAACTACCCTGTCTATCTGCAACTCCACTTTCAAAGAACTATGAACCTGCACTCCAAAGTCTCTTTATGTGGCAATACTCCCCAGGACGTTACTATTAAATGTATAAGTTCTGCACTGAGTTGCCTTACCAAAATGCAGCACTTCACATTTATCTAAATTAAAATCCATCTGCCGCTCTTCAACTCATTTGCCCATCTGATCAAGATTTCATTGCACTCTGACATAACCTTCTTCGCTGTCCACTACACCACCAATTCTGTGTCATCTGCACTTCCAGTGTTTACATCCAAATCATTCACATAAATAACAAAAAACAGTGGACCCTGCACTGATTCTTGCGGCACACCATTGGTCACAGGGTTCTAGTCCAAAAAGAGTCCCTCCACCACCACCCACCCTCTGTCTCCTACCTTATAGCCAATTTTGTACCTAAATGACTAACTCTCCCTGTATTCCATGTGACCTAACTTTGCTAGCCAGTCTACCATGAGAACTTTGATGAACACCTTGTGGAAGTTCATATAGACAGCATCCACGAGTCAGCCTTCAATTTTCTTTGTTGCTTCTTCAAAGAACTCAATTAAATTAGTGAGACATGTTTTTTCCACGTGCAAAGCCATGTTGACTATGCCTAATCAGCTCTTAACTTTCCAATTTCATGTAAATGCTGTCCCTTTGAATCCCCTCGAACAACTTACCTACCTCTGATGTCGGGCTCACTGGTCCATTGTTCCTTGGCTTTCCTTACCACCTTTCTTAAATAACGATTAAACAAATAATCAATAAATGGGATTCAAGTCATTTAACACCCCCTGAGAAAAAGAACATGAAATGACATCACCACAGGAAATGACCTCACGAACTCAAGGAAACCTAAACACATAAATAAAAAGTGGGCCATACCACCAGTGCTTCATCAGAGGCTCACTGATTATGTTACCTAGCATGGTAATGAAATGTCTGAAAACAAACCTTCCAGCTCAGCGAGCAAACTTACATTCAGAACCCCAACCTGAGCTACAAATCTCTCAACACTCGCTAATATTGCTATTTATTTCTCCAAGTTATTTAGCTTCCATAGTAAATACTGATGCACTGATACTCAGTTAGTATCTCACTCATCTCCTACATTTCCATACATAAGCAACCTAAGGGGCTCTATTCTCTCCATAGTTACTCTGTTGTCCTTAATGTATTTGTAGAATCTCTTTGGATTCTCCTTAACCCTAATTGCCAAAGCTATCTCCTTGTAAGTCTTTTCTGAACCCTTCTTTCCCTCCTGATTTCCCTCTTGAATGTATTCCTACTGCCCTTATACTCCTTCAGGGATTCACTCAATCCCTGCTGTCTATACCTAACATATGCCTAATTTTTTTCTTGACCAGAGCTTCAATTTTTCTAGTCGTCCAGCATTCCCTCCACCTCCTAGCCTTGCCCTTCACACTAACAGGTACAGACTGTCTCTGCACTTTTACGCTTCCTGGGATGACAGAACTGACATATGAAGAAAAACTGGGTTGACTAGGCTTGTACTCACTGAAATTTAGAAGAATAAGGGGGATCTCATCGAAACATACAAAGTCTGAACAGGCCAGATATGGGAAGAATGTTTCTGATGTTGAGGTCCAGAACTGGGGGTCACAGTCTAAGAATAAGGGGTAAGCCATTCAGGACTGAGATGAGGAAGAAGTTCTTTACTTAGAATTATGAATCTGTGGAATTCTCTCCCAAAGAAAGGTCCAGGGGGCAGTTTGTTAAGATATATTCTAAAAGGAAGTGTACGTGGTCCTTACAGCTAAAGGGATTAAGAGGTATGGAGAGAAAATGGGAATGGGATATTGAAATTGCATGATCAGCCATGCTCATATTGAATAGTGGTGAAGACTCGAAGGGCCAAGTGGCCTTCTCTTCCATCTATTTTCAATGTTCTATGTTAATTCATTTTTGAGGGCCTCCCAATTTCCAGTTATCCCTTCACCTGCAAATAACAGCCCCCAACCAACGTTTGAAAGTTAGAATTAGAGTCATACAGCATGGAAATAGACCCTTCAGTCCAACTTGGCCATGCCAACCATGTTCCCAAACTAGTCCCACCTGCTGCACATGCCCCATATCCCTCCAAATCTTTTCCATTCATGTACTTATCCAAATGTCTTTTAAACATGGTAACTGTACCTACAACCACCGCCTACTCTGGCAGTGCATTCCACACACTAACTACTTTCTGTGTAAAAATGTTGTTCTTCGTGTCCTTTTTAAAATTTTCTCCTCTTTCCCTCAAACTATGCCTCCTAGTTTTGAATTCACACAAAGGAAAAGACTCTTGTTATTCACCTTATCTACACGCCTCATGATTTTTTAAACCTCAATAAAGTCACCTCTCAACATGGACTTTAGTAAAGCCTTTGACAAGGTTCCGCATGGTAGACTAATTAGTAAAGGTAGATCACATGGGATTCAGGATGACCTTGCCAACTGGATACAAAATTGGCATGATAGTAGGAGACAGAGGGTGGGGTGGAAGGTTGTTTCTCGGACTGGAGACCTGGAAACCTCAGTGGTGTTTCATTACCCATTGTATTATTCTATTTATCCCATAATGGCCATGATCAATAACTTTTTAAGAATTGATACATTTACAAAATTATTTAATACTTTGTTTTATGTTCTTTGATTAGTTCACGGTTCCTTTTCACTGTCCAAGTGTCTTTTAGATATGTCTTTGAAAGCTCCCTAATTGTGATCTCTGCTGTCGATGTGCTTAATAGATGCCTCTTTCTTAAACGTTAACTATTGCCTTATGGTTAAAGTCATTCCTGGAATTGATGAGTGATTGGTTTCTCATCTCCATTGAGTGGAGTATACTTTTCTTGTCGTCATCCTACATCACTGATTGCGAATATTACAGAAACATAGAAAATAGAAACAGGATTAGGAGGTTCAGCCCATCCAACCACCTCCACTTTTCAACATCGTCACTGCTAATCATCACTCTCAATGCCATGCTCCCCCTTTTCCCTCTGACCCTTGACACAGAGTCATAGAGATGTACAGCAAGGAAACAGACCCTTTGGTTAAACCCGTGCTTGCCGATCAGATATCCCAACCCAATCTAGTCCCACCTACCAACACCCGGCCCCATATCCCTCCAAACCCTTCCTATTCATATACCCATACAAATGCCTCTTAAATGTTGCAACTGTACCAGCCTCCACTTCCTCTGGCACTCATTTCATACATGTTCCACCCTCTGAGTGAAAAAGTTGCCCCTTAGGTCTCTTTTATATCTTTTCCCTCTCACCCTAAACCTATGCCCTCTAGTTGTGGACTCCCTGACCCCAGGGAAAAGGCTTTGTCTATTTACCCTATCCATGCCCCTCATAATTTTGTAAACCTCTATAAGGTCACCCCTCAGCCTCCGACGCTCCAAGAAAAACAGCCTCTCCCTATCGCTTAAATCCTCCAGCCCTGGCAACATCCTTATAAATCTTTTCTGAACTTTTTCAAGTTTCACAACATCTTTTCGATAGGAAGGAGACCGGAATTGCATACAATATTCCAACAGTGGTCTAACCAATGTCCTGTATAGCCGCAACATGACCACCCAACTCCTGTACCCAATAAAAGAAAGCATACCAAACACCTTCTTCACTATCCTATCTACCTGCAACTCTGCTTTCAAGGAGCTACAAACCTGCACTCCAAGATCCCTTTGTTCAGCAACACTCCCTAGGACCTTACCATTAAGTGTACATGGGGAGAAAGTGAGGTCTGCAGATGCTGGAGATCAGAGCTGAAAATGTGTTGCTGGAAAAGCGCAGCAGGTCAGGCAGCATCCAAGGAACAGGAAATTCAACGTTTCGAGCATAAACCCTTCTTCAGGAATCCTTCTTCTCTCCTGCTAAGATTTGCTTTCCCAAAATGCAGCACTTCGCATTTATCTGAATTAAACTCAATCTGCCACTTCTCTGCGCATTGGCCCCTCTGGTCAAGATCCTGTTGTAATCTGAGGTAACCCTCTTCGCTGTCCACTACATCTCCAATTTTGGTATTATCTGTGTGTTGAGAAAATTCAAATGGGTTTTTTTGGGAGTGAATGTCCTGGGAAACAGCCTTTGCATAGAATTTTTAAGGATGTGCATTTTTCAGGTATTTGGGCTACTTGTGTGTGATGTTTAGATTCCTTACAGTGTAGTAACAGGCTCTTCAACCAACAAGTCCACACTGACACTCCAAAGAATAACCCATCCAGATCCATTCCCCTATCTGACCATATATTTTATCCCTGACTAATGTACTTAGCATTATGCTAACATTCACCATTTGGACTGTGGGAGGATGCCCACACAGACAGGGGGAGAATGAGCAAACTCCATACAGTCTAGATCTCAAATGTGGGTCCCTGGCACTGAGGCTGCCAGTGCTAACCACTGAACCATCAGATGGTTGGGGGAGAGTGAAGTTAAGGTTGCTGAGGATTTTGTGGCCAAGGGAATTTTGGTAGAACTAAGAATCACAGAATCCCTACAGTGTGTAAGTGTAAGCAAGTCACGGAGTCTACATGGATCCTCTGAAGAGCATCCCAGCCACTCCTTCCCATGGCCAATCTGCCAAACCCGCGCATTTTTGGACGTGGAAACCGACACCCGAACTACATTGCGCATTGCGCCTCATGGGGGATCGAACCCGCGGTCGCTGGTGCGGGGAGGCAATACGTCATAACTACTGACGCACCACGTAGCGTCAGCGGGAGGAAGGCTGTCTACGCTGTGGGTGAGCTTCGTGGTTGCCGGCGTTGATTTGAATATGTGGGCGGGGCAGTGGCCGAGTGACGTCAGGCTCCGGCCAACCGAACATGCTCGCGGGGACCTCCCTTCCGGCAGTTCCGATTGGTGGACGGCTATGAAGCTTGCGCCGTGATTCGTTGTTCGCTGCTGTCCGGTTAGGTTGCACGGTGACGAGTCGAAGGAAAATGATCGGAGACTTTCTGCTGTTCGGGTAGGACCCCTCAAGCCCGCCCCCCCCTCCCCAGCATCCCCGCCCGAGGGACAGGACCCGGGAGGGTAAACACAGGGTGGGCGCAGGACAGAGTGAACCTGAAGGGAAGGAGGTTAGAAAGGAGGAGGGGGAGTCAGATTGATCATGGAGGGGTGGGGAGAAGGATCCTGTGGGGGTGGGGGAGGGGAGGGAAGAAGATGGGTGGTTAGGGGGCGAGAGGTGGGACAGGATCCTGGGGGAGGGGAGAAGGAACCTGGGGGAGCAACAGTCAAAACCTTTATTGACTCTGCTTGTTGGAAAACGAATTCTGTAACTACTTTACAGGGTTTTTTTTTGCTTTTCTAAGGCAGCTTTTGAATCTGTGTGGAATTTTCATCCAGAACATTTTTCTTGTAAGTTAGTTTGATTTGAGGACCAGTGGCAGCAATTAGTGTGCAAATCTGATATGTGTTACAGAGTCATAGAGATGTACAACACGAAAACAAACCCTTCGGTTCAGCCCATCCATGCCAACCAGATATCCCAACCCAATCTAGTCCCATTTGCCAGCACTTGGTCCATATCCCACCAAACCCTTCCTATTCATATACCCATCCAGATGCCTTTTAAATGTTGCAATTGTCCTAGCCTCCACCACTTCCTTTGGCAGCTCATTCCACCCTCTGTGTGAAAATGTTGCCCCTTAGGTCTTTTTTATATCTTTATGACTTTTAAATGTTACAATTGTATCGGCCTCCTCCACTTCCTCTGGCAGCTCATTGCATACATGTTCCACCCTCTGTGTGAAAAAGTTGCCCCTTAGGTCTCTTTTATATCTTTCCTCCCTTACCCTAAACCTATGCCCTCTAGTTCTGTATTCCCCCACCCCAGGGAAAAGACTTTGTCTATTTATCCTATCCATGCTCCTCATGATTTTATAAATCTCTATAAAGGTCACCCCTCAGCCTCTGATGGTCTGGGGAAAACAGCCCCAGCCTATTCAGCCTCTCCCTATTGCTCAACACCTCCAACTCTGGTAACATTCTCAAATCTTTTCTGAACCATTTCAAGTTTCAAAACATTCCTCCGATAGGAAGGAGACAGGAATTACATGCAATATTCCAAAAGTGAATTAACCAAAGTCCTGTACAGCCACAACATGATCTCCCAACACTCAATACTCTGACCAATAAAGGAAAGCACACCAAACGCCTTCTTCACTATCCTATCTACCTGCAACTCTATTTTTAAGGAGCTATGAACCTGCACTGCAAGGTCTCTTTGTTCAGCAACACTCCCTAGGATCTTACCATTAAGTGTATAGGTCCTGCTCTGATTTGCTTTTCCAAAATGCAGCACCTTGCATTTATCTACATTAAACTCCATCTGCCACTCAGCCCACTGGCCCATCTGATCAAGGTCCTATTATAATCTGAGGTAACTTCCTTCGCTGTCCACTAAATCACCCTCAATCCCATGCCTCCATATTTTAATGCAAAAGCCTACCGTGGGGAACCTTATCAAATGCTTTACTGTAATCCAGATCAACCGCTTTACCCTCATCCACTTGTTTGGTCACCTTCTCAAAGAACTCAGTAAGCAATGTGAGGCACTACCCTTCATAAAACATCCACTACCACTTGTTGTCTTCTTTCAGCCAGTCAAGTCTGTATCCTATACCTTCTAACGTTCTGAATGAGCTTACCTTATCAAATGCCTTCCTGAAATCCATATCCACCAGATCTACTGCTCAACCTGTCTCACCACATCCTCAAAAGAACTCAATAAGGCTTGTGAGGCATAACCTGCCCCACATAAAGCCATGCTGACTATCTTTAATCAAGCTGTTTTTCTAAATAGTCATAAATCCTATCTCAGAATCCTTTCCAGTACCTTGCTTACCGCAGACATAAAAGTTTTACCATCAAAGTTTTACCTGCACATCCACATGTCATGGAATGGCATCAACTGTATCCATTGCTCCCGATGTGGTCTCTCTGTACACTGAGGAGACAGGGGACATCTCTGGGACACCCGCACCAACCATCCCCATTGCCCCATGGCCGAACACTTCAATTTCCCCCTCCCACTTCACCAAGGACATGCAGATCCTGGGCCTCCTCCATTGCCACACCTTAACCACCCGACGCAAGGAGTTAAATCGCCTCATCTTCCACCTTGGAACCCTCCAACTAGTTTCCTCATTTGCCTCTCCCCATCTTATCCCAGTTCCAACCTTCCAACTCTGCACTGCCCTCATGTCCTGTCCATCTTCTTTCCACCTATCCGCTCCACCCTTCTCTCCCATATATCACCTTCACACACACCTATCGCACTCTCAGCTACCTCCTCTCCCCCCCCAGCCCCACTCACTTCCATTTATCTCTCTACCTCCTCAGCTCACAAGCCTCATTCTTGATGATGTGCCTTGCCCAAAACATTGATTCTCCTGCTCCTCGGATGCTGCCTGACCTGCTGTGCTTTTCCAGCACCATATTCTCAACTCTTACCACAGATGTAAGCCTGACTGGTCTATAATTCCCAGGGATTACCCTATTCCCTTTCTTGTAAGAGGAACAACACTTACCTCCCTCTAATCAGCCAGTACTACTCCCGTGGAGAGTGAGGATGCTAGAGGCTCAGCAATCTGACTCCTTGCTTCCCATAGTAATCTTGAATATATCTGATCTGGCCCTCTCTCTAGTGAATACTGAAGCAAAAAACTCATTTAGGGCCTCCCCTCCCTCTTCAGACTCCAGGCACAAGTTCACTCCACTATCTGTGATCAGCTCTACCCTCTCTCTGACCATTCTTTTGTTCCTCACAAGTGTGGAACTTTGGGTTTCCCCTAATCCTTCCCACCAAGACTTTTTCATGTCCCCTCCTAGCTCTCCTCAATCCATTTTTGAGTTCTTTCCTAGCCACCCTGTAATCCTCTAAAGCTGTGCCAGATCCTTGCTTCCCCAACCTTATGTCAGCTTCTTTCTTCCCCTTGACGAGAAGCTCCTCTTCTCTTGTCATCCAAGGCTCTTTCACCTTGCCATTCCTTGTCTGTCTCAGTGGGACAAGTTATCCAACACTCGCAGCAGATCTTGGAAAGGTGCAGATGTAACAGAGTTGTTGTTATGGGTGACTTCAACTTACTCAATATTGATTGGAACCTCCTTAATGCAGGTGGTCTGGGTGGAGCCGATTTTGTCAGGTGTATCCAGGAGGCAATCCTGACTCAATATGTTAGGCCAACTAGTGGAAGGCTGTATTGGATTTGGTGCTAGGTAACAAGCCAGGCCAGGTGTCAGATCACTGAACAGATTGATTAGAAAACATTTAAAATTCATTGCTAATCCAACTTGCTTCATTGCTTCAAAGTTTGCAAATATGGAATAGCCTTTTCGATTTCAAAGTATTCATATTAAAACTGTATCTGTAGAAAAGTTTATTTTCATTAATCACCTTGAGCTGTGCAATATTGCGTTAGCTGTGGATGATGTTTTATTTGACACTTCCTTTCAAAAGCAAAGTTTAATTTAGTTATGCCAGCACTGTTCCAAGTACACATGAAGTCCAGGGAGGGGAATGTATGAATAATCTTTTAATGCATTTCTAATACAAAATAACTTGGCTTCTTACATTATTGTGTGATGCCTTATGCTCTCAAATCAGACCAGTATGTCCTGTCTGAACTGTTCAACCTCACCTCAATGCACCTTAATTTCCCTTCTCTTCTATCTCACCTGAAATGCGAGTAAATATAATGTTTTTCATACAGGATTAAAAAAAACTTTTAGCCCTGAATTTCATTTGCCTAGTTTTGAAAGGAGAAAACTTAACAAAAGCACAATTTTCGTTCGATGTGTCCGGTTGTTTGCTGAATGTGATTTTTATCCGTTCAATCCATTACCTCAGACTCTTCCACAAGAAACAGTATCTTAAATGTTAGCTGTGGCCTGCAGGGAGCACTGTTCCCTCTGATTCAGAAATTAGTTCAAGTCTGACTCGAGATTTAAGCATATAACCTAGGCAGACACTCAAGTCCAGTATTGTCCTGTCCTTGGATGAAATGTAACCCTGAACCCCTCAAACAAAAAAATCTGTAATTATCTCATGGGTGTTGTTGGGCTATTGGCTGCTGCTTTTCCTGCATTTCAGAAATACTTGGTCATAAAATCCTGGAGCTTTTTCAATTATGAAAGGGGCTATTAATACAATTTTTTAAAAGAAATATGACATCATTGACATTTATAGTAAATTTTTATTCGGTTATTAATGAAATTTTTGTTTTGTAAGTATATTTTAGCCTGAGTAAATGAATGCAGTTGACAGGCAATGATAAACATTTCAGGAATTAATTCATCATTTGCAATGATACATTCCCTTAACAAATAACTATCTCTCATATAGTTCAATCGTGACAAATGAGATGAGTAATAAACCTGATTGATAGGAGAGCGATCAGGAAATTTATGATACAAGTAAAGATAGAATATAAGAGTCAAAAATGGATTTTAAAAGTTTCTATAGGTATTTACGTAAAGAGGAGATGAATTTGAAGTGGGTTTCAGCAGCAGGGACAGAAAAAATCAATAAGAACCTTTTTTGTAAAAGGTGATTCACAAGCTGTGGGTGTCACTGGCTAGACAAGGGGCAAGCAGTCCCCAGTTTACAAAGGGGGTCAGTTCACAAGTCGAAATGTCTGACTTGCAAATGCAATAAAGAACAATATAAAGGAGTAGTTATTAAGTACAGGAAATATTCGTACGTTGAATCTTTAAAATTATGTCTCTGTGTAGGATTGCATTCATAAGTTTGAGCATTTGTAAGGCGAACGTTCATAAATCAGGAACCCCCTCTAAATGAATATTTGTAACTAATATCAGATTAGAAAACTCTGTCTCAGCATCAAATCAAAAGAAGTTCAACATTTCAGAATGTTTGTGGAAAATTCTTAAAATTTACTGCAACAGGAAAACTTCCTGAAGTAATCACATTTCTCCTCGTCAATGAGATAGACAATAGATGCAGGAGTAGGCCATTCTGCCTTTCGAGCCAGCACCACCATTCATTATGATCATGGCTGATCATCTTCAATCAGTATCCTGTTCCTGCCTTATCCCCATAACCCTTGATTCCACTATCCTGAAGAGTTCTATCCAACTCTTTCTTGAAAGTATCCAGAGGCTTGGCCTCCACAGCCTTTTGGGCCAGAGCATTCCACACACTCACCACTCTCTGGGTGAAGAAGTTTCCCCTCAACTCTGTTGTAAATGGCCTACCCCTTATTTTTAAACTGTGTCCTCTGGTTTGGGACTCGCCCATCAGCGGAAACATGCTTCCTGCCTCCAGAGTGTCCAATCCTTTAATATTTAGTAATTACCAAAGTTTAGTCAGGTCCACCAAATAGAGTAAATGCAAAATGCAACCAGCGTGAATAAATGTAAAGACTGGTAAATTAAATGTGTGTCTTGTGTTCACTCTGTTTAATCTCTTGCAGTACCTTGCTGATGAATGCAGGAGCTGTGCTGAACTTCAAACTGTGAGTATGCAAATCTGTATGGAGGTGGAATCACACTATAAAATGTGTACGTGTCCTGTTTAGAGATGAGGTTGGAGGTCATCTGTGCAGGAGAGTACATCTACCAGAGACATTGTGGGCACAGGGTGCATTCATGGCACAGTACAGTGGGCTGGTCATTAACCCAAGAGTTCTTCCACCAACTCCCAAAGGGAGACAAATAGGGTGTTTGGAGCGATACCGTATAAAAAAGTCTCCCATTACCATGGCTGGCACATTCCCCTCCCCCCACTTTCACCATCCCACTGGCCCCTTCCAAATCATCTCTCACTAGCTGGTTCCCAACCGCCCCCCCCCCCCCCCCCCCCCCACCCACTCCCACCACTCACTCCACCCTGCCCCTGCTTTGCCATCGCACCCGGCCTGTATCCTAGCGCTCACTAATTTCCATTCACCTACCATCTCTGAGCTCACTGATCTAAGTTGGTTCCCAATCTGGATACCTCTTTGTGCCTGTACCCCAACCTCCTCCTTTGAGGTCCCTCTCTGCTCAAACTTTGGGTTCCACCTCCATTGGGCAACACAGTGGTTAGCACTGCTGCCTCACAGCACCAGGGACACAGGTTCAATTCCTGCCTCAGGCAACTGTTTGTGTGGAGTTTGCACATTCTCCTAGTGTCTGTGTGGATTTTCTCCAGTTTTCTCCACAGTCCAAAAACGTGCAGGTTAGGTGAATTGGCCATGCTAAATTGCCCGTAGTGTTAGATGTAGGGGAATGGATCAGGGTGGGTTGTTCTTCAGAGGGTCAGTGTGGACTTGTTGGGCCAAAGGGCCTGTTTCCATGCTGTAAGGAATCTAATCTAAAATATTTCTTCATCTAACCAAGTGTCATATTTAGTTTAACGTTTCTGTGAAGGTCCTCAGATCATTTGACCATATTATAAACACTATAATTCCAGTTATTAAAATTGTCAGGCTTGTGTTAAATCCTTTCACTGCCTGACTCTGTAACATTCTCCAACACTCTCAGGTCGGTGTGTTTCTCGAATTCTGGCCTTTTGTTGAGCCCCTGTTTCTCGTGCTCCAAAACTGGTGCACCAGCTCCAGCCGCCTGGTATTATCTTCTGAAACTTCACCTTGTTCCTCTTCTTGTTTTTCCAGGGGTGGGGGGAGATGTTGTGTATGGTGTGGGGTTAGGCAGGAAGGTGGAGCTACAGACACAATCCAATCAGCCTTGATCCTGTTGAATGGCAGAACAGGGTTGAGGGCTGAATGCTTTACTTCAACTCCTTAAAATCTTGAACACTAATCAAAACTCATCAATGGTCACCTGTCCTGTGATCTCATCTGACTCAGTGTCCTGTCTTATTTGACACTGTTGTGAAGTTCCTCAGGTTATATCACAAGGTTAAAAAAAAGCCGAAGTTTAATGAATAGCCATGCTCAAAGTTTGGGAGAAAATTTGTAGCTCGGGTGCTCGTTATTGTGGTTCTGTTTGCCGAGCTGGGAATTTGTGTTGCAGACGTTTTGTCCTCTGTCTAGGTGACATCCTCAGTGCTTGGGAGCCTCCTGTGAAGCGCTTCTGTGATCATGTTGCTTGTCATCTGCGTGTGAATTCGACTGGGACAACACTACTATTATAGGACAAGCCAAACAGAGAACAGCCAGGGAATTCCTAGAGGCATGGCACTCATCCACAGATTCAATCAATGAGCACATCGACCTGGACCCAATATACCGACCACTGCAGCGGACAGCTGGAACTGACAACCGGAAGTGGCAGATTCAAACCACTACAAATGCTGGAGGAAAGATCACAGAAGCGCTTCACAGGAGGCTCCCAAGCACTGAGGATGTCACCTAGACAGGGGACGAAACGTCTGCAACACAAATTCCCAGCTCAGTGAACAGAACCACAACGAATAGCCATGCTGTCAATGCAAGGTTTACAGATGATATGTTTGGTGGGAGATAGCAGTTTAGACTGTATCCTCATGGAGTACTTGAGCAAGAGAGAGACAGGCCACATTTTAATTGGCTCCAACTCAGCAGTGAAACATTCTGTGAACTTCAGTCCATTGTGACCATTGCCACAGAAGATCCATGAGTACCCTGTTTATATTGAGCATTGTTCTATAGAGCTCATATCCATGCTTGGATTCTAGTAATAAGTTACCTGCCAAATTCAGGATAAAATATATTGGTGACAATTGACCAAACCCATCATTGGAAAAGGTAGGCTTCCCTCCCTCTGCTGATACGCTACCACAGTTGGTTATTTTATAAGCTGGTCACCCAGTGTGTTGTGCCGAACATTTGTCCTAGCTTAAGCACCTATTCATGTACCTATCCAATTGCCGCTTAAAGGTCACCAATGATTATGACTCTGCCACTCCCACAGACAGCGCATTCCACGTCCCCACCACTCTCTGGGTAAAGAACCTACCCCTGACATCCCTCCCATACCTTCCACCCTTCACCTTAAATTTATGCCCCCTTGTAACACTCTGTTGTACCCGGGGAAAAAGTCTCTGACCGTCTACTCTATCTATTCCTCTGATCATCTTATAAACCTCTATCAAGTCACCCCTCATCCTTCGCCGTTCCAATGAAAAAAGGCCTAGCACTCTCAACCTATCCTCGTACGACCTATTCTCCATTCCAGGCAACATCCTGGTAAATCTCCTCTGCATCCTCTCCAAAGCTTCCACATCTTTCCTAAAGCGAGGTGACCAGAATTGCACACAGTACTCCAAATGTGGCCTTACCAAGGTCCTGTAGGGCTGCAATATCACCTCACGACTCTTGAATTCAATCCCTCTGCTAATGAACGCTAATACACCATAGGCCTTCTTACAAGCTCTAGCCACCTGAGTGGCAACTTTCAAAGAGCTATGAACATAGACCCCAAGATCCCTCTGCTCCTCCACCTTACTAAGAACCCTACCGTTAACCCTGTATTCCGCATTCTTATTTGTCCTTCCAAAATGGACAACCTCACACTTGACAGGGTTGAATTCCATCTGCCACTCCTCAGCCCAGCTCTGTATCATATCTAAGTCCCTTTGCAGCTGACAACAGCCCTCCTCACTATCCACAACTCCACCTATCTTCATATCGTCTGCAAATTTACTGACCCACCCTTCAACTCCCTCTTCCAAGTCATTAATAAACATTACAAACAGCAGAGGACCCAGAACTGATCCCTGCGGAACTCCACTCGTAACTGGGCTCCAGGCTGAATATTTACCATCTACCACCACTCTCTGACTTCGACTGGTTAGCCAGTTCTCTATCCTACTGGCCAAATTTCCCACTATCCCATGCCTCCTGACTTTCCGCATAAGCCTACCATGGGAAACCTTATCAAATGCCTTACTAAAATCCATGTATTCTACATCCACTGCTCTACCCTCATCCACATGCTTGGTCATTTCCTCAAAGAATTCAATAAGACTTGTAAAGCAAGACCTACCCCTCACAAATCCATGCTGGCTGTCCCAAATCAAGCAGTGTCTTTCCAGGTACTCATAAATCCTATCCCTCAGTACCCTTTCCGTTACTTTGCCTACCACCGAAGTAAGACTAACCTCCCCTCTGGTCGGACAATCTACATACTGAGTTAGAAAAGCTTCCTAGACACACTGCACAAACACTGCCCCGTCCAATCTACTTGATCTAAAGAGCTTCCAGTCAATATTTGGGAAGTTGAAATCGCCCATGACTACTACCCTGTGGCTTCTGCACCTTTCCAAAATCTGTTTCCCAATCTGTTTCTCCACATCTCTGCTGCTATTGGGGGGCCTATAGTAAACACCCAACAAGGTGACTGCTCCTTTCCTATTTCTGACTTCAGCCCATACTACCTCCAAAGGCAGATCCCCCTCAAACTGCCTTTCTGCAGCCGCTATACCATTTCTAATTAGCAATGCCACACCCCCACCTTTTTTACCACCCTCCCTAATCTTACTGAAACATCTGTAACCAGGAACCTCCAACAACCATTCCTGTCCCTCTTCTATCCATGTTTCCGTGATGGCCACAACATCGTGGTCCCAGGTACCAATCCACGCCTTAAGTTCACCCACCTTATTTCTGATACTTCTTGCGTTGAGGTATACACACTTGAGTCCATCTCTGTGTCCACAAGTATTCCCTGTCAGTGCTATCTTCTCCACAGCCTCCCTACATTCTTGGACATCCTGAAAAACAGCTAACCTACTTGCTGGACTACAAGTCCTGATCCCATCCCCCTGTCAAATTAGTTTAAACACCCCCCCCCCCCCCCCCCCGAAGAGTGTTAGCAAACCTACCTCCCAGGATATTGGTGCCCTTCTGGTTCAGGTGCAACCCGTCCTGCTTGTACAGGTCCCACCTTCCCCAGAATGCAGTCCAATTGTCCAAATACCTGAAGCCCTCCCTCCTACACCATCCTTGCAGCCACGTGTTTAACTGCACTCTCTCCCTATTCCTTGCCTCACTGTCACATGGCACCGGCAACAACAAGAGATGACAACTCTGTCCGTCCTAGCTTTTAGCTTCCAGCCTAACTCCCTGAGCTCCTGAATGACCTCCCCACCCCTCTTCCTACCTATGTCGTTGGTGCCAATGTGCACCACGACTTCTGGCTGCACACCCTCCCCCTTAAAGATTCTGAAGACACAGTCTGAGACATCTCGGACCCTGGCACCCGGGAGGCAACAAACCATCCGAGAGTCTCGCCCATGTCCACAGAACCGCCTGTCTGTCCCTCTAACTATAGAGTCTCCTATAACTAGCGCTCTCCTCCTCTCCCCCTTTCCCTTCTGAGCCTCAGAGCCTGACATCGTGCCAATATAAAGATTTATACAGTTTTTCTAGTGATAATAGTCTCGGTGAAAAAAGCACTTTAGGCGTTCTCTGGAACACCAGTGGAAAGATGGACCAGCTCTGCATAGATGGAAGAAAGCAGGTTGAGTAGGCGGTCGTAGCTGGGATAGAGATAAGAAATAGAGAGTGACATAGAGAAGGGAAGAGAGGGAGGATATTGCAGGAAGTGGGATAGAAAGTGGAGAGAGGCAGATTTTCCTGATAATCTATACATCTTCAAATTGTTTTTATGTTCCCTATGATTGTCAAGAAGATCTTCATGCAGTATAGTGATGTGGCTGTAGACACCCCCACCTCCATTTACTTAATGCCTTTGTGGCTTGTGCCTGATGCAGTGCAATGTGTCCACTGTCTCCTTCATCCCTGTATCATCTTTGAAGGGATACTCTTTCAGACAGCTTTGTTTAAACTCATCTCACTTGATTGTAGGGTGAATAATTTTTTTTAAACTTTTATTCCAGAAAGAGAAGAGAGCTACAGGGTTTTGGAGATGATGGCCGTGAAACGACAACAGGTAAGAATGTGTATTTAATTCTGTCCCCTACAGTAATGTCACAGTACTAATTATTGAGGGGGCCAGGCTAGTGTATTGGGGATAGGGCTCCAAAACCCACAGTCAAGACTAGAGTAGTGCTGGAAAAGCTGTCCCACCCGTCAATCTTCCTTCCCACCTCTCCACTCCACCCTCCTCTCCAACTGATCATCTTTACCCCACCACCACCCACCTATTGCATTCCCAGCTACCTTCTCCCCAGCCCCACCTCCCTCCCATTTATCTCTCCACCCTGAGGCTCCCAGCAGGGAGGGCTGATGAAGGGCTTTTGCCCGAAATGTCGATTTTCCTGCTCCTTGGATGCTGCCTGACCGGTGAAGTCCACATTGACGCTATAGGGTTGGAGGGTCCCAAGGTGGAAGATAAGGCGTTCTTCCTCCAGGCATTGGATGGTGATGGGAGTGGCGATGGAGGAGGCCCAGGATCTACATGCCCTCGCAGAGTGGGAGGGAGAGTTGAAATGTTCGGCCACGGGGCAGTGGGGTTGATTGGTGCGGGTGTCCCGGAGATGTTCTCTAAAAGTGCTCTGCGAGAAGGCACCAGTGTCTTTGTCTATTTACCCTATCCATACCCCTCATGATTTTATAAACCTCTATAAGGTCACTTCTCAACCTCGGATGCTGCAGGGAAAACAGCTCCAGCCTGTTCAGCCTCTTTCTATAGCTCAAATCCTCCAACCCTGGCAACATCCTTGTAAATCTTTTCTGAACCCTTTCAAGTTTCACAACATCTTTCCAATAGGAAGGAGACCGGAATTGCATGTAATATTCCAACAGTGATCTAACCAATGTCCTGTACAGCTGCAACATGACCTCCCAACTCCTGTACTCAATACTCTGTCCCACCTGTCCACCTTCCTTCCCACCTATCCTCTGCACTCTCCCCTCCGACCTATCACCTTTACCCCCACCACCATCCACCTATTGCACTCTCAGCAAACTTCTCCCCAGCTCCCCCCTCACACATTTATCTCTCCACCCCCCAGGCTCCCTGCCTCATTCGTGATGAAGGGCTTTTTGCCCGAAATGTCGATTTTCCTGCTCCTGGCATGTTGCCTGACCTGCTGTGCTTTTCCAGCACCACTCTAATCTTGACTCTAATCTCCAGCATCTGCAGTATCCAACTTTAAAACCCACAATGATAGCTGGTGATAAAATATGGAAATATAAAGCTCCTCTCAGTGTTGATTACCATGAAAACTATAAATGATTGTCACAATAATACATCCTTTAGGGAAGGAAATCTGCCAAATTTACCTAGTTTGAACTCTCAGCAATGTAGTAGACCATTAACTGCCCTCTGAAATGTCCAATGAAGCCACTCAGTGCAAGGACTGTTAGGGGTGGGCAGTAAAGGCTGGTCTTCCAGTAACACACACACTCCATGCAAGAATGAAAATCTGTAATTCTAACCTGTATGTCATCGATGAGTTATCTCACTGGCCTTCACACTTCCTCTCACTGCATTCAGTCCATCTCTCTGCTTCTTTCCTGAATTCACTTATCCCAGATATCCATTTGCTCAACAGTTAATGGACAGGTTTGGAGAATTGTGGTCCTCCAGATTTGACTTCTGACCCGTCCAATATTGTTTATTTTTAGATGTCAGTTGTTGACTGTGTTGTTTCCTCTGGTATTTAGCAGTATCAAAGATTGTATTTTGTATATTTGTGGAGTGGCAACCACTTTTGATTACACCGGATCTGAGTGTAAAATGGGTGGGCCGTTTGAAAATAGGAAGTTCAGAGGTTGGAGATTCACAGCTCTGTAACACAAAGTATTCAACAGCAAGAATAATAAATACTTGGAGTATGAGATTCTGCATGAGAACGAAGAGATTTGAAATGCCTCTGTGACCCGCAAATAGGTGATGTTGAAAACATAGTGGTGCAGACTCCAATGCCTGACCACCAGGGGGCATTGCCTGACCATGTTTCAGAAGTCCTTGCTCATCTGCACCTTGCATGTGGTTTTGCAAAAATACAAACCTGGAAGTGGCTTTGTCCAGGGCTTGAAGACCACTGACTTGTAGAAAGTAAACTTCAGGAGGCATAGTTGACTCAAGTGTCTGGGGTTGCAGTGTCTAATTAAAAATCAAAAAAAGCATAAACAAAGAAAGAGGATAAGTTAGCAGGCAGAAACTCGAGGTGAATACTTCTTAATTCCCATTTTTGAACAAATGGCAGTTTAGCTATGTGAGTGTATTTGAAGGGGTTACCTGATGTAGAAATCCCTGAAGGAAGTCCCAGTTTGCAGTGGTCCTAGTTTTATGGTGTAGGCAATTGTGAATTGTATTCCAGTCAGCCCCGTCAATTGGTTTACACAGAGGTGTAACAGGGTGAGACAAGAGAATCCTCAAGTGATCTACAGGGTAAACGTCACTCACCCATTCCTCACAAACATGTTACATTTAATCACATGTCATGTCTCACTAGAGAAGTATGCTGTCTAGTCTAGGATGAAGCAGGGTCCCAAAGGATTAGATTTTCATGGCTTATGTGATTAATTAAGGTGTATTTTGCTTTGAACTCATATTTGATATTCCTGTTTTGTTCTGCTTTTAATTCTTTTACCGTTATGTTTAAAATTTACTCGCAAGCAACCATCCTCCTATCCTCCTTTCCGTCATAGTATTTCTGTGAATCTCTGACTCATTCTTCCTCTCTGTTTCTTTCCTTCTCCAACACCTCCTGAGACTTGCAAGAGAGTCTGCGCTTCAGCTACCACTGTTTTGGTTGTTCGTTGAACAGAATGGGGAACAGAATTTACCTGGCGACAGTTAACTCCCTGATGGATTTGTCTTAGTGGAATTAAGTACAGCTCTTGTGTACATATGTTTCATTGAGGCAGTGTTTTGCACTTTGCTATCAATGATCTGTATTTGGTGCTTGTTGACTAAACGTCTCTATTTTTAATATGTTGTCTCAGAAACCCAACAATCACCTACCTGTGCTTCCTTCAGTCCCCCACCATATTTTTATGTATTACAAACATTTGTGTATTTTATACTTTTGTATTCCTCCTCCTCAGAGTTTCTTGCTGTTAATATATAGCTTTGACCATACACTTTTTCTAGTTTCCCCACACACTAACTGATTAGGGAGGTTATCTTTCTAGTTCTAGTTCACTTTACAGTTCTCATTTCCTGGGAATGCTTCCAAAATTTCCCTGATGGATGCTGGCCAGAAAGAATAGCACAGATGTGACAGTTTCTACCTTTGATGCCTGCTATCTCCTAACTCCCCACCAGGATGGGTCCAGGTGCCCATCCCAATTACTTGTTGGCAGTCCTCACCACCATAAAGGAGTGGGACGTCTTAAGTGATGCAAATCCAAAAATATATTTTTAATGCCATTGACCAGAAAGAGAACCCAATACTTTCTGACTGACATGAAAGCACTTATGACAGGGATGCACTGTCACAATCACTATTAGATGAAAACTTCCTGACCATTTTGCACTTAAAAGGTCTTGTGTTTGTGTAGCTCCCCTCTTAACCTTAAGACATCCTATAGGTCTTTTCACCAAATTAAGCAGCTTTTTGAACTGTGCTTATTGAACCATTGTGATGTCAGAAACAAAACAAGTTTATTTGGTCAGTATAGACTAGTTAGACCAAAGGTTCTGTTTCCATGCTGTACATCTCTACGACTCTAAATTTGTGTGCAAAGGGATTCATAAAAAGAAACATGATGTATGTGCATCTGCTTTGGTAGTATTGTTCCTGAAATAAACAATAACACTGGAGCAAATATCCTGCCTCTTAGAAAATGTTGTAGGAATCTGTGTCCACCTGAGACAGGTTTTATTTCATGCCTCTGTTCCAATTACAGTAGAAAATGCAAATATCATTCGAAAATGATTAAGTATTCAAAGGATAAAAGAAGGAGAGGTAATACAGTAATTACAATAACATGTAGTTACACAATAGTTATATAGAGGAAAAAGTCAGAGGGAAACTAATGGGGCTAAAGACGCTAGGTTTCCTGCATTTCATTGTTTGCATCCTACGATATGAAAGTAAGTAGCTACACTGATAGTGAACGCATTGATAATAGTCTTCCAGGAATACTTAAATTCCCAAAGGGATGAAAAACTGCCAATGTAATATGTTTGTTTAAAAAGCACGGTGATAAAAACAGGTAACCATCGGCCAGTTAGCTTAACATCTGTTACTGGGAAAATGTTCGGGTCCATTATAATAGCAGAGCATTTAGAAATACATGATATGATCAAGCACAATCGGCTTGACTTCATGAAGTGGAAGTCATGCCTGACAAAATTACAAGAATTCTTTGAGGAGATAACAAGCAGGATAGATAGTTGGGGGGAGAAGTAGCTATAATGTACAGTATTTGGATTTTCAGAAGATATCTGATAAGTTCCCACACATTAAACTACTTAATAAGCGAAGAGCCTATGGTGTTAGGGTAAAATATTTGCACAGAGGATCAGATCAATGGTAAAAGACACAATAGAGATAAATGGGATGCAATTTCATGATATTTCCAATGTAAATGTCTTAGATGGGGAAAGTGAATGTACTGAGGAAGAAACAGAATTAGAAGGATATAAACAGGTTATGTGAGTGAGCCAAAACTTGGCAGATAGAATATAATATTCAACATGAGGTTGTGCACTTTGACAGGAAAAATAGTGGAGCTGTATAAATGGAGAAAGACTGCATAAAGTTACAGCAGAGAAAGACATGGCACCACATCTGCACACACCCATTTTCTTCACTACTCACGCTCATACATGCTGCTTTTACTATCTACAAGATGCACTGAAGAAATTGACCTTAAACAACACCTTCCAAGCCCACGACCAGGACAAGGGCAGCAGATATATGGGAACATCACCACGCTCCAAGCCGCTCACCATCCTGACTTAGAATTGTATTGCCGTTCCTTCACTGTTGCTAGGTTAAAATCCTGGGACTCCCTCCCTAACAGCACTGTGGGTCTACCTACAGTACATGGACTGCCCCAGTTCAAGAAGGCAGCTCACCACCAACTTCTTGAGGGCAACTAGGGCAATAAATTCTGGCTAGGCAGCGATGCCTACATCCCACAAATGAATTCAAAAAGAATACTTGGGATTCCTAGTCCATGAATCACAAAAAGTAACCACAAGTTCAAGTAATGGAGAAGGCATGTGGAAAGCAATTGGAGTGTAAAAATAAGGAAGTCTTGCTCAACTATAGACAGCACTAGTGAAACCACCACTGGAATATTGTGAACAGTTTGGTCCCTTACCTCAGGAAAGATATTCTGACACTGGAGGCATTCTTCTAGAGAAAGTCCATTAGTCTGATCCTGGTTAAGGAGGGACTATCTTGTTCAGAGAGATGAGTAGTTTTGGTCCTGTACTCATTGAAGTATATTGAATGTCCTGAGGTCATTAAAGGCACTATCTAAATGCAGGTTTTTTGCTTCTTTCTCAGGTGATAACATCAAAGATTTCCTGCTGAGTCTGCGCTACTTTCGGATCTTCATTGCCTTGTGGAATATCTTCATGATGTTCTGTATGATTGTGTAAGTGCCTTTTTTCTCAGTGAACTTTGGGGTTTTTTTTCCCCAAAACGGAAGAGAATTTTAGAATGTGTTAAGTTGCTTCAGTGAGCTCTGCTTCAGCCTCTGTAGGATCAGCATTAAACACGTTGGTGAAGCAACAGACACCAGAGTGCTAAAATATCTTCAATATGGTGTGTACTAGACAGCTTTGGTGTCCCTGCTGTGTTGTTACTGAGTTTGGTTTTCTAGTATATAATGGGAAAGGCTGGATTCCACATTCCTGCAACTGGAGAGGCATCTTGTACAGCCTCTTTGTCTTCTGGTGGCTTTATCTTCAGCTGCCAAGGCCCTCACATCCAGAATTCCCTCCTTTTAAACCTTTTCATCTCTCATTACCATTTTTTAAATTCATGGGACATGGATGCATCTGTGTAGCAGTGCTCCCTGGAAGTGGCTGCGAATCCGCTCTGCAGTTCCAATCATGCTGATACATTGACTTCTGGTTTCCAAAGTGACATTGTGCACAGACCTCTGAGGTTTCTGCAACAAAAAATAGTCAGTGGGAGTATCGCTGGCATTTATAGCTGTATTGCCATAATTTTCCTGGAGAAGGTTTTGCTGAGCTGCCTTTTGAACTGCAGCAGTTGTAGGATGTCGGGACACCCACAGTGCTGTTTCGGAGGGAGTTCCAGGATTTTGATCCAGTGCCACGACAGAGATGGTGAGATATTTCCAAGCCAAGATGGTTGAATGGCTTGAAGGGGAACTTGCAGGTGGTGGTGTTCCCATGTATCTGTTGCCCTTGACATTCAAGATGATAGATGGTGTGAGTGTAGAAGATGTTGCCGAAGGAACCTTGGTGAGATGCTGTTGTTGTTGGTGCACACTACCCTCGGTGTTTCTCTGGTGGAGAGAGTTGAAGCAAGAGTTGGGGTGCCAGTCAAGTGGTTGCTTTGTCCTGGATAGTGTCAAGCTTCTTGAGTGTTGTTGGACCTGCATCCATTCAGGCAAGTGGGGAGGATTTCATCACACTCCTGACTGGTCCTTTGTGAATGGTGGATAGTCATTGGGAAGGCAGGAGATGAGTAGTAGTATTCCTAATCTCTGACCTGCTCTTGTAGGCACAGTATTTATATGGCTGTTCTAGTTAAGTTTCTGATCACTGAGAACCTCCAGCGTAATGTTAGTTGGGGAGTCAGTGATGGTGATTCCATTGAATGTCAACGGGTGCTGCTTAGACTATCTCTTGTTGGAGATGGTCATTGCCTGGCTACTAATGTTGCTTGCCACTTATCAGTCTGAACCTAGATGTTCTCCAGATCTTGCTGCAAATGCACACAATACATTAGTGTTTGAGGTATCTCAAATGTGCAGTTATCAGCGAACATACCCACTTATGGTGGAGGGAAGATCAGTGATAAAGCAGTTGAAGTTAGTTGCGCCATGAATTTTGTCTGGTGTGCAGATAGGCATTTTTATGGAGCCTCCTCCTCCACTGAGTTCTTTAATTGTTCACCACCACTCACAACTCGATTTGGCAGGACTTCAGAACTTGGATCTTATCCATGGATTGTGAGGCCACGTGATCTTCACTATTGCTTGGCATGCAGGTAGCCCTGTATTGTAACTTCATCCGATTGATACCTGGTGCTGCACTTGGCATTCCCTTCTGGGCTCTTAGTTGAAGTAGGGTTGGGCTCCCAGTGTGATGCTAATGGTAGAGTTGGGGGATATACAGGGCTTGTAGATTGTTGTTTAATATAACCTTACTGTTGCTGATGCCCTCTCCCTGCTCACGGATGCCCAGGTTTGAGTTGCTAGACGGTTTAACATCTGTCCCATTTAGAATGTTGATACTGTAGACCCTCTTTCCTCCATGGATAGGGTAAACAGACAAGGTCTTTTCCCTGGGTTGGGGGAGTCCAGAATGAGAGGGCATAGGTTTAGGACGAGAGGGGAAAGATTTAAAAAGGACTTAAGGGGCAACTTCATGCTGAGGGTGGTACATCTATGGAACGAGCTGCCAGAGGAAGTGATGGAGACAGGTACAATTACAACGTTTAAAAGGCATCTAGATGGGACCATGAATAGGGAGGGTTTAAAGGGATATGGACTGGGTGCTGGTAAATGGGACTAATTGATTTGGGATATCAGGTCAGCATGGATGAGTTGGACCGACGGGCCTGTTTCCATGCTGTACATCTCTATGACTATTAAAGCTACCTCTTTGATCAAACTTTGTTATTTGGCCTAATACACCCATCTGTTACCTAGTGTCAAATTTTCTTTGATAATTTGCCTATGCAGTTTTTCAGTTGCTTTATTAAAGCACTATATAAATGTAAGTTGTTGTTGTTGCTGTGGCCCAGTTAACTTGGCCTGTGTTTGGTACCTATATTCCCCATGTGTTTAGTCTCCAATCCCAACAACCATGAAACATAAAAGAGAGACCACCGAACATAGAACGTAGAACAGCACTCACTCCTCTCTGCTTAAAGAACCTACCTGATATCTCCCCTATACCTTCCTCCAATCATCTTGAAATTAGGACCCCTCATGACCGCCATTGTTGCCCTGGGGAAAAGTCTCTGGCTATCAACTCTATCTATGTCTGTCATTACCTTGTACACCTCCATCAAGTCACCTCTCTTCCTTCTCTTCAGTGTGAAAAGTCCTAGCTCCTAAGATATAAGATTGCCTCCAATCCAAGCAGCATCCTGGTAAATATCCTCTGCACCCTTTCTAAAGCATTTACACCCTTCCTATAATGAGGTGACCAGAACTATTCACAATATTCCTAGTGTAATCTATCTGGGGATTTATAGAGGTGCAGCAAAACCTCGCAGCTCTTAAAGTCAATCCCCCTGTTAATGAAAGCCAAAACACCATACACATTCTTAACAACCCTGTCAACTTGGGTGACAACTTTGAGGGATCCATCTAGATGGACCCCAAGATCCAGTGTTCCTCCACACTACCAAGAATCCTGTCTTTAACCCCTGTTCTGCATTCAAATTCGACCTTCCAAAATGAATCACTTTGCATTTCTCCAGGTTGAACTCCATCTGCCACTTCCCAGCCCAGCTCTGCATCCTGTCAATGTCATCTTGTAGCCTGCAACAGCCCGCGACACCATTCGCAACATCACTGACCTTTGTGTCATCGGCAAACTTACTAACCCACCCTTCCACTTCTTCATCCTTTATAAGTTATTTATAAAAACTACAAAGAACAGAGGTTCAAGAATTCATCCCTGTGGGATACCACTGGTCACTGACCTCCAGGCAGAATACTTTCCATCCACTACAACTCTGTCTTCTTTCGGCCAGCCAATTCTGTAACCAGACAGACAAATGTCACTGCATTCCATACCTCCTAACCTTCTGAATGAGCCTACCGTGGGGAACCTTATCAAATGCCTTACTGAAATCCACACACACCACATCAACTGCTCGACCTTCACAACCTGTCTCCTCACATCCTCAAAGAACTCAATAAGGCTTGTAAAGCATGACCTGCCCCTCACAAAGCCATGCTGAGTATCTTTAATCAAGCTATGTTTTTCCAAATAGTCATAAATCCTATCTCTCAGAATCCTTTTCAATACCTTGCTTACTTCAGACATGAGATTGACTGGTCTGTAATTCCCAGGGATTTCCCTATTCCCTTTCTTGAACAGAGGAACAGCATTCCCCTCCCTCCAATCAGCCGCAACTAAACCTGTGGAGAGTGAGGAAGCAAAGATCTTCACCAGCGGTACAGCAATCTCATTTCTTGTAGTAACATTGGTCTGGTCCTGGGAACTTATCTGTCTTGATGCTTCCCAAAATTTCCAGCACATCTACTTCCGTTATATCAGTCTGTTCAAGCCTACAAACCTGGTCCAGTGTTCTCACTATCAACAACATCCCCCTCTCTAATGAATACTGAAGTAAAAAAAAACACATTTAAAGCCTCCCCTAACTCTTCAGACTCCAGGCACAATTCCCTCCACTATCCCTGATCAGTCCTAACCTCTCTCTGATCGTTCACTTATTCCTAATGTACGTGTAGAACTCCTTTTGAGTTTTCCTAATCCTTCCCCCCTCCCCCAAAAAAAAACAAGGCTTTTCATGTCCCCTCCCAGCTCTCCTCAGTCCATTTTTGAGTTATTTCCTAACTACCCTGTAATCCTCTATAGTTGTGCCAGATTCTTGCTTCCTCAACCTTAAATAAGCTCCTGTCTCCCTCTTGATAAGAAGCTCCTCTTCTCTTATCATCCAAGGCTCCTTCACCTTTCCATTCCTTGCCTGTCTCAGTGGGACAAAGTTATTCAACTCTCGCAACAGGTGATTCTTAAACAGCCTCCACATTTCAGTCGTGCATTTCTCGGAGAACAATTGTTGCCAATTTGTACAACACAGCTCCTGTCTAATAGCAGTATAATTTCCCCTCCCCCAATTAAATACCTTCCCATACTTTCTATTCCTATCCCTCTCCTTTGGCTATGGTAAAGGTGAGGCAGTAATGGTGACTGTCACCGAAATACACTCCCACCAAGAGATCTGACACCTGGCTTGACTCATTGCCTAGCACCAAATCCAATATGGCCTCCCCCCTAGTCGGACTATCTATATATTGAATCAGGAATCTTTCCTATTCACACCTGACAAAATTGGCTCCATCCAGACCATCTGCACTAAGGAGGTTCCAATCAATATTGGGTGAGTTGAAGTCACCCAGAACAACAACTCTGTTACATCTGCAACTTTCCAAGATCTGCTGTCCAATCAGTTCTTCCATCTCTCTACTGCTACTGGGGAGTCTATAGAAAGCAACCAACAAAGTGACTGCTCCTTTCCTGTTACTGACGTCCACCCATACTGGCTCAGTAGACAAACCCTCCTTAACAACCTCCTTTTCTGCAGCTGTGATGCACTCTCTAATTAACAATGATACTCCCCCTCCTCTTTTATTCCCCCTCCCTGTTCTTTTTAAAAGATCTAAACCCTGGAACACCCAGCAACCATTCCTGCCCCTGTGAAATCCATGTCTCCATAATAGTGGCCACCACACCGTAGTTCCAAGTACTGATCCATGCACTAAGTTCACCACACTTATTCCTGACACACCTTGCATTGTAACAGACAAATTTTAACACAAATTTTATCAACTGTGTATCCTTCCTGATAGACTCTCTGCATTCTATTTCTGTCTGTTCAATAACTACCCTCTCCGCACTAGCAAATGGCTCCTGAGATTACAACTCTGCTTGTCCTGCTTTTAAGCTTCCAGCCTAACTCCCTGAAATCACTTTTTTAAAGATCCTCATCCCTTTTCCAAGCTATGTCATTGGTGTCAATGTACTCAATCTCTCGATCAGAGATATCCCGAACCCTGGCACCTGGGAAACAACATACCTTCCAGGAGTCCCGTTCGCTAGTCCAACTGCTATATTGCAGGCAACTTATCCTGAAAGACCTGACTAGCACCAAAGCTCAGTCATGAGTCAAATGAACTGTGAAGAGATTCCAGGAAAGTGGGGTGCAGGGAACACCTGGGACCACATCAGATTGACGATTGTAAAACTATCCATGCTGGGAAGTGCTTTGAGCCATCCCAAACTTATGAAGGGATTAGTTCATGTTTACTGGAACATCTGGTGTTGTCTAAGATCATCCTTATAAAGTCATAATGTTAAAGTTAATTTTGTCAAAACATGTGGCTGATGTTTTTTCTTTGTTGGTTTCCAGATTATTTGGATCGTGAAGCTTCCCACTGCAGTGAAAGTGATGCAATTCAGGACGGATCCCGGACTTGAATTTTTAGCAGGCCCTTTTCCTTTTCCCAATAATTTCCACATTTGTTCAGTCTTGAGGGACAAGCAAGTGTTTTTTCACATTTACGATTGTACATATTCAGAGTTAGTGTTCTATAACAGCAGCTACAGAAGTAGTAGCAACTATCTCGTGTAACAGTCCCAAAATGTTCACCCTATTGATAAGTCATGTGTTTAAGGAGTTTCCCACATACTTTCACACTGCACAATGGAAAGACTTGCTTGTTGATATTTATCCATATAGTTCTATTGTAGTTTATCCCAGTTAAATCCTGATCCAGACCTAGAAAGTCAGGCATGCTGTGGAATTCTACCAGGGCAAATACTTAGTGAATATTAAAGTTAAGTTGAGTACATAAACAGTTTGTTGCTACCTTGGCAAATTAATTCTGGAAAATAATTTAAGTGGGAAAATTTTGTTGGTATTTAAATAGAATACTTTCATATAACAATTGGCAGTTCAAACTGTAAGTGCACCATTTGCAATCACACATGAACTGTACAAAACACAATCTGCAAATTTAGAAAGCAATGTGCCAATATTATTACACTGGTCCTGACTGGCTCAGAAATAAGAGCTAATTAACTGGCATGTTGACTCCAGATGTGATGGACTTGGTTTGTGTTGAAGCCTCTGCTAATCTGTAACACCCACACAATGCACCATCTTTCAGTGATATTTTTAATGTGAATTTTAGCTTTTTTCCTCCCAGATATCAATGTGATGTGTGCAATGGGAGAGTAAATACAGTGAAAGTGACTTTTGAAACTGCAACATAAAAAAAATCAATTCTTTTGAAATTTTGCAATAGAAATTTATTCAAATTTATCCTGATGATATGTCTCTAGCCATTAATCTGCTTCTGCATACATAGAAGAATTGATTGGCTTTCCTTTGTATGAGTGAGTTATGAAGCTGAGGTGCAACATTATCCTAAGGAGGAAGTCTCCTCACAGCTTTAAACTTGTCATAATTGTGCTCATTGCTCGCAGATTTTTTAACCAGCATTTAACCAACATCAAGTCAATGAAATAATACTTTAATGGACCACAGTTTGTCACCAAAGAGTTAATCACGTGCTGTTGCCTGCAATAAATCAGTGACTATAATGATAATGTTAATGTCCTATGCCTCAATATTTTAATTTAGCCACCCTGATCCAAAATGTTGCGGTTGAGAAGTGTGGTGCTGGAAAAGCACAGCAGGTTAGGCAGCTTCCAAACAGCAGGAGAGTCCATGTTTTGGCATAAGCCCTTCATCGGGAATGTCTGATATGTCGACTCTCCTACTCTTCGTATGTTGCTTGACCGATTCCAAAATGTTAAGCCACTGTCTTCAAGATTAGTGCTTTTTGATTGCCTTACAAATGGAAAACTTTCAAAATGTGACTAACCCTTTGGTCAACCAGTGATTTGTGCAGCAAGGGTTTATTAGAAATTCTGTCCAGAATTTATGCATTTGTCATTCTCAAGGCAATAGTTCTACCTCCCCATAATGCTTGAAAACTAAAAGGAGTAACACTGTTGTATAGTGACAGGACAATGGGGATCTGTGGTGTCTGCAGATGACATTGGATATACCATGATCTAATAGGTGAATGGAAAAATCAATCACAGAAATAACCTTTTAAAGATGTCGTGAGAGCGAACACCATTTTGACTTGAGAACAAGAATTGTTAATCTGCTCTCTTCACTATCTTCACATCATGGCTACAGTTAAATGCTAGAGATTGGGTTGGTGTAGCAAGCTACATGCTTACAAATTCTGCTTTGCCACTGAGGTTTGCAGTAGTCTCCATAAACATTACCGTTTGCACCATTAAAATGAAACTAAACTTGAAGCTGTAAACTTATACAGTGAGCACAAATTGTAATATAAAAACCTCTCATATTGATATAAAATCTTTTCAATTTCTAGAAAGCTGTTGAAATAAAATTTTGCTGAGTATAATCCTGTTATCCATTTTCCTGCGGGCTTTTTAGATCTAACCATGAGGTTGGAGATTTGGTCACATTGTTTATCTAATCCATCATGTTCAGACACTATTACAGTGTACCAAAGTCATGGTATCTGGTACCTAATCATAAGAACTAAATATAGGAAAACTGGATTCTGAGACTAAAGTGTATTTTTTAACCATTTTTGTGCACACTATCTGAATAGATGATGTAAACACTTTAAAACTTCCTTTTATTTAAAGTATTTGTGACCTGCTTCCATTTAAAGTTGTTTCATTTTACCATCGATATTGTCTGTTAGATTCACATTTCAATTGAACTGGAAGGGGAGCACAAATGATTGAGCAGATGATTACTTACAATGTGGAAACAGGCCCTTCGGCCCAGCAAGTCCACACCGATCCTGCGAAGAGCAATCCATCCAGACCCATTCCCCCTTCACCTAACACTACGGGCAATTTAGCATAGCTAATTCACCTAACCTGCACATCTTTGGACTGTGGGAGGAAACCAGAGGAAACCCACGCAGACACAGGGAGAATGTGCAAACTCCACACAGTCGCCTGAGGTGGGAATTGAACCCAGGTCTCTGGCACTGTGAGGCAGCAGTGCTAACCACTGTGCCGCCATGCTGCCCATGAAACAGGTTAATTGGAATACATTAGTTTGTACATTGAATGTAGCTAAATGTTCAGACCATGTGTATAGCCTGAACTCTCAATACGTTATAGCTGCATCTCTGTTGTTTCTTGTTTCAATGGTTTAAAACTATTACACTGCAACACTCAATTTTTCTTCTTAGATAATTTTTATTGAATCCCTTGGCTCTATATGGAGTCAGTCATCTTTCTAATCCAATTAGTTCAGCAATGGCAAAAACAATAATTGTAACCAATTGAGTCTCAGCGTTTCAAGACATCCAGCACTCCATCCTCTGTAATATGGACATTTTTCAAGATGTCAACATCTGTTTCCCTACATTCTACATCTTCCAAGTTCTTTTCCATAGTAAATACTGATGCAAAATATTCATTTAGTATCTCCCCCATTTTCTGCGGCTTCGCACAAAGGCTGCCTTGCTGATCTTTGAGGGGCCCTATTCTCTCCCACTGTCCTTAATGTATTTGTAAAACCCTTTGGATTCTCCTTAATTCTGTTTTCCAAAGCTATCTCATGTCCCATTTTTGCCCTCCTGATTTCACTCTTACGTATACTCCTACAGCCTTTATACTCTTCTAAGGATTCAGTCAGTCTATCCTGTCTATACCCTTCCTTCTTTTTCTTAACCAAACCCTCAATTTCTTTAGTCATCCAGCAGTCCCTGCACCTACCAGCCTTTCCTTTCACCCTAATAGGAATATACTTTCTCTGGATTCTTGTTATCTCATTTCTGAAGGCTTCCCATTTTCCAGCTGTCCCTTTACCTGCGAACATCTGCCCCCAATCAGCTTTTGAAAGTTCTTGCCTAATACTGTCAAAATTAGCCTTTCTCCAATTTAGAACTTCAACTTTTAGATCTGGTCTATCCTTTTCCCTCACTATTATAAAACTAATAGAATTATGGTCGCTGGCCCCAAAGCACTCCCCCACTGACACTTCAGTCAACTGCCCTGCCTTATTTCCCAAAAGAAGGTCAGATTTTGCACCTTCTCTAGTAAGTACATCCACATACTGAATCAGAACATTTTCTTGTACATACTAAACAAATTCCTCTCCACCTAAACCTTTAACACTAATGCAGTCGCGGTCTATGTTTGGAAAGTTAAAATCTTCTACCATAACCACCCTATTATTATTACAGATAGCTGAGATCTCCTTACAGCCTGTGACCAGTGGAGTGCCACAAGGATCGGCGCTGGGTGCTCTACTTTTTGTCATTTATATAAATGATTTGTATGTGAGCATATAAGGTAAAGTTAGTAAGTTTGCAGATGACACCAAAATTGGAGGTGTAGTAGACAGTGAAGAAGGTTACCTCAGATTACAACAGGATCGATCAGATGGGCCGATGGGCCAATGGACTGAGAAGTGGCAGATGGAGTTTAATTCAGATAAATACAAGGTGCTGCACTTTGGGAAAGCAAATCTTAGCAGGACTTATACACTTAATGGTAAGGTCCTAGGAAGTGTTGCTGAACAAAGAGACCTTGGAGTGCAGGTTCATAGTTCCTTGAAAGTGGAGTCACAGGTAGACATGATAGTGAAGAAGGCATTTGGTATGCTTTCCTTTATTGGTCAGAGTATTGAGTATAGGAGTTGGGAGGTCATGTTGCGGCTGTACAGGACATTAATTAGGCCACTTTTGGAATATTACATGCAATTCTGGTCTCCTTCCTATCGGAAGGATGTGCAACTTGAAAGCGTTCAGAAAAGATTTACAAGAATGTTGCCAGGGTTGGAGGATTTGAGTTCTAGGGAGAGGCTGAACAGGCCTGGGCTGTTTTCCTGGAGTGTCGGAGACTGAGGGGTGAACTTGTCGAGGTTTACAAAATTATGAGGGGCATGGATAGGATAAATAGACAGTCTTTTTCCTGGGGTGGGGGAGTCCAGAACTAGGTTTAGGGTGAGAGGGGAAAGATATAAAAAAGACCTAAGGGGCAACATTTTCACACAGAGGGTGGAATGACCTGCCAAAGGAAGTGGTGGAGGCTGGTACAATTGCAACATTTAAAAGGCATCTGGATGGGTATATGAATAGGAAGGGTTTGGAGGGATATGGGCCAGGTGCTGGCAGGCGGGACTAGATTGGGTTGGGATATCTGGTTGGCATGGATGGTTGGACCGAAGGGTCTGTTTCCATGCTGTACATCTCTGTGACTCTGAGTTTAACAACTACTGGAAAACAAAATTGCCAACTTTCCAAATATCTACCTGGCCAAGTGTATTTGTTCGTTTGACCAAATCTCTGGATAACTGGGAGGTAATTCTGAGGTGTTGAAGAGGAAGTTAGAATTTCCTTCAATGCAGACAAGCTCGTTTACCACACAACATCTCAGTGTCCTTCTGGAGCCTTAGCAATATAATCTGCTGGTCAGGAAAGCACAGTAGTGCTATCACCTTAGCCTCAACAGGACTTATTAAAATCTGGCTTTGAATTTTCTATAGCTGCAAAAATCCAACATAACATGAATTTTCTCAATGACAACTGAAATGAAATGTCCAATGATGGAACATATTTCTTAATCATCATAAAATTGATGGTGTTTCCAGTATGCAAGTTTAAATTTCAATATTGAATGACTATTATTTATATTTTCTGTAATGAATGTAATTCTTCACAAATACAGGCAGTTCTCCTACAACATGATAGTTGCGTTCAGATGTGATAGAAAATCACACAATATAAATAATGGAAAAAAACAGGGTAGGGGCAAACCACCAAACAATCAGTAAAAATGGAAACAAAAGTAATAGCCTAACACAAATGATAGTACAGTCTAAGCAAATCTTTAAATCATATATTTGAATGAAATAGTACAGTAAATGTAACATTTTAATACTAAAATCACGACGCCTGGAGGAAGAGTGCCTCATCTTTCGCCTAGGAATCCTCCAACCACAAGGGATGAATACAGATTTCTCCAGCTTCCTCATTTCCCCTCCCCCCACCTTATTTCAGTCCCAACCCTCGTACTCAGCACCGCCTTTTTTGCCCTGCAATCTTCTTCCTGACCTCTCCGCCCTCACCCCCTCTCCGGCCTATCACTCTCATCTTAACCTCCTTCCACCTATCGCATTCCCAACGCCCCTCCCCAAGTCCCTCCTCCCTACCTTTTATCTTAGCCTGCTTGGCACACCCTCCTCATTCCTGAAGAAGGGCTTATGCCCAAAACGTCGATTCTCCTGCTCCTTGGATGCTGCGCTTTTCCAGCAACACATTTTTCAGCTCAATACTTTTCTGTCTGTCCTTGTAACTCTTTGACTTGCTAGTCTGACAAAAATCTGTCTGACTTGGCCTTAATTATATTCAAGGATCCAACTTCCTCTGTTCTCTGGGGAGGAGAATTCTACAGAGTAATAATCCTCTGAGAGAAAAACATTCTTCCTCCTCTCAGTCTCAAGGGGAAGACTCCTAATTTTTAAACTCTACTCCTTAGATTCAGCACCCCACCCCACAGCCCTCTTGACATCCACCCTGTCAAATCTCTTCAAGATCTTTTATGTTTCAATAAGACCACCTCATTCTTCTAAAACTAATTAGTATAGGTTTCACCTATCCAGTCTTTCCTCATATGCTAACTTCTCTATGCTAGGAATCGGTTGAGTGAACCTTCTCTTATTTGTTTCTAATGGAATTATATCCATTTTTAAGTCAGGAGACCAAAACTGTTCAGAGTGCCAAAATGCAGTCTCACTAAGGTCCTGTGCAGCTGCAGCAACACTTCCCTACCTTGATACTCGATTCCACTGTCAAAAAAGTGCTCATGTTCCATTTCTCTTCTTAATCACTTGTACCTGAAAACTGACTTTTTAAGATTTGTGTACTGGGACACCCAGATCCCTCTGTACCATGGAATTCTGCAGTCTCCATCTATTTAAATAACATATTGCTTTTCAAATCTTCCTAGCAAAGTGGACAAGTCACATTTTCCCATGTTATATTCCATCTGCCAAGATATTGCCCACTCAAATAATCTACAGTGTAATTTAAATGATTTACACCCTCTTGACAACTTTGCTATCTCCGCATATTCAGGAAATTTAGCTCCAATCCCAAAATATAATTTATTGGCGAGGAATCTTAATTAGAGGTGGCTAATTTTACATTAACTTTAAAATTTCTGCATTGATTTCTCAAGATGAAAAGGAAACGTCTGTTAAAAACAGCTCATAATCCAGCAATTGATAAATTGTTCCTTGAAGTGACGTGTTGGTATATCAATTAATTGTGTCATACAGTCATATGAGTTTGAACGTGATATTCCATGTCAGCAAGGAAATTGAGTCAATTGATCAGATGCCCAAGGGGGACAGAGTCATGGGGTGAGCTAATATATCTTGCTCTGAAACAGTTCCCAGTGGAGCATTGTCACAAAGGTGAGAGTAGGTATTGCTCAATGACAAAGAGATAGAAAAATATAAACACTGGGATCCTGTAACGAGATGTACAACCTTTTTTCTAGTGCAATTAACTTACTTAAAATTCAAAACAAAATAATTCACTCTGTCTGAAGCACTAATGAAGTTTGAGAAATGTTTTAATCCCTTGAAATGATGGCAACTTATAACAGTCAAGAGGGAATCTGTGATTATTTAAACACTAACCAGTGCAGACTTTAGTATCATTGAGATTGAGATTAAATTTATGTGTCTCTTACAATTGAACTCATCATACAACAACCTTCAGAGATATTTTTTGAAGATTTCATAAATAATTATCTCTATTCCACATTTCTCTCCAATAAAAATAAACTTCCTACATCAGTGTCTTCCAAAACTCTCAATAGGCAAGAAGGTTTCAAATGCAGAGTTTTGTTAGTTAAGGTGCTGTAGTTTGTTTCCCTGCTATGTCTCACCTCAGTCGTCTCAGCTCCTGAAAAATGAGAGATTCATAGTGGAAAATACCAATAGCATACATGAACTTCAAGAGTCAGGGGACAGAGGGGAGTTTGGTGACCATCACTAAGGAGAAGGTGCTGGGGAAGTTGAAAGATCTGAAGGTGGATAAATCACCCAGATCAGATGGCTAAACCCCTAGATTTTGCAGGAGATAGTTGAGGAGATTGTGGAAGCATTGGTGGTGATCTTTCAGGAATCACTGGAGTCAAACAGTGTCGCAGAGGATTGGAAAAATGACTAATGTCACATTTTTAAGAAGGGAGGAAGGTAAAAGACAGAAAATTATAGGATGATGACCTCAGTTGTTGGTAAGATTTTAGAGTTGATTATTAAGGATGAGATTAGGAGATTAGGTGGCATGGTAGCTCAGTGGTTATCACTGCTGCCTCACAGCACCAGGGTCCTAGGTTCGATTCCAGACCTTGGGCAACTGTCTGTGTAGAGTTTGCACATTCTCCCCATGGTGTTAGGTGCATTAGTCAGAGGGAAATGGGTCTGGGTGGGTTACTCTTCAGAGGGTCGGTGTGGACTGGTTGGGCCGAAGGCCCTGTTTCCACACTGTAGGGAATCTAATCTACTTGGAAGTGCATGATAAAATAGGTCTGAGTCAGTACAGCTTCACCAAAGGGAAGTTGTGCCTGACAAATCTGTTAGGGCGCTTTGAGGAGGATGCGATCTCCTGAAGGCCTCTGACAAGGTGCCAAACAGGTGGCTGCTAAATAAGATGAGAGCCCAAGGTGTTAGGAGCAGGATACTGGCATGGATCGAGGATGAGCTGACTGGCAGAAGGCAGCGAATGGGAATGAAGGAGTCTTTTTCAAGATGTCAGTTGGTGACCAGTGAAGTTTCACAGGGGTCAGTGTCGTCACATTAAACATAGATGAATGATCAGGAGGAAGAAACCAAGCTAAGTTTGCAGATCACACAAAGATCGGTGGAGGACAGGTAATGTTGAAGAAGCATGAAGATTGCAGAAGAACTTGCTAGAAGAGTAGCAGAGAAGAGTCAGATTGAATCCAGTGTGGGAAAATGTGAGGTTATGCACTTTGGTAAGAAAAATAGAGACAAAGACTATTTGTAAATGGAGAAAGGCTTCTGAAATCTGAAACACAAAAGGACTTGGGAGTCCTAGTTCAAGATTCTCTTAAGGTTAATATGCAGTTAGGAAGACAACTGAAATATTAGCATCATTTCAAGAGAGCTGGAATACAAGAGTGGGGATGTACTGCTGTATAAAGCTGGCCAGACAGCATTTTGAATGTTGGGCTCCATATTGAAGGAAGGATGAGCTGACCTTGGAGGTGATCTAGAGGAGGTTTAAAAGATTGATCCCGTGTCATATGAAGAGCAGTTGAGGACTCTGGATCTGTAATCAATGGAGTTTAGAAGGATTAGGTGGGGGAGGAACCGGACTGAAACTTACAGAATACTGACTGACCTGAATAAAGTGGAAATGGAAAAGATGTTTCCACCAGTAAGAGAGACTGGGATCTGAGAGCACAGCCTCAAACTAAAGGGACAGCCTTTTCAAACTGAGATGAGGAGGGATTTCTTTAGCCAGAGGTGAATCTGTCGAACTCTTTGCTGTGGATGCCAAATCATTGAGCGTATTTAAGTCAGAGATTGATCCCCTTACTAATCAGGAATCTAAGTAAGGAAGCAAGCAAGAGAATGGATTAAGAAACATATCAGCTGTGATCAAATGGCAGAGCAGATTAGATGGGCCAAATGGCCCAATTCTGTTCCTCAATCTAATAGTCTCAGGTTTAGATGAGAATAGTGTCATGGTCAAATAGCCTGCCTGCTGTCCATGCTGACATTGCTGATTCACTATCTGTGTATCCAGGTAAACGACTTTTGGACCACACTTTTGGTTCTGCAAATTCAGACCGGGATGTTTCTGTTTGTTTGCTATTTCTGCCAAGTTCAGAAGAGAAAAGCTTCCATTCCAACTTTGCAACATTATCTAGTGATTGCTAGAGAATGATCTTGTATTTTTGAATATGTAGTTTCTTTAGATGTTCTACAATAAAAAATTATTGTCACATGTATATGAAAAATACACTGAAAAGTTTTATCAGTCACTTTACCACAGTGACTATATTAATGTCAGAAGTCATACATCATAATTTTTAAAAGTAAAATTAAGACAAAGTCCATCACATGCTCTTGGTTGACACTGGTACAAAAGTTCTAAATGTGGACTTTAGTTTTGTTGCCTGCTATTCCCAAAACCAACTGGATATTGAATGCCCGGTCGCTCAAGTGATGGAACAGATATGTTTGTTGAGTTGATGAGTCTTGTGGCTGGTCAAATTCTTGAATTGCTTATGGTGTTCTGTTAATTAACTAATAATTTGGAGGTGTAACATTAAATCCCTTTTGCTATGTCACAAAACTCAAGTGCTTTTTTGAGGAAAGGAACACACCTTCGTTATCCAGTCTGGCCCATGTGTCCTTCCAGATCTGGGCTCTCAAATGTTCTCTGAAATTGTCCAGTGAGCCACTCAGTTTAATCACATTTCTACAAAACAAAACTACTGAGCATTGACCTAACTGTTGGACCTGGCTATCACAGGTAGGTACACCCAGCCCACACAGCCCTGACAAGGGAGGCATTGGCCCAGTGGTAGTATTGCTAGACTATTAATTCAGAAACTCAAGTAACGTTCTGGGGATCCAGGTTTGAATCCCACCTGGAACTAAGAGTCTAATACTGACCATGAATCCCACCAATAGCAGATGGAGAACTTTGAATTCTATAAAAATCTGGAATGAAGACTCCAATGATTACCATTACTGTGGGGCAGCACAGTGGCTCAATGGTTCACACTGCTGCCTCACGGCGCCAGGGACCAAGGTTCAATTCCCGCCTCAGGCCACTGTCTATGTGGAGTTTGCACATTCTCCCCATGTCTGTGTGGGTTTCCTCCCACAATCCAAAGATGTGCAGGTCAGGTGAATTGGCCATGCTAAACTGCCCAAAGTGTTAGGTGCATTAGTCAGGAGTAAATGTAGGGGAATGGGTCTGGGTGGGTTACTTTTCAGAGGGTCAGTGTGCAGAAGGGCCTGTTTCCACACTGTAGGGATTGTAATCATTACCAATTGTTGGAAAAAACCCACCTGGTTCACTAACGCCCTTTAGGAAAGGAAACTGCTATCCATACTTGGTCTAACCTATATGTGACTGCAGACTTACAGATACATGGTTGACTCTTAACTGCTCTCTAGGATATTAAAGATGGAGTAGCCTAGCCAACAAAGCCCACATCCCATGAACAATTTTTTAAAAAATCTTCATTTCAGTCCTGCTTCATTACTCTGCTTGGGTAAGTCATGTCTCATGTGCAGGACAGAATCACTAGAGGTGACAGGTGGTAAAGGAAGGAGTAACCTTGGCAGTTCTCAACATTGCCTCTGGACTCCAGGAAGCCTCATTGAATCAGGTCAAACATTGGACATAAAGAATTCCATTGATCACAAACGATTGTCCCCACTCATACTTTTTCACTTTCACCACCACATGGTCGAAGTAACAAGGTCCTACTACAATGAAACAGAACTTTGCTGAGACCATACCTGGTGTATTGTGTGTAGTTTTATTTTTCCTCCCTAAGAAAGGATATACTTTTCATGAACGGAATGCAGTTCATTAGGCTGATACCAGGGATGGGTTCCTAGGCAGAAGATGAGGCGCTCTTCCTCCAACCATCGTGTTGCTATGGTCTGGCGATGGAGGAGTCCAAGGACCTGCAGGTCCTTGGTGGAGTGGGAGGGGGAGTTGAAGTGTTGAGCCACGGGGTGGTTGGGATGGTTGGTATGGGTGTCCCAGAAGTGTTCTCTGAAACGTTCCGCAAGTAGGCGGCCTGTCTCCCCAATATAGAGGAGGCCACATCGGGTGCAGCGGATGCAGTAAATGATGTGTATGGAGGTACAGGTGAATTTGTGGCGGATATAGAAGGATCCCTTGTGTCCTTGGAGGGAAGTAAGGAGGGAGGTGTGGGCGCAAGTTTTGCATTTGTTGCGGTTGCAGGGGAAGGTGCTGGGAGTGGAGGTTGGGTTGGTGGGGGGTGTGGACCTGACGAGGGAGTCACGGAGGTAGTGGTCTTTTCAGAATGCTGATAGGGATGGGGAGGGAAATATATCCCTGGTGGTGGGGTCCGTTTGAAGGTGGCGGAAATGACAACGGATGATGTGATGTATATGGAGGTTGTTGGGGTGGTAGGTGAGGACCAGTGGGGTTCTGTCCCGGTGGCGATTGGAGGGGCAGGGCTCAAGGGCGGGGGAGCGGGAAGTGGAGGAGATGCGGTGGAGGGCGGAAGATGATGTGTTCTTTCTCCAGCTGTCGTGGTGCTATGGTCTGGGCGGAAAATGAGGCGCTCTTCCTCCAGCTGTCGTGTTGCTATGGTCTAGGCGGAAGATGAGGCACCAAGGATGGCTTAGTATGATGAGAGATCTGGTTGAAAAGTATAAAATTCTAACAGGGCTGGACAGATCAAATGCAGGAATGATGTTTTCCTAAACTGACACTACATTATGTTCTTCCAATCTAAGATCCTCTCTCACTAATACAAATCGTTCCAGTATTACATGCATTTCTTCAACGAAAATTGGCTATAATGCAATTGACAAATTGTGGACGCTGTTTGGATAATGCAAATGTTCTACTGAATGGGTATAGCAATTTTTCATAGTGGTTTCTCAAAGTGTGATTTTCTATAGCATGAGGTTAAAGAGTAACATAACTGTCATGTCACACCAGAATAACCCTGTACACTGATCCCATCCCAAATTGTTTCATCTTGCCCTTCCTAAAGGTTGAATATCCTTGAATAATTGGATCCAGACTTTGGTCTACCTTTAGTCACACCTTAGTAAGTATAATTAGATCACACCCATTTACTTTTACTTGTGATACTCTATATACACTCAGACAGACTGCCTTCAATTCTGCCTTGTTAACATTATTCCAACTGTTGATTCTATTTAATGTTGGCATTTTTTTTCTGCTGCCTTCCACGTTCGTTTGCTATTTTTCTAAAATGGGGGTACGGCGGTTAATGTTGTTTATATAGATTTCAGCAAAGTTTTTGACAAGATCCCACATGGGAGACTGGTAAAGATGGTAAAACCACCTGATCTCTGGTAACCTGGAGGTTTGATCCAAACTGGCGGGAGACAGAGAGAGGGTGGTGGAAAGCCTGTTTATGTGATTGGATGGGTTTAGATGCTGGATATTGTTCATAATCTATATAAATGATGTAGATGAGAATTTGTGGGTTGGAAATGATAAGTAAGTTTGCAGAAAACATGAAGATTGGTTGGGTGGTTGACAGGAAGAATTGCAGGAGGATATAAACACATTGTTCATATTGGCAGATGTGTTGCACTTTGGAAGAAGGAACAAGACAAGGAAGTACGCAATGAATGGCAGCTCACTAGGAAGCTCAGAGGAACAGAGAGATTGCAGGCTGCTTGCCTTTAATCCCTGAAGGTAGGACAAGTTAGTAGATTAGGACAAAGTGAGGATTGCAGATGCTAGAGAGAGTTCAAAAATGTGGCACTGGAAAAGCACAGCAGGTCAGGCAGCATCCGAGGAGCAGGCGAGTTGATGGCTTGGGCATAAACCCTCATTGGGAATTCCTGTGTAGAATATGTATGGAACAACAGGAGATGGGGGAGATACTAAACAAGTATTTTGCTTCAGTGTTCACTGTGGAGAAGGATAAGGAAGATATAGAATGTGGGATATAGATGGTGACATCTTGAAAATGTCCATATTACTGAGGAGGAGGTGCTGGATGTTTTAAAACACAAAGGTGGATACATCCCCAGGAGCTGATCAGGTGTACCCTAGAACTCTGTGGGAAGCTAGGGGAGTGATTGCTGGGCCCCTTGCTGAGATATTTGTATCATCGACAGTCACAGGTGAGGTGCTGGAAGACTGGACTAATGTAATACCACTATTTAAGAAAGATGGGAAGGAAAACCCAGGGAAGAACAGACCAGCGAGCCTGACATCAATGGTAAGCAAGTTGTTGGACAGAATCCTGAAGAACAGAATTTACATATATTTGGAAAGACAAGGATTGATTAAGGATAGTCAACATGGCTTTGTGCATGGGAAATCATTCTCACTAACTTAAGTTTTTTGTAACAAGTAATGAAGAGGATTGATGAGGGCAGAGCAGTGGACATAACCTACATGGATTTCAGTAAGGTGTTCGACGAGGTTCCTCGTGGTAGGCAGGTTAGCAAAGTTAGATCACATGGAACACAAGAAGAATTAACTGGCTCAAAGGTAGGAGAAAGAGGTGGTGGAGGGTTTTCTTTCAGACCAAAGGCGTGTGATCAGTAGTGTGCCACAAGGATTGGTGTTGGGTCCACTGCTTTTCATCATTTATATAAATGATTTGGATGTGAACATAGGAGGTATAGTTAGTAAGTTTGCAGATGACACCAAAATTGGAGGTGTAGTGGACAGTGAAGAAAGTTACCTCAGATTACAAGATCTTGATCAGATGGGCCATTGGGCTGAATAGTGGCAGATGGAGTTTAATTTAGATAAATGTGAGGTGGTGCATTTGGAAAGGCAAATCAAGACAGGACTTATAGAATAAATGGTAAGGTCCTGGAGAGTGTTGCTGAGCAAAGATACCTTGGAGTGCAGGTTCATAGTTCCTTGAAAGTGGAGTCACAAATACATAGGATAGTGAAGGCATTTGGTATGCTTTCCTTTGTCGGTCAGAGCATTGATATAGGAGTTGGGAGGACATGTTGCAGCTGTAAAGGTCTTTGGTTAAGCCACTTTTGGAATATTGTGTGCAGTTCTGGTCTCCTTCCTATCGGAAGGATGTTGTGAAATTTACAAGGATGTTGCCAGGGTTGGAGGGAGCTGTAGGGAGAGACTGTTTTCTTTTGAACATTGGAGGCTGAGAGGGGACCTCATAGAGGTTTATAAAATCATGAGGGGCATAAATAGGGTAAGTAGACAAGGTCTTTTCCCTGAGGTCAGTGAGACCAGAACTAAAGGGTATAGGTTTAGAGTGAGAGGGGAAATATTTAAAAGGGACCTAAGGGGCAATTTCTTCATGCAAAGGGTGGTATGTATATAGAATGAACTGCCAGAGGGAATGGTGGAGGCTGGTACAGTTACAACATTTAAAAGGCATCTCTATGGGTATATGAATAGGAAGGGTTGAGAAGGATATGGGCCAAGTGCTGCCAAATGGGACGAGATTAATTTAAGACATTTTGTTAGCATGGATGAATTGGACCAAAGGGTCTGTTTCCGTGCTGTACATCTCTATGACTCTGTGTCATAAATTGTTCAATTGCATTTGCAAATCATCAGATCATAGAATCCCTACAGAGTGAAAAAAAAGCCATTCAGGCCATTGAGTCCACACTGGCCTTCTGAAGTGCATCCCACCCAGACCCAGACCCTACCTCACTCCTGTAACCCTGCATTTCCCATGGTTAGCCTAGCCTGCACATTCTTAGACTCTGTGGGCTATTTTTTAGCATGGCCAATCCACCCAACTAATCGAGAGACACACGTCTTGATTTCAAACTGGATGTAAGATTCAGTCATATTGTTGTCACTGCTGCCCCAAAATGTTTTTACTCTGAGATCATTAATTAATGCAGTCTGATTCTAGTCTCATAAAATCCATTTCTCTGGATGCCATCAGATGTGTATCTCTAAGAAACTATCTCAAAAACATTCTGTGAATTCCTCATTCAGGCTATCATTGCCAATCTGATTTTTTCCAGTTTTATAACATAGAACATCGAACAGTACAGCACAGTACAGGTCCTTCAGCTCTCAATGTTGCGCCAACCTGTGAAACCGATCTGAAGCCCATCTAACCTACAGTATTCCATTCTCGTCCATATGCCTATCCAATGGTCATTTAAATGCCCTTAGCGTTGTCAAGTCTACCTATTGTTGCAGGCAGTGCATTCCACGCCCTTACTACTCTGGGTAAAGAAACTACCTCTGATATCCGTCCTATATATATCACTCCTCAATTTAAAGATAGCCATCGCCATCCAAGGAAAAAGGCTCTCACTGTCCAACCTATCTAACCCTCTGATTATCTTGCATGTTTCAATAAAATCACCTCTCAACCTTCTTCTCTCTCACGGAAACAGCCTCAGGTCCCTCAGCCTTTCCTCGTAAGACCTTCCCTCCATATCAGGCAACATCCTAGTAATTCTCCTCTGAACCCTTTCTAAAGCTTCCACATTCTCCCTATAATGTGCTGACCAGAACTTTACACAGTACTCCAAATATGGCCACACCAGAGTTTTGTATAGCTGCAGCATGATCTCATGGTTTCCTCTACTAATAAAAGCTAACACACCGTATGCCGTCTTTACAACCCTATCAACCTCGGTGGCAACTTTCACTCTATGTATCTGGACACCAAGATCTCTCTGCTCATCCATACAACAAGAATTGTACCATTAGCCCAGTACTCTGCATTCCTGTTACTCCTTTCAAAGTGAATCACCTCACACTTTTCCGCGTTAAATTCCATTTTCCATCTCTCAACCCAGCTCTGCAGCTTATCTATGTCTCTGGAACCTACAACATCCTTCATCACTATCTACAACTCTACCAACCTTAGTGTCATTCGCAAATTTATTAACCCATCCATCTATGCCCTCAGCCAGGTCATTTATAAAAATGACAATCAACAGTGGACTCAAAACAGACCTTTGCGGTAACCGACTAGCAACTGAACTCCAGGATGAATATTTCCCATCAAGTACCATCTCCTGTCTTCTTACAGCTAGTCAATTTCTGGTCCAAACCGCTAAATCACCCTCAACCCCATGCCTCCATATTTTGTGCAATAGCCTACCATGGAGAACCTTATCAAACGCCTTATTGAAATCCATATACACCACATCAACCACTTTGCCCTCATCCACTTATTTGATCACCTTCTCATAGAACTCAATAAAGTTTGTGACCTACCTTTCACAAAATTGTGTTGATGATCCCTAATCAACTTATTCCTTTCTAGATGATTATAAATCCTATCTCTTATAACCATGTCAAACTCTTTTACCCACAACTGAAGTAAGGCTTACAGGTTTATAATTCCCAGAGTTGTCTCTTCTTCCCTTCTTGAACAAGGGAGCATTTGCTATCCTCCAGTCTTCGGGCACTATTCCTGTAGGCAATGACAACATAAAGTTCAAAGCAAAAGGCTCAGCAATCTCCTCCTTGGCTTCCCAGAGAATCCTGGGATAAATCCCATCCAGCCCAGGGGACTTATGTATTTTTACACTTTCCAGAATTGCTAACACCTCCTCCTCATGCACCTCAATCCCAACTAGTCTAGTAACCTGTATCTCTGTATTCTCCTCAACCAGACTGTCCTTTTCTTGTGTGAATATTGACGAAAAGTATTCATTTAGTGCTTCCCCATCCCCTCTGACTCCACGCACACCTTCCCACTACTATGTTTGATTGCCTTAATCCTATCTCATCAATCTTTTATTCCTGATTGTAGAAAGCCTTAGGGTTTTCCTTGATCTGAACCACCAATGACTTCTCATGTCCCCTCCTGGTTCTTCTTGGCTCTCTCTTTAGGTCTTTCCTGGTTAACTTGTAACTCTCAAGTGCCCTAACTGAGCCTTCACATCTCATCCTTAAATAAGCCTTCTTCTTCATCTTGACAAGAGATTCAACTTTCATAGTAAACCACGGCTCCCGCACTCGACAAACTCCTCCCTGCCCAACCAGTACATACTTATCAAGAATCCACAGTAACTATTCCTTGAATAAGCTCCACATTTCAAGTTTATTAACGAAAGCTGATGATAGTCTCTTTTATTCCCTTTAAAGAAAATGCCCATCCCCTGCAGTTTCCTTCCCTGACATATGCATCCTAAATCTTGCCTAATCGCATCATAATTGCTTTTCCCCCAGCTCTAACATTTGCCCTGTGGTACATACATATCCTTTTTCATCAGTAAACATAACTGAATTGTGGTCGCTATCATCAAAGTGCTCACCTACCTCCAAATCTCACACCTGGCTGGGTTCATTACCCAGTACCAAATCTAATCTGGCTGCGCCCCTTGTTGGCCTGTCTACACAAAATTCAGGATAAAAGCAAATTACTGTGGATGCTGGAATCTGGCTGAACTTGTTCTTTCTCTCAACAACTTTTCCTTCAACTCATCCCATTTTCTCCAAATCAAAGGTGTAGCAATGGGTACCCACATGGGTCCTAGCTATGCCTGCCTTTTCATGGGACATGTCTTGTTCCAGGCCTACGCAGGCCCTCTCCCTCAACTGCTTTATCAATACATCGATGACTTTTTCGGTGCAGCTTCATGCTCTTGTCCTGACCTGGAAAAATTCATAAATTTTGCTTCCAGTTTCCACCACCTTCACCTGGTCCATCTCCGACACTTGCCTTCCTTTCCTTGACCTTTCTGTCTCCATTTCCGGCAATAGTCTATCCACTAATATCCATTACAAGCCCACTGACTCCCACAGCTATTCTCACCCTACGTCCTGTAAGGACTCTATCCCTTTCAGCTCCTTCGCCTCTGCCGCATTTGTTCCGATGAGGCCACTTTCCAAAGTGGTGCTCTTAATGTGTGTTCCTTCTTCTCCAACCGTGGCTTCCCACCTACACATGTTGACAGGTTTTTGACAGCGTGCGGTCCATCTCCCGCGTCATGACCCTCACCCCCTCCCTCCCCTCTCAGAACAAGGATAGGGTCTGTCTTGTTCTCACCTTTCACCCCATCAGCCTTCACATGCAAAGAATAATCCTCCATCATTTTCGCCAACTCCAACACAACGCCACCGCTAAACACATCTTCTCTTCCCTCCCCCTGTCTGCATTTCACAGAGATCGTTCCCTCCAGGACAACCTAGTCCACTCCTCCATCCCACCTAACACCTCTCCCATCACACACAGCACCTTCCCATGCAATCTCAGAAGATGCAACACCTGCCCCTTTACCTCTTCCATGCTCACCATCCAAGGCCCCAGACACTCATTTCAGATTAAGCAGCGTTTCACTTGTACCTCTTTCAATTTGGTCTATTGCATTCATTGGTCCCAATGTGGTCTCCTCTCTATCGGAGAGATTAAACACGGATTGGGTGATCGCTTTGCTGAGCACCATCGATCTGTACGCAATCAGGTCCCGGACCTTCCTGTGGCTTGCCACTTCAACACACAATCCTGCTCCCCTGCCCACATGTCTGTCCTTGGCCTGCTGCAATGTTCCAGTGAAGCTCAACGCAAACTGGAGGAACAGCACCTCATCTTCCAACTAGGCACGTTACAGCCTCCCGGTCTCAACATTGAATTCAACAACTTTAGATGATAATCCCATCTCGACCCCTCTGTTTTCATTCTGTTCCGTGATTTTATTTCATTTATTTTTTTTTCACTGTTCTGTACCTCTTATTTCTTGATTGTCTCTCTCTCTCTCACTCCCCACTCTCTCATCACCCTTTCCTCTCCTCTTCCCCCTTTGCCACCCTTCTCCACTGTTTTTCATTTTGCCTCTGCCTCACCCATCCCCCCCATATTTTGTCACGTAGCACTGGCTTCATAGCACTTGATCATTCACAGCTCCTAATCTCCCTATAATCTCTCTGCGCACTGTCATTATCACCTCTTTCTTGCTACCTTTGCTTCTGGAGCCATGACTCACCTTCTCTCAGTTTAGTATAAATATCTCCCTATTTCTCCCTTTTTTGAGCTTTGACAAAGGGTCAGTTAGACTCAAAATGTCAGCTTTTTTCTCTCCTTACAGATGCTGCCAGACCTGCTGAGATTTTCCAGTATCATCTTTTGGCTACACAAAATTCAGATGGGTTTTTTGGGAGTGAAAGTCTTGGGAAATGGCCTTTGGATAGAGTTTTTAGGGATGGATATTTTACAGGGCTATTTGCATGTCTGTGGGTGATGGCTGGGGTGGAGTGTATTTTGGAGTCACTTCATGTGCTTGGAATTTAAGGTTGGTGAGGATTTTATGGCCTAGGGATTTTTGGGATAGAGATTTGGGAGAACTAGGAATCACAGAATCCCTACAGTGTGGAAGCAAGTCATGGAGTCCACAAGGATCTTCTGAAGAACTTCCCAGCCACTCCTTCCCATGGTCAATCCGCCAAACCTGCACGATTTTGGACTGGGGGAAGAAACACAAGGGGAGAATGTGGAAACTACGCTCGAGGGGAATTGAACCCGAGTCCCTGACACTGAGAGGCAGAAGGTGCTAACCACTGAACCATCATGTTACTTTTATGTAGATTAAAGTCACTCATGGTTATCTGAAGAAGTTTCCTCGATCTTTATGCTACATCCAAGTTGTTAACTGACAAGTAACATTCACAACACACAACTGCCAGACAATAACCATCTCCATCTCCCCTAACATGGCTAGTGTTAAAAAGACTCCAATGGAAGGAACGTTCTGGTAATCAAGCCCCGATCTCCACAAGCTGTGCCATTTGTGCAAATATTTTTAGTCAATATCAAAAATAACCAAATTATTTTTATTATTATTATTTAGAATAAAAGAGACTATCAGATTTCTTTAATAAACTCAAAAATAACTTATCTATCATAAAGAAAACTTATTAGAGTCATAGAGATGTACAACATGGAAACAAACCCTTACGTCCAACCCGTCCATGCCGACCAGATATCCCAACCCAAACTAGTCCCATCTGCCAGCACCTGGCGAGATATACCTCTAAACCCTTCCTATCCATATACCCATCCAAATGCCTCTTAAATGTTGCAATTGTACCAGCCTCCACCACTTCCTTTGGCAGCTCATTTTAGACACATACCACCCTCTGTGTGAAAAAGTTGCCCCTTAGGTATCTTTTATTTCTTTCCCTCTCACTTTAAATCTATGCCCTCTAGTTCTGAACTCCCTGACTCCAGGGAAAAGATTTTGTCTATTTACCCAATCCATGCCCTTCATAATTTTGTAAACCTCGACAAGGTCACCCCTCAGCCTCCGATGCTCCAGGGAAAACAGCTCCAGCTTGTTCAGCCTCTCCCTATAGCTCAAATCCTCCAACTCTGGCAACATTCTTGTAAATCTTTTCTGAAACCTTTTAAGTTTCACAACATCTTTCCGATAGGAAGGAGACCAAAATTACACGCAATATTCCAACAGTGGTCTAACCAATGTCCTGTACAGCCGTAACATGACCTTCCAAGTCCTGTAATCAATATTCTAATGAATAAGGAAAGCATACCGAACGCCGCCTTCACTATCCTATCTACCTGCGACTCCACTTTCAAGGACCTATGAATTTGCACTCCAAGGTCTCTTTGTTCAGAAACACTCCCCAGGACCTTACCATTAAATGTATAAGTCCTGCTAAGAATTGCTTTCCCAAAAATGCAGCACCTCGCATTTATCTGAATTAAACTCCATCTGCCACTTCTCAGCCCATTGGCCCATCCGGTCAAGATCCTGTTGTAATCTGAGGTAACCTTCTTCGCTGTCCACTACACCTCCAATTTTGGTGTCATCCGCAAACTTACTAAGTGTACCTCTTATGCTCACATCCAAATCATTTATATAAATGACAAAAAGTAGAGGACCCAGCACCGATCCTTGTGGCACTCCACTGGTCATCTTTGAGCCAGTGCTGTATCCAAATGGCTAATTCTCCCAGTATTCCATGAGATCTAACCTTGCTAATCAGTCTCCCATGGAGAACCTTGTAGAACTCCTTACTGAAGTCCACATAGATCACATCTACCGCTCTGTCCTCATCAATCCTCTTTGTTACTTCTTCAAAACAACTCAATCAAGTTTGTGAGACATGATTTCCCAAGCACAAAGCCATGTTGACTATCCCTAATCAGTCCTTGCCTTTCCAAGTACATGTATATTCTGTCCCTCAGGATTCCCTCCAACAACTTGCCCACTATCGACGTCAGGCTCACTGGCCTAGAGTTCTCTGGCTTGTCCTTACCACCCTTCTTAAATAGTGGCACCACGTTAGCCAACCTCCAGTCCTCCGGCACCTCCCCAGTGACTATCGATGATACAAATATCTCAGCAAGAGGCCCAGCAATCACTTCTCTGGCTTCCCACAGAGTTCTCGGGTACACCTGATCAGGTCCTGGGGCCTTATCCACTTTTATGCGTTTCAAGACACTTCCTCCTCTGTAATATGGACATTTTGCAAGATGTCACCATCTATTTCCCTACAATCTATATCTTCCATATCTTTTTCCACAGTAAATACTGATGCAAAATACTCATTTAGTATCTCCCCCATTTTCTGTGGCTCCACACAAAGGCCACCTTGCTGATCTCTGAGGGGTCCTATTCTCTCCCTAGTTATCCTTTTGTCCTGAACGCATTTGTAAAAATTCTTTGGATTCTCCTTAATTCTATGTGCCAAAGCTTTCTCATGTCCCCTTTTTGCCCTCCTGATTTCCCTCTTAAGGATACTCCTACTTCCTTTATATTCTTCTAAGGATTCACTTGATCTATCCTGTCTATACCTGACATATGCTTCCTTTGTTTTCTTAACCCAACCCTCAATTTCTTTCGTCATTCTTCTTTTGGATGTACATGGAATAGTATAGGTTAGATGGGCTTCAGATTGGTATGACAGGTCAGCGCAACATCGAGGGCTGAAGGGCCTGTACCTTCAATGTTCTAAAAAAAAGGAAAAACTGGATATCAATGAAGCTATATTCCAAAATTAAACTGTGTTCCATTAATCCCAAACACATTCACAGGACAAACAAATTACAGTTACACAGAGCTGCTATGGTGTTAAAAAAGAGGAAACAAAAAGTCTAAACTCAAAGGACAAAACAGAATAACTTCTCAAGTTTTCCTAAGGTTCTTGTTGACCAGATCAAAATACTGAGGAAAATCTTCAGCTGAGATTTGAAGAAAGTTAGACTTTGGTGCTTGCTATCATGGATCATGAGGTAGTCAGAGAGATTGATTTTTCTTATATACTCTTTTACAAACAAAAACAAAAAAGTTATAAAAGTACAAAATACAGAAAAATAGAAATACGACTTTATTATATTAAGATAATGTTAACAATAAACTACCTACTACTCTTCGAGATACAATCATCTCATATTTACTTTCCTTAACCCAAGTTAAAATAAACTCAAATTAAATGAAATAGTATTAAATTATATGACTGCCCACTACAGTCCGTGGACTCCCCCCCCCCCCCCACCCCCCCACCACGAGAGGAAGAAGCCCATTGAATGTACAGTTCAATGTGTGGCAAATGGAAAAAAACACAGACTTTATCAAATCTTAAAACTATTAAAACTAACCACTACTCTTAACTTGAACAAATAAATACAAAAACCACAATTCTCCAGAGATTTCCCCCCTTGCCCATAGGGGGCATTCACCCCCAACCTTACAACCGTCCTGGCACCTTTCAGTTAAGGCTGCGCCCCAAACCCAGGCAATGGGGGAAAAAATGTTATTTACACTCCTGCAAGTTACAACAATGGACACATTCCCTTTCCATATCTCAACCCCACACCAAAGATGTAATCACCCGTCAGCCAGACAAACAGAACAGCAACCCTGAGAGCCACCTCTTAAGGAACACAGCCAGGTTCTCGCCCTCCTTACGCCCTGGGAGACCAACAACATGGAAGCTTTTTTCTCCAAAATCGATTTTCGAGATTGTCGAACTGTTCCAGCAAGGCTCGAACTTGGCCTTCCAAGGTTTGGACCTACCCCTCAGAGTTCTCCGTCACGGTCTCCGAAGCCGCAGTCCTTTGCTTGACCACTTCCATGCGTTGATCCAATGCCCGAATCTACTGTTCATGCTTTGTTAGCATGGCAGTAATCGGTTGCAGCATGTTTCAATTTTTTTCACAGATTTTTGAGAACTTTGTGTGTAGGTGCTCCTGCTCCCACCAAGGTTAAAGGCACTGTGACAGGAGTCGAAGCAGCAGCTAAGGATGCACCTGACACAGCAGGGGAGTGCTCAGCCTGCTGCACTCCCCTAGCTGCCTTACCTTTAAGTGTCTTTATTTCGATTCCAAAACAGCCAAAGCCAAATTTAAAGGGTTCTAGGTGCTCTGCCTGTTTATACTGAAAAGTTTTTTCAGGGGTGGCTAATGGGGAGGAGGTGTTAGAGCCACCTTGCCTGGGGTCTTGCACAGAGCCCAACATTGCAGACTTTTTAGATTGCTGCCATCTTGAATCTCCAGAGAGATTGATCTCAGGTTCTCAAATATTTCACTGAGGATATGGGTCTCACATTTTCAGGAGGGAGAGACAGTTTTGATTACTGCAAGCTTTGGAGTGATTAATCTTCTACTGAACTGGTCTATAGAAACCAACTTCCGAAAAATGTTGCTAGGTAATCTTCAGCACTTATGCCCCATTTCTTAAAACCAAGTTTAACCAGCAATTAAAGGATTGAACCTCATGTCTTACGTCTCAAAAGCTTTCTGTGTCTCCTTTCCAGTTACTTGCCTTTTCCTTAATGAGCTGGTGAATCGAAGCTTACATTACTATTGAATCATTACAAGAAATGACACATCCCTTCAAAACCTTGGTAAACTCTTTTAATCCAGAATCTCCAAACAGTTCCTTGATCCAGTTCCTCATGGTCCTTAAATATACATACATATTCTCAACATCATCCACATAATGCAGTGTGTTAACTTACCAAGGCTACTTCAACAGTTACTTCTAAACTTATAACTTGTGCCACCTAGAATAACAGCTGCAATTTCTTCTCGACAATATCTCAAGTTGGATTTATGTTGCTGTTTAAACCATAGAACTGCCAACGTAACACCACTGAGAGACTAACTTCACCACATATCAGTTCACATAGTAACTGAGGCCAATTATAGATGGTCAATTAATGCTGGTCTTGGCAGTGAATGAATTTTGTGAATGAATGAAATAAAAAAAAACAGGTGTCAATTGTATTTAGAAGTATGTTAATGGTGTCAGATCTTTCCCTGTCTCGCTACCACACATTCTCAAAGAAAATGGAACATGTATTGAAACAGGAGCTTACTAAAATTTCTATTTAATCCCTTCTCATCCCTGGTTGAATAGTTGCACCTCATGCACATGAGCAACGTTCAATCAGTGTCAAATTATAAAGGACAATTTATCCAACTATGAACTTTGTTACAGTCGATTCTCATTCCTTCTTGGTGTTTAAGAATAAGGAGAGGAATTCTGTCTGATTTTTTTCCCACTTGTCTTTACCCTTAAACAGAAATCAACTGTAACTCTTTCTCATCATTCCAGTTAAGACCCACCCAACACAGAGATCTGATCAATCAACTGTTAATAAAAACATCTTAAGCCACTCCTGAAAGATTTGATGAAGTTTTGTTTGAATCAGTTAAGGAAGGAGAGATGCAGAGTGAACAACATTGTAACACTGTGCTCTCTTTAAATGCATGAATCATTAACATCCCATTAGCATCATTGGCTGTCTCAGATGAGAATAATTCACTTCCACTCTGAGGGTGAGTCTTTTGGCAGCTATACATGCTGATACAGCTACTGCAGGCTCTGTTACACTAGCGACAGGTTGTTGTTGTGGGAGGGGGTGGGTGGTGCATTGGTGTGGCCGCACACTCCTTATGCTGTTTTCACCTGGCTTCTGCTTTTCCCTGACGGAAAGCCTTGAGATGCTCCTCCTTCACTCTGGACACTCTTGAGCCAGTGATATCCAGATGTCAATGGGAATGCTGCACTTCACCAGTGAGGCCTTGAGGGTATCACTGAAGCACTTCTTCTGTCCCTCTGGTGCTCGTCTGCCATTTCAGAGCTGGGGGTGGAGCCCCTGCTTGGAGAGTCACGTGTTGGTCATGGAGACGACGTGCCCAACCAGCCTTAACGCTAGGGATGTTGGGCTGGTCAAAGATGCTGGTGTTGGTCCATCTTTCTTTTCAGCAGATTCACAGGATCTTGTGCAAGCAGTATTGATGGTACTGCTCTAGACCTTGAGGTGTCTGCTGTAGACAGTCCACATCTTAGAGGACTATAGGCGGGTAGGACCATTGCAGCTCTGTAAACCATGAGCTTGGTGTCGGATTTGACATTGTTGTTCTTGAACATCCTTTCCCTTCACATTCCAAACCCCTCTGATGATAAATCAATGCTTGTTAACATAGAAACAAGGAATTCACAAAATCTTTCTACATTCAGTTAGTCAACCAACTTAAAATTCCACCAGTGTTTTTTAATACCTTTGCACTTTGTGCCACTGAAATTATATTTTTTAATCATAAATTCTTGTTTCTTTCCTGTTTCATGGAGGAGGAGGAGAGAACTAAAATGGATGTACAATGGTCAAGTTGGATTTCCTTGTGGAACTGCAGCGAGAGCATAATGGAAGGAGCTTTACATCAGACCTGGTTTGGGATTAGCAGCATTCAGTACCTGAATTATAGTCAAGTGAATGTGCATGCCAAAATAAATGACATTTTTTGCTTGACCCCAATTAGAATCACAAAATTCAACCAATCAGAATGTTTAAAGAATAAATAACGTTTGGTGAAAAAAGCATAGAACCCCAAATGCTGGAAATCTGAAACAAAAACAGAAATAGCTGGAGAAATTCAGTAGGTCTCCCTGCACTCATGGAGAAAAAGCAGAGTCAATATTTTGGATCCAGTGACCCCTCTTCAGAACTGATTGTAGCTAGTACCGCTGATGAAGGATGGAGGGGAATGTGTGTATGGTGATGGAATCCCATTAAAGGTGACAGAATTTGCAAATTATGATCTTTTGAATGTGGAAGCGGGTAGGATGGAAAGCAAGGACCAGTGGACCTTATTGTTGTTGCTGTGAGGGCAGAAGTGCAGGAAATGGATCTGACATGATTAAAGGCCCAGTCGACCACAAGAAAGCTTGGTTGATTAGATTAGATTAGATTACTTACAGTGTGGAAACAGGCCCTTCGGCCCAACAAGTCCATACCGACCCGCCAAAGCGCAACCCACCCATACCCCTACATTTACCCCTTACCTAACAGTATGGGCAATTTAGCATGGCCAATTCACCTGACCCGCACATCTTTGGACTGTGGGAGGAAACCGGAGCACCCGGAGGAAACCCACGCAGACACGGGGAGAACGTGCAAACTCCACACAGTCAGTCGCCTGAGTCGGGAATTGAACCCGGGTCTCAGGCGCTGTGAGACAGCAGTGCTAACCACTGTGCCACTGTGCCGCCGTTGAGTAAATATGTAGACATTTTGAGGTCCCCATATGGAAGATGGCATCATCAGAAAAGATGCAATGGAGATGGAGAAACTGAAAGAATGGAATGGAGTTGTTACAGGAAGCAGGTTGCATCGCCAAAGTAACTGTGGGAGTTGGTAGGCTTGTAAATGGTTATTTAGAACACAGAACATAGAATAGTACAGCATGGTGCAGACTTTCAGCCCTCAATTTTGTGACGACCTTTTACCCTATTCTAAGATCAAACTAACCTACATGCCCTTCATTTTACAATCATCCATGTGCCTATCCAAGAGTCACTCAAATGTCCCTAATATATCTGACTCTACTACCACTACTGGCAGTGCATTCCATGCACCCATCACTCTCCTCGTGAAGGCCATTTCCACCCTGAAAAAAAATCTCTGGCTATCCAATCTATCACCTTGTACACCTCTATCAAGTCACCTCTCCTCCTTCTTCGCTCCAGTGAGAACAGCCCTAGCTCCCCCAACCTTTCTTTATAAGATCTGTCCTCCAGTGCAGGCAGCATCCTGGTAAATCTCCTCTGCGCCCTCTCAAGATCTTCCACATCCTTCTTATAATGAGGTGACCAGAACTGAACACAATATTCTGTGTGGTCTAACCAGGGCTTTATAAAGCTGCAGCATAATCTCATAGCTTTTAAACTCAATCCTCTTGCTAATGAAAGCCAACACAACATAAGCCTTCTTAACAACTCTGCCACTCAATTTGGGTGGCAACTTTGACATATCTATGGAAGTGGACTCCAGGATCCTTCTGTACCTCCATACTGCCAAGAATCCTGCCTTTAACCCTGTAATCTGCATTCAAATTTGACCTTCGAAAATGAAACACTTCACACTTTTCCAGGTTGAACTCCATCTGCCACTTCTCAGCCCGGCTCTGCATTCTGTCAATGTCCTGTGGCAACCTGCAACAACCCCCCACACTATCCACAACTCCTTTGTGTCGTCGGCAGACTTATTAACCTTCCACTTTCTCATCTTAGTCTTTTAAAAAAAATCACAAAGAGCAGAGGTCCCAGAACAGATCCCTGTGGAACACCACTAGCTTTCCATCAACTACCACCTTCTCTGTCTTCCATGGGCCAGCTAATTCTGTGTGCAGACAGCCAAATTTCCCTGTATCCCATGCCTCCTTACTTTCTGATGAGCCTACCAAGGGGAGACTTATTAAACACCTTGCTAAAATCCATATACACCACATCCACTGCTCTACCTTCATCAATGTGTTTTGTCACATCCTCAAAGAATTCAATGAGGCATGTAAGGCATGACCTGCCCTTCATAAAGCCATGCTGACTATTTCTAGTCAAGCTATGCTTTCCAAATAATCATAAATCCTGTCTCTCAGAACCCTCTGCAATAAAATTGTCCACCATCGACGTAAGACTGACTGGTCTATAATTCCAGGGTTATCCCTATTCCCTTTCTTGAACAAGGGAATAACATTTGCCACCCTCCAGTCATCTGTTACTACTCCAGTGGACAGTGAAGACACAAAGGTCATTGCCAAAGCCGCAGGAATCTTTTCCCTCGCTTCCCTTAGTAACCTTAGGTATATCCCATCTGGCCCAGGAGACTTAACTATCCTCATGTTTTTCAAAATTTCCAGCCCATCCTCTTTCTGAACATCAATCTTTATGAGCATATCAGCCTCTTTCATGCTGTCTTCACAAACAACCAGGTCCCTTTCACTAGTGAATACTGAAACAAAGTATTCATTAAGGACTTCCCATACCTCCTCTGATTCCAGGCACAGGTTCCCTCCATTATCCCTGATTGGCTCTACCCTCACTCTGGCAATCCTCTTGTTGCTTATGTAAGTGGAGAATGTCTTGGGGTTTACCTTAGTCCTATCCACCAAGGCTTTTTCATGCCCTCTTCTAGTTCTTCTAAGTCCGTTGTTCAGTTCCTCCCTGGCTACCTTGTAACCCTCCAGAGCCCTCTTTGATCCTTGCTACCTCAACCTTAAATAAGCTTCCTTCTTCCTCTTGACTAGATGTTCCACATCTCTCGTCATCCAAGGCTCCTTAACCATACCATTCCTTCCTTGTCTCAGTGGGACAAACCTATTCAGCACTCGCAGCAAGTATTCCCTCAACAATTTGCACATTTCTGTTGTACATTTCCCTGAAAACATCTGTTCTCAATTTATGCTCCACAGTTCCTGCCTAATAGCATTGTAATTCCTCCTTCCCCAATTAAATACTTTCTCATACTGTCTACTGCCATTCCTCTCATGACTATGGTAAAGGTCAGGGAGTTGTGATCACTATCACCAAAATGCTCTCCCACTGAGAGACCTGACACCTGTCTTGGTTCATTGCCAAGCAGATTTATCCCCAGAAATGGAAACACAGCTATTGAGCAAGGGAAAAGATGAGTCAGAAATGAAGGTGGAGGTAAGGGACGAATGGAAAATGGAAGCAAAATTGATAAATTTTGCCAATTCCTGATGACAGAGGAAAGCAGCACAAACAATGTCATCGATATACTGGAGAAAGAGTTGTGAGGAGGGACCTGAGTAGGACCGGAACAAGAAAAGTTCCACAAATCCCACAAAGAGTCCAGCATAAGGATGATCCATAGCCATACCTTAGATCTGAAGAAAGTGAGAGAAGTTAAAGGGTACATTGTTCAAAGCGAGGATGAGCATGGCCAGGCAGAGGAGGGCGGTGTTGCAGGTGGATGGTTCAGGCCTTCTTTCCAGGAAATGTTAAGTTCTTTTTCTCCTGAGATTCCTACGCACGTGATGCAACTGCAACACACCAACCTCTGTGAACAATATCCAAATTTATTAAGCACAGTACTGTACAAGCTTTGGAGAAACCCTGAACACTCCTCACTATGCTTGTGAGGCATGTCCGGAGAAGCTCTCTGAACAAAGAAAACAGTTCTTCCTTTTTATAAAATCTTTATGTCACAGTTAGTAATGCCCACAACACAACCCCAAGCCATTCCCCCCTCCCCCCAGTCACATGCTCCTCAAGATACAATGCACTGACCACCTCACCTCCAGAATCAATATCATGTAAATCATCCCTTATTGGGCAGATCTGGGTGAATTGCATTTTTATTTACCTACAGGGAGTAGTTAGAATTCCAACTATATTGTTTTTATTGGTTTCTGAATAGGGGATAAAAACAATGTATATCATCCCTGAATGGCAAGGGATGGGAATGTAAACCTCCCACATTACATCTATAAGATAAAGACACACCACCTTACCCCGGGGCATTCAATTTCCTGCAGGTCAGCAGAGCAAATTAACTCTTTAATATCGCAGAACGGTGAAGCCTAAGTTCAAGCTGTCAGTGGATAAACATGTAGAGCGATTGCATGTCCATGGTGTAGAGGAGGTGGCTGGTCGGCAAAAGTGGAAATTTTGAAACTGGCAGGAAACATCAGGTGAATTATGGATCTAAGTGGGAAGGGGATGGACAAGGGGAATAAATAATCAAGTTAAGGTAGGAGGAAATAAGTTTCATGGGGCAGGAACTTGCAGAAACAATGGGTCTGCCTGGGTAGTCTTGTTTATGGGTTTTGGAAAGAAGATAGAAGCAGATAGTACAGAGATGGGGTAGCATGAGCTGGGAGGCTGTGGGAAGGAGATCCACAAATGGGATCATTTTTACCTGATTAGCTAAGTTTCAATTTGATTTGATTTTATTATTGTCATATGTCCTGAGATACATTGAAAAATATTGTTTTATGTGCTATCCAGGCAAATCATATTATCCATAAGTACATCAGGTAATAGAATAGAATACAGAATATAGTGTTACAGCTGCAGAGAAGTATCAACTTTAATATGTGAGGTCTGTTCAAAAATCTATAACAGTTCAAAAGAAGCTGTTCTTGAATCTGTTGGCATACGTTTTCAAACTTTTATATCTTCTACCTAATGGAAGAGGGTGGGAGGTGTTTAATTATTTTGGATGCTTTCCTGAAACAGTGGGAAATATAGACAGAATTAATGGATTTTCTTCAAAGTGTCTGTTTTTTGTTACTGTGCATTGAGAGAAGGGGCTTTTAGTTCCATTTCATTAGCAACAATCTGGTTGGATAAGAAAAGTTACACTAAAACGGACTATTGGATTAGGAGTTGCATGATTGCAATGTGTACCTATGTAGATATATATAAAATACATATAGGGGATGACTCCAGTTCTATCTTACAACAACTGGGATTCTGGAATAGAAAGAGCAGGAATTTCTCCCCATAATCTTGGTCACTGTTTATCTTTTAACCAACATCACTAATAAGAAACAGATCATCAAAGTCAAAGCATGATGGTTAGAAATGACCAGTGTCTGCCATTGGTGTGGTATGAATGTCATTTGTCAGCCCAAGCCTAGATATTGTCCAGAACTTGTCGCATTTGAACATGGACTGCTTCAGTATCTGAGGAATCATTGTACATGTATCAGCAAACACTAGATCAGTATTTCTTGCCCATCCCAAATTGCCCAGAGGTCAGTTAAGAGTCTACCACAATGCTATGGATCTGACGTCACATGTTGGTCAGACCAGCTAAAGACAGATTTCCCTCCCTAAAGAACCACAAGGTTTTTTACAACAATCAAGAACAGTTTCATAGTTACCATAAGACCCTGAATTCCAGATTTTTATTGGTTTCAAATACCATTATCTATCATGGTGTATTTGAATCCACATCCTCAGAATTACCTGGTTCTCTGGATTAATAGCTAATTCTAGCAGTAATACCACTGGGTCATTGCCTCTACTTTTGAACTTATTATGGAGTGAAGCTCATTGATGAGATTTTCAAAAATATTTGGGCCTAGGTTACTATCCTGTGAAAGTCTTGCATACATGTAATAAAACCAAAAGAGAAAATGCTGGAAAATCTCAGCAGGTCTGGCAGCATCTGTAAGGAGAGAAAAGAGCTGATGTTTCGAGTCTAATTGACCCTTTGTCAAAGCTAAAAAAAGGGGAGAAATAGGAGGTATTTATACAAGGCTGAGAGAAGGTGAGTCATGGCTCCAGAAGCAAGGGTAGCAATAAAGAGTTGATAATGACAGTGTACAGAGAGATTATAGGGAGATTAGGAGCTGTGAATGACCTAGGCTGAAGCCAGTGCTATGTGACAAAATATGTGGGGGATGGGTGAAGCAGAGACAAAATGGAAAACAGGGGAGAAGGGTGGCAAAGGGGGAAGAGGAGAGGAAAAAGGTGATGAGAGAGTGGGGAGTGAGAGAGAGAGAGACAATCAAGAAATAAGAGGTACAGAACAGTGAAAAAATTTTTAAAAAGATAAATAAAATAAATGAAATAAAATTATCTGAAGTTGTTGAATTCAATGTTGAGACCGGGAGGCTGCAATGTGCCTAATCGGAAGATGAGATGCTGTTCCTCCAGTTTGCGTTGAGCTTCACTGGAACATTGCAGCAGGCCAAGGACAGACATGTGGGCATGGGGGCAGGATCGTGTGTTGAAGTGGCAAGCCTTAGGAAGGTCCAGGTACTGATTGTGTACAGACCGAAGGTGCTCAGCAAAACGATCACCCAGTCGGCGTTTTATCTCTCCGATATAGAGGAGACCACCTTGAGAGCAACAAATGCAATAGACCAAATTGAAAGAGGTACAAGTGAAACGCTGCTTAATCTGAAATAAGTGTCTGGGGCCTTGAATGGTGAGCATGGAAGAGGTAAAGGGGCAGGTGTTGCACCTTTTGCGATTGCATGGGAAGGTGCCATGTGTGATGGGAGAGGTGTTAGGTGTGATGGGAAGGTGCCGTGTGTGATGGGAGAGGTGTTAGGTGTGATGGAGGAGTGGACTAGGTTGTCCCGGAGGGAACGATCTCTGTGGAATGCAGACAGGGTGAGGGAAGGGAAGATGTGTTTAGTGGTGGTGTCATGTTGGAGTTGGCGAAAATAGCGGAGGATTATTCTTTGCATGTGAAGGCTGGTGGGGTGAAAGGTGAGAACAAGAGAGACCCTATCCTTGTTAAAACTCGTCCATGCATACATGTCCTGCAGATGAGATGACTGACCTCTAAATATCACGATCATCCTTCTTTGTCCTAGATATGAATCGAACCAGAGGAGTTTTTTCTAACTGATTCACACTGAGTTGCTTTGTTAGGATTCCTTTATGTCACACTTGGTTAAATATGGCCTTGATGTCACTTTACTCTCACCTCTGGAATTGAGCTCTTTGGTCCACATGTAGACCAAGGCTGTAATGAACATAGAACATAGGAAAATACAACGCAGTACAGGCCCTTTGGCCCTCGATGCTGCACCAACCCAAGCCCACCTAACCTACACTAGCCCACTATCCTCCATATACCTATCCAATGCCCGTTTAAATACCCATAAAGAGGAAGAATCCACCACTGCTACTGGCAGGGCATTCCATGAACTCACAACTCGCTGAGTAAAGAATCTACCCCTAACATCTGTCCTATACGTACCTCCCCTTAATTTAAAGCTGTGCTCCCTCATAATAGCTGACTTCATACGTGGAAAAAGGTTCTCATTGTCAACCCTATCTAAACCCCTAATTATCTTGTACACCTCTATCAAGTCACCGCTAAACCTTCTTTTCTCCAATGAAAACAGCCCCAAGTGCCTCAGCCTTTCCTCATATGATCTTCCTACCATACCAGGCAACATCCTGGTAAACCTCCTCTGCACCCGTAATGAGTCGAGAGTGTGGTGCTGGAAAAGCACAGCAGGTCAGGCGGCATCTGAGGAGCAGGAGAATTGATGTTTCGGGCAAAAGCCCTTCATCAGTAATGGGGCTGTGAAACAAGCGGGTGGAGAGATAAATGGGAGGGGAGTGAGGCTGGGGGGAAGGTAGCTGAGAGTGCAATAGGTAGATAGAGGTGGGGTGATGATAGGTCGGAACCAAATAGCCCTGGCAGAATCCAAACTGAGCATCAGAGAGCAAGTTATTTGGAAGTAAAAGCTACTTGATCACACTATTGATGACACCTGCCATTATTTTACTGATGATCAAGAGTAGACTGATGAGGTGGTAACTGGCCAGGTTGGATTTGTCCTACTTTTTGTGTACTGAGCATAGCTGGATAATTTTCCACATTGCCAGGTAGATGGCAGTGTTATAGCTGGACTAGAATAGTTTGGCATGGGCATGGCAAGTTCGGGAACACAAGGCTTCAAGACTGTTGGGCAGAATGTTATAGAGTCATAGGGATGTACAGCACGGAAAAAGACCCTTTGTTTAACTCGTCCATGCCAACCAGATATCCCAACCCAATCTAGTCCCACCTGCCAGCATCCGGCCCATATTCCTCCAAACCCTTCCTATTCGTATACCCGTCCAGATGCCTTTTAAATGTTGCAATTATACTAGCCTCCACCACTTCCTCTGGCAACTCATTCCATAGACGTACCACCCGCTGAGTGAAAAAGTTGCCCCATGATCTTATAGACCTCTATAAGGTCACCCCTCAGCCTTCGATGTTCCAGGGAAAACAGACCCAGCCTGTTCAGCCTCTCCCTGGAGCTCAAATCCTCCAAACCTGGTAACATCCTTGTAAATCTTTTCTGAACCCTCGCAAGTTTCACAACATCTTTCTGATAGGAAGGAGACCAGAATTGCTCGCAATATTCCAACAGTGGCCTAACCAATGTCCTGTACAGACGCGCCATGACCTCCCAACTCCTGTAGGAGAAAGTGAGGACTGCAGATGCTGGAGATCAGAGCTGAAAATGTATTGCTGGAAAAGTGCAGCAGGTCAGGCAGCATCCAAGTAACAGGAGAGTCGACATTTCGGGCATGAGCCCTTCTTCAGGAATCGTGAAGAATCGTGAAACGTCGATTCGCCTGCTCCTTGGATGCTGCCTGACCTGCTGCGCTTTTCCAGCAACACATTTTCAGCTCCCAACTCCTGTACTCAATACTCTGACCAATAAAAGGAAAGCATACTAAACGTCTTCTTCACTATCCTATCTACCTATGAATCCATTTTCAAGGAGCTACGAACCTGCATTCCAAGGTCTCTTTGTTCAGCAATACTCCCTAGGACCTTATCATTAAATGTATAAGTCCTGCTAAACCATGAACTTGGCAGTATCTCCTGCCCTTCAGTTGTATCTTGATATCATGTGAAATGAATTGGCTAAGCACTATGTGATGCTGGGGACTTCAAGAAGAGGCCAAGATGAATAATCTATTTGTTTCTAAGACTGCTACAAATGCTTCAGCCTTTTGCACAGATGACCACTCAGGATGGGAGCTTTGTGGAGTACTCTCCTTCATGGAGTTGTTTAAATGTCCATCACCATTTATAACTGGATGTGGCAGCCCTCCAGAGCTTAGATGTGAATGCTTAGATTTGCATTTGCGAGCTGGTTATGCGATTTGGTACACAGGTAGTCCTGCTTTGTAGCTTTATCAGGTTGACACTTTTAGGTATGCCAGGTGTTGCTCCTGGCATCCTTTCTTGCATTCTTTATCAATCAAAGATTGACTCCAGATGATTGGTAATGTTAGGATGGTAGCTATACTGTGCCATGAGATTAGATTGTGTTCAGAGTGTACTTCTGTTGTTGATGGCCCACAGCACCTCATGGTTGTCTTGTCTTGAATTGCTACATCTATTCAAAGTCTATATCATTTAGCAAAGTATAGTGTCACATAACATGATAGAAGGTATTATTATGAATTTGGGAATTTGTCTTCACAAGGACTGTTCAATGGTTAGTCTTACTGAGACTGTCATGGACAAATGCATCTGCAGCAGGTAGATTGATGAGAATGAGGTAAAGTAATTAATCAGACTTGACCAGCTCAGTCAGTAGTGGTGCTACCAAGCCACTCTTGGTGAGGAAGTGCCCTACCTGGAGTGCTTTCAGCACCCTTGCATCGCTCAGTACTTCCATTAACATGTTGGATCACTAATCCACCAGCTAGGAGATTAGCAGGGGTGGGGGTGGGGAAGGTTTGTGTAGTGATCAGCATGTGGTTTTCTTACCCATTCTTGATCTAATGCCATGGAGACTTCATGGGATCTGGAGTGAATGTTTAAGATTCAACTTCCTCCTGATTATATACCACTGTCCTGGTGATGGTACAGAACATACTCAGGGATCGTGATGGTATTTCCTGGGACACTGTTTGTACAGCATACTTGTATGAATATGATTATGTCAGGTTGTTGGTTGCCTATCTAGGACAGTTCTGAGTTATAGCACTAGTCCCAGATGTTCATATGGAAGACTTTGCAGGTAGACAGGGCTGTGTGTGCCATTATCGGTTCTGGTACCGTAGTTGAGTCCAGCTGGTCCCAGTTTCATTTCATTCTTTCAACTCTGTAGCAGTTGATGCAACTAAGTGGCTTGCGAGGCCATTTCATAAGTAACTTAAGAGTCAAACACATATGGGACAGATCAGTAAGGACAGTAGCTTCCTTCCCTAAAGGACATGAGGCAAAATGTGTTATATAAAAGTGAATTGTTTCTATACAAATGATTTGATTTGTTTTTTTTACTGTCACATGTACTGAGATACAATGAAAAATGTTGTCTTACATGCTTTACAGGTAGATTGTACTATACAAATGCATCAGGGTAATAGAATAGAGTGCAGAGTACAGCATTACAGCTGCTGAGAGAGTTCAGCATTAACATTTAAGCGGTCCATTCAAAAGTTTGAAATAGAAGAAAATTGAATTATTACTGAGATTGAACTGACACGAGTGACAAAGCATTAACATCTGTCTATATGAATATAGCTGTTTTTTGAAAGTCATGATGGTGGAGAAATTTAATTTGCTGTTACTCTCCTCAGAGCCATCACATTGAGAAAATAAAGCTTCTATTTATATATGTTGCACTGTTTAGTATAGATTTACAGGTTGAAGGGTGACCTTAGAGTTTATAAAATCAATGAGAGGCATGGATAAAGGTGAATAGCAAGGGTCTTTTCCTGGAGGTAGGCAAGTTCAAAACTAGGGACCATACTTTTACAATGAGAGGAGAAAAATTTTAAAAAAGGACAGGAGAAACAACTTCTTCATACAGAAAAAGTGGACTGCCAGAGGAAGTGGTGAATACAGGTACAGTTACAACATTTAAAATACATTTGGATAAGTAGGGAAGATTTGGAGGGGCATGAAACAAACACAGGCAAGTAGGACTAATTTAGTTTGGGAACATGGTCAGTGTGGATGAATTGGACCAAAGTGTCTGATTCCATGCTGTGTGACTCTAGTATCTTTATAGCCAATTTGTACACAAACACTACAGCTTATTGACAAAAAGCAAATTCCCAAATGAAAGCAATGAGGTAAAGGATGTTATGTCTAGTATGTTGAGTTATAAAGTGTATTTAATTACATTATGTACTCTATGTCCCTTGTGGATACTGTTCAAGCTTATTATGTGCTCTGCCTCAGAAGTGTGCGATTGTGTTCAAATAACAACAGAAATCGGTGACTGCCGAAAATAGCCTCCTTGATTCAGCACTGCAAATGTGTTGCTGGTCAAAGCACAGCAGGCCAGGCAGCACCTCAGGAATAGAGAATTCGACGTTTCGAGCATAAGCCCTTCATCAGGATTCCTGATGAAGGGCTTATGCTCGAAACGTCGAATTCTCTATTCCTGAGATGCTGCCTGGCCTGCTGTGCTTTGACCAGCAACACATTTGCAGCTGTGATCTCCAGCATCTGCAGACCTCATTTTTTACTCCTTGATTCAGCACTGCAAGTAGCACAAGCTTGAGGCAGAATTGCAATCTCAAAATACAGTTCTTACTAGAGCCCCTTTATACAGTTCTTACATACACTAAAATTCCATTACAATGGAGATATATTTTTTAATCTATAGTACACAAAAGTTTGATGGCTTCTGTCCTGAGAGGCAGGAGATGGGTTAAAACGTGCTAAGTGCTGGCTGCTACTTCTGTTGAGATTAAGAGCGTCTGTCCAGTATCCTTCCATAATTAAGATGTTGTTAGTCTGTTTCTCTTTTAAAACAGTAAACGCTAGTAAAAAAAAACAGGGCCTAGATGCTCTAAGTTAGAAATTGACCTTGTACTTTTTAAGAGAATATTACACCGATTACCACAGCTGGATCGAGAGATTTGCTTACTAGTTGCCGGTGTGATTTTGTCGGTTCATGCAATTTCACTCAAGCACTGTTTTGACAGTTAGTTCGTTTCTATTATCCCTTTCAGAAACTATCAACTAACTGCCTTAAATAAAGTACTTAACAAGTACATACTAATTGGGAAAACTGTTTGGTGTTCTGAAATCTATTCAGGTCTGGGAGATGGTTGGCAAGGGCTGATTAATATTATAATGATTTATGGAGACAGGATTGCATGGATGGTATTATTCTGGACCATACACTTATTCAGGGGTAGCAAGGGCTGATAAGATATGAAAACGCATTAATGGGATTGTTTTGATTAGAAAAGGGTGTTTTTAATTTGGTCTATCTTATAATAGTAAAATATACTACAGAACCGCAGTTTTGTAAATTAAATGAGTGAAAGTGTTATAGTAGGGAATTATGAGTGAATGAAATGGGAACAGAGTGTTCGCTTGTGAGTGGGTTAGTAAATGAGTTATGAATGAAAAATAGTGTGTGGAAAATACAAAGTGCTTGTGAGTGGGTTCATGAAAAGACTTATAACACAATATCTCACAGAATTAATGTTTGTATCAATTTTGTAATTGTGAAATTTCCTATTTTGGAAAATAATTGAAGGTTTATACAGGGGTATTGGAGTTTTTAAAATGAACAAGATGACGAAAGAACATTAGAAAAGAGGGATAGGTTGAGAATTCAAACACAATCTCTAACCACTAATGCTAGACAATTAATTCATTCAGAATTGACTTTTAATGTTGTCATTTAGCAGGATAACTGATTTCAGATAGTTTACATTCGGGAAACTGACAGAATTTGTAAACGGCAATGCAATAGTCATATTTTCGGACTTTTTATTAGCACAGTCCGAATAGACAGGCAAAATGATTCATTAGAATATTCAAAACACCAATGAAATACATTAGGCACTTGCTTTCCTTTCTAGAATTATACTAAACCCAGTTATACATCACAACTCAATATGAACTATTTGAATGTTTCATAGCAAGATGGCAGATATTACAAATTTAACAATAGTCTTCCTCTTCAAAGACCATCAATAAATCAAGAGAAAACAGCAGATTCTTGGATATTGGACACACAAGGTTCATTCATTACTGGAGCAAATTTGAATCATAGGTTCTTGGAATAACAATTAAAATTATTTACCTTATCTGATGTCAAACTTGGAAATATGATGTGGAAAAAACATACTGAGTCAAATCCTGCATCAATTGGGATATTAGTCAAGAGTTTCTTATTATCCATTGATACCAGCAGTTTTTGAAATATCTGGAAAGTCCATCAATTGTAGCAGTGCTAGTCCATGGCTCAGACAATGCAGCAGCCAAAGCCACCACTGAGAAAAGTTTGGAAGAATTATCAAAGCCAACAATAGGATCAATGTATATTGTGGTATTCAAAGGGGTTGCTGAGTTGTTTTTTGAACCTTATACGTTCTGCTGGTGTTCATTTTGGGTTTGTAATCAACATAGAAATCACATTAACCTCCAAAGCCAACACTAGACAATGAGTTCTCAAATTGCCGCTCATTCAACCAGTGATGGTCGAGAAGACAATGCACCTCCTGAAGGTGATATTCCAATGCGTGGAGGATGTTGTCTTACAGAATACTTCAAATAGAATAAGAACAAAGGCCAGGAACAGGCCCTTCAACCCTCCAAGCCTGAGCCGATCCGAATTCGCTGTCTAATCCTTTTGTCCTAAGCATGTCTCCCTCTGCTCCCCACTTACTCATGAATTTGTCCAGACGCACCCTAAATGAATCTACCATGCCTGCATCTACTGGCAACATGTTCCAGATACCAACCACTCTAAGTACTTTGAGTGTATCCCCATAAATTTTGCACCTCTCATCTTGAACGTGTGACCTTTCGTTACTGAAAACCCTCACCCTGGGAAAAAGCTTATCTCTATCTACCCTGTCCATACCCTTCATGATTTTGTCAATCTCAGTCAGGTCCCCCCTCAATCTCCATTTTTCTAATGAAAACAATCCTAACCTACTCAACCTCTCTTCATAGCTTGCACCTTCCATATCAGGCAACATCCTCGTAAACCTTCTCTGCACCCTCTCCAAAGAGTCCACATCCTTTTGGTTATGTGACAATCAGAACTGCACACAGTATTCTAATTGTGGCCAAACCAAAGTCTTGTACAGTTTTAATATGACCTGTCACTCTTATACATAATACCTGTCAGATGAAGGAAAGCACACCATATGCCTTCTTGACCACTATCCAACTGTGCAGCCACCTTCAGGGTACAATGGATCTGAACTTCCAGATCTCTCTACCCATCAACATTTCCCAAGGCTCTTCTGTTTACAGTATAGTTTACTCTAGAATTAGACTTCCCAAAACGCATCACCTCACATTTGCCCAGATTGAACTCCATCTGCCACTTCTCCGCCCAACTCTTCAGACTATCTACATTCTCCTGAATTCTTTGACAGTCCCATATGCTTTCTGCTACTCCACCAATCTTCATTCATCTGCAAACTTGCTGATCAGACCAACAATGCCCTCTTCCCGATCATTTAAATAAGTCACAAACAGTGGCCCCAACACTGATCCCTGTGGAACACCACTGGTCACCTTCCTCCATTCCAAGAAACTCAATTGTGCTAACTTTCCTGTTATGAGGACATAAGAAAATGTTCAAAGTTTGTGAGAAGATTTGTAGCTCGGGTGCTCGTTGTGGTTCTGTTCGCCGAGCTGGGAGTTTTACTTGCTAACGTTTCGTCCCCTTTCTAGGTGACATCTTCAGTGCTTGGAAGCCTCCTGTGAAGCGCTTCTGTGCTGATTCCTCCGGCATTTATACTGGTTTGAATCTGCCGCTTCCGGTTGTCAGTAGCTGTCCGCTGCAGTGGCCAGTATATAGGGTCTATGTCGGTGTGTCTGTTGATCGAATTCGTGGATGAATTCACTCATCCACGAATTCGATCAACAGACACACCGACATAGACCCTATATACCGGCCACTGCAGTGGACAGCATCTGACAACCGGAAGCGGCAGATTCAAACCAGTATAAATGCCGGAGGAATCAGCACAGAAGCGCTTCACAGGAGGCTCCCAAGCACTGAAGATGTCACCTAGAAAGGGGACTAAACGTTTGCAAGAAAAACTCCCAGCTCGGTGAACAGAACCACAACAATAAGAAAATGTGTTTTAACCTGCAATTATGACCTGCTGTATCTGATTTTGGGGGATGCAAAGAAGAATTGGACAAATTCTGGATGGGTCAAAGTTCCACTGTCATGGAAGAAGGCAGGGTAATAGGATTGATTGGCTAATTCGTTAAAAAAGTAAGTCGTGATATGGTGGGCCAAATGGTCCCTATTAGGTGACACATAACTCAATGATTATAACTTCCCTCAATTACATTTACAAAGGAAACAAATAAAAGTAAAAATGCTGAAAATAAATCAGTAGGTCAGAAAGTGTCTAAGGAGAGAGAGAGAAAAACAGTTAAATGTTACAGGTCAATGATTTTTGTTAGAACTACAAACACTTAGGGATGTAATAGTTTTCAAACAAGTACAAAGGCAGGAAAAGCAAGAAAGAACAAGAACGGTATGTCGATAAGATAGTCTCTAAGATAGAGCAAGGCGGATGTGATTTTTTTAAAAAAAAAAATCTGTCTTGGGATGTAGACAGTCTTTGTTGCTCATCCCTATTTGCCCTGGAGAAATTGGCAGTGTGCCTGCTGATACACTCAGTGCAGTCAAGATAGGATTTCCAGGAATTTGGCCAAACGAAAGTGAAGGAACAATGGCATCGTTCCAAGCTAAAATTCTGGAACTCCCTCCCTAGCACCATTGTAACTGTAACCATACCAGACTGTAGCAGTCTAAAAAGCCAGCTCACCATTACCTTCTCAAAGGCAATTAGGTATACACAATCAATGCTGGTCTAACCAGCAAAGCTCCATATCCCAAATGAATAAAAACATTTAAAAATCACACAACACCAGGTTATAGTCCAACAGGTTTAATTGGAAGCACTAGCTGCCAGAGCGCTGCTCCTTCATCAGGTGGTTGAGCAGCGCTCCGAACGCTAGTGTTTCCAATTAAACCTGTTGGACTATAACCCTGGTGTTGTGATTTTTAACTTTATACAACCCAGTCCAACACTGGATCTCCAAAATCATGAAAAAAAAAATCAGGCTGGTTTGTGGCTTAATAGGGATCTTGTAGGTGGTGGTGTGCCCATTCATCTGCTGGTTTTCTACATTTAATGGTAGAGGTCACAGATTTGGAAAATGTTGATCAAGGACCCTTAATGAGTTGCTGCAGTCCATCTTGCAGATAGCACACACTGTCACAACTGTACACTGATTTTGGAGGAAGTGAACCGTGAAAGATGGATGCCAAACAAGTGGGCTCCTTTGTCCTGGATTTCGCTGAGCTTCTTGATTATTGTTGAAGCCACTCATTGTATTCCATGGCACACCTGATTTGAAGACGGTGGGCAGGTTTTGAGGAGTCAGGATGTGAGTTACTGGTTGCAGATCTTCTAGTTGTCTCATCTGCTCTAGGTCCAATTAATTTTGTAGTGAATGGCAATGCCTAAAATCTAGAAAGTGAGGGTTTAGCAACAGTAATGCCATTTATCTCCATTACCCTGGATTCCCTGACTGATTAAAAAAAAAGTCTATCTAAGCCTGATTGACCAAGCCTTTACAGACCTTTGCAGAAATGAATTCCAGATTCTTAACCTCAGAAGAAATTTTTCATCTGTGTTTTAAATGGGCAACTACTTACTCTGAGATTACACCCTCTGATTGTGGACTGTCCATCAAAACAACATTTCCATATCTATCCTCCAAGTATGTTTCAATTCAGTTGCCTCTCATACTTCAAAACTTCAGTGAGCACATATTCAACCTAATCAATTTCTCCTCATGAGATAGTCCTTCCATCCTCAGAACCAACTTTGCAAACTTTCTCTGGACTGTCTCCAATGTCAGTATATCCTTCCTTAGTTAAGAGAACCAAAGTATTCACAGTATTCCTGGCATGCTCTAACCACCACTTTGTATAGTTCTAGCAAGACTTTCCTATATTTATGCTCCATTCCCACTGAAATAACGGCTAACATTCCATTCTTCTTTCCTATTAGTCACCCAAACTTGTATGCTCATTTTTTTGTGATTTATGGACAAGTATTCACAAATCCCTTCTACTGTAACCTTTTGCAGTCTTTCTCCATTTAAATAATATTTAGTTTTTCTATTATTCCTGCAAAAGGACATGACGCTCTTATGCCAGCTATGCAGTCCTCCACATTCACATCCAGAATGGTATGTCACATGAATACCATTGCCATCAAGGCAGCATGTGTGACATTAGGTGAGCCAGAAAATAGATTTGATCTTCCTGAAAAATGTGGATTGCTGGGCAGCACGATAGGTCAGTGGTGTCTCTCAGCACCAGGGACCCAGGTTTTATTCTAGCCTTGGGAGACTGCCTGTGTGTGTAGTTTGCACATTTTCCCAGCATCTGCGTGGGTTTCCTTCTGGTGCTCCAGTTTCCTCTTACAATCCAAAGAGTGCAGATTAGGTGAACTGGCAATGCTACATTGCCTGTTGCACTCAGGGATGTGTGGGTTAGGTGCATTAGTCAGGTGTAAATGTAGGGTAGAGAAACAGGTCTGGGTGGGTTACTCTTCAGAGGGTTGGTGTGGGCTTATTGGTCTAAATGAACTGTTCCCAATCTGTAGGGGTTCCATGGTATTTGTGCGACATGAATGTTACTTATTGTTCACCAGACCAAACATGAACACCATTCAGATTTTGCTGAGTCTGGACATGGGTTGCTTTGGTATGAGTTGCAAATGGTGTTGAATACTGTACTAACAGCAAGCATACACGGCTGATGGAGGGAAGGTCATTGATTGAAGATTATTGAATCCAGGATACTTTCCTGTAAACTCCTGAATTGATGTCCTAGGGTTGAGATAGTTGACCAACAAGCACGACCATCTTTCTTTGACTAACCAGTGGCACATTCCTCCCCCCCCATCCTTCCTTCCTTCCTTTTTCCACTGCCTTTGTGGTACATCTAATGCCACCTGGTTACCGATTTCAAGGGCAGACATACTAGCCTGGACATTAGTATCGAGGATGCTGCATGGCTGTCTAGCCAGAATTGTTTCTAGTGCATTGGTCAAAGTCAGGTGGTCCATTTGTTTGTATTCTTGTTCAACTTGATAGAAGTTGTTTACTACACCATTTGAAATATCAGTTAAGAGTTAATGACATGGATGAGATCTAGATGGTACCTGCCAGAGCAGAAAGTCAGCAGATTTCTTCCCTGAAAGATAACTGTGAGCCAACTGCGTTTGTTTGTATGACAATCCAGTAGCTTAATCATCATATTGTGAAGTGAAGGTTGACCCCTGCCCTGAGAAATAAAACTAAAACACTCAGGGCCTTGCCCTATAATCTGTAAAAAGAACATGAAAAGTGGTGTAACCTGCTCAACAACAACTTTAGTGGTGAAATAAAAATAAACACCTGACACACACTTTAAAATCAATACGTAACAATATATTTAACTCTAACAGCAAACAAAATCAACTAAACGATTAACAAACCAAATAAATCACTAACTATTCTGGAATAAGACATGATTCTAATGGTATATAGAAATAAATACAAATCTCACTCATGCACAAAAAAATTTACTCTTCTCAAAATTACAGCTAGGTATGTGTCTTCCGGAATGTTCTGTACCTCCTCCTGCCATTCTTCTGTCAGGAACACCGGTTTTCTATCATTGGTACTGATATTTTTTTAGAAATGATGCTTTCCCTAATACACAGATGACTGTGACAGCCAATTCGTCTCTCTGGTGGGTAGAAGTTATTCTGGGGTCTTTGTCTAACTGCTCCCTTCCTTTATATCCTGGATGACAAATCAATTTTTTTTCAATAGGATTGCTCTTACATTAATCTGATATTAAAATTGTCAAAACTAGGTTTTTGTATCTAGACGCCTGGCTCAAATTGTTTGGGTAAATTCAAAATCTTGTCTTGATAAAAACTTCTGCCTGGTCTGCTAACTGTACAGTCTTTGATACAAATGTTTCAGTTCAGGTGCTCTCTGTTCCTGCAAACTTTAAAGCTGCTCATAGACATCCATTTTAACTCTAAGCACTGGGGGAAAAAAAATATTTGAAAGGGACCACGCAATGCTTTCCCCCATTTTACAGAGTACCTGGGTTCAATTACCACCTCAGGTGACTGACAGCGTGGAGTTTGCAAATTCTCCCCATATACACAAGAGTTTCCTCCCACAGTCCAAAAATGTGCAGGTTAGGCAAATTGGCATGTTAAATTGCCCATTGTGTTAGGGGCAGGGGTAAATGTAGGGGAATGGGTCTGGGTGGGTTGTGCTTCAACAGGTTGGTGTGGACTTGTTGGGCCAAAGGGTCTGTTTCCACAAATCTAACTGTCTCCCAAACTACAATTACTCTAACCAACCTCGCAACAATTACTCACACAAATGTTTTAATCTATACATATTAATTAATTAATTAAATTCAAATTCCACTGTGGTAGAATTTGAATTTATGTCAGAATATTAGTTTTGCCTCTGGATTACTATTCCAGCATTATCACATTTTCATTTCAGTTACTGCAATTACACTAAATTGTGGCCACAGTCTGCATCACATTTGCTTCTAAGCAGTCCTAGACCCCAAAGCACAAAAGCAAAATGAAAAGCATTGGAGAAACTCAGCAAACCAAAGGGATATAGGAGCAGAATTAGGCCGAGAGACTGCTCTGCCATTTGATCATGACTGATATGAGGCACAGTAGGATTCCTGAGCCAGAGGTCATCCACTCCATCTGTCTCTTTTCTTTCTTTCCCGCTTCATGTTTTACTTTCTTGCCTCCCATCCTCTGGCTACATCGACACTGTGCGAACACACAGCCCCAGGGTGGACTCAGATTTCCAGCCTCATTGTGGTCTTCAACTAATGACACCTGTGTGGGCTGAACTCCTGGCACAGCCTGGATTGGAAGAACTGTTGTTCTGAACTAATTTCTCTGGTTTATTGCTGGATTTTTTATGACTTTGTTTTGCTGACCTTTTTCCTCCTGAAGGAATTTGTACTTGAGAATCTTGGCACCGAAGAGGTCATCTTTAGTGACAGTACTCATGAGTATGTGACAATAAAAAAAGATAATTCTAAATTTTAAAATCAGTTTCTCAGCCCCATTTGCCTGCCTTCTCCCTGTAACACTTGATCCCCTTATCAATCAAGAAACCACCTTTGCCTCAAATACATTAATGACTTGGTTTCCACTTCCTTCTGTGACAAGTGAGTTGAACAGATTAACCACTCTCTGGCTCAAGAAATTCCCCTTCATTTGAAGGGTCATCCCTTCATTCTAATGCTCTGCCTTGGATTCTAGTCTCTGCTACTAATGAAAACAGCTTCTCCATGTGCACTCTATCCAGGCCTCTCAGTACTCTAAATTTCAGTGAGTCCCCATATCTTCTAAAATCCAGAGAGAATCCTCAACGATCCTCATATGAAAACCTCTTGCAAACCTCTTCTGGACCAAGCAATGCAAGAACATCCTTCCACAGTGGACCCAAAGCTGCTCACAATATTCCAAGTGTATTCTGACCAGAGCCTAATACAGCTTCAGCAACACAGCTCTGTTCTTGTATTAGAACATAGAGCCTGTACGCGCTTAGTGTTCTTCGGCCCTCAATGTTGCACTGCCCTGTCATACTAATTGGAAGCCCATCCCACCTACACTATTCCATGTACATTCATTTGCCTGTCCAATGACGACTTAAACTTGGCCAAACTACGACCGATGCAGTAATCGGAGTAAAGAAACCTCTGGCATCTGTCTCATAACTATCTCCCCTCACTTTAAAGTTGTGTCCTCTCATGTTTGCCGTTCCCATACTTGGAAAAAGGCTCGCCCTGTCCACTTTATCTAACCTTCTGATTAGATTGTATGTCTCTATTAAATCACCTCTCAATCTTCTTCTCTAACAAGAACAGCCTCAAGGCCCTCAGCCTTTCCTCATAAGACATTCCTTCCATACCAGGCAACATCCTAGTAAATCTCCTCTGTACCCTTTCCAAAGCTTCCACATCCTTCTTATAATGCGGTGACCATACTCCAAGTGTGGCCATACTGAGCTTCATACAGCTGCAGCATAACCTCCTGGTTCCGGAACTCGATCCCTCGATTAATAAAGGCCAGAACACTGTATGCCTTCTTAACAACCTGGTCAATCTGGGTGGTAACTTTCAGGGATCTGTGTAAATGGACACCAAGATCTCTGCTCATCTGCATTCCCAAGAATCCTACCATTAGCCCAGTACTTTGCATTCCAATTACTCCAGCCAAAGTGTATCACCTCACACTTGTCCACACTGAACTCCATTTGCCACCTCTCAGCCCAGCTCTGCATCCTATGTCTCTCTGCAACCTATTACATCCTTCGTCACTATCCACAACTCCACCGACCTTAGTGTTGTCCGCAAATTTACTAACCCACCCTTCTAAGCCCTCATTCAGGTCATTTATAAAAATGACCAACAGCAGTGGACCCAACACTGACCTTTGCGGTACGCCACTAGTAACTGGACACCAAAATGAACATGTTCCATCAACTACAACCCTCTGTTTTCTTTCAGCAAGCCAATTACTGATCCAAACTGCAGGTCTTCCACAAACTGCTATTCCTCCACATTTTGTATAATGGCCTACTGTGGGGAACCGTATTGAACACCTTGCTGAAATCCATATACACCAAGTCAACTGGTTTACTCTCATCTACCGTTTGGTCACTTTGTCAAAAAGCTCAATAAAATTTGTTAGGCACGACCTACTCTTCACAAAACCACGCTGATTGTCCCTGATCGGATTATTCTTTTCTAGATGGTTATAAATCCTCTCAAAACCTTTTCCAACACTTTACCAACAAGTGAAGCGGGACTCATTGGTCTGTAATTACCAGGGTTGGCTCTCCTACCCTTTTTGAACCAGGGAACCACGTTTGCTATCCTCCAGTCCTCAGGCACTATTCCTGTAGACAATGATGATTTGAAGATCAATGCCAAAGGCTCAGCAATCTCTTCCCTTGCTTCCCAGAAGATCCTAGGATAGATCCCATCTGGCCCAGGGGACTTGTCTATTTTCACACTCTGCAGTATTTCTAATATCTCTTCCTTGTGAACCCTCAATCTCTTCTAATCTAGATGCAAGTATCTCTGTATCTTCCTCACCAATTTTCTATAGCGAACACTGAAAAATATTTATTTAGTGCTTCCCCTATCTCCTGACTCCACACACAACTTCCCACTATTATCCTTGATTGGCCCTAATTTAACTCTCATCATTCTTTTATTCCTGACATATACATGGAAAGCCTTAGGGTTAACCTGGATTCTATCCACCAACAACTTCTCATGTCCCCTCCTGGCTCTTCTGAGCTCTCTTCCTGACTTCCTTGTAATCCTCAAGCACCTGAGTTTTCACATTTTATCCTAACGTAAGCCTTCTTCTTCAAGAAGAGGGATTCCACTTCCTTGGTAAACCACAGCTCACGGGTTCTATATCTTCCTCCCTGCCTGACAGGGACATACTTATCTAGGACACAGGAGCCATTCCTTGAAAAAGCTCCACATTCTTAATGTGATCATCCCCTGCATTTCCTTTCCCATTCTACACTTCCTAAATCTTTCCTAATTGCATCGTAATTTCCCTTCCCCCAAGTGTAACTCCTACTTGGTGGAGTACACCCATCCCTTTCCATCACTAAAGTAAACCTGACAGAAATTGTGATCACTATCTCCAAAGTGCTCACCTACTTCCAAATCTAACACCTGGCCAGGCTCATTACCCAGTACTAAATCTAAAGTGGCTTCGCCCCTTGTAGGCCTGTCTACATACTGTCAGGAAGCCCTCCTGCACACACTGGACAAAAACTGACCCATCTATAGTACTCATCGTGATCCCAGTCAATATTTGGATAGTAAGTCCCCCATGACAACTACCCTGCCTCTCTCACTCCGATCGAGAATCATCTTTGCTATCCTTTCCTCTACATCTCTGGGACTATTCGGAGGCCTATAGAAAACTCCAAGCATGGTGACTTCTTTCCGGTTTCTAACCTCAGCCCATACTACCTCAGTTAATGAGTCCCCAAACATCCTTTCTACAACTATAATATTGTCCCTGATCAACAATGCCATACCTCCACCTCTTTTACCATCTTCTCTGTTCTTACTGAAAGATCTGAATCCTGGAATCTGTAACAGCCATTTTGGTCCTTGCTCTATCCATGTTTCCATAATGGCCACAACATCAAAGTCCCAGATACCAACCCACGCTGCCAGTTCACCCACTTTATTTCGGATGCTCCTCGCGTTGAAGTACACACACTTCAAACCAGGTTCTCACTTGCCAGTGTCAGATACTTGATTTGGGAACTCCCTACTCTCATCCTTTTCTGTGCCTCCCTACAATTTTGGTTCCCATCCCCCTGCTGTATTAGTTTAAATCCACCTTAATAGCTTTAGCGAATTTCCCACCCAGGATATTGATACCCCACTGGTTTAGATGAAGACCACCCTGTTTGTAGAGGTCCTACATACCTCAGAAAGAGCTCCAATTATCTAAAGACCCAAAACCCTCCCTCCTGCATCATCCCTGTAGCCACGTATTTAACACCTTTCTCTCCCTATTCCTCACCTCACTAGCACATGGCACAGGCAACAAATCAGAGAAAACTACTGTTTGTCCTAAATCTAAGCTTCCAACCTAGCTCCCTGTATATCTGCCTCAAGTCCCCATCTCTCTTCCAACCTATGTCGTTGGTGCCAACGTGGACCACGACTTGGGGCTGCTCTCCCTCCCCCTGAAGGATGCCAAAAACACGATCAGAGACATCACAAACCCTGGCACCCAGGAGGCAACACACCTACCGTGAGTCTCTCTTGTCCCCACAGAACCTAACTATCGAGTCCCCAATGATTACTGCTCTGCTCCTCTTCCCCTTCTGAGCAGCAGATGCCCCACAGTTTTCCCTTGGTAAGTCATCCCAACAGTATCCAAAACCCTATACTTGTTGTTGAGGGGAATGGCCACAGGGGATTCCTGCACTGCCTGCCAGTTCCCTTTCTGTCCCCTAACGGTCACCCATCTGTCTTTTTCTTTTATGTGGGGAGTGACTACCTCTAAGTCCTGTCAATAACCCCCTCTGCCTCCTGAATGATCCGAAGTTCATCCAACTCTAGCTCCAGTTCCCTAACACTGGTTTGAGCAGCAGGTGTTGGGTGCACTTCCCACAGATGTAGTCAGCAGGGACACTAGTGGTGAGCTGAAAAAGCACAGCAGATCAGGCAGCATCCAAGGAGCAGGAGAGTTGACGTTTTGGGCATGCTCATTCCTGAAGAAGGACTCATGCCCGAAACATCAACTCTCCTGCTCCTTGGATGCTGCCTGATCTGCTGTGCTTTTCCAGCAACACATTTACAGCTCTGATCTCCAGCATCTGCAGTCCTCACTTTCTCCTACTTACCTTGGCAATCTGGCACCCACAACTTTTTTTAAAGGTTAGAGGAGGAGGACGGGTGGGAGACCCAAGTAGTCTAGCCCTCTTGAAATTAACACTAACATTGCATTGTCTTAATTGCCAACCAAATGTGCATGTTAATTTTAACACTCCTGAACTAGGACTCCCAAGTCCTTTTGTGCTTAAGATTTCCAAAGCCTGTCCTCATTCAGAAAATAATCTGCATGTCAGTTCTTCTAATCCGATATCTGTAGAGAAGGAAACAAAGAATTAATATTTTGAGTCCATATGACTCTTCTCTCAAACTGAAGAAAAGCAAAAAAATGGATGCTAGAAATCAGAGATAAAATAAATATATAAAGGATTGAAAACATTCAGCAAGTCAGGCTAAGGAGAGAGAAACAAGAGTCAGTGTTTAATCAAAAAACTTTTACTTGATGGAAAGTTATTGACTTGAAAAGTCCATTGATTTGAATTGTTATCATCCTTTCTGTCTACAGATACTCTCTGACCTGAGATTTCCAACAATATTTTCTGGCAATATCCTCATTTCAGCAGCAAAACAAAAAAGTCCAGTGGTTACAGAAAGCACTGTATATAATGCAGATCGTTCATTTTGTAATTAATCAACACACTCCATACTAAGAGAATACATTTGCTTACACTTGGGGCTGAATCATATTCAAAGTGCTTTGCAGAAACAATATCAGACTGAAAATGTTAACTATGTTTCTCTGCCACACATACAGCTATACTGCTGACCTTCTCCAGCATTCGGTATCTGTTTCAGATTTCCAGCCTCCACATTAATCCGCCGGTAATCAGTCAGTGCGGCCTTGGGCTCGTTCTGTCACCCTCTCCGCAATCTCACACTCAGACAAGACACCGAAAGATCACGCGCTTCCCGTCTGCACGCTGTCTTTACCCCTTTTCTTTTATAAAGAAAAGATCACCTCCGAATTAACTTCTGGCGAATCTTCTCCCGCTCTCAAACTCACTTCAGAAACTCTCGTGGGACACCTTCCGAACGGTTCATCACCATGGCAACAACCGCCCGCCAGCAAACCATCCACGTGCTCTACACCCTCGCAAGGCCGGCGACCACCAACAACCTGCGTCTGCGTACGCGGAGCATGCTGACGTCAGGATCGCGAGTGACGGCGGAGGATGCGCGCGAAAACGACGGTGGAAACGGAGCGGGGCGAACGTACAGGGACGCGCACTTAGCGCGCCGTTATTCCGTCTCCCGCGCACGCGTGTGATGCGCGAGCGCGGATTGTGACGTGCGCGCAGCCGGAGCTCAGACTTCCCGTGGTGCAGCGCGCGGCTCCTCAGTTAGACTCGGTGGAGAGTGAGTGTTATCTTCGTTCTGCTCTGAGCTGTTCTCTGTTCGGTGGCTGCTGCTGCGGCGGTGCCGGTTCCTTTCAGGCAGCTGACAGACAGTCGGAGAAAGTGAGGCACATACTGGACACACGGAGCCACCCGAGAGCGCCGCGGCGGAATATGACGGTTCCGAGCGGCCCTGCTGCAGCCGCCGCCGCCGCCGCTCTTCGCAGCCACTTCCTCAGACTCTGCGCTTCTTGTTAGCGGGGCCTCCCTCCCTGTCCCTCTCTCCCTCTTCCCTCCCCATCTCCTTCTATCCCCCTCTCCTTTCTCCCCTCCGAGCCCCTACCCGGTCCCCTCCAACGTTGCGCCGCCGCCGCCACACTGCCGCCAAATGACACCCACCCCGCAGCAGATCAAGGACCAGCTGCTCCAGGCCATAGACAAGGATGCCAATGTAAGAACCAGGCCGAATGTCTGCACGCAAGCTCCTGGCTCGGGCCCGTGGCGGTCTGGGGTTGGTCTATGTGAGAGAGCGTGTGTGTGCATTGGAGAGAGTGAACGCGGCCTAACGGGACAGGCTTCGACCCCCAGGCCCACGATGAGTGCGTGAGGAGAGGATTGGAGTGAGGTGGTTGGAATGGGAAGCGTCTGTGCTGTTTTAAGGCATGGGGGAATTAACCTCCTAGCGTGGAGTAGCAGTAGGATTCCTCTAAATCATTTCAACTCCTAGCTTCCAAAGGGCTTTACAACACACTCTGGTGCATCTAACATTTCAATCACACAATGATTCGTCCCAACACATATAAAGTGTTCAAGCAACTGCAAATGTTTGTGGTCATCCAAATCGTTGGGAAGTTGCTCCCATTAAAAATGGTGACCAACTGTTGTACTCCTTGCTGCCATATTTTTAAAAGTTAACTGTACACGGTCCTTATGCGATGACACTGAACACATTGCCTGAAATGGGAAGTTTATTCAGTATTTATTATAACAACTATTTGTTAAGCAAAAATCATTTGATTAAATTGGAAGAGATATAAAATTAATATTTTCTTTCTGCAACTCTTAGCCCTAAATCGAAAACAGTGGGAGTTGGAATGAGTTCATACTGTGGCTAACGTTAGATCAGGAGGGGATTGAAATTAATATTTTCATGTTGAAGTTTAGTGTCCGGGAAGTACATACGGGAGAGCAGATAAAATAGGCAAACAGGAAGTGGCTGCTGGAATGATGGGTAACTTGGAGCTCCCGTCTAACACTAGCAACAGAGCAAATCTGTGTGGTGGAAGTACAGAATTTTAGGATAATTTTAGTTTAATTTGTAAAACTTGCTGGTATTTTTTGCATGAATCTTCCCAGCTTCCATGATTTATTGTACTTTGTGTGGTGAAGTTGCAGCTAAATTTCAGAGGAATTCGTTATATTTGACAAATGTGACTTTTTATCTCTTACCAAAGTTGTTTGTGGACATGAAGGTTATTCGTTATTCCTTGATAATCTATGCAAACTTGTGATAACTGAATAGCTTTAAACCTGAAAACTAGTTCAACAAATATGTTAGTATCACTAAGATTTTTTTTTAAATCAGAATTTTGGAAACAGTCGATTTTCAAAATCAAATTTCTTGCTGCTCATAGTATAAAGTTTTAAAAAATTTTTTTTTACAAAAGGGCAAAATTTGCAGTTTAGTTCAGACTCAGATTTGCTGAAGAAGATTTTTGTTTCAAATGTTGAATTGGCTCTTAATTAATTTCGGTCCAGTTCTGCAGTTTTGCATCTAAGTCCAATTTAAATCTGTGTACAGTTTGTTATGAACAAAGAAAATTTACAGCCCAGGAACAGACCCTCGGCTCTTCAAGCCTGTGCCAATCCAAATCCACTGTCAAAACCTATTGCCCAATTTTTAAGATCTGCATCCCTGTGTTCCCCATGTATTCATGCATCTGTCCAGACGCACCTGAAATGAATCTACTGTAACTGCCTCTACAACCTCTGCTGGCAATGAGTTCCAGGCACCTTCTATGTAAAGTACTTTCTGCGTGAATACCTCTTAGACGTTTCTTCTCTCACCTTGAGCGCATTACCTCTCGTTATTGAATCCCTCACCCTGGGGATAAAGCTTATCTCCATCCACCCTGTCTGTACCATTAATGATTTTGTTGACCTCAGTCAGGTTCCCCCCTCAATCTCCTTTTTTCTAATGAAAACACTCAACCTACTCGACCTGTCTTCATAGCTAGCACCTTCCGTATCAGGCAACATCCTCTCCAAAGCGTCCACATCCTTTTGGTAATGTGGCAACCAGAACTGTACACAGTATTCTAAATGCAGCTGAATCAATGTCCTGGACAATTTTAACATGACCTGCCAGCTTTTATACTCCATACCTGTCTGATGAAGGCAAGCATACCATATTCCTCCTTGACCACTCTGTCCACCTGTGCAGCCACCTTCAGGGTACAATGGATCTGAACTCCCAGATCTCTCTACTCGTCAACTTTTCACAAAGCTCTTCCATTTATTGTATAGTTCGGTCTAGAATTAGACCTTCTAAAATACATCATCTCACATTTGCCCAGATTGAACTCCATCTGCCACTTCTCCGCCCAGCTCTCCAGTCTATCTATATTCTCCTGTATTCTTCAACAGTCCCCTATGCTTTCTGCTATTCCATCAATCTTTGTGTCATTTGCAACTTGCTGATCAGACCACCAATGTCCTCTTCCAGATCATTTATGTATATCACAAACAACAGTGGCCCCAGTACTGATCACCTTTCTCCAATTCAAAAAACTCCCTTCAACTACTACTGTCTCTTTTTGCTCAACCATTCTTTATCCATCTAGCTAGAACGCCCTGCACACCATGTGACTTCACTTTCTCCATTAGTTTACCATGGGGAAACTTATCAAACACCTTACTAAATTCCATGTATGTGACAACTACAGCCCTTCCTTCATCTATCAACTTGGCCACTTCCTCGAAGAACTCCATTGAGTTGGTATGGCACAATCTACCACATAAAATCAGGCTGCCTATCACTGATAAGCCCATTCTCTTCCAAATATAAATAGGTCCTATCCTTCAGTACCTTCTCCAGCAACTTTCCCACCACTGAAGACAGGCTCACTGGTCTGTAGTTACCTGGAATGTCCTCACTATCCTTCTTGAACAGGGGGACAGCATTCGCAACTCTTCAGTCCTCCGGCACTTAACCTGTGTTTAAGGATGCTACAAAGATATGTCAGGGCCCCAGCTACTTTCTTTCTTGCTTCCCTCAGCAACCTGGCATAGATCCCATCGAGTCCTGGGGATTTGTCCACTTTAATAACCTTTAGTCTACCCAACATGTCCTCCCTCCTTATGTCAACGTGCTCCAAAGTAAATACACTTCTATCTCTAATCTCAACATTCATCATGTTCCTCTCTTTGAACACATGCAAAGTAATCATTGTGAATCTCATCCATTTTCTCAGGTTGGACACACAACTTTCCTTCCTTCCTTATTCTTTAGGGGAGCAACCATTTCTCTTGTTACCCTCTTGCCTCTTATATATAAATAAAAGCCTTGGGATGATTCTTAATTCTGCATGCTAAACTTATTTCATGATCCCTTTTAGCCCGCTTGATTTCTTGTTTGATTGGTCCTACTCTCCTGATATTCCTCCAAAGCCTGTTCTGTTCTTAGCTGCCTGGACATTATATACATTCCCCTTTTCCTCTTGACTGGACGCACAATTTCTCCTGTCATCCACACTTCACGAATCTTGCCTTTCCTATCCATTGTTTTCAAAGGGGCATGCTTATCCTGCTCCATATTCAACCTATCTTTGAAAGCTTCCCACATATCAAATGTGGGCTTCCCTTCAAATAGCTGCCTCCATTCCACATCTCTCAGCTCCTGCCAAATTTTGATATAATTGGCCTTGGCCCAGTTTAGTACTCTTCCATTAGGACCACTGTCATTTTTGTCTACCAGTATTCTAAAACTTACAGAATTGTGGTCACTATTTCCAAAGAAATCCCCCACTGCAAATTTTACCATCTGGCCCGACTCCTTTCCCAACACCAGGTCCAAGATGGCCCCTTCCCTAGTTGGGCTATTGACATATTGCTCTAGAAAACATTCCTGGATGCCTACAAATTCTGCCCCATCCAGACCTCTGACACTAAGTGTATCCCAGTTAATGTTGGGAAAATTAAAATCTCCACCACCACCCTGTTGCCTCTACCTCTTTCCATAAAATACCTATTTGTTCTTCTACCTCAAGCTCACTTGGGAGGCCTGTAGTACAGCCCCAACAATGTAACAGCACCCTTCTTATTTCTCAGCGCCAGCCATAATGCCTCACTACTGAAGCCCTCTATAGTGTCCTCCTTTAGCACATCCGTGATATCATCCCTTACCAGCAATGCAACTCGTCCCCCTGCTTCTACTTCCCTCCCTATCTTGTCTGAAGCATCTATATCCTGAAACATTCAGTTGCCAATCATGCCCTTCAATCAAGTCTGTGATCGCAATAACGCCATACTCCCAAGCACAATCCAAGCCCAATCGTTTGACTTACCCACTATACTCCTTGCATTAAAGCATATGCACTTCCGAACGCCAACTCCTTTGCGTTCATCTGTTCTCTGCCTATTCTTCCCCTTGGTAATGCTAACTTCATGATTCTATTCCTTAGTCTCCAGTTTCCCCCTCACTGTCTACTAGCCTTCTGTTCTGGTTCCCTGTCACATTAGTTTAAATCCTCCACAACAGCAGTAGCAAAAACTCCCCCAAGGACATTAGTTCCAGTCTGGTTCAGGTAGACAGCCCAATTTGTAATAGTCCCACCTTCCCTAGAATCGATCCTAATGTCCCACAAATCTGAACCCCTCCCTCCTATATGATCCCTAAAGCCACATGTTCATCCTCCCTATTCTTTCACTTCTACGTTGGCTAGCACGTGGCACTGGTGGCAATCCTGAGATCACTACCTTTGAGTCCTCCTCCGTTAACTTCTTTCCTAGCTCCCTGAATTCTGCTTTCAGGGCCTCCTCTCATTTTATACTTATCGTTGGTGCCTATATGCACACAACAACTGGCTATTCACCCTCCCCTTTCAAAATGCTCTGCAGCCGATCAGTGAGATCCCTGACCCAAACACTTGGAAGGCAACATGGCGTCTGGGAATATCTTTTTCACCTATCTACTCCCCTTACAATAGAATCCCCTATGGCTATAGCCCGACAAGTCCCTTTCCTGCCTTTCTGAAAAGCAGTGCCCGCCATGGTGCCATGATCCTGGCAACTGCTCCCGTCCCATGGTGAGCCATCTACCCCAACAGTATCTAAAACGGTATACCTGTTTTGGAGGGAGATGACCACGGAGGGGGAACACTATATTGACTTTGTATTTTCTTTGCCTTTTGGTCACCCATTCACTGTCTCCCTCAGCAATTCTAATCTGCGGTGTGACTGATTCACTAAATGTGGTATCCACGACTTCCTCAGCATCACGAATGCTCCACAGTGAGTCTGTTTGCAGCTCCAGAGCTGTCATGCGGTCAACAAGAGCTACAGCTGGGCACACTTCCTGCAAGTGTAAGAGTCAGGGACGTCCATGAGCTCCCAAATCAAGCAGGAGGCACATGCCGCAGGTCAGAGGTCCCCATCATTGTAAGCCTTAGCTTTAACTCAACTAACTAATACTAAACAATGCACTTAAGGTTTTTTTTCTTTTCTTTTATATATTTATCTTTGAGTCCTTCTCTTCTGGTTAGAGGAGGGGGAGTGGGAGGGAGATACTGCATGTGTAGTATCTCTGGTTTAGTCCCTGCCCAAATATATACTAAGTCCTTACCTTCCTGGCAATGTCCTGGTCCCAGAGTCACCTCTGTTATCTAACATCAGAGAATGTTGAAGAAAATTGCACAATCTTAAAATCTTGCAATACATCCATGCTTGCATCTGTACTCTGAAAAAACAGTTGGGAGATTCCTCCATCTCTGCTTTTTGACTGTTTCACTGAGTTCTTTATTGTCAGTACCTGTTCAGCTCACTTTCCAAGTTATTCATGAAATCAGATTCCACCTTCTTGAGTACAAGATCCAAATTTTGATACACTTTCAGCTTTTTGCCAATGACTTCGAATTTGTAACCTCCAGTTATTGACCCACTAGAGTGAATGTTTTCACCTTTCATTTAATCTTGCATGTATCTATTAGGTAACATTTAAATCTTTGTTCCATAGAGAAAGAAGGACTTCATCAATGGTAGCATGCTTGTAAATTTCCTCTGCACTCTTTCTTATGCCTTTGTATCTTTCCTGAAATGTGATGCCCAGAATTCCTCACGGTGAGGCCTTAACCTGTGAATTACAAAGTTCTACCATAATCTCTCTGCTTTTATAATTGGTTCCTGTGTTCATAAACTTGAATATTCCACATGCTTTAACTACATGATTTAATTGCTGTGCAATCTTTAAGAATTTGTGTATGTGAACATCAGTATCTTTACTCATGTACACTTTTCAAATTGTGCTATTAATAGTATATTTGATTTCTGTTAGTTGTGCAAATTCTTTGCTTCAGTTGAGTTTGATTTCTTGTGCTACAACCCATTTCACCATCCTGTGCCAATCTGAAGGCTATAAAGTGTGCTCAGCATGATTGACGAGTTTGTATGGTTTCATAGTATCTGTAAATTTTCTAATAATTTGTCATTTGTCATTGTAAAGCATGGTCAGTGAGTAACTGCTGCTTTGTGCAAATCACTCTAAAATTCCCCAGAGTCTGGAAAATGTGTTTCCACTGCCAGCACCTATTATTTTCTGTCATTGAGGTAGTTTTGTATCCATGAGAACATTCTCTACTTATTCTATGGAGTTCCACCTTCTGAATAAGCCCCAAGTGTGGCACCTTTGTCTTCCAAAAGTCCATGTTTGCAATGGTTGTTTCATTACTTTGATCAATATTGTCAAATTTTATTAAATAATTCAACTAACTTGGTCAGACATAATTTGCCTTTATGACGTCTATTCTGGCTTTTTTTTAAGGTTAACTCAGACTTTTCCAAATAAAGTTTTTTTTAGTCCACTGGTTTCCGGTATCTTTCCCAACACTGATTCTGTGGACTGTGTAGTTTATTGACTTATCCTCCTCCCCTCCACACACAGGCCTCCTTGCTGATCTTTTGAGGGGATCTGTTCTCTCCCTAGTTACCCTTTGGTCCTTAATGTATTTGTAAAAACCCTTTGGCAAATAGAATTAAGGAGAATCCAAAACTATCTCATGTCCCCTTTTTACCCTCCTGATTTCTCTCTCAAGTACACTCCTATTGCCTTTATACTCTTCTAAGAATTGACTCAATCTATCCTGTCTACACCTGACATATGCTTCCTTCCTTGTCTTAGCCAAACCCTCAATCTCTTTAGTCATCCAGCATTCCCTACACCTACCAGCCTTTCCTTTCACCCTCACAGGAATATACTATCTCTGAACTCTCATTATCTCATTTCTGAAGGCTTCCCATTTTCCAGCCATCCCTTTACCTGTGCTGAGTCATGCCTTCTGCCTCTGTAAAGATTTTCATCCTTCAATCTTTTATCTAGCAAGCTACTCTCATTTTGTGTTCCATTTAATATTGTCTCATTCCCTCTGATTGCCTTTATTGTTAGATTTTTCAGTTTCATCCTGTACTTTGTCTGTATTATTTCTGGTTATTATCAGAATCTTGCCTCTGACATTGGTTATGAATCTCCCTTTGTTTTATTTTTGACTTCCAAGATGCATTACAGTTAGATCCTCTCCTTTTCCCATCAGAGAAGTACTTTCTGTGTCTAACTGAACATTTTCTCTCCTGATTTGCTATCAGTTCGTATGCTACTGTTTCACCAGTCTTAACTGTACAAGTCCCTTCTTAAATAATTGAAATTGGCCCTTTCTCAGTTGAGCGTTTCTATTTTTGTTTTTTGATCCCTTTCAGCAGTTCCTTTGTCGTCAATCTTAGTTAATTCATTGTTGTGCTCTCCACTGTTTATTTCCCAGATCCAGATTTCTTCATTGCTTGTTATAGTGGCACTATCATGGAAGCTCTTGTGTGCTTATACCTGTATTAGAAATTCTTCTTTTGTGCCCTTAGAACCTGCCCAGTCTGTATTGGGGTAATTCAAATCTTCTCATTGTGTACTGTTATTAGTACATGCTTTTGAAATTTGACAATCAATATGTTGTCATCTCTTTGCTCCTATGCAAGGAATACCTTTCTTTCAAGATGGTCTACTGGTGATATCACTATTGGTTGAATGCAAGTGTCCTACATTGGAATGTTCGCTTTCACCAACGCTGGAAAAATATTGCCTATTTCCTATTGATTTTACGCTTTAATGTGTGGTGACTAACTTTAAATAATCTTTTATGTCCTAACATTTTTCTTGAATTTATTTGAATTCTTTAGACTAAAATATTTCATTTTTGCCATCACTCATGAGTAGGTTTATTTTATGGCTGTTTTTTTTTCTCTTCATTGTCACTGTTGTTTAGGCCCATATATTTTCACCAATCAGTTTTCACCAGGAATTGTCAGACATCATTAATTTTCAAACTTTCAAAAGCAGCTATCCAGTGTGAAACTTGACATGGTCCACAAAAAGATAGAAAACATTTTGGAACTGACCAGACCTGTGGCTGCAGCCACAGAGGACAAACTGGGATTGAAGAATTAAGCCCAATGGTGTTCCAAGGAGTAGTACCAATCACCAACATTGGCACAAGCAAGAATTACATTTTCTATGTTGTGTTCCTTTAATATGGATTGAAGTTTATATGGTTTTTAATCTGTGGGGAGGGGAGGCAGGAAAGTGGAGTTAAGGCCACAGCTCAATTGACCATACCCTACCACTTTTTTGATTTCCGTCTGGTAGAATTTGAAGCAATGGATCCTGTTCTCCTTCATTTGATTGCACCAAGATTGATCATTGAGTCCTACAGCAAGGGGTCTACGCCGACCAAAATGTCCATCAATGTTAACCTCATTTCCGTGCACTTGGCCCATGTCCATCTAAACCTTTTCTATTCGTGTATTTGTCCAAATGCATTTTAAGTATTATTAATGTACCACTTATGCTGGCAGCTAATTCCATGTATGTGCCACCCTCTGTGTAAAAATATTGTCTGTCAGGTTCCCTTTTATTCTTTCCCCTCTAATCTGATGCCCTCTTGTCCTCTATACCCCAAACCTGGGAAAAATACTGAGTGCATTCATTGTATTCATGTCTTTCATGATCTTATGCACTTGTGCTAGATTCCCCCCCCCAGTTTTCTATGCTCTCAAGAAAAATGTCCTAGCTTGTCCAATCCCTCCTTACAACTCAGACCATTGAGCCCAAGCAGCATCCTTGTAAATTTTCTGTATTCTTTCCAGTTGAATAATTTTTTTTAAGAGAAAGAAACTTAAAGGAACTATTTTGGTCCATTAATAGAAAAAGCAAACTATTATGGATGCTGGATGTTTTTATTTCAACAAAAAATGCTGAATGCAACTGTGGGGAGAGAAGCAGAGTCAAGATTTTGAGTTGAAAATGCTGCTTCAGAACTTTCGAAATGGTCAAAAGATTGACTGTTTCCTTCTTCACTGGTGCCCGGCCTGTTGACTATTTCCAGTGCTTAGTTTTTATTCCCTATTGGGATTATCGTTGACTGTCATTGGGAAAGTTTTTCCTCCAAAGTCAGTGATGTATGTTTGCCAGGCTTTACTCATTGTCATCAACCTCTGATAAAATGTCCATCCTATCACTTGTAGGTGTTATATTGCAATTTTCAGGCATACGTTTGGTTGCCAAGGGTATTTGAGCACAGATCTAATGAGGTCTTGCTATAGTTGCACATGGGTTTGGTGCCATCACACCTGGAAGGGATATACTCGCGTTAGAGGTAGTGCAACAAAAGTTCAATGAACCTCATCTGAGAGTTGTCCTTGTGAACCTGAGTAAATTGAATCTGTAATCCCTGGAATTCAGAAGAATGAATGGTGATCTAATTGAAACATTTGAGATCCTGAGACGCTTTTTTAAGATTCATACTTTGGATGTTGGTGCTGCTTGTTGGGTCAGCATTGTCTGCCCATCGCTCGTTGACCTTGAGAAGCTGATAGCGACTGTAAGCCTTGAACCACCGCAGTCCATTTGGTGTAGGCAGACCAACAATGTCAGTCGGGAGCCCATCTAGGATTTTGATTCAGTGTTAATTAGGGAGTGGCAATATGTTTCCAAGTCAGGATGGTGAGTGTCTTGGAGGAGAATTTACAAATGGGGGTTTCCCATACATCTGCCCTTGTTTTTGAAATAGGAACGATTATAGGTGTCCAGAAGCAATGGCGAATTTCAGTAGGATATTGTGTGCCGTTCTGGTCTCCTTCCTATCGGAAGGATGTTGTGAAACTTGTAAATCTTTTCTGAACCCTTTCAAGGATGTTGCCAGGGTTGGAGGACCTGAACGATAAGGAGAGCTGAATAGGCTGGGGCTGTTTTCCCTGGAGCATCAGAGGCTGAGGAGGTTGGTAAAACTATAAGGGGCATGAATAGGATAAACAAATAAAACCTTTTCCATCAGATAGGGATTCCAGAATTAGAGGGCATAGGTTTATGGTGAGAGGGGAAAGATATAAAAGAGACCTAAGGGGCAACTACTTCATGCAGAGGAAAGTGGAATGAACTGCCAGAATTGTTGGAGGCTGGTACAATTATAACATTTAAAAGGCATCTGGGTGGGTATGTGAATAGGAAGGGTTTAGAGGGATATGGGCCAGATGCTGGTAAATGGGATTAGATTAATTTAAGATATGTTGGCCTGGTCGAATTGGTCTTTTTTCATGCTTTACATTTCTATGACACCAATTTGCAGATGGTGCACTTCTACAGTTTGTTAGTGGTGTGGGGAGTGAGTGAGTAAATGTGTTAGGAAAGGCACTGAGATGTTTACCCTGGCTGTGGAATCTAAAACAAGATGCCATGGGCTGATTCTTTCGGCCTGCGATGAGAGAGTCTTTCTCAAAAGGTTCTGAAAGTTGGGAATTCTCTAATCCAGAGCTTTGTCGATGCACCATAATTGACTAGCTTTAAGGTTGAGATGGACAGGCTTGTGTTCTGTCAGGGAAATAAGGGCGATGTGTAGTAGACAAGAAAATGTTGAAAGTCATGATCATATTGAATAATAGAGCAGGCTTGATGGACAGTTTGGTCTTTTCTGTTCATATTTCACGTTATAATCTCTGGGTATGATTATCCAGTATATCAACAAACATGACCCACGCTACCTTTTTGTCAATGTATTAAACCTTGTTTGTGTTACATAAACCATGTTTTAATGGAAGCAAATATATTTGCACTTCTTGACTCCAGGGGGAAATTATTGAAGGTCAAGGTGGAGAAATGGAAATTTTTGTTAACATCACAGTTAAGGTTCTTGGAAGTCCCAGTGTTGAGTGTTATTTGGTCTTGCTACACCATAAGAAAAGCTGTTAGGTTTCATGCTTGAGCCTAGTACAGTTACGGTTGCCTGCTTATGTAAAAAGAAAATCCAAATGAATTGGATAGTTACCAGTACTGTGCAGTATATTTTCTGTATAATTCTTTTGGGTATTTCTGAATGCTCAAAACTTTCTTTCATTTAGCTCCAAAAAGTAACGTTCTTTCTTGTATTATGTCTGATGTTAAGATGTGGACTATTCCATTAGCTGCTGCCAGTTTGCACTTAAATCCTTTTGCTCTGGCTTCAGTATAGAGAATGTTCTCTGATGTCTCAGTTGGCAAGATTTGTCCCGAGTGTGAATATGAATCTGGTACTAAACTCCAGTCAGTCTTCAAAACTCCTCTCTCAAAATGGGTATTTCTGTCACTTGTGGTCCAGTCCTTAGATATAAATTAATCTTGTCCAATTTGTTCATAAAGTAGATTATGTGAGCATACCCAGCAACCCTTGCCAAAGTTTTATACCAAAACATTTCTTAAATCAGATAGTAAGCCATCATTAAAATAAAACTTGGCTGTTAATTTCTCAATGTAAAATCTTTGTGAAAAGTGATATTCATAGCTTTGATGATTTCTCTCTTGAAGCGCCCTAAAGTCTGTAAATATATGTAATGCCTCTTGTCTGGCATAACCATGTTTTCACCATAGAACGTAGAAGCCCTTTGGCCTTTAATGTTGCATTGGCCTGTGAAACCAATCTGAAGTTCATCTAACCTACACTATTCCAATATCATCTACATCAAATGTTTGGAAATTGTGGGTGATGCTTTTCTTGTTAGTACAGATGATGGAAATTTTAAACAGCTATTCTGTGCATGTTCTGAGTAATGTTTATGTAATGTTCAATAATATTTGGGGAAAGAGAGACTATAGATCAGGTGATTGTATCCAATAGGGGTACTCCCTGTATACAGAATCCATCTGACTGGAGCCTCAGGCCTTCAAAAAGGGAATTGATTTAGGCAAAAGTAAATTAGTGCTCCAGGTCAGGCCTGGTAAACAGTTATCCTGACAGCACCTCTGAAATTTCTCAATATCCTAAATATTATTCCTTGATGTGATTTTCCCCACAAACCTACTATGGTCCAGCTCATTTCAGCGTTGCATAAGATCTTTCCTAGAAGAAACACTTTGCAAGGTAGGTCATCTTACTTTCTGATTTTCTTTTTAAGCTCTTGCTTGTGCCTTCATTAGGTTTTCATCATTCTATTGTGTTTGTCAAGTATTATCAATGTATTGATCGATTAGGTGATTTTTAGATGTTTGTATGAAACCTTTTTCACTAAATTTAAAGAAATGTGAATCATGCATGACTGATTGTGTTGACTGCTGTTTGGGGATCTTAATTGCTAGTTGAAAAAGTATTGAAATATTTTTGTGTAATTGATAGATAATATTTTTCCATTGTGACACATTTTTGGAAGAAACAGAAGTAGCTCACCTAAGCAAAACTATGATTTTAATTGAACGAGACAGGGAATAAATTCAATGATTTCCATTCCATACGTTTTTTTTTACTTTTCACTATTTTCAATGTTCCCATCTAAATCCAGATTTATTTTTGTTTGGACCATAATAGCCTCAATCAAAAATGAAACTGTCAAACATTTGATATTTTTTAATGATTCTGGGTTCCAATTCTGACTTCTTCTGTTGCTTGGAGAGAGGGGCTATTGAGAGATCGTATCCATTTTCCACTGACGCAACGTAGGTATGAGCCCCCTGTGAGAAAGATTGGGTGAGTGAAACTAAACAAAATGTCACCAAACATGGCAGTCTTTTTCCCTAGGTTGGTTGATTTCAAAGCTAGGAAGCATATTTTTAACAGGTTAAAAACCGAAGTAACAAAAGGTAAGAAGTACAATTCATTTTAAAGTTTGCGATGTTTGGCTCCATCATATTTGTGACTTCATAAAATAACCTTGACACTGCCAGAGAAATGGTTGTGTTTCACTTTGGACTGAGGTTTTGAAATATTTTATTCCCCCTTGTCTAAATTGGGATTGCAGAACAACGGAGCAAGCGTGAAAAACTAAATGGCCTACTCCTCATTTCTTGGGTACAGAATCATTAAGTGTTCAGACTATATGCTTTTGACTCTCCCTTCTTGTCTAAATATAGGAATGATTCCATTTAAAACTTTAGACTGTCTGAGAGGAATGGAGTTTTTCCTAGGTGGAGATGTGACTCTACAGAGGTTTATAAAATCATGCGGGGTATAGATAAAGTCAATGGCAGTCTTTTTCCCTAGGTTGGTTGATTTCAAAGCTAGGGATCATATTTTTAACAGTTTAAAGAAAAGACACAAAGGGCATTTTTTTTAACATAGTTGTTCCCATGTGGAATGAACTTCCAGATGAAGTGGTGGATGTGGGTACAGTTGCAATGTTTTAAAAGTCATTTGGATAAGTACATCAGTAAGAAATCTTTGGAGGGATATGGGCTAAGCGCAGGCAGATGGGACCAGTTTAGTTTGGGCTTATGGTTGGCATGGACTGGTTAGACTGAAGGGTTTGTTTCCTTGCTGTATGACTCATAAGTGACACTTGATCTTGTAAATAGTTGAGGTGGAAGACAAATATGATAGACCTATCGCTCTGAGGATATCTTGTGTTTAAAACTTTGATCACCAAGATTTTATTGGCTTATTTCAAGTCTTTAGTTGTGAAGTTTTGTGTTTCAGTTCATTAGTTAAAATAAGAGCGTGCTACTCTTTTCTTATTGTTCACAAATTACTTATAAGTAAAGAGACACATCATCAGGCTGGTCGTGAAGGTACTTCCAGCCTATATTTTTGGAACTTTACATAGCTTCATGAAATGCCCCTTTTGTTATGAGCGTATCCAATTACATAAGTAACTTAACGTAAAAAGAATGGCTAAGGTGCAGGACTTAGTGTAATGGATTTGTTGTAAATCAAGTCATTCTGCTGACCCAACAAACTAGTTTTCAGACTATTATATTGCTGTTTTCTTCTGCTTTAGAGTGATGAGTTACAACGGTAACCCATGTACTTGCCAAAAGGGAAAAACTTTGTCTTCTTAATCAGGTTACATCCTCGATAGTTGTCCTATAGAATCTTGGTTCTGATATATAAATACGTAAAATGTAGCAAGATAAAACTCAGTCATTCATTATTTATGCATGCCATTAACTAAGTAATTTCACATATATTTATTATAAAATGAAAACATTTTCACTTTATTTCGCCTCTTTAAATTTTGTTTTGTGAATGCCCTGTTTCATAATCAGAAAGCACTGAAGTTAGTTGCTGGACATCAGGAGTCCTTTTTTCTTTAAAAACCTGAAAATATAGCATAGTACAAATATGAAATTTTGTTAAAGGGTTATCAGTCTTTGTGTTACGTGATATTTCATCTTTGAATTTTGTGTTGAATTCCCTTGTAAGCATAGAATTTTGAAGGTGTTACAAAAAGTGCGGTAACAAGACAGTGATTAAAATATCAGTTTTGCATGTGATGCAAGTTTACTTACTTGACATATATTTGTTGAAGTTAATATTTTTGGATTGTTTAGTTTTCCACTTGTTCTGGCGTATGCAAGAGTTGGATATGACTCTGCCTGTTTGAGTTCAGGTCAAAAATCACGACACCAGGTTATAGTCTAATGGGTTTATTTGAAAACACGAGCAAACACCTGATGAAAGAGCAGTCCTCTGAAGGCTAGCGTTTTCAGGTAAAACAATTGGACATTTGGTGTTGTGTTGATAAAGTGTATAAGGTATAAGTAGGCAGGGAAAGAGTTAAGTTCTGAGTTTTGTGAAATGAGGTTCAGCTGAGCATGACTCTGATCAGATAAAAACTTAGTTAACAATGGGGTGCTGGAGGCAAGGGTACTGAGTTGACAAGGTGGAAAAGCAGCCATTACGTAATGTCATTTAACCATATTGAAAGCATTCGTATATGAGATCAGATTAGCAAGATGTAAGGTATCCATTATATGAAACCACTTAAACTATCCAGGTTCTTAATCTTGTTAACAGTAGAGGGCTTGGTTTCTGTTATTGATACTCTATTTTAACGGCCACCCAATTAATGCATATGTTGCCTTATCTGGATGTTCCTCCCTGTAAAATGACTATATAATTCTTTGAGAAACTGCTGTTCCGACAAAGGCAGTAACCTCATGTCTTTGCACATGGATGGTCATTCTTTCTCGCGCTCTCTCTCTCTCTCTCTCTCTCATCACTTTAAAAATCAAGGATGTAACAGATAATTGGGATATGAGCGGTACAAAATAATCAAATGTAGTATGCTTTGGTGTGGAGCAGCTTTTGCAGTGTTTGGCGTCTAGCAGCCTTATCTGGCTTGAGAGATGCTGAGAGGTTTCCAGCTTTTGACAGCAAATTTTAACATGGCTTTGTCTTCTAATATGATGAGGCAAGTAGAGTTTTACATAATGAAGAACAACATCATTATCCTGAGTGCAGAAGTCCTAGAAATGTTTCATTCCATTTAAAACTTTGGCTCAAGACAAAAGAGACATGAATAAATTACAATCGAGAAAGTAGAGGTTCCATACTGCTACTAGAACACTCTGCATGACAAAGTTGCAAAGGTGCTTCTAGAAAATTTAGACCTAAAATGAAAAACAGTAGTACCAATAGTGAAGACTAGAAAATATAACTTCCAGCAGTTTTTCAATTCCCTTTTCTGACATGTCTGTTATTAGTGTGGAGATTCTCAGTCTCTTGTGAAGTTGGATTAAAAAAGTTGATTAATTACTTCTGGCAAACAATAAATATTTTTATGACTGCAACCTTTGTCAGCTTTTGATTCTGAAGATTTAATTTTGAGACTTGCTTTCCAACACTGCAATTGTTGGTCTATTTAATGGGCTGCTGTAAAGCTCATAACACAATTTTGTTTTTAATGCATACCCATTATTAAGCTTATATTCCACTCAATATTATCTAACAGCTGAGCAACGTTATTGACATAAATATGTAAGTTAGCTTGCTGAGCTTGAAGGTTTGTTTTGAGTAGTTTCGTCATCATACTAGGTGACATCATCAGTGAGAGTCTCTGAAGAAGTGCTGGTGGTATGTCCCGCCTTTCTATTTTTAGACCTTGGTTTCTTAAGGTGGGTGATGTCATTTCTGGCTTTTTTTTCCAAAAGGAAGGTAGATAAGATTTAAGTTGATATGTTTATTGATGGAGTCCTGGTTAGAATGCCATGTCTGAGTTCTCATGCGTGTCTTTGTTTCACCTGTCCTAGGATGTGTGTGTTGTCCCAGTCAAAGGGATGTCCTCCTTTGTCTGTGTGTATAGAAACTAGTGATAGTGGGTCATGTCTTTTGGTGGTCAGTTGATGTTCACCTATACTGGTGGCAAATTTTCTGCTAGTTTGTCCGATCTGTTTATTACAGTTCTTGCATGGTATCTTGTAATTGACTTTAGTTTCGCTGGTATCTATTAGATACTTAGGTTCATTAGTCACTATTTAAGCGTGTTGGTAGGTTTGTGGGCTGCCGTGTTGCCAAGGGGGTCGGAGTAGTCTGGAAGTCATTTCTGATCCGTCTTCGATGCAAAGTAATGTGGCTATAGTTTTTGGTTGCGCTGTGTCTGCTTGTTGGGTTTGTTTCTGAGGAATAGGTGGATTATGTTTATTGGGTACCCGTTTTTCTTGAAAACATTGTATAGATATTTTTCTTAGGCTTTTTGCAGTTCTTGGGTGCTGCTGTGTGATGTAGCTCATTGAAATAATGTCTTGATACAACTCCATTTGTGGGTGTTGGGATGATTGCATCTGAAGTTAAGTATTTGGTGTTTTTCTGTAGACACTGGTTTGAAGCTCTCTGTTAACTATGCATTCAACTGTTATATCTAGGAATGGGAGTTTGTTGTCGTTCTTCTCTTTTGTGAATTTTATGCCTGTCAACATATTGTTGATCGGGTTGTATGTTTCCTCTCTTCTTTATGCTGGAGGGCGTGGTCAACCATGTGGCACGGGTAGTTGCGAATGTGGAAGAAGGAGGCTATCTGGGTTTACTTTGAGGTGGAATTGGTCATCCTGGGAACAGATGCGGCTTCCCTTCCCACGTGGTTGACTATGCCGTCCTGCACATCTCCTTCATTTCACGCAGCACAGCCCTTGAACCCCACCCCTCCCAATGCAACAAGGACAGAAGCCCCAGTCCTCACCTTCCACCCCACCAACCTCCGCACACAATGCATCATCATCCGCCATCTCCAAATGGTCCCCACCACCAGAGCTGTATTTCCCTCACTACCCTTATCAGTGTTCAGAAAAGACCATTCCATCTGCGACTCCCTAATCAGGTCCACGCCCACCACCAGCCTACACCCCCATTCCTGGCACCTTTCCCTGCCACCGCAGGAATTGCAAAACCTGCACCCACACCACTCCCCTCACCTTCGTCTAAGGCCTCACAGGATCCTTGCACGTTCATCAGAAATTAATCTGTACCTCTGCCAATGTCCTCAATTGCATCCGTTGCATCTGGTATGATTTCCTCTACATTGTGGAGATAAGACGCCGCCTAGCGGATTGTTTCATAGAACATCTCGGGGATACCCGCACCCACCAAACCTACTGCCCCGTGGCTGGTCAGTTCAACTCCCCATCCCATTCCATCAAGGACATGCAGGTCTTAGGCCGCCACCACCGCCAAACCATTACCACCCAACGCCTGGAGGAGGCACACCACCTATTCCGCCTTGGGACCCTGCAACAAACTGGATAAATGTGGATTTCAACAGCTTCCTAATGTCCCCTCCCCCCCACATTATCCCAGTCCCAAGCCTCTAACACCCCACTGCCCTCCAGACATGTCCATCTCTGACCCCTCTGACCTATCACCTTCTCCTTCACCTTCATCCATCTATCGTTTTCCCAGCTACCTCTCTTCTCTCCTCCTCTCCCCCCTCCCCACCCTCACCCCCACCCCCACCCCACTTTATCTCTCAGCCCCGAATCACAAGTCTCATTCCTGATGAAGGGCTTATGCCTGAAACATCGATTTCCCTGTGTGGTATGTATCCCTCTATTCTCTGCCTGCCATCTGTCTGTCTGAAACATTACTATCATATCTACCACCACCCGGAATCATGTATGACCCTCTGAGTAAAAACAAACTCTCCTTTGAATTAAATCCAAGGTGAGGAAAAAACTGTTTCACACAGTGAGTACTTGGGGTCTGGAATGCACTGTTTGAAAGTGTGGTGGAGGAGGGTTCAGTTGGGATATTCAAGATTTGCTTTAGATAATTATTTAAATACAAACTGAGATAAGTCCTTTTAGAGGAAAACGTACCTTCCTGGCAGTCTCCAGGTCTGGGTGGGATCTATCCCAGGTTACTGAGGGAAGCGAGGGGGAAAATAGCTGGAGACTTGAGAGATCTTTGCAGCATCCTTGAACCCAGGTGAATCCTGGATGGCAGGAGAATTGCGAATATGATCTCCTTGTTTAAGAAGGGAGGAGCAGCGATAATCCAGGTAATTATTGACCGGTGATCCTGACGTAAGTGGTTGAAAAACTGCTGGAGAAGATACTGAGGGATAGGATCTACTTACATTTGGAAGAAAATGGGCTTATCAGTGATAGACAGCATGGTTTTGTGCAAGGAAGGTCATGCCTTCCAACTTAATAGAATTCTTTGACTGTGTGACAAAGTTGATTGTAGGGAAGCGCTGTAGATGTCATGTACATGGACTTCGGTCAGGTGTTTGATAAGGTTCCCCATGGTAGGCTGATTGAGAAAGTGAAGTTGCATGGAGTCCAGAGTGCACTAACTAAATAAATAGAGAACTGGCTGAGTAACAGGAGACAGTGTGTAGTGGTCGGAATTTCTCAAAATGGAGAACTGTGACCAATGGTGTTCCACAGGGATCCATGTTGGGACTACTGTCTGTGATCTGTGGTCGGGGGATTACCAAGTTTGCAGATGACACAAAGATTGGTGGAGTCCCAGATACTGAAGGGCACTGCCACAGAATGCAACAGAATATAGGTAGATTAGAGCGGTGGGCAGAGAAGTGGCAGATGGAGTTCAATCAGGGCAAATGCAAGGTGATGCATTTTGGAAGATCCAGTTCAACAGTGAGCTATAATGTAAACAGAAAATCCCTGGAGAAAATTGATGTACAGAGAGATTTGGGTATTCAAGTCTGTTGTACCCTGAAGGTGGCAATGCAGGTCAGTAGAGTCGTCAATAAGCATGTGGCATGCTTTCCTTCATTGGACGGAGTACAAGAGTTGGTAGGTCATCTTAGAGTTGTGTAAGACTTTGGTTTGGCCACGTTTGGAATACTGCATACAGTGAGATTAAATTAGATTCCCTGCAGTGTGGAAACAGGCCCTTTGCCCAACCAGTCTACACCGACCCGCCAAAGCGCAACCCACCCAGACTCATTCCCCTACATTTACCCCTTCACCTAACACCACGGGCAATTTAGCATGGCCAATTCACCTAACCTGCACATCTTTGGATTGTGGGAGGAAACCCACGCAGGCACGGAGAGAATGTGCAAACTCCACACAGTGTTGCCCAAGGCTAGAATTCTGGCTGCCTTGTTACCAGAAGGATGAGGGTGCAGAGGAGGTTCACTGGGATGTTGCCTGGAATGGAGGGTGGCTAGCTATGAAGAGAGGTTCAGTAGATCAGGATTATTTTCATTAGAAAGACTTGAGGTTGAGGGCAAGAAACGTTTTCCCAGAGTGGGCGAATCAGTTACTAGGTGTCACAAGTTCAAGGTGAGATGGGAAAAGTTTAAGGGAGTATGCATGGTAAGTTCTTTATGCAGAGGGTGCTGGGTGCCTGGCATGTGTTGCCAGTGGAGGTGGGAGAGGTGGGCACAATAGCATCATTTAAGATGTATCTAGACAGATACATGAATGGGCAGGTGTGGAGGGATACAGATCCTTGGAAAATAGGTGGCAGGTCCAGATGGAGAATCTGGATCGGTGCAGGCTTGGAGGGCCGATGGGCCTGTTCTAGTAATTGACAGTGTGTATGGAGAAAAAGCAGGAATTTAACATTAAGCCAAAATGCAAAAACGATGGACCAAATGACCATCCTCTGCATCTTAACACGTCAATGATTCTGTAAGCAAGACTTGGTAGGATTGTCAATGGTGAGTTGTTCTGAGTCCATAATTCAACAAATTTCTTGAATCAAGTTCAGGTATTAAGATTTCTTGTTTATTACCATACCACCACTATATACTGGTTTAGTTGAAATCTACCAGTTGTATTTTCTCATTCATAACTTTTGAGGTGGTCAGTTTCCTTGCTAAGTTTTTATGTACTGCAGATTTTAGTAAGGTGGAATATAATGTTTGTTCTCCTTGTATTCAATCCATTAATCTGGAATAAAAATACACATCATTTTGTGACTGGCTCCAATTTTTAAATTTGCTCTGTGACCTAAATGATATTTCACATCTACACTTTCAGTTGCCCCAAGTCCCGAAATCTGATTTTTCTTAAAGAATCAGTTCAATATATTTTACGTTCTAAACCACTTTTGTTGAATCAGTAGCATGTGTCAAGAAGTTGATAAGAACTTTGGTTTGTCTACAAGTTGAAATGTTGTTGACTCTTAAAGGATTAACTTGCATAGAATTGTTGATTTGAGTGGAATCTAATTTGAATTAAAAACCTGACCACCTGATCCAGTGGTGTGTAGTGACATCTCTGACATCGGTACTTGGCAAGTTGTTAGAGGGAATCTTGAGGGACAGAATGCACATGTATTTGGAAGGGCAAGAACTGATTAGGGATTATCAATGTGGCTTTGTGCATGGGAATTCAAGACTTACAAACTTGATTTGAGTTTTTTTTGAAGAAGTAACAAACATGATTGATGAGGGCAGATTGGAGGCAATGATCTATATGGACTTCAGTAAGACTTCGACAAGGTTCCCTACGGAAGACTGGTTAGAAAGGTTAGCTTTCATGGAACATAGGGAGAACTAGCCATTTGGATACAGAACTGGCTCAAAGGTAGAAGACAGGAGGGTGGTGGTCGGTTGTTTTTTGGACTGGAGGTCTGTGACCAGTGGAGTGCCACAAGGATCGGTCCTGGGTCCACTACTTTTCGTCATTTATATAAATGATTTAGATGTGAGCATAAGCGGTATATTAGTAAGTTTGCAGATGACTCCAAAATTGGAGGTGTAGTGGATAATGAAGGAGGTTACCTCAGGTTACAATGGATTAGATCAGATGGGCCAATGAACTGGAGAGGAGCAGATGGAGTTTAATGTAGATAAATGTGAGGTACTGCATTTTGGGAAAGCAAATCTTAGCAGGACTTATACACTTAATGGTCAGATCCTAGGGAATGTTGCTGAACAAAGAGACCTTGGAGTGCAGGTTCTTAGCTCCTTGAAAGTGAGTCGCAGGTAGATAGGATAGTGAAGAAGGTATTTGGTAGCTTTCCTTTATTGGTCAGAGTATTGAGTACAGGAGTTGGGAGGGCATGTTTTTCTTTAGATTAGACTTAGTGTGGAAACAGGCCCTTCGGCCCAACAAGTCCACACCGACCCGCCGAAGCGCAACCCACCCATACCCCTACATTTACCCCTTACCTAACACTACGGGCAATTTAACATGGCCAATTCACCTGACCCGCATATCTTTGGACTGTGGGAGGAAACCGGAGGAAACCCACGCAGCCACGGGGAGAACGTGCAAACTCCACACAGTCAGTCGCCTGAGTCGGTAATTGAACCCGGGTCTCGGGCGCTGTGAGGCAGCAGTGCTAACCACTGTGCCACCGTGCTGCCCATCAAAGCAGTTAAAGCAGTTTAGTATGTTGGTTTGGCCACTTTTGAAATATTGTGTATAATTCTGGTCTCCTTTCTATCGGAAGTATGTTGTGAAACTTGAAAGATGTTGCCAGGATTGGAGGATTTGAGTTATTGGGAGAGGCTGAATAGGCTGGGGCAGTTTTCCTTGGAGTGTCAGAGGCTGAGGGGTGAGGGCGTAGGTTTAGGGTGAGAGGAGAAAGATATGAATGACACCTAAGGGGCAACTTTTTCACGCAGAGGGTGGGATGTGTATGTATGAGTATGGAATGAGCTGCCAGAGGAAGTGGTGGAGGCTAATACAATTGCACCATTTAAAAGGCATCTGGTTGGCTAAATGAATGGGAGTGACATGGAGTGAGTCTGGCAGGTGGGACTTGATTAGGTTGGGATATCTGATTTGCATGGGTGAGTTGGACCAAAGAATCTGTTTCCGTCCTGTACATAGGTGGGTAAAGAACTGGTTGAGCAACAGGAGACAGAGAGTAGTAGTTGAAGGGAGTTTCTCGAAATGGAGAAAGGTGACCAGTGGTGTTCCACAGGGGTCAGTGTTGGGGCCGCTGTTGTTTGTAATGTACAGGAATGATCTGGAAAAAGGCACTGTTGGTATGATCAGCAAGTTTGCAGATGACACGAAGATTGGTGGAGTAACAGAAAGCATAAGGGACTGTCAGAGATTACAGGAGGATAAAGATAGACTGGAGAGGTGGGCGGAAAAGTGGCAGATGGTTTCAATCCAGAAAAATGTGAGGTGATGCATTGAGGCAATACAATGAATGGAAGATCCTTGGGAAAAGTTGATGGGCAGAGAGATCTGGGAGTGCAGGTCCATTGTACCCTGAAGGTTGCTGCACAGGTGGATAGAGTGGTCAAGAGGGCATATAGTATGCTTGCCTTCACTGGAAGGGGTGTTGAATATAAGAGCTGACAGGTCATGTTAAAATTGTACAAGACATTGGTTTGGCCGTATTCAGAATACTGTGTACAGTTCTGGTCACCACATTACCAAAAGGATGTGGACGCTTTGGAGAGGGTGCAGAGAAGGTTTACGAGGATATTACCTGGTATGGAAGGTGCTAGCTATGAAGTGAGGCTGAGTAGGTTAGGATTGTTTTCATTAGAAAAAAGGAGATAGAGGGGGGGACCTGATTGACGTTTACAAAATCATGAAGGGTATAGACAGGGTAGACAGAGGTAAGCTTTTTCCCAGAGTGAAGGATTCATTAACGAGAGGTCACGCTTTCAAGGTGAGAGGTGGAAAGTTTAAGGGGGATACACGTGGCAAGTACTTCACACAGAGGGTGGTAGGTGCCTGGAATTCGATGCCAGCAGAGGTGGTAGAGGCAGGCACGGTAGATTCATTTAAGATGTGTCTGGACAGATGCATGAGTAGGTGGGGAGCAGAGGGATACAGATGCTTAGGAATTGACCAGCAGGTTTAGACAGTACATTTGGATCGGCTCAGGCTTGGAGGGCCGAAGGGCCTGTTACTGCGCTGTAAATTTTCTTTGTTGTTTGTCAGAGATAGGTTCTTTATTGTTGTGGTTCTGTTCGCCGAGCTGGAAGTTTTTGCTGCAAACGTTTGCTGCAAATAGATTCTTTACTCAGAGTAGTAGGGGTATGAATACACTGCCTGCAACAGTAGTAGACTTGCCAACTTTAAGGGCCAATGTCACTGGCTAAACATATGGATGAAAATAGAATAGTGTAGGTTAGGTGGGCTTCAGATTGGTTCCACAGGTCGGTGCAACATTGAGGGCCGAAGGGCCTGTACTGTGCTGTAATGTTCTATGTTCTATATTGATTCCTTATTGTCGTAATTTCACAGAATTTCTCAATTGCTGCAGCCAGCAGGAGGCCGTTCGGCCCATTGCATCTGCACCAGCTCATCATGTGAGCGTTTTGTTGACTGTCTCCTTTTCCCATGCCTTTGACATTATTTCAATCCAAAGAAATCACCCAGTGCTGTCTTAAATACCTCAACTGGACCTGCCTCCTCCACACTTCAAGCAGTGCATTCTGTACCATAGCTATATACTGTACAGGTTTTTTCTCATATTCCATTTCTTCTTGTTTGACTAGAGATGGTGCTGTAGGAAGCTCCTCTGCATGCAATCCAGGAACATTTGATCCCTTCTGTCCCTTTACACTACAGTTTCCCAGTCTATATTTTGGAAATTGAAATTCCCCACTGACTACTGTAATACTTATATCGCTCTGGAATTTCTTTGCAGATTGGCCGATCTACACCTTGTCCCCAAGTTGGTCTATAGATTTTACCAAGCAATGTAATTTTACTCTTTTTTTTAGTTCTTGCCGAATGAAGTTCTGTCCTCGAACTGTCTGCAGTAACACCTTTCTCCAGCACTGCAGTGCTTTCCTTAATCAATACAGTCCCCTTCCTTCCTTTTATCTGTCCTGAATATTTGGATCATCTCTATCCAAGAATATTTTACACTTGGATGTTGCCCATCCTTGAGCCTGGCCTCTTATCATCACTATATCATATTTCCATATGGCAATCTATACTTGTAACTCCAACTTTACTATATCCCAGATATTCAATATGCGTGCACAGTAACTGATTCATTTTCTTTTTTGCTCTGATTTCACCTTTTAATTGCTGCTGTCTACACTAGTGCTAGCCATATCTTCAAGTACTTTTCGTAAACATGTCCTTGGTGGTGCAGAATTTGAATATTGCTGCCAAAGCTTTTCATCTTGCACTCATTGGGGCAAGCAGAAGAACTTCAAATTTCAATTAATCACAATTTATGCGATAAGAGAAAAGGATTTTGTTTGACAAGTTTAATCTAGACATGGTGTCATCATGAAGCAGTGAGGGAACTATGGACACTCCAACTACAGGCAAAAAAAAACAAAACTTTTTTATTTTCAAAGAACTGGTCCCTGCGTGCGAATGTATGTTGCGTCTCTCAAATCTAAATAAGTCATGTTACAATCTCAATTGGTTATCTTAAATTAGTTGTTAATATAGATGTAGTGCATTCTGGATTATTCAACAGCCTCACTTTGCAAACTATTGGTCTGGCACATTGCTTGATGTTAATTGTGGAGTGAGCAAAGAGGCCAATTCCATTTCAACAAGGAACAACACCTAGCATGCCGTGCAGATGCCACCCAGCTGAAGGTACAGCCATAGTATACAGAATCAGTATGCTATAGGTAGAGCTAAGTGTCACGCAGTTAGAATCTCTGCACACAATTATGAAAGGTCATGGGCAATTAACAAGAAACAAGAGATTGCACAGACATCCTTATCCTCCATGTTGGTGGAGGCCAGCACATGAGTACAAAAGTCAAAGCTTTAAAATCCAATTTGAATTTCTCTTTAGCCAAAAATGTTGAGTGGGTGATGTACCTTGATCTCTTTAAGATTCCTTGGGTTGAGAAGTCAGTATTTAGCAAAATTGATTCACTCTGATTTCAGAAAATGGCAAAGGCACTAGATGCAACCAAAGGCTTTTAAATCTGATAAGGTCCTGTCTGTGATAATGAAGACTTGTGCTTCAGAAAAAGCTGCACAAGTGGTCGTTATGTAAATTTATTCAGGTATGTCACATCCATAAAAGGAACTAAGGGAATGGAGTGTGGTTTTGCTAAAACTGTACAAGGCAATGGTCAGACAACCGCTGGAATGCTGCAAACAGCTTTGGGCCCATTATCTAAGAAAAGATATACTCATTGGATTTCAATACATGATTCTTACATGACAGGGTAGGTGCAGAGAGATAGGTTCCCTTTGTGGAAGAATCTAGAATCAGTACGTATAATTTCAGAATAAGGAGCCATGCATTTACATTGAGATGAGGAATTTCTTATGAGGGTAATAAATCTGTGGATTTTTTTAAACTAAAGTAGTTGAGTGTTTTAAGTCTGGAGGTAGAGACTTTTTAATAAAGAGGAGAATCCAGGTTATAGGGAAAACGCAGGAAAGTGAAGCAACAACAGATTGGTGAATCTCCGCAGATCTGGCAGCATCTGTGGGAACACAGCAGAGTTAATGTTTACAAGTTGGCAGATCCCTTGGATGCAGAAGTTAGGTAACAAAGGTTTACAATTTGGACCTACAGCCATTAAGTTTATTAGATCAAGAGGAAGTATTTGAAATGTGTAGGATCCTGAGGGAATTTGGAAAGATAAATGCTGACAGGATGTTTCATCTTGTCGAAGAAATGAGAACTAAGAAACGCAATTTTAATATAAAGGTTCTTGCATTTAAGACAGAAATGAGGGGAAACATATTTTCTAAAGGTCATTCGACTATGGAATTCATTGCTCCAGGTAAGCACATTAATTAAAAGTTTTTAATGCTGAGTTAGATTACAGATTGACAAGGGAATCAGATTTTAGAGAGTAATAGACAGGAATCTGCATTTGATACCATGATTGTATCAAACGGTGAAGCAGGCTTAGGGGACATTTGTCCCTATTTTCTATGGATTGAGTAGCTTTTGGGTTATGTAGCTGGTATTGGTTATAGAGATTGAAATAGGCAAGGTCATGGATGGATTATTGTAAGCCAGCAAGTGAAGGGCTGATGTATGGGCAGGTTCTGATGCAAAGTTAAGTGCAAGCAGCAAATTGTTGGATAGTTTCAAGCTTAGCGAAAGAGAGAAACCAGGTGTGTTGTGGAATACTCTAATCTAGATTAACAAAGGTATGAATGAGTGTTTCAACATACATTGCAAATTCTGGCAATGTTATTGGTCTTAGAAATGTTGTGAATATGTAGACAGGTAGCGCAAATAGATTTTTTATTATCAATGTTGCCAGGGAATAGAATGGAATTGGTAGCTCAGAAGTGAAATTTTGACTAGGAATTGACAAAATAAGTGCTTCCTAGTGTTTAAATGGACTAATTTCTGTATAGTCAGTACCAGATGTTGGTTAAAAGTCTTCAACTTTTCAAAGTTTTACAAATACCTTTTTTTTTAAAAAAAAAAATCACTGATTTCTAATGATGTCTTGAAAACATCATCTTGCCCCTATTGGGGAGAACATTGAATTCATGGCTTCATAACTTTCTGCATGTCTGCCTCCACCAGGACATCCAAAGGACAGCACTTCTGATAATGCAGCAATCAGAATTGCTCTGGATCACTAGTGCACATTCTCTACAAATCTGTAGCATGAAACTTAGACCTGTAACCTTCTGGCAAAAAGTTAAGAATGCAACTCTTGGGTACACTAGTTATGGAAATATGCTAAATGGGAGTTAATATTTTAGCCTGATTAGTGCATGCTTTAAGACACACTTGTTACGTTTTCACTCTCCTACATTGTATTCCAGTTAAGTGATGCCTTTTAACAATTCTCACACTAGAAGAAAGTGAGAACTGCAGATGCTGGAGATCAGAGCTGAAAAATGTGTTGCTGGAAAAGAGCAGCAGGTCAGGCAGCATCAAAGGTGTCTTCTTTTCCCTTAAATAATAAAATCAAGAGAAATAGAATCTGGAAAAGGCTTTTTATCTCTTCAACCCTGTTTTCTCATTGTCTTAATTCCACCTTGGCCCCTTGTAATGCTGCCTTGTCAATTAAAAATCTGTTGTAACTCTCATTCTTCCCCATCACCATAAGTGAGAAATTTTGCATTTAGACCATGCCCCTGAAGCTAGATTCCACCGTACCCCTATTTTTTTGAGAAAACGTTTCTATTTACACTTGCTGCCAGACCTGCTGTGTTTTTGTTTCTGTTTCAGATTTCTAGTACCAGCAGTTCTTTGTTTATTTTTGGATCTGTTCCTTCAAGCCGCCTTCAGAATTTTATGCTTCAATCTGGTCACCTCTCATTATTCTCTAATTTTGATTAATGCTTGATGGCCCCTCATTTGTCAGAATCTGTCTAGTGAACTTTCTCCAAATACTGTTAATAGTAAGCAGATTGCTTCAGGAGACCAGAGCTGAATATAGTTCTCTAGGTGTGATCTCACTGATACTCCATACAGTTATGATTTCCTTGCTTGGAGACACCATTTCCCTTATAATAAAAGCCAGCACTCAGTTTGCTGCTTTAATTACTTGCTGTGCCTGCATGTTAACATTTTGTGGTTTATGTGCGAGGATTCCCTGATCCCTGTGTGCCATAATATTTATTAGTGTGTCTGTTCTTTTGCAATAAAATTCTCCTTTTCATTTCTGTTTTTCTTGCCTAGATGAATAACTTCACATTTTCCAATTTAATATTTCATGTAAAATTTTACTCAATCCATTTATATCACTTTGCAGACTCTCTTTATCCTTGTCAAAACTTGTTTTCTTACTTGTCATTACATTTTCAACCAATTTAAATTACCACATATTTGGTCACTTCATTTCACTGATTCATATAAAGTGTAGATAGTTGAGACTCTGGTACTGATCTCCATGGAAATCTATTTTGATAGTTTATCAATTTAAAAATAAGCCATTTACTTCAACTCTGCTTCCTTGTAGCCCGGACAGAGGACTGGCTAATCCTAACACCATGAGCTATTTGCATTATGATCTTTTATGTGGTGCCTTGTTGCATCCTTCTGGTAATCCAGGTACATTAAGGGCTGGTTCCTCTTTATCCACCCATCTTTTGAAAAAATGATTTGCCCTATTGTATTGTAATTTTGTAAATGTGCTGTTACCTCTTTGGACCCTGCATTATCTCAGTTGCGGATGTTGAAGAAACTTACCTGTAGTTTCTTGATTTGCTTCCCTCAAGAAAAAGATGTTATATTTGTAGTTTTCCAAGATTGATCGTTCCGTAACCTAATGATTTAGAAGGATTGCAGTCAATACATTCATTATCCTTGTGGCCATTTTCCTCGTCCATTTTCCTTCGCAATCATTGTTTCAAGTTCCTCCCTTTTGCCTCTTGGTTTCTACTTTGTTTGGATGTTTACCATGAACACAGTTACAAAATATTTGTTTGAAGTCTCTGTCATTTCCATGTTTTCTGTTTATTAATTCCCTAGTCTCATCCTCTGAGGAACCACTGCTTGCTTTTGGCCACACTTTTCCTTTATGTTTAGTGGTTTACAATCTGTTTTTGTATTTTATGCTAGGTTTTGCTTCCTCCTGTAATTTCTCCTTCACTACTTTGTAGTCCTTTTGGTTTCTAAAATTTTCCCGATTCTCTTTGAAACCATTAATCTTCACAGCGTCTTATGCCTTTTTAAAATTTTTCTTTGCCATTCTTAATTTGGTAGTGCAAAGCTTAAGTATTGCTGAGCAAAGACATGGTTTGCCTAAGCTTTTTGTCCTGTGCTCAACAGGACATTGGAGGAGTTGTCTTCTGATCAAAGGTTAAACAGGTTGGGACTCATACTCATTGGAATTCATAAGAATTGAGAAATGGTCTCATTGTGAAACACAGGATTCTTGAGCTTAATAGGCTAAATGCTGAAAGGATATGATTCCTCAGTGCCCAACACCAGAGGGCACAGTCTCAGGATAAAGGGAGCACCAATTTAATACTGAGATAAGGAAAAATGTTGGCTTTTCGAGAGTTGAGCTGCTTACTGCAGTGAGCTATGGGAATTGAGTCCGTGTGTATATTTAAGGCAGAGATAGATTCTTGATCAGTTGATGAATCGAGGAATAAGGGGATATGGCTAGAAAATGGAGATGATTGTCAAGTCAGCTATGATCCCATTGAAAGACGAAGCAGGCTTGAGTGCTGAAACGGCCTACTCCTGTGCCTATTTCTTATGGTGTTACATCTCAGCATAGTTTTTGAGCATTGTTTCATGGTACTGTTCCCTCCTTTTCCCAGTTGGAAAGTTGGCCATTTTTCCCACATCACTGAAGGCGGCATGGTGGCTCAGTGGTTAGCACTGCTGCCTCACAGCACCAGGGGCCTGGTTCGATTCCCGCCTCTAGCCATTGCGTGGAGTTTATATGCTCTCCCTGTGTCTGTGTGGGTTCTTGGAGTGCTCCGGTTCCCTCCCACGTTCCAAAGATGTGCAGGTCAGGTGAATTGGCCATGCTAAATTGCCCATCGTGTTACCTCCATTAGTCAGGGGCAAATGTAGGGTAATAGGGTAGAGGAATGGGGCTGGGTGGGTGTGGAGGGTCAGTGTGGACTTGTTGGGCCAAATGGTCTGTTTCCACACTGTAGGGAATTTAATTTAATCTAATCTAACCTGTCTTTGAGCCATGCTCTGATCTGTGAGTAAAAAGTGAGGTCTGCAGATGCTGGAGATCAGAGCTGAAAACGTGTTGCTGGTTAAAGGAATGAAGGGCTTTTGCCCGAAACGTCGAATTTCCTGTTCCTTGGATGCTGCCTGACCTGCTGCGCTTTAACCAGCAACACATTTTCAGCCATGCTCTGACCTGTTTATTTTATACTTGTTTCAATTATAATTCATTGCTTATTATCTGTGCATCTACTTTTTAATTTGCCAACTATTGCTTATGCCCCGTTCTTTCAGACTTACTTCCTTAGTCCTACTTATATCATTGGAGCCCACATTGATTATGACTATGATGACTTCCCCTCCTACTCCAAATTATTTACTAACCTCAAGAAGCTCGCTAACCATGACATCAGGCAGGCTGTGCGCTTTTGAAGCTCACCCTTTCGAACTTTTTAAGATTTCTCCAGAATGTGTTGTGCTAGACATTTCCATTTTACTTGAATAGATTTCTGCAACATGATACTATATGATCACCTCGCGCATCCTCCCTGCTCCCGTCCATGCACATTACAAAAGCATCTCACATGTTGGACGAGCGAAAGAACTGAAGATCATATATTGCTGCCTTCTATGTCCACACCAGCTCCAGTCATAATTGCCTCTCCCTTAAATCAAATCCGAAGCATCTAATCCTGTGACTGCCTCTGGATAACTTGGCTGTTTCTTAATGCATTGTACTGTCTAAAACTCATATTCCAGCTCATCAACTGACTGAAGTTCCTCAAACTACAGATATCTACTGCATATGTGGTTGCAGTGGATCATAATTTGTCTACTGGCTGCCATATACTACAGCTACAACATCTTTGCACCCTCCTTCTGCTTTGTACTTGTGCTAACTCATCTATATTGGGTCCCACAAAAGCAATGTGACCACTTAAAAATATTTTTCCATGTTTTAAAACAAATCCATGGTCTTGGCCATCATCTTTACAACTCTCGTTTGTGTGCTGTTTCAGTTATGTCCTCTTGACCATCCTGAATTTGATTCAATCCATCATGAGTAGTGCCTTCAGTTGCCCCGAACCTTAGGTTCTGACATATTTTCCTTAAACCTACTCTCCTCCTTGCTGCTATTGTTGAGGAATCAGTGGGACCCCTCTTGATTGCCTTTGCTATTTGTGTATTGTGGGAGTGTTTGATGAGCCATTATTCTGATTACGAGAAGTAAGCTTTACAATATTGTACATATATTACTGTTCAAAACCACAGAACTTTGGACCTATGTTCTGTTAGGCCCTGGATGTGTCTCTGTGTACTCTAGAAATAAATGTGACTGGTCCCTAGTTAGATCAAAACATAAATTGGAGTCTGGTTTGGGGCCATACCACCATAAATGGTGGTGGACAGTTCAACAGTTAACTAGTGAAGGAAGCTGCAAAATGTTCCCGTCTTAAATGATGGAAGGCCCAGTCCATACAGGACAAGGCCGAAGCATTTGTGGCCATCTTCAGCCAAAGATTCCGCCACACTCGAGTCCTCGAACTGAAACCTGCCAGTTTTCAGGAATTCTGTTCTGTGCATGAAAGATCAAGAAAGGGTTGAAGGTACTGAAAAAGCACAGACAGTGGGCCCTGAATATATGCCAGCTCAAACACCTGAATGCTTGTAGTCAAACTAATTGTGCTTCTAGCTTAGATGTTGAGATGCCAGTATTGGGTTGGTCATTCCTGAAGAAGGGCTTAATCCTAAATGTCAAATCTCCTGCTCCTTGGATGCTGCCTGACCTGCGGTGCTTTTCCAGCAACACATTTTTCAGCTCTGATCTCCAGCATCTGCGGTCCTCACTTTCTCCTTGGGATGGCGTGGACAAAGTTAAAAATCTCTCAATATCAAGTTACAGACCAACAGGCCTCTTTCCAAGTACTAGCTTTCAGAGCCTGAGTTTCAGAGCACTGCTATCAGGTTGAGGTAGATGATGTTTTAATTCTGTGAAGGTATCCTATTATTAAAACTTGCTTTTTTAGTAGTGGATCACAACCATGTTTTCAAGAGACCACATGGCTTGAGCTAGATCACTAGGTAATTACCTGGTGAGAGAATTTCAAGTTAAGCTTCTACAAACAGGAGAGGGCCTGTAAGCAGGTTCAGTTTGGAGAGAAAAAAATCCATACCAGCTGGAGAGTTTCAGCCACGTGCCGGCAATCAGTTAGAAATAAAGCTCTGAGCATTTTAGCAGTTCCGATAGACAGTGCTGGAAAAAGTACTGATATTTTCTCAGGTTAACTGCTGACACTTCCTCAATAAATTGTGTATGTATCTTGGGCAGAAATTCACCAAATACAAAGCGTTTCCAGTGTACATAGGAGCATCTATTTTTGTTGGAAGTCTCAGGATAGACCGAGAGAGGTTAGCATTGATGGAAAGGTTGTGCTCCTGGACTTCTAAATAGAGTCTAGAAGCAAGGAAGTTATGGTGAGCCTTTTTAAAGCTTTGAGCACCTAGTTACAGAATGAGTCAATTCTGGTCACCACACTTTAAATATGTGAGTGTCCTTGTGTGGGTGCAGGACAGATTTGTGAGAATGATCACATGATTGGAGATTTTGGCTGCAAAATTAGTTGGGAAGCATGGGTTGCTCTCCTAGGAGGGAAAGAGGTTGAGAGGTTAAAATAGGTGTACAAAGTACAGGTTGGCTTTGTAAAGGTAGACAATGAAAACTTCACCTTAAATGTGAGTACAAGATTTCAGATTTTAGCTAATTGCTGTAGGGAAATATTGAAAGAACATTTTTACAGGAAAAGTGTAACATGTAACTTGGGATGTTGAAAATGGAAATTAACAATGATTTCAAAATGAAATTAGATGGGCATCAAAACGAAACAAACATTTAAGAGCTATGGGAATCAGGAGTGAGTGACTGAATTTCTCAATGAACATAGTGTAGTTCATAGTTGGCATAATGTAAATAACTCAAACTCTGCGATTGCTATGTGTAAATTGGACTCAGCCATACATTCTCACGTGGAGCAATTCTATTCCAGCTGTATGGTCAGAAATATAGAACTACTTCCACGACAGTGCTTTGGGCTAACCACAGCAAGGGCTTGAGCAAGGCATTGATAACAGGCAGCTCAATATTACATTCTCCATTCTGAAAAATGATCTACAAATGTTATTATTGCCAATGATTCCAACATTCCATAATTTTTTGTTTAGAAATCTGCTCTGCAGCTTGATGCTGTACTGTAGAAAACCACTGTGCCACTGGGAAGAGTCCAAAACAAAGTACAGCACTAACATTTCAAGTGTCAGTTGATTAAATCTAACTATTTAACTTAAAATTTTATTTCTATGACCAGCATTTTCTACATAAATACATTTAATACAAAAGTGTGGTTACTTTTTTTAATCACGTAGAACATGGGAATTTTTTGCCCATCCCTAGTTGCCGTTATGGTGGTGAGTGGCTTTTTTGAACTGCTGCAGTCCAAAGTGCAGTTGATTGACCCATAGTGCCCTTGGGGAGGGAATTCCAAGATTCCAACCCAGTGATAATGAAAGATTGGTGATCTATTTCCAAGTCAGGGTGTTGACTTACTCAAGAGACTTGCAGTGGGTAGTGTCTGCTCTCCTTGTCCTTCTAGGTGGAAGTGATACTGGGTTGGGAAGATGCAATCTAAGGATCTTTGGTGAATTTCTGCAGTGCAACTTGTAGACAGAACATGCAGCTACTGAGTTTCGGTGGAGGGTATGGATGTGCCAATCAAGTGGGCAGCTTTGACCCAGATGGTGTCGAGTTCTTGTGTGTTGGAGCTGCACTCATCCATGTTCTTTATTAGACCATGAACTGTAGTGAGAGTTCACTTTCTTACTCCGATGTCTTTACTCAGAGAACTTGCTGTTACATATTTCTGAATTGGAGCTACAGCATTGAGTGGAAGTGGTTTTCTTATACCATGTCATAACAGACAACCCATTAGTATGATGAACATTTTCAGGATACAGGTATCAATAGGTTTAACATTTACAGGATGCAGTTATCAGTTCACTAACATGTCTAGCAACTACAGAGTGCAGTTATCAATTCATTGAAAAGTACTTGAAACTGACCGGTATATTCAGGCAGTTACTTGAGAATTGTCTGTTTAGTTAAGTGGTTTAGACCAAATGTAAACTCTGTGGTCACCGCCAGCTTTTTGCTGAATGGCTTTTACTATGTTAAATGGTCACACCTACCTGATCTCTTTCGTTCCCTTTTTAATCACTATTGTTGCTACTGGAAACTTTGATTCTGATCTAATGAAGTTTCCCTGATTCAATTAATTCTCCCCTTTTATTCTTTCCTGCCCTGTGTAGGTTTCTGTTGAACCCCAAATAGGCAAGTGGGAAGTATTCCATCACACTTGTGACTTGTGCCATGTAGATGGTGGAAAAGGCTTTGGGGAGTTGGGAGGTGAGTTGCTCCCCAGTATTCCTGACCTCTGACCTATTGTTGTAGCCACTGCATTTGTGGTAAAATCAGTTCAGTTTTGGATCAGTGGTATTTCCAGGGATGTTGACAGTAAAGGATTCAATGATGGTATTACCATTGGCAATCAAGGGATAGTAGTTAAATAGTCTTTTATGGCACTTCAGTCATGTGAATGTTGTCGGCCTATGTCTGGATATTGTCTGGATCTTGTTGCATTCGAACATGGACTGCTGCAGTATCTGAGGAGTGGTGAACTGGTGCTGAGCATTGTGCAATCATTGTTGAGCAATCTACTTCTGACCTTAGGCAGGGAACTAGGGAAGAAAGTGATAAAATGGAGCATAAAATTCTTTTGAATGTCAAAATGCAAAGTAATCTAATTGAAGCTGAGATGTATAAATTTGTTTATCGTGTAAGTAGACCTGTCATTTTGACGTGTTTTTTCATTCTTGGTGATTTACTGATCTTGATTCCTATTGATTTTAAATATTTGTATAGTTCGCGTCCACAAACTGGTGTAATCTGGTAGGCTGTAGATTTTGTTGCTTCCCCATTGTTAAGTAATGTACTGAGGCTAACTATATTATAGTTTTAAAGTCACATTTTAGCAAAGATGGCTCAGAACAGGACTAGAACTTGGTATACCAATCATCAACTGCTCATGAACTTCTGCACCTGAGACAATACTGGTACGAAGTACTGCTGTTCTCCATAAAATGTTTAGGATCATTCGGCATATGAGCAGAAATACACCATTCAGCCTATCAGATCTGCTTCACCATAAGATCATGGCTGATCTGACCGCTCTCAACTTCACTTTTCTGTCTTTTATTGATTCCACACAATTCTCTTCCTGATTTTATCTCTGCTTTGAATATTCTTTATGACCCAGTTTCAGCATCTTTCTGTAATGAGAAATTGTGAATGTTTGTAGATGTGGTGCTAATCAAGTGGACTCTTTTCTACGGGGTAGTGTTAAGCTGCTTGAATGTTGTTGGACTATCGATCATGCTTCATCAGAGTTTAGGCCCAATATGACACCTGGCGGCATCAGTGGTGCCTGTGTTGGCAAGACCTATCGAGGACTAATAGTGACCAGGATGTTGGAGGTGAGTCGGTCCAGAAGAGTGACTACTTTTATTTCAGCAGCATTGCAACAGGTGACAGGATCTTGTGCCTGGCCACCAGGCTCATGGTAGAGCATTGAACAAGAAGGATGATAAAGTTGAACACTTCTTTATTTCTTCATTTTTCTGCCTTTATGTTCTATATTTTGATTTATTTTTGTGTTTTAAGATGGTGTTGGAGAGTGGCGACACTATACAACGCTTGTATTTTGTTACAAAATACAATGACAATTGACTGACTGCAGCGTTATCAGCAGCCGTAGAATAACTAAAGTTAATGGGAATTGGGGGAAATTTCTCAGCTGGTAGACTCACACCTTGCACAAAGATGCTTATAGTTTTGAAGATCAGTCACCTCATTCAGAACATCATTGCACCGGCTCCTTAGGGTAGCAATTTAGCTCAAACATCTTCAGCTGCTTCGTCAATGACATTCCTTCCATCACATGTTCAAAAGTGGGGATGCAACAATAAATTTTTTAAAATTACTTCAGTAACTGAGGAGCTGTGAATGATACTGTATATTTTGCAATCGTTGCTGAAGATCCCCACTTTTGAACATGTGATGGAAGGAAGGTCATTGACGAAGCAGCTGAAGATGTTTGAGCTAAATCGCTACCCTGAGGAGCCTTTGCAATGATGTTCTGAATATGAGGTGACTGATTTTCAAAACTGTAATCATCTTTGTGCAAGGTGTGAGTCTACCAGCTGAGAAATTTCCCCCAATTCCCATTAACTTTAATTATTCTACGGCTGCTGGTAACGCTACAGTTGGTCAAATGTGACTTTGATTTCAAAGGCGGTCAGTCTCATCTACGGAATTCAGCTCTTGTCTCCATGTTTGGACCAAGACTGTAATGAGGTTAAGCGTTGAATGGCCTTGAATGTCTATGAGCTAGATATTGGTAAGTGATCGCTGTTTAATAGCAGTGTTGATGACATTGTCCGTTACTAATGAATGAGTATAGACTGGAGCATTAATTAGCTGAGTTGGATTTGAGCTGTTTTCTGTGCATAGGATATAGCTGGACAGTTTTCCACATTGTTGATACATTCAGTGCAGTAGCTGTACTGGAACGGTTTGGCACAGGTGTGCCAATTCATGGAGCAAAAGTCTTCAGGACTACTGCCTGAGTGTTGTCAGGGCCCATAGTAGTTGCATTATCCACTACCTTGTCATATGGAATGAATTGAGTCGACTGAAAACTAGCATCTTTAGAGTTTTCTTGGAGACTGAGATGGATTGTCCAGTCAGCACTTCTGGCTGAAGATTTGTTGCAAATGCTTCAGTCTTATCTTTTGAGGAAATTTGTGGTGTCACCTCCAGTCAGTTTAATTGACCACTGTTATTCGCAATTGGATGTGACAAAGCTGCAGGACTTGCAACTGATGTGATTGTGGAATTGTTTATACTGTTTGTAATTGTGTTGTAGCTTCAGTAAGTTATTGCCTTATTTTTTAGATATACCTGATCTTGCTCCTGATATGCTGTTCAGTGCTTTTCTTTGAACCAAAGTTATCCCTGACTTGATGGCAATGACCAAGCATATTGCTAGATAACAAGGTTGTAGTACAGCGTTTTGGAATACATTTCAGCTGCTGATGACCCACAACACTTCATGGATGCCCAGTCTTAAGTTGGTAGATATTTTTAAAATTAAATTCCATTTTGTGCACTGGACAGTGAAGATGGGCCTTTATCACTGGTCTGTGGTGGTCACGTTTTTTTGATACTGTCATGGATAGATGATTCTGTGGTAGATAAGTTGGTGGGGATTAGGTCATGTTAGTTTCTGGACCTGCTGCAGACCATGTCCAGCAGCTATACCCATTATGACTTGGCCAGTTAGGTCAGTAGAGTTAGAGATGTACAGCACAGAAACAGATCTTTGGCTCCAACTTATCCATGCTGACCATATAGATATCCTATATTAATCTAGTCCCATTTGCCAGCACTTTGCCTATATCTCTCTAAACCCTTCCAATTCATATACCCAGGCGCCTTTTAAATGTTGTAATTGCCCCACCCTCCTCCCACTTCTTGCAGCTGATTCCATACACACACCACCCTCTACGTTAAAGTTGCCCCTTGGGTCCCTTTTTATATCTTCCCCTCTTGCCCTAAACCTATGCCCTCTAGTTCTGGACTCGCCCACCCCAGAGAAAAGACCTTGTCAATTTACCCTATCCATGACTCTCATGAATTTATAAACCTCCTGAGGTCACTCCTCAGCTTTTGCTCCAGGGAAAATAGCCCCAGAGTACATTGAAGTCCCAAATTCAAAGCATTATGCCCTCGCTGTCCTTAGTGCTCTCAACAATGGTGCTCAAGTTTTCAGCTGCAAGTTTGACGTGGTGCAAATTGAGGGGGCTGCAGTACGTGCAAATCCTTCGTTTGTTGAGATGCCATGAGACTTCATAGGGTCCTGAGTCAATGTTTAAGTCTCCTGAGGTAACTCCCTTCTGTCTGTATAGCTCTGTGTGCCATCATCTTTCTTGCTGTGTTTTGGTGGGACAGGGCATAACCAGGCAAGGTGATGGTGTTGTCAATAAGGTGCGTTTCTATGAGTATGACTGTGTTGAGTGACATTTCTGGTGTCTAAGTCAATGCTAGGTGTCCATCCACTTTCATTGCTTTTTTTCTTTTCTCAATTGTAGAACTGAATGGCTTCATAGGCCATCTCAGAAAACAGTGTGTCTTGAGTCGCACATAGGCCAGGCCTTCCCGAAAGCAAGTTAATGAATTTGACTTCTATTGGCAGTGGTTTTGTGGTCATCTCAAGATTTTTAATTGGAGACTTTAATTCAAATGCCATCGTCTTTGCTGGGTCTGTGGATCAGTGACAGTTCCACCATGCCATCATCTCTGGCATAATGAATGTTCATGTTATAGTGACTTTGCTATCTCTTCCTAACTTGTGGTTACAATTTATCTGTACCTGTGATTTTTATCTGCTTTAAATTTGATTGGTATATTAAAAAAAAACTCTTCCAACCTCTTATGATGTCTCAGATTGATCCTTAAATCTGACAGCTGTGTTTTGAAGTTGCATTGGTTTTATTCTACTTAGTGCTGCCTTTGCAGAGATCAGTTTTGGTTTGGGATGGATAATTAAATTGATGGAGAAATGATCAATTGTAGTCTTCCCTCTTTCGCGCACCATTTATTTATTTTTCAGGGTGAGTAAATATTTATGATAAATGTTTTTGTTCCTCAATCAAGGAAGAGGGTAAAATACTCTGGTACAAGCAAAACTAAAATTGAAAGCAAAGTACTCCAGATGTCAGAAATCAGAAACAAAAACAGAAATTGCTGGAAAAGCTCAGCCACCCTGTCAGCATCTATGGACAAAAGTCAGAGTTAATGTTAACCCTTCCTTAGAACTGCTGGTAGCTAGGAAAATACTGGTTTTAATGCAGAAGGTAGGGTGGGTGGAGGGGATAAGGAGTAAATAAAAGGTTAAGATTGAGTCTGAAGAGAGAGAGAATAACATTGGACAGATAAAGGATCAATTTAGGTGAATGAATAACTGCTAATGAGGATAGTTAATAGCTGACAATGGATTGTGTGCAATAGACCATGTGATAACAAGGCCCAAATTTTGAGGATTAGTCCCTCAACCTGAAACATTAGAATAGATTATAGAATTTCTACATTGTGGAAATAGACCCTTCAATCCAACAAGTCCACATCGACTCTGTATCCTGCCTAAACCCATTCCCCTACCCTATTACTCAACATTTACCCCTGACTAATGCACCTAACCTACACGTCGCTGAACATAATGGACAATTTAGCACAGCCAATTCACCTAATCTGCAAATTTTTGGACTGTGGGAGGAAACCCATTCAGAAAAGAGGAGAATATGTAAACTCCATGCAGACAGTCGCCAGAGGATGGAATTGAACCAGAGTCCCTAACCACTGGGCCACCATGCTGCCCCTTAATGTAGGAGATTGTCTTTTGATCTGATGTCACATGCTGCAAGACCTGCTGAGCTTTTCCAGCAATTTCTGTTTTTGTCTTTTGTGACAAGGCTGGCTGTGTGTATGTTGGGCTAAGGATATGGGAGAAAGCCCTAAAATTGTTGAACTGTGTTGAGCCCAGAAGACTGTACAGTTAGCAAGTGGAAAATAGGGAGCTGTTCTTCCAGCTTGTGCTGAACTGTGCTGGAGTACTGCAGCTAGTCTGAGACATATTGGCATGTGTCGTTGAAGTAGCAGGCAACTGGAAACTCAGGGTAGAACTTGTGTTCTGTGAAGCAGGCACCCAGTCTCTGCTTCATTTTCCCAATGCAGCGGAGACTACATGGTGAGCAGCGAATGCAGTAAACTAAATTGTTTGAAGTGCAAGTTAAATGCTGCTTTACCTACAACGTGTTTTTGGCCCCTTGGATACTGAGGAGGGAGGAAGTAAACAGGCAGGTGTTACACTTTCTGAGGTTGCAGGGAAAGGTGCCATGCAGCTCTGGAGGGATGTTGGGAGTGAAAGAGGAGTGGACCAGGATATTCTGGAGTGAACTGTCTTTGCAGAAGACTGACAGTGGAGGGAGAAGGAATATGTCTGATGGTCGCATCCCACTTAAGGTGGTGGAAACAGCAGCTAATGATCCTCTGGATGTGGCTGCTGGTAGAATAGTAGGTTGAGGACAAGGGGGACCCTATTACTATTGTGCGAGAGAATAGAGAGGGTGAGCTGAAGTGTGGGACATGGGTTGGACCCAGCTGAGAGCACTACCAACTATGGTGCTGGGGAATCCTCAGTTGAGGAAGAAGGTGATCAATACCCCCTTGTTGAAGTTGGCATCATCAGAACAGATACAATAGAGATGGAGGAACTGAGAGAATGGATTAGTTATTGCAGTATGCAGGTGAGGATGGATAGTAAAGGTAACTGTGGATGTTGGTTTGTAGTGGATATTAATAGCTAGAATATCCCAGAACTAAAAATAATTCAAGTTCAAGAAAGTTATTGACTTTGCATGCTCTTTTGCATGTCTCTCTAGAAAGAGGTTTCATCTTGTCTGACCACCATTTCAATCAATTTAATAGACCTCTTTATCTCATAACCATTGATTAATTCAACTAGACTACATCAAGTGAATTCATTTGCGGAGAATCTAGTAGGATAGACTAAGAAATCTAATTGTTTGCTCCAGTTCTCTGGGTGTTCATGACAATTGATTGTAGTCATGGTTTTGAAAATCTGATAGTATCCCATCAAAACTCCTTGTTGTTTGTGGATGATATACAGAGGGCTGCAACTGTTTTATATTCAGATTGCTGCTTATGTCCTTAACAAAAAATTTTAGATGGAATCTGACCAAAGTTCTGGCTTCAATTGATAGTCTATAATGAGTTTAAAAACTGAGTTAATTTTTACACAACTACCTTAGCTGCAGTTGTCCTCAAGGAAATAAGCTGTGGAAATTGGATTGTCTTCTCCATAATTTATTAGGAAAGACTGATCCTGCTTTTGCTTTTGGTAATACTAATTCATGATCTACTAACCTAGGACTAAATCGTCGTTTTAAAACTGGAAAGGATATTAATGTACTGATTTGATAACACATTGAGGGTTTCTATTTCCTTAACATTGGACATATTTTACAGAACAGCACTACATCCTAATTTCCATATCTTATGATATTTGGACATGGCCACTATCTGATCATATACCACTGTATGTGCAGTTCTCAGCCGCACGTCTATGAAGGTGTCACCACTTTCTCACCAGAACTCAATATTTAATGTCATAGCTCTTTCGAACCACTTCAGCTTTGATGTGAACTATCTGTGCTAACTTAATTAATTGAAGATCTGCTTTCTTGGCCACAGTTAATGAAAACACGGCAAATATTTCTTTTGAATTATCTCTTTAAATAATAAAGACAATGAGCAAGTGTTAATCCAGGTGATGGACTTTGTATCTGCCAGTGGCTAAACACAGGATAGAAAATGTCTGTAGTTTGTTGCTGTAACTGTACTGTCTCTTTAACCATATCCAAACTTCCAGTGATCGCAGGTGAAGCTGTAATGGGGTCAGTTAGCTGAACAGCTGGTTGGGAATGCAGAATGATACCAACAGCGCAGGTTCAATTCCAATTCTAGTCGAGGTTACCATGAAGGTGTCTCCTTCTCAATGTCTTCCCTCACCAGAGGTGTGGTGCTCCTTGGGCTGAACCACCACCACCAGTTTTGTCTCTCAGAGCGTAGCCATTGACCTCTGGGACAATGGCAAGCTTACTTCGCTAACACTTACTTTCATTGTGCACTCTGCAGGGAAGACTATATCTTCAAGGGAGTTTGAGTAGAGTCATAGAGATGTACAGCATGGAAACAGACCCTTCAGTCCAACCCGTCCATGCCTACCAGACATCCCAACCAATCTAGTCCCACCTGCCAGCACCCGGCCCACATCCCTCCAAACCCTTCCTATTCATATACCGATCCAAATGCCTCTTCAATGTTGCAATTGTACCAGCCTCCAACGCATCCTCTGGCAGCTCATTCCATACAAGTACTACTCTCTGTTTGAAAAAGTTGCCTCTTAGGTCACTTTTATATCTTTCCTCTCTCACCCTAAACCTATGCCCTGTAGTTCTGGACTCCCCAAGGAAAAGCCTTTGTCTATTAATCCTATCCATGTCCCTCATGGTTTTGTTAACCTCTATAAGGTCACCCCTCAGCCTCTGACGATCCAGGGAAAACAGCCCTAGCCTGTTCAGCCTCTCCCTGTAGCTCAGATCCTCCAACCCTGGCAACATTCTTGTAAATCTTTTCTGAACCCTTTCAAGTTTCACAACATCTTTCCAATAGGAAGGAGACCAGAATTGAACGCAATATTCCAACACTGGCCTAACCAATGTCCTGTACAGCCGCAACATGACCTTCCAACTCCTGTACTTAATACTCTGACCAATAAAGGAAAGAATGCCAAATGCTGCCTTCACTATCCTATCTACCTGCGACTCCACTTTCAAGGAGCTATGAACCTGCACTCCAAAGTCTCTTTGTTCAGCAACACTCCCTAGGACCTTACCATTAAGTGTATAAGTCCTGCTAAGATTTGCTTTCCCAAAATGCAGCACCTCGCATTTATTTGAATTCAACTCCATCTGCCACTTCTCAGCCCATTGGCCCATCTGGTCCAGATCCTGTTGTAATCTGAGGTAACCCTCTTCGCTGTCCACTACACCTCCAATTTTGGTGTAATCTGCAAACTTACTAACTGTATCTCTTATGATCGCATCTGTGTAACTTTATTAGGGTTAAAGGTTTAGCTGCATGATTTGAAGATGTTCACCTCCACCCTCAGCACCTATCTCTTTGATCAGAGGAAGCAGACGTTGGGGCGTTCCCAGTGCCCTTTCTCTGCTGGCTGATTCCTTTCTTTTCACTTCCTTTCATGCTCTTCCAACTTCCACCCTTCTCCAGTCTACGGTATTGATGGAAAAAACTTTTTGTAGCTCAGTTGATAATCATCAGTTACTGATGCCTATCTAGCTGTTAAAGTCTCTGCTTTGTAACATGAGTTCCTTAAGAAAAGGTAGTTGAGTTTTAAAATTCTTTCGAGAGAATGACATCTCAGAAGAAGTACGTACTCCTAATGCCTGTGCCATTCCAATATTCACATCCAATCTGATTTTGAACTTTCCATTCAATGTCATCATTAGGCAGTGCTTTATCACTCTACTGATGGACATGATCCACATAAAAGTATGTTTGCTATCTGCATGATGAATCCATGTCAGAAGTTCAGTGGGACAAGGTATCGTGGGGTAGATGGTGTTTGACATTACTATCTTTTAATATAGTTTGTAAAAATTGAATATTTTGTTTCTTTTGAGAATGTTTATTTTATGCCTCACTTGATTTGCAACTGATTTGTGTTTTTATCAAATTTGTATTAAATAAAGAATCACAAGTATCCAATAATGTGTAGAATGTACAGTATCATTTTGAAGTTGCAATGGAGTAAACATTGGTATATTTTTGACATCAGCCGTTCAAACATTGTAAGCTTGTCATTTGCACGCTAATTTGTATATACATAACTGAAGAAATTACAGCTTGCTGTATGCAGCATCTATTTTTATCATGTAAAAGCTGCATAAACATGAATTTTACTGTGTACAATGATATCTGAGATTAGTTTAATGTTGGTGATTCCCCAAGTTATTGATGGTGACTGGACAGTTAATGAGTGAAGGCTAGACACAATCTCTCAAAAGAATGGGTAGATCTGTGTAATGTCTTTCCAAATACAACAGAGCTATTTATTCTGAAACAATTTTGCGCTTAATACTGATTTGTCACTGTAACTGCTGTTGCGTTTCTAGTATCTGTTATGCATGGTAGCACTTGTATAGAGCACTGAACTCTCATTAGCTTGGCAACGTGATTCACTTCTGCTCAAAATGTTGCATAGATTCTCCCTGGAGCACGCTTAAGGTTTCCATTTTGTAATATCTGTGAATACATTTTGCACTATTGGGATTTTGAACAGGAAAATCTGATAACATTCCTGATTGAGAGTAAAGGAGTTGACTAGTTTAATTGTATTTGGAGATAACATTGCAAGACACCGCAATTGTGAAAGCTGTTTGTCTCCTGTTGTGCTGAATTTCTGCTCAAGTGTTGTGGGTTTTGCATGTATTCTTTACATGAGATTCTGTATGAAGTAGTTTGGGATACTGTTTGAAATCGTCTGAGAAAACTTGGTCACAAAAAATACATTTCTAACTGGAACTGTCAGAAAACTGCATTTGTATCGTAAATCACCTGGGACTTGCAATTTGCTACTGCTGACCAGATACAAATGATCAGAACTGAATTTAAGTACTGTTCAGCAAAACTGATGAACAAATTAATTTCAGTTAATGTGTTAGAATGTGATATTTTTTGTTCAGTGTAAAATATGGAGTGAAAGTTTCATTCTCCAGTTTTTTTTGATCAACTGCTGTTTTCTTCCAATTTCTAGTACCTATCCCAAAGACCTGGTTTTTGTAGCCAATTTTAGGTACGGGGGTCCTTGATCTAGAACATCCAATTTATGAATGCTTGTACCTTCGAACACCATCTCATGCAGAAATGTTTTTTTAAAGATCTGACATAGTACAGAAAATTCTCCTTATAAACAGTTCCTTTTATATTGCACAGTATGTTCTGCCTTCTATACAAATGTCTGACTGCTTGAAGTTGATGCTTTATGTGGCAATGCTTCTATTTTTTAAATATTTCCTTGTGTATAAAGATGTACTTAGAAATTCGTACAACTCTCTAGCACTCCGCATGATCCCAGATTTTCCAGTTGTGATGTGTTAGATTAAGTCTGTCATGTCATAGTCATAGAAATGTACAGCATGGAAACAGACCCTTTGGTTCAACTTGTCCATGCCGACTTAGATATCCCAACCGAATCTAGTCCCACCTGCCAGCATCCGGCCCAATTCCTCCAAACCCTTCCTATTCATATACCGTCCAGATGCCTTTTAAATTGTACCAGTCTCCTCCACTTCCTCTGGCAGCTCATTCCATATACATACCACTCTGTGAAAAAGTTGCCCGTTACCTCTCCTTTATATCTTCCCCTCTCACCCTAAACCTATGCCCTCTAGTTCTGGACTCACCCACCCCAGGGAAGAGACTTTGTCTATTTATCCTATCCATGCCCCTTATGATTTTATAAATTTATGTAAAGTCACCCTTCGGCCTCCGATCCTTCAGGGAAAACAGCCCTAGCTTGTTCAGCCTTTCCCTATAGCTCAAATCCTCCAAGTGTGGCAACATCCTTGTAAATCTTTTCTGAACCCTTTCAAGTTTCACAACATTCTTCAGATAGGAAGGCGACCAGAAGTGCACACAATATTTCAAAAGTGGCCTCACCAATGAATTGTACAGCTGCAATATGACCTCCACAACTCATATACTCCATATTCTGAACAATAAAGGAAAGCATAGCAAATGCTTCACTATCCTATCTACTTGCAACTCCACTGTCAAGGAGCTATGAACCTGCACTCTAAGGTCTCTTTGTTCAGCAACAGTCCCTAGGACTTTACCATTAAATGCCTTTGTCTCTATGGAATCATGTCATGAAACAATTGGAATGTACAATTTTTGAGAAAATTCCTTGACTTGTGACTTGAGTCAGGGTCCATTTCTGTGATGAGTGAATAGGCATTTTGGCATTGCAACATTTTAGATTCAATTTCAATCTGTCATTTGTGGATATGTGATCCCGAGCCTGCTTTTTAATTGTATCAATGAGTGAGAATAGAAATTGATTTCAGTTGATATTGTTTGGACATATACTAAGGATACCAACTAGCCACGAAATGACACGACCAGCTATCCTTAGTAGCCACACACACAGATGACAAACAACATGAATTCGACTGGGACAACACTACTATTATAGGACAAGCCAAACAAAGAACAACCAGGGAATTCCTAGAGGCATGGCACTCATCCACTGATTCTATCAACAAAAATATCGATCTTGACCCAATATACCGGCCACTGCAGCGGACAGCAGCTGAAAACCGGAAGCGGCAGAGACAAGCCACTATAAATGCCAGAGGAAACATCACAGAAGCACTTCACAGGAGGCTCCCAAGCATTGAGGATGTCACCTAGAAAGGGGACGAAACGTTTGTAACAAAAACTCCCAGCTCGGCGAACAGACCCACAACATACACTTGATCAGGTCCTAGGGATTTATCTATGTTTGTGTTTTGAGTACAGAGGGTCAGAGGATTTTGGTGTGTGTGTGCTGATGTCACTGGTCCCTTAAGATATCAAGGCAGATAGATAAAGTGGATAAGAAGGCAATGGTGGTGGGTCATTTGGCTCGATGGGTGGTTTGCGATGTAGTGTAATACCAACACCATGGGTTCAGGTTGTGCAATGTCTGAGGTTACTGTTAAGGGCTCTCCTTCTCAATCCCTCTCCTTGTGTGAGGTGTAGTGACTCTCGAGGTAAATCATCACTAATTGTTCAGTCTGAAAATGCAGCCCTATGATCTCATAAGACTATGATAACTTTACCAGTATACTTTCTTTTATTAGCCAAGGCATAGAGATTAAAAACAGGGAAGTGATGTTGGATCTCTTTTAAAATATTGGTTAGGCCAGCTAAAGTGTTGTGCAATTCTGGAATCCATGTTATAGCAGGGATGTGATAGCATTGGAGCCAGTGTAGAGGAGATTTTGTATGGCTACTGGTGAATTGGGTTTGTATTAAAATGGTAATACACTCAGCCTGATGAAAATAAAATCATCGGTGATCACATGTAATTGTTGTCCATTTCAGCAATTCAACGTAACTGGTCATGGGTTCTGTGAATCCTTGTGTGGTTGATAACCCAGATCCTACAGCTGCATCTGTGACCTCACATTTGGCAGTTATTTCCAAGAGGTGGAATTGGTCCTTGAAAGCACTAGAATCCCTTTCTCTTGTTCCTTTTTTTACACGTCCTCTTGGTGGATGTTCTCAAAGAATTCTGTTCCTTCGTACAGGAGTTTTCTCCTTAAGTTTGTTTCTTCTGAACTGTGTTCTCTGGTGCACTCACACCTGTGGTGCATTTCTTGATGGAAAGCTTCAAGGGAGTCTTTGAAACATTTCCTTTGTTGTTCCCTCATCCATACTTAATGGTAAGGCTGTAGGGAGTGTTGCTGAATAAAGAAACCTTGGAGTGCAGGTTCATAGCTCCTTTGAAAGTGGAGTTGGAAGTAGATAGTGAAGATGGTGTTTGGTATGCTTTCCTTTATTGGTCAGAGTATGGGAATTGGGAGGTCATTTTGCAGCTGTACAGGATGTTGGTTAGCCCAGTTTTGAAATATTGTGTACAGTTCTGGTCTCCCGCCTATGGAAGTAAATTGTGAAACTTGGGTTCAGAAAAGTTTTACAAGGGTGTTGCCAGGGTTGGAGGATTTGAGCTACAAGGAGAGGTTGAATAGGCTGGGGCTTTTTTCCCTAAAGTGTCGGAGGCTGAGGGATGACCTTATAGAGATTTATAAAATCATGAGGGGCATGGATAGTGTAAATAGACAGTTTTTCCTCCGGGATGGGGGAATCCAGAGCTAGAGGGCATAGGTTTAAGGTGAGAGGGAAAAGATTTAATAAACGGACCTGTGGCGCAAATATTTCATCGTGTGGTGCATGTATGGAATGAGCTGCCAGAGGAATGCTGGAAGTTGGTGCAATTGCAACGTTTAAAAGGCATTTGGTGAGTAAATGAAGAGGAAGAATTTACAGGGATATGGGCCAAATGCTGGCAAATGGGACTAGATTAATGTAAGATATCTGGTTGCCATGGATGAATTGGATCAAAGGATCTGGTTCCATGCTGTATGTGTGTGGCTCCAAGTGCCTCCTTTGAGCTGGGTGAAAATGATTTGCTTTGCCAGTTGGAACTCTGGCATCTTCAGCCCATTGGAGATGGCCTTGTTGCTGGCACTATTAACTGCAGGGACAATGGTGTTAGTATGCCTATCGTCTACCTAATGCAGAGAATCCATCTTGGTGGTGTTGGTTCTTATCAAGGGCTTTGAGATGGTGTTCGTGCATAGTCCATGCATTTGGAATGGGATTGAAAAATGAGTTGACATTTGGTTCTTGAGTAGGACTAGTGTAGAAAAACTGAGAAGAAAGCAGGCTAAAAATGTTAAGATTAGCTTGTGCTTAAGTTCATGTTTGGAAATTGAGTAGTCTGTTTATTATGAAAAGTTGTAGACTGGCAGAAATGGTGAATGCAAAATCTATGGTAGCTCTGGGAAGAAAATTGAGTAAATATTTTTAAAAGTAAGATGTGGCAGAAGTAGAGAAATGGAACTAGTTGGATCACTTTTCCCAGAAATCAGTGGAAACAAGATGGGCCAGATATGGGTTTGATGTTCTCTCTCTTTGTTCCTTTCCCTATCACTTGCAAAAGTTACGATGCACAGGTAAATGTTGTTATATAATTTAGGCTTCTGTTTTGCTTAATCTTAGGACCAGTGGTTCATGTCATTTCATGGATTCTATCGAAACTTGTGTGGAGAACTCCAGTTGAAAAAGTTATCATTTAATTGTGCATTTTGAGTATACTCTTGAGTTCGAGCTTCCCTTTATTTGTCTGTTTGTTGGGGGATGATCCGATTCTGAAATGCAGCTGTTTGGACTTGCTCCATACTTGATAGTAAAGGCATTAGCAGCCGCCAAATATCAAACTCATCAACTAAATGAGGTTTACAGAAGGAATTCTCAAGTTTCTCTTATCTCTGAGAATTTAGATAAGAATTCAGGTTACTGGTTTGTGTAAATGTATACCTTGTCAAAATTGTTCATACTTTTGAATACCTCAATAAGGTCACTCCTCCTTCATCTCTGCTCCCAGGAAAACGAGCCTAATCTCCCTCAACTTTTCATGTACAGGTAGTTCATAACACGATGGTTGTGCTGTTGTACAACCCCACATTATAGAAAAATTGTTCTTTAGAAAATATTTAAAGTGTTGGTAATGTAATTGCATTACAGCCGACATGTTTTAAAAGTTCACACTTTAGAAAGTGTCCCCAGTTCATTAGTCACATTCCAGTGAATTTGGATTAACAAAACACGTTATAGCAAAATGAGCTGTATCATTCTGTCATCCCATTTCCCTGTCCCCATATCAGTCGAAGCAAACACTCGGACAGTGTGTGACCTTACCTCCTTCATCTTTATTTCAAACCCTGGAGGGGGAGAGAACGATTGTCCATATGCACAGGGACATCAGTTCTTGGTCTTCTCTCGAACAGCAGACTCTTAAGGAATTATGTCATCACTTACAGGGAACAGCATCCAAATAAGGCAACATCTATATTGATTAGGTGAGCATTATTGGTAAAGATTAAACCATCTGGCATTATACAACAGATGTTAGGAGCCTCGTTAATTGCCATTACATAATGGATGCTTTTCACCTTGTTAACCCACTACCCTTGCCTCCAGCACCTCATTGTTTACTGCAAGTTCTTATCTGGTCAGCGTCATGCTAGCTGAGCCTTTGTTACACAACCCAAACTTAACTCTTTCCCTACCTGCTATTACCTTGTACACTTTCTCAATTCTAGTAAATCTGTCTTGAACTCTGTCCAGGCTTTAACATTTTTCCTTAAATAATGTGTCCAGAACTGTACACAATAGTCTAAATGTGGTCAGCCCAATGATTTGTTGATGTTTAATACCACTTCCTTACTTTTATACTATATGCCTCTATTTATAAAGATCCTATAAGCTGACTGATTGTTTCAATATAGAAGAAAATGAGGACTGCAGATGGTGGAGATGAGAGTCAGAGTGTGGTGCTGTAAAGGTACAGCTTGTTAGGCAGTATCAGAGGAGCAGGAGAGTCGACGTTTCAAGCATAAGCTCCTAATGAAGAGCTTATGCTCAAAATGTCAACTGTCCTGCTCCTCAGATGCTGCCTCACTGGCTGTGCTTTTCCAGCGCCACACTCTGCAATATGCCTGACAACCTTCAGAAAATCATGTACGTGAGCCTCCACTGTCCTCTGCTCCTGTATTCCCCTCAACGTTGTACCTTTTGACTTTGTTGTCTGTTTCTTCTACCAAAATGTGTTGTTTTCATTTCTCTGTATTGAATTTCATCTGCTCGGTGTCTGTCCATTTAGCTAATCATGTCAACGCCCCTCTTACGATCACTCAGCACAATCCTAACAATTCATATTCTCCCTAGCATATTCTTATGTTACCTTGAGCATGTAACTGATAAATATTCTGACATGCAAGTTAGGCAGCTGGTTTGTACTGGATGGAATGGGGAGAGTGCTACAAATGTGGAATCATTAAAACAAAATTGTCAGTGCATTTGTAGAGAAAATTGGCCAGTGGTGACTGCACAGGCAGGATATCTTTGATTTAAAGGGACTTAAGATGTCAAATTTGACCATGCAAAATTAGAAGTAAGCCAGGGCACTGAATTCTGAGGCATTTATGTATTGCCAGCTGTGCTTGGCTGATTCCCGGATACTCGAGGGGTGGACTTATTTCTCTGTGTTTAGTTTCTAGGATGGTCTTTACAGGACAGACAAATGGCAGCTTGCCACTTAAATAGAATTTTATTGGCTCCATTCCAGCAGTTATCCCTGTGCACGCTTTGGGAGTGTGTTGGCATGTTTTGATGCACGGGTTGAGTGAGAGCACTTTATACGTGGCAAACAGACTTTTCCAATGTCGAACCGTTTGCTTAATTTTGAGAGACAGGTAATTTTGATTTCCTATGCATCGTTTCTCCTATACATCTGGCCTGGTTAATGAACACAAAACAGTGGGGTAAAAAAGAATTTGAATCTTGCGCTACCTTTGGACATATTTGAAATATATGAACTTGCTTAAAATGAAGAATTATATTCACAGGTGAAATTTGGTCACCAATGTGTTACCAAAAAAAAACCAAGCAGCAGTGATTGGTTAATAGTGTTTCTTTCTTTACAAGTAATGGTTGAGGAAAACAAACTTGGAAGTATCGCTATTTTTTATGCTCAGTTTAAAATGAGGCTTGAGCCAACAACATTTTCATTCGAAAATAAGTATGCTGTACGAACAGAGTTAAACTGATGCATGTGAATGATGCAGTGATGATATTAGATCTTTTGTGGGGGTCACCAAGCTTTGAGGCACAATAGCTGACCCTCCTTCCCACTGTTGTACATGATCGTCTTGCCTTTCTATTGCACATCAAGGGGTTATGACAATTTTCAAGAATTGCTAAGGGTATACATTTTGACTTGCATAATCATTTTGTATCCTTGACTTCCTATGGGGTGATGACGTTTTGATGCGATGTTTTTGTTAGGTTCAGAAAGCAGGAGAGTCCTTTTATAAATCAAAAAAAAATTAGGGGAGGGGAAGAGAGTTTTTATTCCTCCTATAACTGAGCAATCATTTGGCCTTGGTGATCTATGGATTTTTAAAAAGTTGGAGCATTTTAAAGTGTCACAGTTGTAGCTTTTGCAGCCAAGGTATTGGAAGAATTAAAAAGTGACTAAAGACAATTGTGCAAAAGAGAATTGTAATCACTGGAAGGAACCAAAGTATATAGTTGACCAGATTTCAGAGGAAACAGGTCACGTTTCTCATGGCTTTGGTTAAAATGGTACAAGGATCTATGGTAGAAATTTTGGTGTTGAATGTGATGGGGAGCAACAAGGAGATAAAGTTGAACAGAGAAATTTAACTTCATTCACTTTGCCATTTACCTGTTGATTCTCTATTATATAACTAGTCTATAATTCAAACTACTGTATCCTCTTAAATGTGGACTGTATATGGTCAAAATATGTATAGGTTGCTGTATATACAGTTCAGGCAGACTGGGAATGTTATTCGTAGCCACAGTTGAGCTCTGCTGGCGTCCTAGCAGCAATGTTACACCATTGGCTGTACCTGGTTATTATTAATGTAGAAATGGCCTGTGTATTGTGCTGTACAGTCACTAGTACAATTCATTTCATTGTCCCAATAATATGCAACAAGTTACTTAGTGCTGTGTTCTATGCTGATACAGACTTAAGCAACTATTGCAAAGGTACAATACTATAGCTTTGCATGTAAATACTATTGTCTTTATCATTTTCTTACCAAGAATGTGGACTATTAATTGTTTTGCTGCTTTTTAAACACAGTGGAGTTTTGTTGGACTGATGTAACAGTTAAACAATTTATGTCCAGCGATAGACAAATGACATTTTTCTAATCATTTGATCCGCCTCTTTCACGGAGTGCAGTATAGATTGCAACTAGTTCTTGTCGTAACATACTGGAGGCAACGTGACAATCATTGGTATTGACAAGGTGTTGGTGGTCATTGTTTGCTGGTAGCAATATTGGTACACATCTGTACCGAATTAGTGGATCTGTTTACTCTGTACCAATCAATGTGACTTCAGAATGAAACAAAGCAGGTGTGAACAAGATTTTATGAAGGAACAGCAAAGTAAGATTTTAGTACATTTAAAGGAGATCAAGCAAGGAAATGTACTATTTGTTGCCGTTGAATGCTCCCCACAAGTAAATAAGAGGAACTCTATGCCCTCCTGCCCATTCATATTCTGATCATGTCTGCCAGTTTGGTTTTGTCTCTTATGGGATGAACTCTGATCCAGGACTTAAGAACCAAATGTTGGCTGCTAATGAAGTACACATCTGGGGAAATGTTTAAGGCTTTCATCTACAATTTTATATGAAATGCTTTGTTGAGCTGAAGTATTATAAATGGTATATCTAGTAAAACAAACTTGATGGTCACAATTATATGTTTAATGGTCGAACAAATAGCCTTTTGTTCTATTCTTCCCCCTTTTCCATGCTATGTCTGATTGCAGTATAGTTATCTTCAAATCTATCCATAGCTGATATAAGTCTGTGATCTTGCTTCAACTCCTTTCTGATTGCTTTGCTCATACCTTGCTCTTGCAAATGTGGAATTATTCTAAGGTTTGACCAATTACTTGCAACTTAGTGTACCAATAAGATGAATGATGTCACAGCAGTGATGCTGTGACAATTCTAATGTTGGTGGTAGCACATCGTGTGATTTCACTGTGAACTCTCCATCAAAATGGATGCAATGCATTTTTAGATAACTATGATTACCACCAATAAAAGAAAGAAGGGCAAAGTGGGGAAAAAATCTTGTCTGTAATATGTTGGAACCTCTGATGTTTTGATAAAGTAAAGGTTTTTGTGTGTTGGTCAGTAGTGTGATTTTTTAAAAAATATTTCACTTATCTATTATTTGATATTACAGTTGGGCTAAGTTAAGGGTGTGGTTGTAGGTTTGCTTGCTGAGATGGAAGGTTCATTTCCAGATGTTTCGTCACCCTACTAGATAACATCTTCAGTGGGCCTCAGGCAAAGCATTGCTGATAATTCCTGCTTTCTGTTTATGTTTGGGGTTCTTTGGGTTGGTGATGTCATTTCCTATGGTGAAGTCATCTGCTGTTCTTTTTCTCAGGGGGTGGTAGATGGGGTCTAACTCGGTGTGTGTTGATAGAGTTCCGGTTGGAATGCCATGCTTCTAGGAATTCCTTGTGCGTGTCTTTATTTGGCTTACCCTAGGATGGGTGTGTTGTCCCAGTCGAAGTGGTGTCCTTCCTCATCCCATGTGTAAGGATACTAGTGAGAGGGGGTCATGTCTTTTTGTGACTGGTTGGTGTTCATGTATCCTGGTGGCCAGTTTTCTGCCTGTTTGTCCAATGTAGTGTTGGTTACAGTCCTTGCACAGTATTTTGTAGATGACTGACTGTAAATTTAGTTTTGCTTATCTGTATGGGGTCTTTCAAGTTCATTAGCTGCTATTTTAGTGTGTTGGTGGGTTTGTGGAGTACCATGATGCCAAGGGGTGAGTAGTCTGGCAGTCATTTCTGAGATGTCTTTGACGTAAGGGCAAGTGGCTTGGGTTTCTGGACCTGTTTTATTTGTTTGGATTTGTTGCTGAGAAATCAGTAGACTGTGTTCATTCGTACCCAGTCTTTTTGAATACAGTGTATAAGTGACTTTCCTCTGCTCTGCATTGTTCCTCTGTGCAGCAGTGTTCCTCTGTGCAGCAGTGTGTGTTGACTCAGTGAAATAATGTTCTGATGCAGCTTCGTTTGTGGGTGTTGGGGTGATTGCTTCTGTAGTTCAGTATTTGGTCCCTATGTGTTTTCCTGTAGATGCTGGTTTGAAGTTCCCCATTGGCTGTTCTCTCTACTGTGACATCTAGGAATGGGGCAGCTTGTTGTTGTTTTCCTCCTCTTCAGTGAATTTTATGCTAAATCTTCTCAAAACTCACTAGGAGTAAGTTAAACTTGAATAAATATGGCAGAAAACCCCAGATTTGTTATGCTTTGCTTGCTCAATGCAGGAAATATGTCCAGCTGCACCTCTTGTCAGACCGCATGATGGCTCTGGAGCTGCAGATGGAGCAATTGCGATGTTGAAGTTGTGGATAGCACATTTAGCGAATTGGTCACACTGCAGATTAGGATTGCTCAGGGAGAAAGGGAATGGGTGACCGGAAGGCAGTGCAGATGTCCCCTGCAGTCATCTCCCTCCAAGGGTGAGAGTGGAAAGAGATACAAGAGACCTAAGGGGCAACTTTTCCACACAGAGGGAGGTATGTGTATGGAATGACCTATCAGAGGAAATGGTGGAGGCTGGTACAATTGCAACACTTAAGAGGCATGTGAATGGGTATATGAATAGGAAAGGTTTGGAGGATATAGGCCAGGTGCTGGCAGGCGGGACTAGATTGGGTTAGGATATCTGGTCGCATGGACGGGTTGGACCGAAGGGTCTGTTTCCATGCTGTACACCTCTATGACTCTACTGTTGGGGGAGATGGTTCACTCAGGGAAGGCAGCAGTAGCCCGGTTCATGGCATTGTGGCTGGCTCTGATATACAGAAGGGTGGTAAAAAGAGTAAGAGGAGTAGGTAGGTGGCTCTTTGGTCAAAAACGAGACTCCCAAATGGTGTTTGCCTTCCAGGTGCAGGAGTTTGGGATGCCTCTGACCGGTTGCAGGGCTGTCTGAACAGCCAGCTGTTGTGGTGCATGTACGCACCAATGATATAAGTAAAAAACAGGATGAGGTCCACAAGTTGAAGAATTTCATGAAGAATTTAGGGAGATAGCCAAGTTTAAAAAGTAAGACCTCAGAGGTAGGAATCTCAGGGTTGCTACCACTGCCATGTGCTCGACACTAAAAATGAAAGAATAGGTAGGCTGAATGAGTGCTTTAAGAAATGGTGCAGGAGGGAGGGGTTCAGATTTTTAGGATATTGGGACTGGTTCTTTGGGAGATGGGGCTATAACGAATCAGACGGTCTACACCTGGACCGGATTGGAACCAATGTCCTTGGGGGTGCTTTTACTAACGCTGTTGGGGAGGATTTAAACTAATATCGCAATGTGTTGGGAACCAAATGAGGTTAGTGGACAGTAAGGAGATAGACATGCTGACTTCATTAACTAGTTCCTTACAGGTTAAGAGGAAGAGTGGAAAGGGAGCAGATAATTGCAAAAGGATGGGTGGTTTGAGGTGCATTTCTTGTAATGCATGAAGTATAGTAGGTAAGGTAGATGAATTAGTGCTTGGATTAATTCGTGGGAGTATGATATTGCTATTACTGAGACTTGGTTGAGGGAAAGGCAAGATTGCCAACAAAATATCCCAGGATATAGATCCTACAGGTGGGGTAGAGAGGGAGTTAAAAGGGGTTGAGAATTTGCATTACTGGTCAGAGAGGGTATCACAACTGTGCTGAAAAAGGACACTATGGAGGTTTCAAGCAGTGAGGCGATATGGGCAGAGCTCAAATAGGAAGGCTGCAGTAACAATGTTGGGCTATTCTACCAGTCTCCTAACAACAAGTGTGAGATAGTTATGGAAAGATGTAGGAGCAGCAGGGTACTGGTGATGGAAGATTTTAATTTTCTCCACATTAACTGGAATTTACTTAGTGTTAAGGGTTCACATCGAGCAGAACTTGGAAGGTGCATCCAGGAAGGCTTTATAAATCTTCTAACTTGAGAAGGGGTAGTACTGGACCTGGAGTTGGGGAATGAGCTTGGTCAGGTGGTTGAAGCTTCAGTACGGAATTACTTTGGGAATAGTGATCACAATTCCATAAGTTTTAGAATACTCGTGGACAAAGATAAAAGTTGTCCTAAAGGAAGAATGCTAAATTGAGTGAAGACTAACTGTAGCAAAATTCGGTTGGAGCTAGGGAATGTGGATTGGGAGGAGCTGTTTGAGGGTCAATCCACATTTGATATGTGGGAGGCTTTTAAAAAGAGGTTCATTAGAGTACAGGACAGATACGTCCCTGAGTAAAAGAGGGATAGAAATAGCAAGATTAGGGAAACACGGATGACCGGTGAAATTGAGAGACTAGCTAAGAGGAAAAAGGAAGCAAAAATAAGGACTAGGCTACTGAAAACACGAAGCTTTGGAAGAATATCTGGAAAGTAGGACCAATCTGAAACCAGGAATTAAGAGGGCTGAAAGGGGGTATTGAAATATCTTTAGCAAATAGGGTTAAGGAAAATCCCAAAGCCTTTTAATTCGTATATAAGGAGCAAGAGGTTAACTAGAGAAAGGGTGACCATTCAAGAATAAAGGAGGAAAGTTATCTGTGGAGTCAGAGAAAATGGCTGAGATTCTTAATGGGTACTTTGCATCAGTGTTCACTGAGGAGAGGGATTTAATGGATGTTGAGGTTAGGGATAAATGTTTGATTACTCTAGGTCAAGTCAGCATGAGGAGAAAGCCAAATGTTGGTATTTGAAAAGGCATTAAGGTCAACAAGTCCTCAGGTCCTGATGGGATCTATCCCAGGTTACTGTGGGAAGAGAGAGGGAAATAGCTGGGGCCTGAACAGATATTTTTGCAACATCCTTGAACACAGGTGAGGTCCTGGAGAACTGGAGAATTGTTCACGTCCCCATGTTTACAAAGGTAGCAAGGATAATCCAGGTAATTATCGACCAGTGAGCCTGATGTTAGTGGTAGGAAAGTAGCTGGAGAAGATACTGAGGGATAGGGATCTATTTGCAGTTGGAAGAAAATGGGCTTATCAGTGATAGGCAGCATGGTTTTGTGTAAGGAAGGTCATATCTTAGCAACTTAATAGAATTTTTTGAGGAAGTGACAAAGTTGATTGAGGGAAGGTCTATAGATGTCCTATACATGGACTTTAGTAAGGTGTTTGATAGGGTTCCCCATGGTAGGGTGATGGAGAAAGTGAAGTCACATGTGGTACAGGCTGTACTAGCTAGATGGATAGAGAACTGGCTGGGCAGCAGGAGACAGTTGCAGTGGAAGGGAGCTTCTCAAAATGGAGAACTGTGACCAGTGAATCCATGCTGGAACCACTGTTGTTGTTTGTGATGTACGTAAATGATCTGGGGGAAGGTAAAGGTGGTCTGATTAGCAATTTTCCAGATGACACTAAGATTGGTGGAGTAGCAGATAGTGAAGGGGACTGGAAGATTCAATTCAAGAGCAAACTATATAGTAAATGGAAAAGCCCTGGGGAAAATTCATGTGCAGAGAAATCTGGGTGTTCAATTCCATTGTATCCTGAAGGTGGCAATGCAGGATGATAGAATGGTCAAGAAGGCAATGAGCATGCTTTCCTTCATGGACAGGATACTGAGTACAAGAGTTGGCAGGTCATGTTACAGTTATATAGGACTTTGGTTCGGCCACATTTGGAATACTGTGTACAGTTCTGGTCACCACACTACCAGAAGGATGTGGATGCTTTGGAGAGGGTGCAGAGGAGGTTAACCAGGATATCTGGTATGGAGTGTGCTAGATCTGGATAGACATTCAGTGGATTAGAATTCTTTTCATTAGAAAGATGGAGGTTGTGGGGGAACCTGATTTGAGGTCTACAAAATCATGAGGTATAGACAGGGTAAATAGCAAGAAGCTTTTTCCCAAAGAGTGGAGGACTCAGTTACTAGGGGTCATGAGTTCAAGGTGAGAGGGGAAAAGTTTATGGGAGATGTGTGGAAAAGTCTTTACGAGGAGGGTGATGGGTGCCTGGAACACGTTGCCGGTGGAGATGGTAGAGGCGCACACGATAGCGTCATTTAAAATGTATTTGATGATGCATGAATGGTCAAGGAGCAGAAGGATAAAGATCCTTGGAAAATAAACGACAGGTTCAGAATAGAGGATCTGGATTGGCGCAGGCTTGTTCCTGTGCTGTAATTTTCTACTATAATTTGCTATCACCATGCAAGGGAATGGACAGCAGTTACTGGTGTATGCTCACGTAGTTGTCAGTTCTTGCCCCCATTTGTTTACAGATGAAAATCAATTCGAAATCAGTGAACTGACACAATCTTGAGCATCCAGTTTTTACGTTACTATTTGCACACCTTTGTAATCACAAAGGAAACTTTCTCACTCTAAATGCAGTTGTCTGAGAAAGATCAAAGTTTATCATTCTGTGCTTAAGACATGTGTGCAGGGTTTGTCAAACAATTGTGACAAGTTCACTATTTTAGCTTATAACTTAATCTCATGTATATCTCCATCTTTGGTTTGTGTATAACTTAAGTAACCCTGCTTTTTACTTCCTGGTTCACTACTTCTGGGAGTTCTTCTGTAATTAGCTGCATTCCTTACTTGATGATATTACTGTTGGTGGCACAGATCTTCCATAGCTGCATCAGAATTAAATTCACACCCAGGAAGGTGAAATCCATGCACGAGAAGTTGTTAGATCTTTATTCAAAGGTGACAGCAAGTACTGTTACTTGGCTGTTGACCACAAAATGTGGATGAAGTTTCTCTAAAATGGTTTTAAAAAATCAGAACAATGCTGATATTATGAAACAAACTAAACAAAATTGAGCTGCAAATGTTGGGAATTTTAAACAAAAACAGGAATTGCTGAAGAAAGGCAACAGGTCTGGCACTGTCTGTGGAGAGAAAGTAGAGTTGATGTTTCAACTCCATTGACCTGCTGCCAGACCTGAATTTCTCTGGCAATTCTTGAATGAACTGTTTGATTTGGAATATTTTCTTGTTTTTATATTATACTTTGTTTCATTGATCATCTGTCTGCACCTGCAGTGTGTTGTAACTAATTGTGGTAATCTCGCGCACTTGCTGTAAAATGCAGAATGTTTTAATATAAGGTTGGAATTTCGGAGAACCTGATATAGTTTTAAGACTCCAGCACTGTAGTTAGTTTCATCGTTAATTGTCCTTACTTGCATATGTGACTCAGGTTAGAGTAATTGTAATTGGTTGTATTTGAGAAGTAAATTGTCATTTAAAAAGCACTGGCAACGTGAAAAAGACATCCTTGGCCTACAGCTGTAATTGCAGTGTGTGTGAAATATTTCTTGCTAATTTATGTATTTCTTCTATTCCTAACAGCAGAAATATTTAGCAATAAGGACAGTGCCAGTTTTCTGTTTTTGAAGAGTTCCTGTCCTTCATGTTGTTAATTTGAGCAATGTTGTGTAAATCAAAAAAAAATATTTACTGTATTGAAGTATCTGCTTTTGGCTTATGGCATAACATATACTAGACTTCGTCTCATTTTTAAAATTTAGCTTTTGTGACGCTAATTTCTATTATTCATTCTTATCTGGGTGACTGTGTGTGTGCATTGTTTTAGAACATTCCTTGACAGAGGTATTCATTTCTTTTTGTGATTCATTTCTTCTGTATGTTGTGGAGCCTTAAGGGGCGTATGTAGTTTTGACATCTGTTTTCATTGGCTTTGTCTATCAATAGCTATTTACTTGAAAGATATTGGTATTTAGAATAGATCTACCAATGAAGAGCATTATGAATAGCCTCACAAAACCGTAGGCCCACAAAGTTATTTTGCTCAGATTTATTGGTTATTGTTAAGGCTCATGTTGCACATAATGGATATTCCTGTTATGCAGTCACTGGAATAAATGTTCTAGATTCACTATGGCAACCAAGTTCTAATTTTTGATTATGCATCAACAATTACTTGCCTGCCCCTTTTGCCAACTTTAAATTCCAATCTCATATGGCTCCCCTATCAATCGTTTTGGAAGCCCTTTCGTGGAACAGAAGACTATTATCTGTGGAGAACACTGGTGTTATAATCTACAGTAATATAGAGAGTATAGAGAGCATAGATTCTGCTTAGCTGCGGGCAGAAATAAGCCAAGGTGACCGGGAACCACTAAAACTCTTAATAGTATTGCAAACACTGAAATGTAACAATCAAAATTGGTTGTTCAGCATGAATTGAAAATTTAATGGGTTTAGTTTTTAAAGTCGGAAGAGAATTAGCATTGCTAGTTCTGTACATTTGAGTGATCACATAATAATGCATAGGCACAGAACTAACTACACACATTTAACAGATCTGAAGAGTAGGTAAGTAATACAATCACATCACAATACGTACAGAAGCCTGGGTCGCTGTCTCTCAGGAGGTGATGGCCTAGTGATATTACATAGGTCTTTGGATTAATAATATAGTGGTAGTGCCCAGGGGGCCTAGGTCCAATTCCAGCCATGGCACGTGGATTTTGAATTCATTAACAAATCTGATCACTAGGAAACCACTTGATTGGCAGGGAAAACCCATCTCGTTCACTAATGTCCTTCAGGTAAGGATGGCAGATTTTTCCTCGTGTATGGCCTTCATGTGACTCCAGACTTTCTGCTTTCCTCTGTAATTAGAATGGCCCGTGTTGTCCATATCCTGTAAATAAATTACAAAAAAAACCACATTTGAATCTGTCAGATTAGAAGCACAGGAAAGATGTTGTGAAACTTGAAAGGGTTCAGAAAGGATTTACAGGGATGTTGCTAGAGTTGGAGGATTTGAGCTATAGGGAGAGGCTGAACGGGCTGGGGCTGTTTTTCCCTGGAGCGTTGGAGGCTGAGGGGTGACCTTTTATAGAGGTTACAAAATTGAGGGGCATGGATAGGATAAATAGGCAAAGTCTTTTCCCTGGGGTCGGGGGAGTCCAGAACTAGAGGGCATAGGTTTGGGGTGAGAGGGGAAAGATATAAAAGAGACCTAAGGGACAACTACTACATCCAGAGAGGGGTATGGATATGGAATGAGCTGCCAGAGGAAGTGGTGGAGGCTGGTACAATTGCAACATTAGAGGTATTTGGCTTGGTATATGAATAGGAAGGGTTTGGAGGGATATGGGCCAAGTGCTGGCAGGTGGGAATAGATTGGATTGGGATATCTGGTCGGCATGGATCAAAGAGTCTGTTTCCATGCTTTACATCTCTATGACTATAATAACAGGCAATGGATTTAGAAGATTTCAGTTTTGTTACAGTTTTTGGCAAGTAAGATCGAGCATATTTTCACCCTGGGTGTCTCGATCTTAATGAGGAGGAACAGCAAGTGACTGAGCTATGTTTTGTGACTAATACAAATTTTCAACAGATTATTTTATTCAACTTGACACTGAGCCCTTGCCTGTCATTAATTGTGGGAAGAGCTACATAAAATAAATCCAGAGCACCAGAGTCAGCAATAATTGTCGAGTTAGGAATTTGTGTCACAAAGTTAGTCCCTTTTTTCCCCCCCCTAAAAGCTGTTCCTTGGCTCAAGGAGACTCCTTGATTTTTTTTCCCCCAGAGGGACAATAAACCGGGCTGGGCTCCGATCAGTCTGGTATGGTCCAGAGATGAAAAGAATGTTGAGGCCTTTTTGTTTATATGTAAACAGGTGAGACTTCAGGCCAAACTGGTCATCTTTTAGAAGTGACCTGTTATAATGAAAGGGGAGTGATGAGCTCTCCAGCTACTGACACCCCCACCCCCCTCCCCCAGGATACCAGGGCCATTATAATTTTGCCTCATGATTAAATGTTGTAGTGAAAATAAATGAAGCATGCAATTAATATTTTAGGACTTGCCTCAAATTTCAAAAATGTCTATGAAAACCTACAATTGCAACACATTTGTCATAATGGTCAATGCTGCCTCTATCAGAACCGATGCACAGTTAACTGTAGCATGTAAAAATGTCGATGTCTCTTTCCAGCTCATTTTTGAGCCCTGTTCATTCAAATTTATTTCTTCCAGCTGTTTAAACCATATTTTTGACTAGCCAGTGTTCACAGTGCTGAGCATCTCTTGTTGCGCAGTGGTGGTATCCCTACCTCTGGACGAGAAGGTCTGAGTTCAAGACCCACTTGTCATAGTCTTAACGTGTTCAAATTGGTTGTTTACTAACCCTTCTGCAAAAGCTTACCAACCCTTGTCATCTAAAAAATGTCTTAATTTCTCCATGATCCTTGTTCAATTTTAACAAGTATGTTTTTGGTGGACCTGTGTATCCAAGTATAAGAATTATTGAATAAGTCATGTCTTCAAACCTCAGGTTTTGGGAATTATTTGGTGTGAAGGGGTCATTTGATATCCTGTTTCCTTTTGAGCTTTTGACAATTTGGATTAGATGCTTAGATACAAATATTCTGTGTTTAGTAAGTGCACAATACTTGTTCTGAACAAAGTACAAGACCTGATTCAGTGATTTAGGTCAAATATCTGCATCAGAATGTTTTTTGGTAAAGCTCAACTTGGATTGACATTCAAAGAAAAAAGAGCAAATTGGATGCCTGACTGTGGTCAAACCTTTCAGGGGTTAGGGTTTCTGCACCGCAGGGAGTAGGTAACAGTTAATCCATTGACTCCATCATGATTTTCAGGGGGTAGGGGGTTGGGAGATGTACAAGAACCAGTCAGGGTTGTGAACTTGTTTTGCCCAGGGCTAGCTGGTTATGTTGGTCAAGGAGATGGGTCACTGTTAATCTGTGGAGTCTGTCCACAGAAACTTGGGGGATATGTGCTGTGGAGTTGAAATTGCAGTCACAGCCATGGTATTGGACCACTCCAGATTTGCCTTTAGAACTGGAACTAGAGGCTCTGAACAAGCTCGCTGTGCAATTGTGACAGGGCTAGCAGGATTTCAAAGGAGTCAAACTATAAAATGGTCTGACTCACTGGGATGGTGCACTGGATATTGAGCCCTGCTGTTCCTGGAAACTTGTGAAACTTTGCGTACTTTTTGGACAAGGTAAAGATTTTATTAAGTAAGTAAAGTTTCATAATTCACCTGACTTTCAGTCCCAGGTTGTGTTCTTTTTAAAAAAGAATGAACCAAATTTCTGAACAGAATGAGAATTACTATTTATTCTAATTAGACTCTAGTGATAGGTAAAGTTACAAAGTATCAGCATATAACTTGACTAATTAAAACTTGAATCACATATGCAGTTTCTCCCTTGCCATTGCTTACATACTGACTGTAAATTGTGTTCTGAAGATGGCCCTTATGACACTTCTAGCTGGATTGCTTCAGTCATCTTTCTCCAGATACGTTCACTGGTAAAAGAGAAAGGTGGCTGATTCCCTTGTTTAAGAAAAAAAGTGACTCATCAGTTAAGTCCCAGCTTGTGATAACTGTTACATGAAAGATGAACTGATTTATTTCAAGTTTATAGTGAATTGTGACTGTAGAGACCAGTGAGCTGGGGAAGAACCAAACACTTGTCTTTCTCTCTAACTTGTTCACAGTTCCAAGGCTTTTTTTTAAACCTGAGAACAAATCAGTTGTTGGCAGACAAAATTGTTTGCCTTCAGTAACTAGTCACTAATCCATTAAAAAAAACTTTATCTGTACATCCTCAGCCCCAAATTATCCAGGACTTTGCAATTGCTGGTTGTTCAAACAATTGTTGCCACCTTTTCATACACTGAATTACAAAACAGCTCACTCTTATTCAGTCTCCAGTTTTTAAAAACCTAAAATAAAAAGACACAGTCCATGCAGGAATGCAAACATGCACAAAGAAAAATTATCTTTTGGATGTGTACAACACTGGCCAGATTATTGTTTACTTCTGAGAAGGATTGGTGCAATGCTACGCTGTTAGTTGGGAGTTGCAGAATTCTGAGTGGCAGGAAAAAGGACAGTGGTATATTTCTAAGCCAGGGTGATGTGTGATTTGGAGAAGGGTTTACAGCTGTATTGTGTTATGAAGTTGAGTTCATGTTGAAACATGATTCAGTTTTTTTGGTGATTCTTTGGGAATTTTTATTTACATTTCCCAATCTTAGCACTACTTCTTGCTCATATTGTAAATTTTTTTCTTTCAACAGTATTTTTCTCAACTTCCCTGATAAACCCATTGTTGAATTATTAATTTCTTTTGAATCCTTTTGTGAAATATTTTGCTGTGAGCCTTGAACTATTTTAAATGTCTGTCATTGTTTCCCAGCTGCCTTTACTGCTAAACTCCTCTCCTAGTCCACTCCAGCAAGCTTTGCCCTCATTTCTTGGTAATTACCATTATGTAAATTTGGCCCAGTTGTTTCCAACCCAGATTTCTCCCCTCGAACTGAATTCTTTCATGATTTGGTCACTGTTTTACTTAGATCATTTATTAAACCTATCTGATTACACATTGCCAGATCTAAAGCAACTTGATCCAACATATTATAGGAAACTCCTGAATACACATTGAATTATTCCTTGTCACTACCTTTGTGACTTTTCCCAATCTTCATGAAGATTCAAGTCATCCATAATTAGTGTACTGCCCTACATATAGGTAACTATAGACACCTTCTACCAGTGTCATCTTCCTCTTGTTTTTTATCTCCACTTGTATGCATGCTGCAGTCTCATTTCTTGCTATTGTACTTACTTCATTCCATGCTAACAAAGCTGCCATACCACCCTTTCCTTTCTTTTCTTTCAAAGAGTTTCATATTCCTGGCTATTCCATGATTCCAGGCTAATCCCTTTCTACCTTTGATCTCCTTGTAACCATATTATACCTATCAACCTCTGTGTAGTTAATTCAGTCATTTTGTTATGAAGGTCGCGACATTTATTTTGTCTTTTTACTGTTTGTCCCCTCCTTGACTCTTGCTTGTTTTTCCAAGTTTGTACACTGTTCCTGTTCAACTCTGCTATCCAAATAGCTGCCCTGTAATTACGCCACACAATTTCCAACCGATCATGAGCTCCAGCAAGAGTGTATCTAACAATCTCTCTTGACATTCACTGCATCAACATCATTATTATTCATATCGACGCTATAAATGTGACTGGCAATGTTAAATTAGCTGTTGGAAAAATTCTTAGCATGCCCTGGAATATCCAGCAAATATTATCCAATGGCAAAATCCCATGTAGTGTTGGGCATTGGGTGAGTTTCATAAGTGTGGATACAGTTAGTATCTTTACTTGTTGTGACTGGTCAAATGGATATTATTTGTCAGCATTTGGGTTGTAGAATCTATAACTTGGTATCGCCAATTCAGAATAACCAGTTGGGATTGTCATATGGCTCACTTGCACCTGTTGGGAGGCTGCATATTAATACACGGGATTCTGTCAGAGTCATGGTAAAACCAGAAAGTGCTGGAAATACTCAGCAAGCCAGTTGGAGGCTTATTGTTAGAACTAAAAGAAGATTTAATGCAAAAGTTTTTCTGCAAGTACTATGTAGTATCAGGGAAAGGGACTGAAAGAGGTATGTAGGAGGATAGGTCTATAATCTAATAGTTGTCAGGTGTAATTCCATGACAAAAGGAACCAGTCATAAATGATGCGGGTGATGGGGCGTTTAAAGAAATAAAAGATGGTTTGAAGACATTGTAAATAGTAATAGCAGGACCATTCCTGTTGACAGGAATATGAATGAGGGAAGTGTTTGAGTTAAATATGTTGAGGGTGTTGTTCAGTCTGGAAAGTTGAAACCCCAACTCCTGTCTCTTCACTGAAACTGATTCTTACCTACTTGCTTTTTCAACAAAGGATCAATTAATAAGGAATGTTAACTCCCCTCTTTCCAGCAGGGGAATTGAATACAAAAATAGTGAACTTGTGTTTCAGCTATGTGAAACATTGGTGAGATCATATCTTGAGTATTCTATATAGTGTTTGTTCCTTATTTAAACAAGGATGTAAGGCATTGAAAGAGAAGATTTACTTTACTGAGACTGGGTTGGACTGGTTGCTCGTCAGGAAAGGTTGGACAGGCTAGGCTTGCGTCCACTAAAACTTTGGACAGGAAGCAATTTGATTGAAATTCAATTTAAAGATAATTTTTTTTATTTTTCTGTATTTTTAATTGTGGACAGATTTTTTTTTAAAAAGCTGTTTTAAAAACTAACTATAATTGGAGTGCTTCGTCCTCTTTGAAACTAAGTAACTCAACACTCATTGTGCTCATTGCACAGCTACTGGTTCAAGCAGTAGAAGGTGCAGAAGATCTGGAGCCAAAGGTGTGTACAAATGAGTTCAGCCAAGAAGTGGCTGACTTGCGTGGACCAGTAATCAATGACCAAGGCTCTCTGCATGCAAGCAGCTAGATAATTGATTTCCAGAAGCACAACATCTTGGCATTGTGAACAAAATGGTTAGAAACTGTCCAATGTCCTCCTGTTCAGGAACACTCTTGAAAATTTTATTTTTTCTTCAGTTGCTATTAGCTATGACTTTCAATAAATAGGGCAGAGATATTTTTATAAGCATGATTCAGCCATCGTGTGCCTGCAAACCAGTGAAAGCTTCTGGAGAAGGAAGAAAGAGTGTTCTGACCAGCACAAAAACCACTTCAGCTAATTCTATGAACAGAGACCACTGAGCTGCTTTCCCGATTGTCCTTTTGGTCATAACATTCATACTATTGCCCTGTTTTTGTATCTATTTGTTTGTGTATGTTAGGGGGATAAGATGGGAGTTAGCATTTTACTTGGCGAGTTGAATGCTGCTGGTCATAACTGTTTTTCTGCAGCCCCAGTCTATATACTTAGAATATATTCTGAATTATAATTTTTTCTGTCAACCAGGGAGTGAAAGAACTAAGTTGGGGACATCTGTGCAGTCTTGAATTTGTTAAGTCTTGAATTTTTGAGATTTGCATGATTTTCAGCATGCTACTCCAGTGAAGCGATGCTGCCATCTTCACAGGGTGAATAGGGAAAGGATGTTTCTTCATTTGGAAGAATCTTCAACGAGAGATCGTTATTTAAAAATAAGGTGGTACTTATTTAAGACCATGTTTTGAGTTGAGCCTTTGAAACGCTTCTTCCTCCAAAAGGCAATGGAATCAGACTCTCTGAATATTTTTAATGCAGAATTAGATTCTTGAGCAAAAGGATGAAAAATTATTGGGGTTGGCTGGAATATGGAGATCTGTCATCTTTTTGAATGGTGGAACAGGCTTGGGCAGAGTGGTCTGTGGCCAGTGGTATGTCACCGGAATCAGTGGTGGGTCCACTTTTGTTCATTTACACCAATGGTTTAGATGACAATGTAGAAAACATGGTTAGTAATGTTGGGACAGGACTTCTGTCCCCGTGTTCGTTTGGAGGAGAGAGACACCGGGTCTGATTAAAAGTATAAACCGGTTTAATGAGAGAGAATTGTACACAGTACAGTTAGGTGTCTAGCTCACTGGAGAAGGCACGTTCTGACTATATTTTTAATTTGTCTATCCTTTTGTCCTCTCTCATTCCAGAGTTACATCCTTATTTGGTAAAATGCAGAATTTTGGTATGTCATTGGTTCTCACCTGATAACATTCTATTACCTCCGTTTGAGCTACGTGCATTTAGACACGGCTCCAATGTCCTGTTATCTCTCACCCTCCCTGGGGCCTCTTCAGGCTATGCCATCAGCTTTTCAGTCTGTTCTTAGTGTAACATAATGGCTTACTGTTGTCTAGTGAAGCTAACAAGTTCCAGACTTGCTAATACTACCTTACGTGAGCACTACCTAACAATAAAGTTTCTTACACTACCTAACCTTAATAATGGATCCCAACACTCCCTCCCTTGGCCTCGAAAGAGGCCACAAAAAATACAGCAGTTCGCGCGCAGCAGTCAGGACCCGGATGGTCGGTGAGCGTCGCTCCTTTGCAAGACCGACCAATTAGCTTAAGCCGGCTTGTCTGACTCTAGGGAGACATAGTTATAGGGGATAGGAGTCCCTAAGCAGCATACAACTTCACAAAGCAATCCGCGTTGCAAAAAATCCCTACTCTAGGTGCCTCTCCAGTTCGTATACAATCGTTACGGCACGAGAAGCAGTGAAATAATACATAACAGACATAAGCAGACTTAAGGGCCGTATAGTGGCGCAGTGGTTATCGCTGCTGCCTTATAGCACCCAAGGCCACAGGTTCGATTCCAGCCTGTGTGGCGGTTGCATGTTCTCCCGTGTCTGCGTGGGTTTCCTCCCACAGTTCAAGATATGCAGGTCAGGTGCATTAGTCAGAGGGGAAATCGGTCGGTGTGGATTGGTTGGGCCCGGCCTGTTTCTACACTTTAGGGAATCTCATATTTTTAGGCGGCACGGTGGCACAGTGGTTAGCACTGCTGCCTCACAGCGCCAGGGACCTGGGTTCAATTCCCACCTCAGGCGACTGACTGTGTGGAGTTTGTACGTTCTCCCCGTGTCTGCGTGGGTTTCCTCCGGGTGCTCCGGTTTCCTCCCACAGTCCAAAAATGTGCGGGTCAGGTGAATTGGCCATGCTAAATTGCCCATAGTGTTAGGTAAGGGGTATAGGTAGGGGTATGGGTGGGTTGCGCTTCGGCGGGTCGGTGTGGACTTGTTGGGCCGAAGGGCCTGTTTCCACACTGTAAGTAATCTAATCTAAAAAAAAGCACTCAAAAGTCGTAACATGGAGGTGGGAGGTCCCCCTCCATCTCAAATTCGGCCATGCCAACTGTCGCACAAGGAGCGCCTGCGCATTCCTGCTGTACAGCTTGATAAGGTGGGGGCGAAGAAAGGTGGTCATCCTTGCCTGTAAGGGCTCGGTCGATAGTTCGAGTTACAAGGGTCCTGCACGGAGAGTTGTACCGCAAAGCACAGACCCAGCCCTATGAGAAGATGACCAGTCCGCCTTGGTTCAGACATCATCACCACCACTCTCCGTCTCCTCTCAGGGAGCGCCCTCCGCCAGTGATTGTCCTTTTGGAGAGCTGGAACAGTGTGAAAAGTGGTGCCAGTTATTGTCCCCCTCCCTGTCCACCCTCAGGGTGTTGTTAGCCACTTCGGTGACTCGGAATGGCCCTTGCCACCTCTGCTCACTCCAGGACGTCCTGCCTGGGTGTCGGAGGTAAACTTCCTCCCCCACCGAGAGCGGTGCCGTCGAACCAGTCTCCTTTTCCCGAGCATCGATCACCTGTTGCCTGACTAGCCTAACCATCTCGTGCAAGACCTGCATGTACTGGGTCATGCCCTGGTTCATGAAGTCCCAGGTGTCCTCCCACCAGGGTGATAAGCGAGGTCCGGGCATGGGTCTACCGGTCAGAATCTCATGAGGGGAAAGGAAGGTGTCTCCGCACTTCTCCTGGCGCATGGACATAAGAGCCAGGGGCAGTGCTTGTACCCAAGTCATGGAGGTCCCCGCCAGGACCTTCGCTATCTTGTCCTTCAGGGTCCTATTCGCCCGCTCAACTAAGCCCTGGCTTTCCGGATGGTATACACTGCCAAACCTATGGCTTGTTCCCAGCGCCGCCTCCACACGGGCTAGGTGTTCGTTCTTAAAGTGGGTGCCGTTATCGGTACAAACGAGTCTGGGCACCCCATGTCTGGGGATCAACTCATTTCGCAGCCAGTTGGCCACTACCTCCCCATCCTCCTTCTTTGTTGGCGTCGCCTCCACCCACCGGGAAAAATGGTCCACAATCACCAGGAGGAACCTATAGTGGTCTGGCGTGCGCCACTTGGCCCCCATGTCAGTGAAGTCAATGCAAATTTCCTGCCATGGGCCGAGGGGCGTTGGGAAAGTAAGTAGTGGGTGAGGGAGAGCTCTGCGAGCGTTATGCTCATTGCAAATCTTACACTTTGCTCTCAGATTTTCCAATTGTTCCCGTAGCTTGGGAGCCCACCAATGAACCCGCACTGCCAGGAGGACCTTAGTCAGTGCCACATGCATCGGCCCATGGAGTTCAGCAAATAGTGTAGGGAGCAGGGACCGGGGCGCCACTACCTCTCCGCCTGCCGATCTCCATAGTTGATGCTGCGACGTCCCCACACAAATCGTCTGGGCCACCGCCCCCTTGCTCTCCCACTCACCTTTCTCGGCCGCACTTGCGCGGTCTTGTAACTCAATAAGGTGCATAATGGCATCCTCCCGGCTGACCGGGCTGCCCACATCGCGCTCATTCCCATGTGGTGTCCTCTGTCCATCCGTTATCCCTTCTTCCGTGGCCTCTCTAACACTGTCTCCCTGTGCGCGCCTCCCTTCAAAATCCTGAGCCACCAATCTTGTTTCAGTATCAAATGTCCTTCCACAGTAATGGCATCCTGCCTGTGGAAACCTTCGTCTCTCCCCTGTCGCTCAAACTCTCTATCAAATGCTCCTCCTTGTCTCTCCCTATCCCCTTTCTTCTCTGCCATACATTCTATCACTCACTGCTCCGGTTGCTCACTTTTGGTTGCATTCTTCTCCTAATTACCTCATCAACTGCAGCTACCATCATTTACGCGTACTGCTCCTGTCACTCGTCCTTTCTCTCTTTACAAACACTTTCTGTGCCCTTCCTAACAATTCATTTAATGGTTTTATCCCACTTCACCCTTCTATCTTCCGTATCTTTCCCTATCTAGCATCCCCATATAAGTCTCCTTTCTCCCGCAGTAAATAGTATATTCAAAATAGACATTAACTCAGCCCACAAATACAGACTGGGCCTCAAAAATAAATTAACTTGTTCTGACAATCCTATCGGATTCTCAACCAGGACCATCATTTCCTTTTAAATGTTCCAACCTCCCCACCTGGTGAGGGGGTCACACACAAACCCAATCTCCTTGTCCCCTATCAACACTTCCCGAAGGGGACAAGTCGTTATGTTCTTCCCTGTTTCTTTCTTTTAAGAAATTTTCCAATGTTCCTATCTTCCCATATGCTCAAACACCAATTTATCAATTCGTGCTTGACTAACTTTAAGGCCTGTTCCTAACTTGTAAACGTATTTATATATTTACGTCCATTTATTCAGTGTTTAATATTTAAAATGTAAAATGCATACAGTTCCCAATTTTGAAATCCACTGTAATCGTCCAGATTTAGTACCCTAATTTAGATCCAAAATTAGTTTTCTTATGTACTCCTTACCAATCATTTCTCAATTACAATCCTTTAGGTCATAAAAATAATCAGAGCTGTCTTACAACAATTTGTCAATTCAACTTAAAAACTTCTAACGCATGCACAATGGTCGAATCCAAGGTCACAGATAATAACCATGGAAATTTTCATTTTTACAACTACCCACTGTCGAACAAAACTTCGACTGTCCTTCATATATTGCTTTTATGTAAAAATAAGAGGTTAGTAAGAAAAGTAGTTAGGGAGTCGTGACTCATAAAAGAACAGGAGTTATTAGCCTTAAAAAATCATGTTAAGTTCACATAAAAAGAAATCACTTTAAACAGCAGTCCCGGAACTCAAGCTGTAGAAACAAAAACAAGAATTCAATCACCAAACAAACGGATGCATCTAAATCATGTTAAACAACCATAACAATCACATCCAAAACAGTCCCGGGACTTACGCCCTAGGTGACAAGACTTAAACATTCAATCACTATCAAACAGATGAATTCAAGCCAGAGCACACAGTGTTAAACTGCCTGTTAGTTGAGCAGCCTTTTGCAAGTCTCTCCCTCCCTCTCTCTCTCTCTCTCTCTCCCTCTCTCCCCTCTCTCTCTCTCTCTCTCGGCAACAATACAGACTTTTTCACACATAGAAACTCTTTTTCTCACACAGACTTTTACAAACACAGAAATACTTATACACACACAGATTTTTACACACCCAGAGACTCTATCTTTCTCATAAACAGACTCCCTCTCACACACACACAGTCGCTCTGTCCGTAACTCTGTGTCTGTCTCTGTCCCCTGTCCTCTGTCTTTGTCTCTCTCTCCTTGCCCAATGCCCCCCTACTCTAGGAATTCAACTTATGTGCGTCGGGGTTCGTGAGCCCCTATTAAATACTTCCATTATATTGCGGGACGGGCCGGCTACTGAAATACGGTCCAGAAATCGGGTTCTCAAATCCTTGTAATTCGACTCCTGACAAAGCCTGTTCCAGTCGACACTGTCCTCTGGTCAGGGGAAGTATACACTTTACCCCAAATTCGTCAGCGCGGGGGGAAGCATACGCTTTACCCAAATTGGTCACGCGGGGGTAAGTATGCGCTTTACCCAAATTCGTCAGCGCGGGGGGAAGCATACGCTTTACCCAAATTCGTCAGCGCAAGGGGAAGCATACGCTTTACCCCAAAACTATCTCTTCACCAAAACTTCGCATCGCTGCATCCAAAAATGACTCACCACTCTTGATCACCGGTTCACTCTACTTACTCATCTCTAGGACTTTCAATCCTTGACCCAGAGACTTTCGTTACTATAAAACAAAACGGTTCGATTCTCTCTCGGGCTGACAAGCCCAGAATTTCGGTTGGCAAAGAGTTGTGAGACGCCAAACAAAATAAGAATTTAGTGTATTCAAACACCTACTGGAGATCTTTTGTATAAAGGGCGTCTCCAAGCCCGATTAGGAGTGGCCGGCCGTCCGGCGAGCGCTCAATCCCTGCCAACAGGCGTGTCTCTACTCCCTCCCGCGGCGGGGTCACCGTCTCTGTTGGGACAGGACTTCTGTCCCCGTGTTCGTTTGGAGAAGAGACACACCGGGTCTGATTAAAAGTATAAACCGGTTTAATGAGAGAGAATCGTACACAGTACAGTTAGGTGTCTAGCTCACTGGAGAAGGCGCGTTCTGACTATATTTTTAATTTGTTTATCCTTTTGTCCTCTCACATTCCAGAGTTACATCCTTATTTGGTAAAATGCAGAATTTTGGTATGTCATTGGTTCTCACCTGATAACATTCTATTACCTCAGTTTGAGCTACGTGCATTTATACACTGCTCCAATGTCCTGTTATCTCTCACCCTCCCTGGGGCCTCTTCAGGCTATGCCATCAGCTTTTCAGTCTGTTCTTAGTGTAACATAATGGCTTACTGTTGTCTAGTGAAGCTAACAAGTTCCAGACTTGCTAATACTACCTTACGTGAGCGCTACCTAACAATAAAGTTTCTTACACTACCTAACCTTAATAATGGGTCCCAACAGTAAGTATGCAGATGACACCAAGATTAGTGATGTAGTGGACAGTGAAGAAGGTTATCTAAGTTTACAAAGAGGTCTTGATCTATTGGATCAATGGGCTGAAGAGTGGCAGACAGAGTTTAATTTGGATAAATGTGAGGTATTGCATTTTGATAAAACAAACAAGGACAAGACTTATAACGATTAAAAGTAGGGCCTTGGTAGTGTTGCAGAACAGAGAGCCTAGGGGTTCAGATACGGTGGCGGCACGGCAGCACAGTGGTTAGCACTGCTGCCTCACAGTGCCAGAGATCTGGGTTCAATTCCCGCCTCCAGCAACTGACTGTGTGGACTTTGCACGTTCTCCCCGTGTCTGTGTGGGTTTCCTCCGGGTGCTCCGGTTTCCTCCCACAGTCCAAAGATGTGCAGGTCAGGTGAATTGGCCATGCTAAATTGCCCGTAATGTTAGGTAAGGGGTAAATGTAGGGGTATGGGTGAGTTGCACTTTGGCAGGTCGGTGTGGACTTGTTGGGCCGGAGGGCCTGTTTCCACACTAAGTAATCTAATCTAATAATGGAAATACGTAATTCTTCGAAATTTGCATCACAGGTGGATAAGGTGGTTAATAAAGAATTTAGCACGCTTGCTTTTATTGCTCAGATCGTTGAGTATAGAAGTTGAAACATTATGTTAAGGTTGTACAGGACATTGCTGAGACCTTTTCCAGAGTGCTGTGTCCAGTTCTGGCCTTCCTGTTACAGGAAGATATTATTAGGCTGGAGAGAGTGCTGAAGAGATTTACCAGGATGTTGCCAGGAATGGATGACATGATTTGGAGGTGCCGGTGTTGAACTGAGGTGTACAAAGTTAAAAATCTTGCAACGCCATGTCATAGTCCAGCAGGTTTATTTGGAAGCACTAGCTTTTGCAATGCTGCTTCATCAGGTGGTTCGGTGCTCCGAAAGCTAGTGCTTCCAAATAAACCTGTTAGATGAAGCCTGATGTTGTGTGATTTTTAACTTAGCCAGGAATGGAGGATTTGAGTTGCAAGGAGAGGCTGGGACTCTTCTCGTTGGAGCATAGGAGGTTGAGGGGGTGACCTTTTAGAGAGGTTTATAAAATCATGAGGGGTATAGATAAGGTGAATAGTAGGTGTCTTTTTTCCCCAGGGTGGTGAATTTCAAGACTAGGGGACATATTTTTAAGGTGAGGAGAGAGATTGTAAAAAAGAAGTGAAGGGCAATTTTTCTTAAACACTGTGTGGAATGACCTTCCAGAGGAAGTGGTGAATGCAAGTACAGTTAGAACATTCAAAAGGTATTTGAATAAGTATATGAACAAAAGATCTTTGGAGGGATGTTGGCCAAACACAGGCAGGTATGCTAGTTTAGTTTGGGATTATGGTCAGCACAGACTAGTTGGACAAAAGGGTCTGTTTAATGTGCTTTATGTCTCTATTTTCACATGAATGCTTCAGATTTTCACTCTTGGAGCATTTTGCTAATGCACAACACTCGCTTCTGCTGTATCCTTTCCTTGTGCAGAAAGAAGCTTGTGCAGGCTTCTTAGAAGTTATCCAGTAGTTGCACACCTGTGTATAGCAAGGCGTAGTGTCTGTTTTTAGTTGTGGTAAGAGTAGTGGTTTTTATTTGATTTGTACATGACTTGCCAGCTGTTAGTATTGCAAGCTAGGAGCTAATGTCACTACTGCATAATTGCATGCCTATTATGAACTAAAATATTTCCCCTTTCTCCACTCTTCTTCCAAACTATTCGACTTGCTTTTTATAATTTTTGTGTAAATGTTAGTTATTAGTAGAGGTGCTGAATAGGGTGGAATGACTGCAGCAATTAATTTCTGAAACAATTTGAAACTAATAATTACAATAAGTTGGAATTGATCAGATTAAGTGGTTATCCTGATGGAAAGGATTTTAGAAATGAAGCCCTATTGGACTTGTGTTCAGTTAATATACTTAGATTGTCATCATCTGAAAGAATAGTTTGAACTCAAACTGATTTTTAAATTGTAGTGGAGATTAATGTTGCAGACATGGATACAGATTGTACACCAAAAAGCTGATAAATTCAAGGAGTGATAATAATCATTGACCCTTCTGCACCCAACTGTCCAGCCACTAATGAAGCCAATTGAGATGTTGAGTGTCCAAAAAGAGAATGCCAGGTTAACTGAGACTATCATACTGAAGTGTTACTTCATACCTGGACCTCTTGAATACTTGCTTCAGGAAGGTGGTGAAGTACCACTAGCAAGCCATTGAACTCAAGTGGAGTTGGGCATGGTCAACAAATATTGGCCCTATCAGTGACTACCACTTCCCATGAAAGAAAAAATTAAACAAGATTAGATACAGCTACTTCACTGCCTTCCTGATTGTGAGATTTCTTTTCTTTTCTCCTGTGTCCCAGATCACTTAGAGTCATAGAGATATACAGCATCGAAACAGATCCTTAGCTCCAAATCGTCTATGCCGACTAGTTATCCTCAACTAATCTAGTCCCATTTGCCATCAATTGCCCCAGATCCCTCTAAACCCTTCCTGTTTATATACCTAACCAGATGCATTTCAAATGTAATTGTCTTTGCCTCCACCACGTCCTCTGGCAGCTCATTCCATACACGCACCACCCTCTGCATGAAAGTGTTGCCCCTTAGGTCCCTTTTAAATCCTTTCCCCCCTCACCCTAAACCTATGCCCTAGAGTTCTGCAATTTCAATTCTGGTGATTAGGTAGAATCTTTCACAGTTCCCTCACAAACACCACCTTCAGTTTGAAGACATGTAAAACATTGCTACGTCTCTTGGGCCACAAAAATCACCTTTATAGGATGTTTTCCACAACTGCTTATAAAGTCAAGTGCTGCCATAGAAGCAATTTAAATATTGCCTTCAGCGGTTAGAACTGTTGTTTCAGCCTGTGGGCTGTTGGGAATTGGGAGCCCTGCCTGTACAAGTGAGCAACATGTTTATGTGATCATTTCCCATTTATGGACCTTCCTGAGCATTGGAGAATATGTTTAACGACCAGAAAATAGTTACAAATGACTAAATTCAAGTTGAATGCCTGAGATTTTGCAATGTAAACATAGCCTGGCTAACTTCCTAAGTTTTATTAGCACGCTAACTTTTTAATCAACTTTTCCTTTCTCTTTCGGTTATAGTTTTTTTTTAGATTACAGAAGCACATTAATTTAGCATGAGCACATTGTTTCACACCTTGTAGTAAAACTAGAGACATTCTGTGTACCTGTTTACAGATGTAATTAAATATTTACCAAGGCTTTGTACACCGGAAATGTTGTGCCTTCACTCAAATCTCAACTTTCCTCTTTTCTCGTATCATTTGGCTGCAGAATTTTTTTTGTATTTGTGTAATTACTGTCCAAAAATCAATCTTTGTGGTTTGGAAGATTTCTGACTACACAAAGGTGATATGTTAGACAGGTGAAGTTAAATAACATGTTGCTTTAGAAGCTTTGTCTTGTTGGACATAGAGTAATTGAGCCATCCAGTGCTCTGCGCTGGAAAATCATGAATTTGTCTTGTTACTGTGTAAAATTCTTAGCCCAGAGAATCTTGCCAGAAATGAGAATGAGTTGAGGGCAGTATGGAAAAAGAAGGAACAAGTAACAGCGCCTGGTAGGTAATTGCTCAAATTAGAGAAAAAGGCTGGTCTTGGAACATTTCTGTAATTTAATCTAAAGTAGCCACTATTGCAACATAAACAAACATACTGAACAGACCACATAGCTGTGGAGAGAAACACAATTGAAGTTTCTAGTTCATGACTGGTTTTAGGGAAGCAAAGGTGGCAAGGAAGGAATTCTCAGGTGTGTGAATTTGTTGGTTGGCAAGAATAATTTTAAAGAAAGGTATAACGGTACAAGGCAAATCAAGATGGTAAAGAGACAGGAAGCAACGGATACATGTCGTGGAAGTGTGAAAATCAATACCAGAACTTGTTTGTACATATAAAAGGCAGTGGCTGCAATCTGAAATTTTTGAACTCCCAGTTCCTCAAATAAACTATAAAGCACTTAACCAAGATGTGGTTTAGTTCCTCGAGTGTACATTGGATTTTGTTGGAACAGTGTAGGAGGTCGAGAACAGAACTCTCAAAAGCAATGGAATAGAGAGACCGTGCAACTGGAAGCCACGGGACGAGCTTCCAGGTCCAATCCAGGTACTCAACAAACTGCTTACACAATATATTTTGTTTGCGTATTTTACGTCACCCAGATTTTCACTCATTCAGCAAATTGTCCTGCATTGTATGATGCCGATTCCCACTCTAACCGCAGTGATCGCAATGAACCTGATCAGTCTGTCAATGGAGCATACTGGTTGTGTGGTTAAATTTTGGACTAGACATCCGTCTTCAGAGTCCATTAGATGTAAAATGTGGGGTAGGTGGGACAATAATATGCATCTTTCACCTTTATTCTTTAGACAAGTCTGGCAGCTTCAGTTGTAATTCTGACTTTGAGTTGCTTTATCCAATCAGCTTTGTTTCTCTTGGAACTTAATGTAAAATGTTTCATCATTTCAAAATAAAATCATGCCATCTTTTTGCTTCCTGTTTTTTAATTGTAAGTCATTCAATCAATACCTTTTGCTACTTCTACCCTTCGTTTGGATTTATTAAATTCTTGTTTATTTTCAGTTTCTTTAGTTCTGTTGTGACTGCAACCAGAACATGGCTTTTGTTTTGCAGAATCTTCTGTTTGATATGAATCATTTGCAGTTTTTTTTATATCCACTGAAAGCATTAGTTACCATTTGTGTAGCAAGTTTCAAATGTTAACTTTCATACCATAATCAGGAGAGTGCAGCTGCAGTTGAGTATTTGCACTAAATAATTTGTTAATGTTGCATGTTGATACAACAGTCAAGAAAGCACAACAGCTCCTCTACTTCCTCAGGAGGCTAAGGAAATTAGGCATGTCTGTAAAGACTCTGGGCAATTTTTATAGATGCGCCACAGAAAGCATTCTATCCGGGTGCATTACAGCTTGATATGGCAGCTACTCTATTCAGGACCATAAGAAACTACAGAGTGTTGTGAACACAGCCCACTCCATCCTACAAGCCAATGTCCATTAATCGACCCCGTCTATACTTCTGTCTACCTCAAAGGCAGCCAACGTAATCAAAAGAGCCCTCCCACCCTGGTTGTAATCTCAGCTAATCTGTTCCATCAGACAGAAGATACAAAAGCTTAACAGGTACCAACAGATTCAAGAACAGCTTTTTCCTGTTGTTATTAAACTTCTGAATGTACCTGAAATTTCAAATTTAATGTTGATTTCTATCTTCTGCACACCCTCTCTGCAGCCTTGTATTCCTTGCTCTGTTCTGTTACCCTTAGACAGTTTGTTTGATATGGGTGGCACAGTGGTTAGCACTGCTGCCTCACAGCGCCAGAGACCCGGGTTCAATTCCTGCCTCAGGCGACTGACTGTGTGGAGTTTGCACATTCCGTGTCTGCGTGGGTTTCCTCCGGGTGCTCCAGTTTCCTCCCACAGTCCAAAGATGTGCAGGTTAGGTGAATTGGCCACGCTAAATTGCCCGTAGTGTTAGGTAAGGGACAAATGTAGGGGTATGGGCGGGTTGCGCTTCGGTGGTACGGTGTGGACTTCCACACTAATTAATCTAATCTAATCTGCCTGTACTGCATGCAAAACAAAGCTTCTCACTGTACTTTGGTACGTGACCAATATATCAAATAATTGTGAAAATTTTCATAAAGGTTTTTTTTTGAGAGATGTCTGATAGCATGCGAAAGGGCCTTGAGGTGAGAGTGACTAACCCTTGATGTCAAGGAGCCATATCAAACCAGAATGAATGAGGATCTGGAAATATTTGCTGGGTGAAGTCACATCTGTGGCAAAGAAAGATGGTCGCGCTTGTTGACCAGGGTTATCTTGGCTCCAGAGCATCAATGCAGGAGTTTCTCTGGTTGATGTTTTCAATAACCTATTGAGACATTTTGACCCACCTAGAGTAGGTGGGGTTTGAACCCAGGTCTTTTGGCCAGCTCCTCAGGGTAGTGTCCTTGACTCAACCAGCTTCTGCTTCATCAATGAAGTAAGAAGTGGGGATGTTACTCATTCATGGCAACTCACATATTGAAGCATTTCATTTGTGAATGCAGCAATAGCTGGTCAACTACCTGGTTTGGATGACATGGCAAATAAAATCTACACTCGAGTTTCAGGCATTGATCATCCGTTGTAAGAGAGAATCTAACCACTGCCTTTTGACTCGCAGTGGAATTGCTATCAATTAAAACCCCACGATCAACATTCTGAGGGTTACTGTTGACCAGACACTGAACTGGACAAGCCACATAAATAGTGTAGCTACTGGAGCAGGTTAGAGGCTTAAGAATCCTGCAATGAGTAATTGGCCTTACTCCCCAGACCCTGTCCATGAACTGCAAGGCATAAGTCAGGAGTGTAATGGAATACCTTCTACTTGCCTGGGTGAGTGCAGGGCCAGCAACACTCAAAGTTTGACATCAGCCAGAGCTAAACAGATTGCTTGATGGGTACCATGTCCACAAACAATAACTACTTCGATCATCACCGCCCAGTAGGAGCTCTATGTACCATCTGCAAGATGAGCTGTAGCAAGACTCCTTAGCACCTTCCAAACCCAAAGCCACTCTATATCTAAAAGAACAAGGGTAGGAGATACATGGGAACCCCACCACATCCAAGTACCCCTCTAAACCACTTTATTATCCTGACTTAAATATATTACTGTTCCTTCAGTGCCACTGGATCAAATCCTGGAATTCACTCCATAATAGCAGTGGGTCTTCCCACAGCAAATGGGCTACAACAGTTCAAGAAGGCAGCTTACCCCCATCTCCAACAGGGCAAGCAACGATGGGCATTAAATACTGGCCTAGCCAATGATGTCCACATCTCGCAAATGAATTACTTTTTAAAAAAAAAGATGAGCAGCATGGTAAATAAATCTGCTCTATCCCACCTCCAAGTATAATATGGCAAGTTACAAGCCATTTAATCATGTGTGACTGCTACGTAGTGAATTTTAATTCTCACATCTACTGGAGAGAGAGTTTGCCACATTCAATTTGTTCTGGTAATTTAGTTTTCTGTACCAGTCTTGTGAACAATGCACTCTAGTTTGAAGTTTCAGTAAGCCTCTCACCCCATTTGTTTCAAGCATTTGAGTTGTGAAGCTTTTAGGAAAAAGAGGCTGCATGAGCATGGACATTACAATGGTACTGAATTGCAAGGACTTGAGTTGCAACATTTATATGATGAAGCAAAGAATCATTGAACAGAATATTGTGGGGAATTATACTTTTGTAAATTTGACTACTTCTGTCATTTTTCCTTCATCAAAAGCTTGAGCTCATCAAACCCTCCTAATACGCATACGAAGTGCTGCTCACCCATTACCCTAATACTCACTGACTTAGGTTGACTTTGAATCTGTTCAGGAGCTGAATTTAAGATGTTTGTCCTTGCTTTACATCTCTCCATGGCTTCAGTCCTACCCATATCCGTGATCACCTCCCACAATTATCTGAATTATTTGTGTGCTATTACAAATGTCATTTCTAGCACAACACCGATTTCTTTTTGTCCAACATTGGTCACCATACCACCTGGTGTCTGGATTTTCAGTCATCCGTAAACTTTGTCTCTATCAATCTCTCTCCTTTTTTACAGGCTTGAAAATTTACTGATTTTGACCAACCTTGTTGGTATAGATAAGGGATAACTTTTTTGGTGTTCCCCTGTCTTGGAGCTTTTTTTAATTGAGTACAAATACAAGTGGTTAGTATTGATGGCCTGGTGTGTTCTCAGTTTGTTTCTAACCAAAGAAGAGTTTATAAAATAGCTACTGTTATTTAGGAGTTTGTTTCTCAACTAAAGTTTTCTTACTTCTTTTAAGACAGGATCAGAAAGAAACTTTGAACAGTTTTTGAAAGAGTGCAGGATACAAGTTAAATAGCTCATAAGCTACCCAGGGACAAAAAATTGCTGGAATGTTTACTAAATGGAACTCTTTTGGCCCCGGCTTTGTCTATTGTATAGGTCATAAGGGGTCAAATTCATAAGCAAGGATCCGTTCCAATGGCTTTGAGTTTGTTGAAGTCTTCAAGCCAGCAGAAATGGGAAGAAGTCTTTAAGCCCTTTATTTTCACTTGAAGTTCAGTAAAGAAAGATCAGAGTTAAATTGGCTGTGTCTTGGGGAGAGACTAATTGAGAAAATCACATCTGATATATATATATATATATATATATATATTATATACATACACACACACACACACACGCAAGAAGTTATGGAAAAGGAATTTTTCAATTTTGAGGTACAGTGAGAGACTTCGGTTGAGTATCTATGAAGGATATTGCTGGGTGAAGGGTTGAATCTTTCATTTTCCCAAATTTTCTAGTATTTTTCCTTTTGTGTAGTTTAACTTGTTACTTAAGCATACGTTGACAGTGTTCGGTGAACTTGTCCATTGACTGCCATAGTAACCAAACTGCAAAATTAAAACTTGTGGACTTCGAAGTCAGATTTCTCTCTGGGAACTGGCTTGCTCAGTATTGCCATTAGCTGGATCACAATAATGTCATTCATTTTCATATTAATTTTACACTCAGTACGTAGAAATAAAACATTTTTCAATCCATACAAGTAATGAGATCTTGAAATAAACCTCACAAAAGAGACCATGTGCATGTCGGCTCTGAAAATTGATGTTGAGCATCCAGAAATATGATTGATCTCTTCCCAGAAAACTAATAGTTATCTTCCCACTTTGCCAAAGATGTCAGTGCCACTTTCTGAACTGTTGCTGGCTTGTTCAAGTTTCAGCATGTTACCTTGGATGCATTGCTCAATAGCTGCCTGTCTCTCTCTCTTTGTGCACCAAACTTTGACCAAGCTGAAGCCATTGGAATGGCAACATCCTACCAAGGGGATCCTAATCCTGCTCAGTTAGATGAAGTTAAAAATCTCACAACACCAGGTTATAGTCCAACAAGTTTAATTGGAAGCACACTAGCTTTCGGAGCAGCACTCCATCAGGTGAGAGTCACCTGATGAAGGAGCGTCGCTCTGAAAGCTAGTGTGCTTCCAATTAAACCTGTTGGACTATAACCAACACCGGCATCTCCAAGTCATGACTGTGAGGTGAAGATTTAGATTTAGATTCCCTACAGTGTGGAAACAGGCCCCTCGGTCCAACAAGTCCACACCGACACTCTGAAGAGTAACTCGCCCAGACCCATTTCCCTCTGACTAATACACCTACCACTATGGGCAGTTTAGCACAGCCAATTCACCTGACCTGCACATCTTTGGACTGTGGCAGGAAACAGGAACGCCCGGAGGAAACCCACGCAGACATGGGGAGAATGTCTGTGTAGAGTTTGCACAGTCTCCCAAGGCTGGAATCGAACCTGGGTCCCTGGTGATGTGAGGCAACGGTGCTAACCACTGAGCCACCGTGCTGAGCACAAAATCATTAGCTACCTCGTGAAGGCCTCAGTATTTTACTGCATTTGTTTTATACTCAATGTCCTGTTCTTAAGTGTTGCCCTGTATGGAACCCATATATCATGGAGAGCTATTTAAATTGCAATAGCTCAGCCTTAAAGCAGGGGAGATGGTGGCATTGTGGTCGTAGCAAACCAGAGGTAGATCTTGGATAATGTCCTGGCGAAATTAGTTTAAATTCAAACAGGTGGTAGAATTTGTGTTGTTAATTAATAAATTCTGGAATTGGACATTAGTCTCAGTAATGGTGACCATAACAATTCACAATTGATAATAGTTCACAAATGTCCTTTAGGAAAGAATGCTGCTATCTTTAAACAGTCTAGTTTCCATGTGACTACAAGCCTACTTCAGTAATTTAGATTTAAATACCCTTTAAAATGGCCTAACAAACGCGTCTTCTCAAGGACAATTAGCGATGTGTAACAGAGGAGGCCTTGGCAGTGGCACCTACATGCCATGAGAGAATACAAGAAAGAAATTGTCTGTTGCCAAGTAGGGAAAGCACAGAAGGGGAAATAAAATTCATCAGTAACAGCCAAGAATTTTAGTTCATCTGAGTGTTTTTGTACGTGCATTTCTCCTTATGATATAACCCGGTAGTACTGTTCTTGTGCAATCCTGTGTGATAAGAAAATTGTAAAATAGCAGCACCGTTTAAACTAATGGGGCTGGGATCATGTTATAACCAACAAACTTCGCTTCAAAACTGTAGCGCTTTAGAAACCATACCTCCAATCTGCCGATCATGTTACAGTCAATTTCTGTTAACAAAACGTGCATTATAGAGAAACGACCTGTATTCTATTTGGGGAATGCCACAAATTAATGACATATACTTGTGGTTGTGTCTCAACTGTATGCAATGAAATCTTGTGACATGTACAGTGGCAACAGGGACATAAGTGGCATTTAGCACAGTATTGAGAAATCCAGATTCCACTCTTTCCAGTGCTGATGTACTTGATTGAGCTATTGCTGCACTTTCAACATAGAGGGATTTTTGTTTTAAATATGAAAGTAAAGAACCAACTGATGTACAGAAAGTAAACATTGCAGGTAGTTTTGAGGCAAGCTTGAACTTAGATGTACAAATTGCACTATTTGTTGCAGACCAATACAGAATTCATATTTTGTCATAGTATTTTATGAAGCGCATCTTTTGTATTATTTCCAATGATACATGAAATCGTCTTACACAGAAAGTTTAAGAATTCACAACTTTTAAATTTTTTATCAACTCCTTTTCAAATCTCTTTTCCTTGTTATAATGTCTTTTTTCTAGAATCTTCAAGTTTACTTCCCCTCCAAAAGTGCATTGTTAGTTTTAGCTAATTGCCGAATGTTGATGTCTTGTCTGACAATGAGCATAAGGAAGAAAGAGCATGTATGGCTATTTTTAAAAAAAACTGGACACCATAATGTTTGGAATTTTGCTTCACTTCCCAATAAGAATTACTCATTTTTTTTGCTTGTCTTTTTAATGGATTTAGTGACATGCTTTCTGGTGTTTTGTTTTTGGTTCAGGAAGACATCGTGCCAGTCTCCATGAAGAATTAGTCCTAAATAGTGTAAATTATCAAGCTTTTACTTAGCTGGAATGTATCAAATTTTCACTTGATGGAAAGGAGTAGATCATTCAGTCGTCTTTTAAGCTGGTTCTGCTATTCAATTAGAATGTCTTGAGTCTGTTTTAATTTAAACAGTTGCGAAAGATGCATGCACATGTGGAGTTCTGTTTAAATTGTACAGATTTACCTAGTACTGCCCTTTCCTCCTAGATGGAAGTGGTTGTGGGTTTAGACCTTCCGTTTTTTTTTCCCTAATCAACAGTACCGTCTAAGGACCCTTGGTGAATATCTGCAATGATTCTTGAGATGGTGCACACTACTACCACTTGTGCCAGTGCATGGAGTGAGTATTTGTGAATGCAGTGACAGTCAACCAGGTTGCTTTGTCCTGAATGATGTCAAGATTCTGTAATGTTGCAGCTACACCTCATCCAGACAAGTGGGAGTATTCCATCACTTTAACTTGTGTCTTGCAGGTAGTGGGCAACCTTTGGGGTCAGAATGTGAGTTACTAGCTTTAAGATTCTTAACCTCTGACTTGTTCTTGCAGCCATAGTATTTGTATGGCTGGCCCTCTTGACATTGTGGTCAATGGTAACTCCCATGATGGTGCTCGTGGGGGATTCAGTGATGATAATACCATTGAATATCAGTGGCTCCCTTGTTGATGCCTGGCACTCGTGTGACACAGATGTTACTTGCTACTTGTCAGCCCAAATCTGTATATTATCCAGGTCTGGCTACATTTGGACGTGGACAGCTTCAGAAGGAGTTGCAAACTGTGCTGAACCATGTGCAATCATCAGTAACCATCCTCATTTCTGACTTGCAGTGATGTCTTGCAGCTTAAGTTGGTTGACCTCCATGAGCTACAACCAACTTCTTTTGTGGTAGCTATGATTCCCAAAAATTGGAGATTTTTCCCCACTGGTTCCCATTGATTCCAGTTTTGCTTAGGCTGTAAAATATAGGAGTAGAATTAGGCTGTATGTCCCATTCAGTCTGCTCCACCATTCAATCATAGATATTTTGCTGAATCCCATTGTCCTGCCTTCTCCCAGTAATCCTTGTCCACTTAATTATGTTTTAAAGATATTCAATGACTTGGCCTCCTCAACCTCCTGTGGCAGTGACTTCCGTAGATCCAGCACCCTCTGGCTGAAGAAATTCCTCCTTGTCTCAGTTCTAAAAGATTATTCCTTCATTTTGAGACTGTGCCCTCTGATCCTAATCTGTCCAAGTAGAAATAGTTTCTTCGCATTCTCTCTATCCAGGTCTATCAATACTCTGTAAGGTTCAATGAGACCCACTATTCCCCATCCTTCTGAATTCTATCAAGTACTTTCCCTCACATGACAAACCCTTATTCCAAGGATCATTCTTGTAAATCACCTATGGACCCTATCCAAGTGCAGAACATCCTCCTTTAATATGAGGCCCAAAACTGCTCTCGGTATTGCTAATGTGGTCTGACTAGAGACTCAGCATGACATCCCTGCTGTTGTATTCTAGCACTCTTGAAATGAATGCTACCATTGCGTTTGTCTTTCCTTACTGCTAACTGAACTATATTTGAAGAGAATCCTAAAGTCAAATTCCTAAGTCCCGTTGTGCGTCAGATTTTGAAAGTGTTTCCCCATTTAGCATATAGTCTATGCCTCTCTTCTTCCTACGAAATGCATAACCTCTCATTTTCACACATTGTATTCCATCTGTCCCTTCTTTGTCCACACTCTTACCCTGTCAAAGTTCTTCTGCAACCTCCTTAAGTTCCTTAATATGACCTGCTATTTTTGTGCCATATGTAAACTTAGCAATTTCTTCAACTAGATGGTTAATATATAATAATAATACTTGTGGTCCCAACACTCATTCCTTTGGAACTTGTCTGGTTACTGGCTGTCATCCTGCAAAACACCCCATCATCCCCACTCTCTGCCTTCTGCAGTCAGCCAATCCTCTCTGCATACCAGCATATTGCCCCAAATGCCATGGACTCTTAGTGTTGCTGTGTAGCATTTTGTCAAAAGCCTTCTGAAAATCCAGATAGATCTCAGCCAGTGATTCTTCTTAGTCTGACTTTCTCATTAGCTCCTCAAAGAATTCTAACAATTGTCATGCATGACCTCCCCTTGATGAAACCATGCTTACTCAGTCTAATTTTACTATACACTTCCAAGTACTCTGAGATCTCATCTTTAAGTATGGACTTTAAAATCTTAGTAACAACTAGGGTCAAGCTAACCAACCTATAATTTCCCATCTACTACCTCCCTGTTTCCTTAAAGGAGGATGTTCCGTACCATTTTCAAGACCTGACCTCCTTGCTGGCTCCATTGATTCCTGAAAGATGATCATCACTGTCAACATGATCTCTTCAGCTGCCTTCAGAACCCTAGGTTCAAGTCCATTTGGTCTGGGTGATTTATCCATCTTCAGACCTTTAGCTTACCCAGCCTTCGTGATGCTGACTCCATTCCTCTTAATCCTCTGACACTCCTGAAATTCTGGTATGCAACAGCTGTTAAGACTGATACCAAGTGCCCATTTGTTTCTTCCAATTCTTTGTTCCTCATTTTCCCTTGGCCCAATGTCTACTCTTATAATAAACCAAACCCATCTCTCTCATCTTTTACATATCTTAAAGAACTTGTGCAATCTTTTATATTACAGCTACCTTTACCCTCCTATTTTATCATCATCATCATCATCCCCCACTACTTTTTCAGTTGTTCTCTGCTAATTTTCGAAGGCTTCCCAATCCTCTGGCTTCCTACTAACCTTAATCACATTGTATGCTTTCTCTTTTGCTTTTATGTTGTCCCTAACTTATCTTGTCACCTATAGTTGCCTTGTCTTCCCCTTTTAGGATATTTCCTTTGCAGTTCCTCAACTCTATCCACCCAGATTCTACAATTTCTGTTGATTTAATTTTACACTAACGGGGCCACCCTCTGCCCTTTTTAGTAAGGGATGCTTATCATTGAATATTTATTTTCCAGCCCTGAGCCCTTTGCAGCCAAGTCTCTGCAATGCCCACAACAACATGCTTGCCATTTTCGATCAGTGACAAAGCCTCATTTACCTTTATTTTGTGTACTATGCGCATGTCCGTACAACACACTCTGTCCTGCGTTGACTGCCTCTCTTCTCACATTTGTCCTGGAGTTAGATTCCTGACCCTTTCCATAATCCCCCATCACCTTGCATCTGGAGCTCAACTTTTGTCCATGTTTGAACCATGGCTGTCATGAGGTTAGGAGCTGAGTAACCAGAGTCATGATTTAGAGACACTGGTGTTGGATGAACTTTGTTATACCCAGAGTGTCAGTGTGCAGATTAGTGCTAAGCAAGTGCTACTTGAGATATTTGTAGTCAGTCTAAATGGATAAGACCTAACACATCTCTGGAACAGATAGGACTTGTGCCTGTGTCTTCTGGTCCTGGGATAGGAACAATACCACGATGTACAAGAGCCCCTGAAAATTGGCCAGAACACCAGGGAGAAAGTCCTCTGATCATTAAATTAGTGTCATGGGATCATACTTAGGAAGGCAGATAGCACGAGTACCTTGGCAATTTTCTGTATTGCCAGGATTGTAGCTTCACTGAAACAGTCTGGTTAAGGACACAGCAAATTTGGGAACACAGTTATCCAATAATAATGCTGGAATGTTATCAGTGCTTGTAGCCTTGTCGGTATTCATTGAGTTCAGCAGTTTCTTGCCATCACATGGAGTGAATCAAATTGTCTGAAGACTGGTGTCTGTGATGCTGGGAATCTCCTTTGGAGGTTGAAGATTGATATCTCTTCAGCATTGTCTTTTGCATTGATGTGCTGGCCTCCCCTGTCATTGAGGATTGATCCAATAAGTTGGTTCCATCTCTGCCATTTGCAACTGGACTAGAAAACTTGCATCTGATCAATTAGTGTGGGATTGCTTAGCTTTGTCTGCTTTATTAGTTGGCATGCAAATATTCCAGTTTTGTTAGCTATAGGAGTTTGACAGTTCTTTTTAGTATGCATGCTGCTGCTCCTGGTTGCTGTCCTGCACTCTTCACTGAAGTAGGCTTGATACCCTGGCTTGACAGCAATGATGGATTGGAGAATATGTCAAATAATGCGGATGGGTTGAATAAATTACTGTTGTTGATGGGACATCCCTGAGGGGCTGTGGGCAGTCTTAAGTTGCTACTCTTGAGCTGTACAGATTGGCTTTCAATCTATATTTTACGGCAAATTTGGACATGTGTGTTCAGGATTATTTTAAAATATCTCACTGGAGCAAGGAAGATGTGTGTGTGTAAAAAAATAATAAATTTGTCGCTTCATTTCTCCAAAATTGAATTTGTAACCTTGTACTCAGTAAACACCTGTTGGTCCAACATGCATACTTTACATGATTGTATTTTGTTTTATTTAACTTGGTTTTTCTAATAAACCTCTGGGGCAGGTGAGATTTAAATCAGTATCTGGAATAGGAACACCACTGCACCACAAGAGGGCCCTCATACCAGTCACTGAATGACTTGCTCAGCTGAATTTATCACGATTGGACAGACTTTAATATATCTGTAGCAAAATGTCACATCCTGCCAATCTCGTGGGATCAGTGAGTTGCCTAGTGATACTGGATGGTACTTCAAAGATCAGTGAATACTGCATATCTGAGCCCAAAAGCAGTCAGTTTAAACCATGCATATCCTAGTTTAAATCATCTAGTTTAAATTTAATAGTTTGGTTCATACAACTTTCAGAACAAATATTGATCATCATGGTCATAAGAGCTAAAAGAATTATAAGCCAGATTGGCCTTCTATCTATTGAGGTAATAACAAAAAAAACTTGTTTGCTTGTCTGCCTATTAATTGGAACTTGCAGAAGTTGGCGTGGTTGTTCAAATAGTGATGAACAGCTTAATGCCATGTTAAAGAGATTGCACAAAGGCAGTATGTTGTCATTTTCCTTGTTGCCTATTTAAGATGGTACAGTCATCGGTTAATTTGTGGCGGGGTTTTGGCACAGTTTGTAACCTTTGCTGTTTGGCCCAGAGTTTTCTAGAGCCATGTCCTATTGAACCATTTCAAAAAGAAACATTTAAATGAGAGAGAGCCGTACATTTTTCAACCATAAAACCTTGAACTAGAATGTAGTCATCCTCTTACAAAGATACCTAATATTATAAGCCTGTAGAGAAAGTTGTTTTTGATGTGGAGGTGAGAGCTAGATAGACACATGCAATTCAAATCCAGTCATAGCTGTAAGGATGATTCAGTGAGCATACTGTTACGACAGTAAACCTTCTAATTACATCAAACTCTCAAAAGCTCACCTTGCCTCGTAATCTGTTAAAGTATGAATGACGGACCGAGAACTACCCAAATTCCACAATTTAACAAAAATACCAATTTATTCTTTAAAAGTGAGCATTAAACTTTATTTACAACTCTAAGCCTCCTTTTGCTTAAAAATTTATCTACCTCCCATTCTATTACAATATACTGATCCAATAAAGCCCCTGTTAAATTTACAGCAACTTCTTTTTTCAAACCAGACACCAGCAGTCATGTGCAGTGTCAATCTTCCTCTGTTTGTAGATCTCCCTGGGTTGTCTTTGGTCTTCTGTTGCAAAGATGTACCATATGAAAAGTACCTTTTGACAGAGTGTGTGGTGCATAGCAGTTTTTCAGTGGCAGTTGCTCTTTTTGGCTAATTGTCAAGAATGCCTGCTTCTTTTATACCCCAAGCATCGGATCGTCTCATTAGTTTAATGTTGTCAAAACAGTAAAATTCAAATTCAGTTGGATTTTAGTATCTTAGAGCATAATTTAACTGGCTAAAATTGAACTTGTGTAAAAGCAACTGAGATATCTAGGTTACAGCCAAATGTTACATCTTTCTTTCAATTTTCCAAAACTCTATGATAAGTGCTTGCCAGCTTTCAGCTTTAACTCTCTCTTAAAGGTACAGTACATGTCTTCAACTTCATACCTCTATGCCTTTGTCAATGCTATTATGGGAAGAAATGATCCAATCAGTTTTCACAAGTTTTCCATGCACTTCAACTTTGTGCATTGTAGCTGTAAAAGGAATACATAGCTATTATAGCTTGTAAAATTTTCTACCAATAAATTTTAAGCGATTTTATGACCCGTGTATCTAGCTATAGCTGGCATTTTGTTCTCTAAGGTGCTGATACTTGTGGCATAGTACTGCAGCTTTCTAATATTTCTTCAAAGCAGCCATGTGAACCATAAACTCAGAAACAAGACATCATGCATAGACTGTATCATAGTTGAGTCTTAGCTCTTCGTCATTTTTTTAAAAAAGCATGACACCAGGTTATGGTTTGGAGGTTTGGATTCATAAATGCGTAAGTCGTAGAACTTTTCTCAAGTCACATTCCTGAGCTAACTTAAGATATTCTTAAGCTAACTTGTGCATTCCTTTTCTCTCTCTCTTCCTTCAACATATTGTCTAGCTATCACCATTGTTAACAGCTAACTTGAGAATGCAACTTTTTAAAAAAAAAAGGCTTTGTGATTTACACATGAAAGAAGTGAAACTATTATGGTATTCTAACAGATGAAAGGCTTAACAGAAATCAATTTTTCAATGGATAATTTCAGTTACATCACGCTGTAAATTTTTGTTATAAATTCTGTGTTAGGATTGAATCCTCCACTACCACCTGATGAAGGAGCGACGCTCCGAAAGCTAGTGTGCTTCCAATTAAACCTGTTGGACTATAACCTGGTGTTGTGATTTTTTACTTTGTATACCCCAGTCCAACACTGGCATCTCCAAATCCTTACTAATCAGGAGTAGTGACCCATCTTTCTTGATACTTATCAAAGGTTGGAGTACCTAAAGCCCTTTGTTATGCTGAACTGCTTCCCCACTTGTAATTAGATAAATCCTTACAGTTTTGAGTTACGTCTGGAAATTTTGTTGTGCTTTTAGTTCACATTCTTCATTTTTTTTTTGTGTCTCAGTGGTCTATAGGAGTTTTGTCTTTTATCACAGATATTTTCTAATCAACCTATTCAGAGATGCATCTCTAGAGCTGGTGTGACTTGAACTTGGAACTTCTGACCCAGAGAGAGCCACACTATTTCTGTGCCACAAGAACCCTTGTTATATTACTGTAAACTTAAATTCCGTTTGCGAGAGGGCTACCTTCCAGTTTACATATTCAAGGTTAGCATATAAAGTCACTAAAATTGAGTAGTTTGCTCTAAGTGTTAAGGTGCTGTCAAGTTTTTGGATCTTAGCGTTGAATGCACCATACAACAGCTAAAACATTCATTATCCTTGAAAATTGTTTTGCCCATCAATATAGATGACCTTTCACAGCACAGAAATGGGTCATTCGGCTTATAGTGTGTGCTGGAGCTTGAGTATGTTAACGTGTTATGTCTATTTTTGCTTAATCAGGTAAGTGAAGATCGAGCAACGGAAGACCCATTTTTTAAAATCCAAACAACAGTGAATATTTTTAACGCTTCTAACTATAAAGGGGAAGAGGACTACAGTCTAGAATATGAACTAGTTAAATCTGCAGAGGAGTAGTGAATTTTGATACCTGATCAGTCACTCCTAAACTTAGTTTAATATGCGTGAACTAGTTTGAGATTAACTTAGAAACACTCTTTTAAAAAAACAGACATAAAGTCATAGTACAGTAGAAGTCATGACTTTAAGAAATAGGAATAGCAATAGGCCATTCAACCCTCAAACCTGCTCCATGTGTATAATTTAGGAGGTTGATAGACCGTAGTGAACAAAAAACAAATGCAGTGATAAATTAGTAGTGAACGTAAAAGCTACCCCAAAAATCGGTGTTTGTATTTTGGCAATGAAAGGAAAGTCTAACAAATCTGTCTAAAAAACCAATCTTTTGGAGGCAGAGGATATTATTGAGTTACTGAAGAAATTCATGTCAGAGAGGAGGATGCTGTCAACATAATTCCGAAGGTGGAGGCAACAGTCTGGAAATTCAGCAGCACTGTCCATGTTCTTCCAATCCTTTTAGGCATAGAAGTTGGGGGAAAGAGTGGTTGGTGAGGGCGGATGGTATTTCACAAATGTGCTACGTTTTGAAAAGTAAACTAGAGAGAAATTGAGAAATTGAGAAACTGTGGCCATTCCTGATGAAGAGCTTATGCTCAATGTCGATTCTCCTGCTTCTCGAATGCTGCCTGACCGGCTGTGCTTTTCCAGCACCATGCTCTTCGAAACTGCGGATCTGTCAGCTGATTTTTAGCACTTGTAAGGTCCTACTCTTCATTGTGTAATACCTTACCTTGTTCATTTCCTTTCACTTCCCAGGAATACCATTTGCCACTGCTGTGCCCAATGACCAGTCTTTTGATATCCTCCAACAGTTTATGGCTACTTTTCTCACTCTACCAATTTTTGTGTCATTTGCTACGTTGGTTTCATTCTTGTTCAGATGTAATCTGTCAAATTTATACAATTCCCAGAAAGTCTTAATGTGTATAGCCTTTCCTCCTGCACCATGTTTCGCATTCATCTGTTCTATCCTTTTGGGCTTGTGTTATATAGGACACCAGGAGTAATTTGGCAACAATTACCTTTTGAAGTCAAACTTTTTGATTTCCCACCTAGCTCCCTGAAGTCTTTTTGCAGGACCTAATTTCCATGGTCTCTGCCTGTTCATCCTCCCCCTTGAGTATGCTCTGCAACTGTTCCATGACATCCTTGATCCCCAGGAAGCAGCATACTATCCTGGAGTTGTCTACAACTGGAAAAGCACCTACCTACCTACCTATCTCTTGCTAACACTATTCCCTTTCTACAATCTCCTAATCTTCTGCTTCCAAGTAACTGAACCAACCACAGTGTTATGGCTTTACTCCTCCACAGGGGAAACATCACATTCCGCATTTTCCAAGCCCAAAAGAAATGGTGTGCAAACAAGGTGCAATAAGGTATGCCCTCAATACCTACATGACCCCTATCTTCTACCCATTCCTCTTGCCTACACTTAAATTACAGGGTGGCCACATCCTGGAATACTATTGTTTTTTCCACAATGTCTTAGCTTTCTGAATGCACAACAGTGTCTCAACTGGCCCTCAAGTTCAAAAACCTGGAATTGCACCAGCTGGAGGCACCTCCTGCACAGTTGGTCATCCAGACTGCTAAGAGCATCTAGAATTTTCCATATAGTGCAATTTGTGCAAACCATGATGCTAAGTTCCTAGACATACTAAGGAGATTGTCATGTGCTTTTATTTTACTCTTATTCCGACTGAAATATAAAATGGAAAAATCTTGCGTTTATGTCCCAACCTCCACTCAGGTCAGCTGTCAGTTTTTCTGCTCTGCAAAAGTCCTCACCATGCCTGTTCTTCTCGGTGAGCTGTCAATGTCCTCACCTCATCCGCTCCTCTTGAATGTTTTCTTCGGAATGGGTGTAGGAATATTAATGTTATTGACTTAGGTATGCAAAATGTCAATTTACAAATGATTAGAAACTTGGAAATGTGTAAAAAGTCAAGAGAAAAGGGACACTGCAGGAGAGCCTGTGCAAGCTGAAGAAGTAGGCAAGTAAGTTGTAATGCAGAGCTGTGTGCAGTAATGTACTTTGGTAGGAATCATGAGGGGAGGCAATATGAGCTCAGTATTATGGTTTAGAGCAAATGAACAGAGACCTGGGACAGCTTATCCGCACAAATCTTTGAAGATGGTCAAATGAAGTTGAGAAGGTTCAAAAAATGGGTGACTTTTTTGTTACTAATAGATCCACAGAGTACAAAAGCAAGGACACTGACTTAAAGCATCGGATCAGTTCCAGTTAGATGACTGTGTTCATTATTCAAGGGTTTCATTTTGACAAGATGTCCGACTGTGGAGTACAGAAGAGACCTTGTAGGTTGTTACCAAGGGTGAGTGAAACTAGAGTTTTTCCTCCTCAAAGTAGAGGCGATTTGATAGATGTATTCAAAATAAAAGCAAAACCTAAGAAAGATGGAAGAAATGTGAGCAAATTTCTTTGACACTACAAATTGCTGTATATCTGAAGTTGTGGTTCAATTGGTAGTGCTCCGAATTACCAGTTTACAGTTCATGTCCATCTTTCCAAGACTTGAGCATGAAAGTCTAAGCTGACATTTCAGTACATCATTGAAGGAGTTCTGCACTGTTGGAGGTCCCATCTGCCAGATGAGATGTGAAACATATTTTGAGCAGAGAAGTTATCTCTAGTGTCCTGATGAATATTTATCTATTGATCAGCATCACAAAAGCTGATTGGCCATTCACACACTGCTGTTTGTGCGGACATACTGTGTGAAATTGTTTCATACATTAAAACAGTTCTTTGAGTTATAGGTACTCCATTTGCTGCAAAGTATTTTGAGATGGCCACTTGTCATAAGTGCTGAAAAGAAAGAAATCTACAAAATTGTCTTATGCATTGTTATTGGCCCTACCTCTGAGGCAGAAGTCCTTGTTTCAAGTCCCAACTGCCACATTGTCGTGATAGGTCTAAGTTGACTTAAAAGAAAATCAGGAAAGAGCAGTGTCATTGAGTTCTTTGGGAACTTTTACAAAATTACTCACTTAAAGGGCTAGATGGCCTCTTCAGTGTTAAAGAAATATGCTGTTGGTTTTTTTTCACAACAGCTCAAACTTATCAATTTAGCTTGTATCTTAGCTACTGATTTGGTATTATTTAGTCAAAACATATTAATGAATAATCTAGGTAAAAGAAATAGAAGTGGATTTGTCCAATTGTCTACTCCTAATGAGACATGATTGGAGAATAGAAATGGCAGTACTGAATTAAGAAACATAATCAATCTTTAATGATTAAACTATGGTAAAACCTAGATAAATTCATAAGCTGGTTGGTTTTTATTGTATACATTCTACAGTTTTTGTAGTGTTTTGCTTTTTGTTTAGTGTAGCTGTAAATGATGGCTATGTAGCAATGTAAATTAGATAGAGTACTGTTGGAAGTGGGGTTGGCTGCTTTTTTTATTTAAAGCAGCCCACCTGAGTGATATCTGACAATCTCTCCCACCCTCTAAACTGTTCTTTTTGTTCTACCTGATCTTTGCACCTTTTTCAACAATATAAATCCAATGAATTTTATCTATTCTAGTGCAAAGAAAAATTTAACTTGAAATGTTAAGCTGCTTTTCACTCCCTACAGATGCTGCCGTACTTGCTCAGTTTTTCCTGTACTTTCAGCTTTTGTTTTAGGATTTCTGCATCCACGATACTTTACTTTTATCGAAGCATAGTTTGTCTTTGCAATTTACCTGACTATAAATTTGCATCCTCTGCTTCATCTTTACATTTTCTACTTCTACCAATACTTTAATTGGTATCCTCTTCCTGTCTATGCAGATGCAATGTATGCTCAAGTATTCTAGCTATATCACCACCACTTTTTCCCTGATAATAAGCCCAAGCCCATTTCTTAATCACCACTTATAATTGATAGAAGTTTAGGGTTCCCTTTTATGTTAACAGCCTTTCTAACCACTTGTATCTTTTTGCAAATCCTCTTGATTATCCCCTTACGGTTTATTGTATTTAATATGGTTCTCACTCAAATAATCACCTGACTTATCGTAAACTCTTCATCCTGCCAGTATTACAGGAGAATTGATTTAGTTCCCTTCCCTTCATGCTTGCTAGAAAATGTACCTTGCCCGTACCTGAAATATTCCCTGAAAAATTAGTTTACTGTCTCCGTTGCAGTTACCCCTAAGTGTTCTTGTCCTTCTTCCAATTTCTAGATTTACTTGTGCTTTTAGATTAGATTACTTAGAGTGTGGAAACAGGCCCTTTGGCCCAACAAGTCCACACCGACCCGCCAAAGAGCAACCCACCCAGACCCATTTCCCTACATTTACCCCTTCACCTAACACTACGGGCAAATTAGCATGGCCAATTCCACCTAACCTGCACATTTTTGGGTTGTGGGTGGAAACCGGAGTACCCGGAGGAAACCCACGCAGACGTGGGGAGAATGTGCAAACTCCACACAGTCAGTCGCCTGAGGTGGGAATTGTACCCGGGTCTCTGGCTCTGAGGCAGCAGTGCCAGCCACTGTGCCGCCCACATTGCTAATCTAAACCTTACCAGAAATTCCACTTAATTCACTTATCCAATTCACTGAACCATTTCCTAGCACCAGACCCAGCATGCTGCCTTCCTAGTTGAACTGTGAGCACAGCAATGAAAGAAATCCTCATGTAGGGCATTTTCCCATAGTTTTACTCCAACATAATTATCTAAATATAAATATGAGTCTGCCAATGTCATCCTTCTATCGTATCTGCTCTTTTGCTTCTGTATTTTGCACCCTCTGTTTAGTAGTTTCTAGAATGGACCAGGAGCACGATTAGACTTTTGCTTCTCAGTTGTTTTGTACAGTTCTGCTGTTAAATCTGCATGTAGTAACTAGGCAGGGTTCTGTTAACATGACATTGTAGCAATTGTCTTATGCAACAGGTTATTGCAACTTAAGTACTGTGCTGACATTTTTGTGGATGTGTCTGTAGCCCCAAAATTTTTTGACCTTTTTAACACTCACCTTTTTGAGATTCATGTGCTGCTTGTTCATTTGTAATCTGCACTGAATGTTAACTTTGTACCTAGTAGGTCAGTTGGTTCAATAATCCATACTTTAAGTTGTGCTGTTTCCTCTTTTGGGATCTGCAAACTTGACATTTTTAAGCATTGCCGACCCTGATGGATAGGGTTTGTGTGTTTTTTCTAAACTACCAATGCGAGTTGCTGCATCACTTCTTTCCTGGTGAAAAATTGCTATTTAAAGTTTCTTTTGTAACTGTCATCATGCTCATTGTTAATTTGAGGAAATATTTTATTGCCAATGTATGACTTTGATCATAAATTCTTTACTATGCACTCTGTTTGAAAAACTTTAAGATTCTGTTGTTTCAGCTACATTTTCATTCTATAGTATATTCAACGTAATTTGAGAACGCTTTAAACTGGTTGCTGATTATTAAGTCAGTTTTCTAAAGGTTTATCTACTAGCTCTCTTATGAATTCCAAGATTTTCTCCTTTGTTCCATCTCAAGAGTAGCTGTGTCAGGCTCTCTAGTTTTGTCCAAAATCAACCTGAAGCACAGTTAAGCTCAATATAAAAGCAAATGGAAACTTCCCTCCCACCCGCTCTTAAATCTACTTGTACCAGAGACATGACACTTGTCAGAGATCTGTTTTTTGCAGTATCACTCTTATATTTAAGTTGCTGAGACCAATACAAGCATTTCTTTGTGGTCCTAATATGCTGATACATGGTCTGTTATTGATGCCATTTATGGCCACCAAACAAAAATAGGAGTTGCAGCCTCTCAATCAGAGCCTATATTCATAAAGTTAGTTATGGTATTGAATTCCAGCCACATGTTCTGCTTAACTGAGGCAAAGACTCTGATTGCCTTACTGAAATTCCTGAGTATGACCATTTGTTGTTTTTTCAGGAGCACCTGAGTGTACTGAATCTGTCACAAAGCACAAATTTGCTTTTTTTAAGTTTCAGCACTGTATAATTGAAGTTGACTCAAGAGTTTTCATTGTTTCATGAATCATTGCTGTGGAGCTGCGTAAGGAGAAAATTGGACAAATTCCAGGTTGAAAGAAAGGATACTTGGAAGTTGATTTCTCAGATTTGCCAGCCTACGTTTTAAAGAATTGTACTCTCACGGATTAGCCCAAGATTGTTTTTAATGAGGAATATGTTTGTAATCAGAACATCATATTTCAGATTTGGGTGTTAAAGGCAACCAAGATATTTTTCTCTGTGACTGAAATTCCTCCTCACCAAATACTGCCTGTCAAGTTCATAAGGATTAAAATACTTAACACATTTTTAAAGTCAGTGTCTAACTTGATGTTTTTTTTCAGTTATCTAGTCCTTACTAGACTATCTATATTGGTGGCGCTCCTGCCAATGAACCTTTGACTTGACCCACTACACTTTTTTTTCTCACAGGTATTCAAGCCTTTATCTATAGACACCTGTGATAGTTAGGAATAATTGTAAACTTGTTGTAGGTGCTCAGCTTACTTATCCTCATTGACAATCAACCATAAATGCACTCAAACTTCGACATTGTGTTGTCATACTGTTTTATTTGAAATAAATCATATCTTTTGAGTTGCAATTTCTTGTCTTTTCATACAGTGAATGTGGTTTGTAACTACAGAGAGTAGTCAGAATTTCAACTATAATGTTATTGTTGGTTTCTGAATAGGAACTGATGAAAATGAAAATAGGCTTTTGAATAACTAGGAAATGGCCATGCAAATGGCTTTGAATACCAAGAGATGGGAACATGATGTCCTTGCAATCTACCTGTAACTCAGGCATCCTACCCTAGCCTTGGGACGTCCAATTTCTTGCAGGTCAGCAGAGCAAATTAACTTTTTAATATTCACAACCTCCTTTCAAATTCTGGGGTTAGTCCATCTGGACCAGGTGATTTTTCCACCTTCTGGCCATTAGGTGTTTCTTGCACATGCTCCTTGATTATGGCCACCATATTCAGCTTCCGTCACTGCCCCCCCTGCCGCGAACACCTGCATTTTGGAATACTGCTCATGTCTACCACTGTGAAGACTGATGGAAAGTATTTGTTCAGTTTCTCCGCCATTTATTTGTTTCCCATTACTATCCAGTGGCTTGTCTGCTTTTACTTCTCTTTTATCCTTTATATAATCTAAAGAAACTCTTACAGTCTTCCTTTATATTACTGACTAGTTTACCCTCCTATTTAATCTACTCCCTCATTTCTTTTTTTTGTTGTCCTCTGTTTGTCTTTCTCAGCTTCCCAATCCTCTGGTTTCCCACTGCCCTTTGCCACGTGACGATATATTTTCTCTTTTGCTTTTATGCTAACCCTGACTTCTCTAGTCAGCCATGGTTTCCTCATCCTCCCTGTACCATGCTTCATCTTCCCCAGGATGAATCTCTGCTGTGCCTCTTGAATTACTCCTAGAAACTCCTGCCATTGCTGTTCTCAATTAATTCTATTTCATACAGTTGAATGCTCACATCCCGTCATCAGATTTCTTTCCTAGACTTGGGTAAAATTAGTCAGGTGTCCTATTGGTGATTCATAACCATTGACCCACCTCGCTGTAAGCTTTCTCTGGCATGACTCAATTTTAATGCCTGACTTCTTGGGACCCTGGAATGAAACTTGTGGGGAATATGAACATCTTCAATGGGGCATTGATAAGTAAAAGCTTCAGTTGTTGAGCAGGGTTGATGGTGGAGCATCAGTTGAGCATTGGAGGAGTTGATGAGTGTTTCTATAAAACAAACAGTTGCCTTTCTTGGGGAGCAGCAATTGGACCTTACAGTCCATTAGAACAATTGCTTTTTGGAAAAAACAGGCAACCTTTTCAGACTGGACCTGACTGCTGTCAGGAATCAATTGGGTCTGCGCAGCAGCTATTTCTGCCTTGGTATTCATGAACCCAAAATATCAATTCTTGGCTTGAGATTATGACTCTGGTTTGAGACGCATTCCTGAAAGTGGACATGTCACAAATGTCATGAAGGATAGACTTGGGGTTGGCTGTGATGTCTTTCCAGAATAGCTAATGAAGCAGGCAAGATAATGGAAGACTGCTGACTTTTGCTTCAGGAGAGGATGGAGAAGAAAGATGATGGGAGGTAGGACAATATGATTAATATATATGAAACATACAAAATAAGATAAAAACAATCTCTAGAAACTTTGTGGTGTACAATTTCTGGATCTTCCTGAATGTGCAAACTTTTAGTTCTGCAACATAGTCTGTACACAGGCTTTCATGCAACATGGATTTTCATGCGGTCACTATGGGTGGAAATGGTTTTTGCCATTTGCTTTGTAGTGAATTCTGCACACCTGCAATCAAATAATCAGTCCCAGAATTTAGTTTCATGGAAAATATCAGATGTGGCCTTGACTTTAAGCACAGCAAATAATGTTAGCTGAATTTCTGACATTTTCCCGTGGGGTTGTTGAAATTAACGTAAGTTCATTTCGGGCGGCACAGTGGCACAGTGCTTACCACTGTTGCCTCACAGCGCCAGAGACCCGGGTTCAATTCCCACCTCAGGCAACTGTCTGCGTGGAGTTTGCACATTCTCCCCGTGTTCCGGTTTCCTCCCGCAATCCAAAAATGTGCAGATTAGGTGAATTGGCCATGCTAAATTGCCCGTAGTGTTAGGTGAAGGGGTAAATGTAGGGGAATGGGTCTGGGTGGGTTACGCTTCGGCGGGTCGGTGTGGACACGTTAGGCCGAAGGGCCTGTTTCCACACTAAGTAATCTAATCTAATCTTAACACAGCAATAACAGCTGTCCCATGTAATCTAATTGTGTTTACAGTGCAGATTTCTCCTTGCCATAATAATCTCCGTGAAATATAGTACAGTATTTATATGTGGGGAAACAAAACTGCATTACTTCTGAAATTTGCAGGTATACCATACATAGCATTATTCTATGCAGCATTGTGGAGGTTCCCTATCTTATCAAACCAATGTATATTTCACGATACTGTGGAGTATTGATTTGCATTTGTCTAGCACCTTCAACAGAGCAGAATGTTTCATTTTGGATCTTGCCAGAAAATCTTTATCCAGGCACAAAATGCTATTTCTGTGTCAGCTTTTGATTTGTGAACTGCCAAAGACACAAGTTTCTGATACTCTGGAGAACTGCTTATAGGTTCTTCACCTTAATTGTTTTTGAAGAGATATTTTAAGAATATGCAAAATATTGTTCAGTGAAGCTGGCATTACATCTTTGTTGAGAGGTAACCTGAGATTTCCCCTGTGTCACAAACCATGCAGTAACTTAGAGGGAAAAGGAACAAGCTTGATCTGTTGGAATTGTTGATTCAAGGTCCTATAAAGAAACCCTGAAAAGAGAGGTTCCCACAATGCCAGAGTTGTGCACCTGGGAGCAAGGGCCATACTATTCAGTTAGCCGTAACAGGTTTTGACTAACTATTTGGTACAATGAACATGAAATTAGAGATATCTGCACTCTTGAGATCCATATTAATTATTTGTATCACCTGGATGAGGTAGTGTCCAGTATTCATTAAACCAAAGTGAAGGCATCTTTTGCTGAAATATCATTCTGTTCAATCTGTGAACAAGACTTGCATTTATTGCAATAACTGGTCCACTCTCATGGCAAAGGAATTAGACTGTAGGAATAAAGAAGTCTTGCTACAATTATGTACTTCCAGTTAAGGAAGGTATATTGGCATCAGAGAAACTCCTAGGTTTATTCTTTGGAATGAATAACTTGTCCTGTGATGAAGGGCTGAGTAAATTGAACTTTTATTCTCTGGAATTTAGCTTTAGACTAAGATGGAGATTGTGGCATAGTGGTATTGTCACTGAACTAGTAATCCAGAGATTTAGGCTAATACTGTGGGAATATGGTTTCAAATCCTGCAATCATAAAAGGTGAAATTTGAATAATTGAAAATTAAAACCGAACGTTGTAGCAACCACTGTAGATGGTGTAAAACCCCATGTAATTCACTAATCTTGAGAGAAGGAAATATGTCATCCTTACCTACTCTGGCCTTGCGTGTAAACAAAACAGTCGATTCTTGATTGCCCTCTGAACTGACACTAACAAAGCAGTCAGTTGAAGCAGCAATTAGGGATGGGCAATAAATGCTGTCCCAGCACTAATTCTTAAACATCTTTCGGAATTTCAAATATTGTTGTATCCATCGATTCTTTATCCTGCTCGTTATTGCTGCAAAGAATTCTAGTGAATTTGTCAGGCATAATACCCTTCTGTATAGCCCTGCTGACTTGATTTTGTATGTAGGGGCATGGAAGGCTCTGTCTACAACAATAGTAGATTTGCCAATTTTAAGGGCATTTAAATGGTCATTGTATCAACATATGGATGAAAATGGAATAGTGTTGGATAGATAGGCTTCAGATTGGTTCCACAGGTCGGCGCAATATTGAGGACTGAAGGGCCTGGACTGTGCTGTTATGTTCTATGTTTTATGGATATTGCATTAATGGCTTTTTAATCCTTCAGGACTTCTCCAGAAATCTTAAGACTCTTGGAAAATTATTACCACGATCTCTGCAGCTATTTTCTTTAAAATCCCAGAATGTGATCTATTCGATCCAGTGGACTTATTGACCTTTAGCCCCATTAGTTTTCCTCATACCTTTTCTCAAGTTATAGTTATTAGTCATTCCTCCATATCTGCGAGGGTTCTATTCCTGAGGACCTTCCTTATGAATGAGGAAATTTGCAAGAGCGGAGCTTGTCTAAAAATAAGTTTAAAAATCACAGATATGATTTTTGCCCACAGTTGTTGATTTCTTTGATACCTTTTTTCAGTACAGATAGCGGCGTTCGCAACTCATGATTTTGCAGATACTGAACATTTATTTCCTGTCCTCCCTTTTGCCTTTTAATTTAGTATTTTTAGAATATTATTAATCACTGAAAACTGATGCAAAGTAGTTATTAAATTCCTCTGCCATTTCCTGGTTTCCCCATTAGTTTTACCAGCCTCATTCTTTGAGGACTGTATGTTCAATTTTTTTATCTTTCCACCTTTTATATATGTAAAGAAGCTCATTTTGATATTATTTGGTACTTTACTCTCTCTGATTTTGAATTTGTTTTTCCCTTTTTCTTGACCATATTTTATTAGTCTTAAATTTTCTCAATCCTCTGGCTTACCAATAATATTGGTAACTATATTCATTTGATGTTACCCTTTACTTTAACCCTTAGTTAATCATGGTTCGATTATCCCCTTCCTAAAATCTTCACTCCTCACTTGTGAGCCATGAACTGTTTTCTTACATCTGCTATTGTTCATCAACTGTCTTTTCTGTTTACAATTTCTTCCTATATTGGTTGAGTATTTTAAAATTAATTTCACTTGACTTTTAAAATATTTTGACAGGGTTGGTTGGTGGTTTCCGCAGCATGTTGGTGACTTTTAAAATGGAAATTCCCAAAAATCTTTTAAAGTACGAATGGTAAAATAGCAGAATTGTACCTATCAGAATTCTTATCTAAAGTTACTAACTGTTAAATTACTCTTCCAGTTTCAAAATTTTTCTGGTGACCAAAATGAAGTTTGTTTCTGTGGATGGCCCTTGATTGCATTGACAAGATTTGGCAGTATTATTGACATTGAATTAAAATGTAGCATGTTGAATTGAGGAGTTGTATTTCTGCTAAGAGTTTCAGAAAATGGTTGTAAATGTGTGCTTGAGGTAGTTTTAAACTTTCATTATTCTTGTCAAATCTTCTATGTTAACCTGGTATGTAATAGATACAATAGGCTAGGAGAAAGTGAGGACTGCATATGCTGGAGATCAGAGTCGAGTGTGTTGCTGGAAAAGCGCAGCAGGTCAGGCAGCATCTGAATAAGAGAATTAACATTTTCGGGCATAAGCCCTTCATCAGGAATACATTTTGCTGCATGCTCAACTTACAACATTATTTTCTTCAAGTAATGCATGTTTGCCTGAGGTATTGTTTACTGGCTGAGGATAAGGCAAGGAAGGGACTAGCTATATTGGTTTATTTGTGGGGGATAATGTAAATTCATTTTATCTAAGTTGACCTGGCCTCTGTGACTGACACTTTGTAAATTGAGATTGAAGGATGTGGGTGACACGGTGGTTCAGTGGTTAGCACTATTGCCTCTCAACGCCAGAGACCCAGGTTCAATTCCTGCCTCAGGTGCGACTGACTGTGTGGAGTTTGTATATTCTCCCCATGTCTGCGTGGGTTTCCTCCGGGTGCTCCAGTTTCCTCCCACAGTCCAAAAATGTGCAGGTTAGGTGAATTGGCCATGCTAAATTGCCTATAGTGTTAAGTGAAGGGATAAATGTAGGGGAATGGGTCTGGGTGGGTTGTACTTTGGCGGGTCAGTGTGGAGCCGAAGGGCCTGTTTCCACACTGTAATCTAATCTAATCTAATCAGTAAAGCTGGGATGTTGGGTGTAGTTTAAATCTGCAAGCTAGGGAAATGTTGAAAATAAGGCTGCTAGAATGCAGGCAAAAAGGAAATCTGGTAAGTGAGATTCTAGAAAGAGAGAAGTTAAATCTGGGTTTTGGCTAATGTGTTCATTGTCTGGTTAGAACTGCTCTGTGCTGAGGAACACTCTTGTTTAGCCAATCTTGTCTGTCATGATTCTTTGAAGCAATCATGACTAGTCTCACTACTTCACTGTTCCCACAGTCTTATTGTTTCCTTTTTTCAAATATTTAACCAATTTCTCCTTCAATTTCATGCCATTGTCAGCTTTATTAAATCTGTCTGGCAAAACATTGTTTAAGCAACTTCTGGGTTTTCCAGATTCCTCCTTGCTCTGTTAGTAATACTGAAGTTATGCCACTTGCCATTTCAATGTTAAGACTGTGTCAACAGAAGGATTCTGATTGTTAGAAACCTGTCATCTTAGATCATTTTTGAAAGAGCTCAAGTTATTGCCCTGTGGTCTACCATTGTTAGCTGCTCTACCTTTGACTTCCCCAACATCATAAGCCCAAAAATGGGTGTGTTTTACTGAATACACATTGTGGAACGTGCTTTGTGATTACTTAGATACTGAAGACTGGAACTGGTTGAGCTGACGAACTGCAATTTAACATTTATGCCACGTAGGTATTAGGTATTGATCAACTTCAACAAAAATTTAAATTTTATCTTCATCATTAAAAACATTATCGTCAAATTTCTCTGCCTCCAGCATCCAGAATGGTGGGAAAGGTTTCCATTGATCAGACATTCAAATGGAGTAACCATACATAAATACTTTGGCTCTTGGGCTGCCGTTTTTGTGCTTATACCTTTGGGCGATGAGGCCGAGATTCAAGTATCACCAGTTCCAGAGATGTATAATAACATCTCTGAGCAAATGGATTAGAAGATATATAAATACTGTGGCAACAAGGGAAAACCGTTGGCTGGGTATTCTGTGGTGAGTTAACTCCCCTCATGTTGCTCACTTTTTTCCCCAACATCTGCAAGGCAGAAATTGGGGACATGAAGGAATACTTCACTAATTAGATATGTGCAATTTCAACAATATCCAAGAATCTCAACCCCATTTAGGATAAAGCAGTCTGCTGGACTAGAATAAACAAATAACCGTGGATGCTGAAACAAAGATTCAGCAGGTCTGGTTGCATCTGGAGAGAAAACCAATTAGTCTTTCAAAACCAATGATCCTTGATCAATCTTGCTAGATTAGAAACCTATACACCAACTTAAATGTTTCAGCATCATGGTACTTGCCTGCAGTGTGAGCAGCAACTCTCCTCACTTCCCAAGACATCCATCTCTATCACTTGGAAGAAACGAGCACAGAGGAGTGCTGTAACCTCTAAGTTACCAACTGAATCTCCTACCGTTATGACTTGGAAATATCACCATCCCTCTGGTACAAAATTGTAGACTTCCTAAGTAAAGACACTATAAGAATACTATACCAAAGTCAATACAACTGCTCACCACCATCTCACAAGCACTAAATGCTGACTTTTGTGATGCCCATGAATGATAGCTTTACATCCTTTCTCCTTTTTTTTTTAAAAAAAGCAAAGTTGGTTTTCTGCTTTTGTATGTTTGTATTCAGATCAACTCTCCAATGTGTATCTGGATATATTTGGTTTGATTCAATATCCCTGCCCTGGGCAAATTGGAAATATCCCTTTTTTAATTCTTTGAGAACATTTTCCTGTCAGTAAGTGTAGGAACACTTACAGCTCTTTCCACAGCATCTCACTGGTGAGTTTGAACTCTGGTCTTTTAGTTGATGTGAACTAATCTTGTGTAAAAATGCAAATTTGTCGTGGCCATTTATGTTAATTATGAACATGTTCCAGATGAGATAGATGCAGGTTATACATTGCTATAATGACTAAACAATACTGTGGTCCATGCATTAAGGACTTGAGGAATTTCAAAATGGCACAATAAACAAAACTATCAAGTAATTGATCAGCTTTAGTTTAAAATGTAACTTGGCAATTGACAAAAATGAGAAACACTTTCTAATATTTAGTTTGCCACTGAGCTGCTTTGATAATCGGGTGGTTGTAACTAGAAGTAAATTTGTATTAATTTGTATTTTGGTAATGAGTATGAGTAGACTTGTTCCATTTTGTCCAGTTCTCTGGCAGCTGAGACTATTTTACAGCAACCAGTGGTTGACATCAGCAATTAGTGGCATCCAAGCTCCAAAGGAATCCTAGCCGGTAACATTTGGGCCTGACCTTGAAGGCTGACCAGCTCTTTATTGCTGATGCTGAATAAAAATAGATTGTTTTGTAAATAAAAGCTATTACTTGTTCACTTTGCTGTCACTACAGTCAAATAGACACCTTCAACTAACATGACTTGCGCCTCCCTGGTTTATAGTACCTGCATGCAAGGTGTATTAATTTCCATTCCTTATTGTTTGTTCTAGGATTTTGCCTGTGAATCATACAATCTTATTAAAGGCCATTCATCTATATATTTGCTCTTTGAAAGTGATGTCATAGTTGTTGGTTCCCCTTTTTTTTGGCTATGACTCTGCAATTTTGACTCCTTCAGGTATTTATTCAATTCCCTTTTGAAAGTGTCTATAAAATCTGCTTCTATGCTTTGAGGTAATCTGTCTGGTTAATATGTGTCCAAACTGCTGCTGGTGGCATTTTCAACCACAAGGTATCATACCTGGTCTTCATTTCACTTAATCATCAGTTATGATCACTGCACCCAGCATTTGCTAAGACTTGGAGATTCACATCAAGCTTTGCTCTCTTGTGGCAAAATTTACCCTCCTGCATAAAGTCTAACTTACATCAGGCTCTTGACATTTTAATGTTCTATTCTTCACATTGAATCATAGTGAATAGAAATTGTCAGGTCACTTGCACCAGTGAAACCAACACAGCACCATGTACACCTTTAAGATTCAAGTGGTGATCTGATCAGAGTCTTCCAAGAAATTAACAGGAAAAGATAGAGTAGATGAACTACTTTCATTGATTGGAGATTCTAGAACTAGGGGACATTGAAAGTTAGAACCAGACTGTTCAGGAGTGATATGAGGAAGCACTTAGTCACACAGGATGGTCAATGTTTGGAACTGTCTTCCACAAATGACAATGGATGCTAGATTAATTGTTAATTTTAAATCTACGAAGTTTTCGTTAATCACATATGAAGGGGCATGGACCAAAGGCAGCTGTATGGAGTTTTGGGACAGATCAGCCATGATCTGGTTGAACAGTAGAACAGGCTCAGTGGCCTGCTCCTGCTCCTGTGTTACTCTTCTTAAGACCCTCAGTCATGAATTAGAAAAGGGAATCAGCCTAAAATTAAAATCAGAAATTTTTAAGGGATTCGGGTATTCCAACACCCACTCCCCAATGCTTGTAAAGTAAACACCCTCATTCCCGGATGGCGTAGTATTCCAGTAGGATGCAATTCAAACAATGCTTTCCCCAGTTGATAGGCAGCATCATCGTAGTGTTTTTTTGTGAGAGACACCAATCACGTACCATGCTGAAATTTACACTTGTAGATTTCCCACAGCAACTTGGGTAAACATTGAACATGAGCACTTCCACCACATAAAACTGATCCCAGGAAAAGCAATCTGGGATTGAGTTAGAGAATTCTGTAATGCTCCACTGTTTTGCAAAATTTGCTTTTCTCTTAAAGCCAAATTAAGGATTTAAGAGTTCTAATTTTGTTTTAACTTAATGACATCTGTTCCATGTTCTTGGATTCTGGCCAGACTAACTTTCCTGCATGTCTAGCTCTTCAAGTTAGTTATCTTTTGCAAAGTGTTTGCAAGTATGCAAAGCCATCAAGCCCCACTCAGGTGGGAGCTTGCAACTTTGGCAATTAGCTGTAGCTGAGCAAATCATTTAGAAGGGAAATGAATTCAGAATTAATAAAATCCTAAATATAAAGCATCGTCGTGATTTCATTTGCACCTTGAATGATATTTCACGTTGTATCTCTGTCATGGAATGTCCATGAAACAAATTGTGACTGTGTTCCTTTTACTTTCGATAACATTTCTAGGTTTGTAGTTAACTAGAGATAAGCACGTACCTAATTAGATTTCTTTATAAGCAAGAATAAGCAAAAAAATTATTTCATGGATCAATATCCTGATGTAGGTCACTCAAAACAATGAGACACCAAATGTCCAGGCAGATTGTCATCTGAACCTTGGCACTCCCTTCGATCGACCTGCCACTACTGTTGACACAGTACTGGGAAACCGCCTAATTATCTGTATCTTAACCTTTATAAAATTTTCCTATTAAAATTTGAAAGGCTAGTCAGGACTGATTTGGGTATTTTTTTTCATTGTTTTCCTTAAAATTTGACTAGAGCATTGAATTGAAGTGTTTAGAGAGTAGGTTATGCAGGCATGCACAGATTAGAAACTCGCTGTAAATATTACCAGATTAAATATTCGCAAGAGTCTGTAATCTGTCATTGAGCCATATAGAGTTTTCGGTCCAACTTGACCAAGTTTCCCAAACAAAAGTAGTCCCATTTTCTTGCATTTGGCATATATCCCTCTAAACTGATCCTACTCATGTACCAATGCAATATTTAAAGATGTTGTAACTGTACCTGAATCTGTCAGTTCCTCGAACAGTTCATTCAAACCACCCTCTGCATGAAAAGGTTGCCACTCAGATTACTTAAGTCTTTCCACGCTCACCTTAAAAAAAAAAGACTTGTACTCTCCAGCCACTGAAAGACTTTTACTATTACCCTTACCTATGCCCCTCATGATTTTATAGACTCTACAAGTTCATCCCTCAGCCGCCTCTATCTCCAGTGAAGAAAAGTTCCAGTCTTTTGTTAAAACTCAAACTCTCCAGTCCTGGTAACATCCTTCATAAATCTTTTCTGCAACCTTTCCAGTTTAATAACATTCTCCTTCCTATAGGAGGGCAACCAGAACTGTACATGGTATGCCAGAAGTGGCCTCACCAACATACTGTACTACCACAACGCAACATCCCAACTCCTATACTCAGTCGTCTAAACAATGAATACAAGCGTGCCCCACACCACCTTCTCTAACCTGCCTACCTGTGATGCAACTTTCAAGGAACTATGTACCTCAGCCTCCAGATCTCTCTGTTCAATACCACACCCAAGGTCCTACCATTTAACTGTGTAAGTCCTTGTTAATCTTAACAAAATGCAGCACCTCACATTTATCTAAACTAAACTCCATCTGCCAGTCAGCCCATTGGCCCAATTGATCGAGATCCCTGTGTAATCTTAGATAACCACCTTCACTGTCCACTACGCCATCCATTTTGGTGTCATGAGCAAACTGATTATATTTTCATTCAAATCATTTGTTTAAATGACAAACTGAACAGTAGGGATTAGCTGCATATTATCCCAATCATCTGCATTATCGCAATTCAGTTTGTTCAAGGGAGGTATTGCTATCTGGGTGGAGACAGTTATTCCTGATAGAGTCCTGACCTGAACGTCGACTTTCCTATTCCTCTGATGCTGTCTGACCTGCTGTGCTTTTCTAGCTCCACTGATTTCCAGCATCTGCCGTCCTTATTACTTACAATTATTCTTCTCTGTTAACTCAACTGACTGGCTGGTTTGCAATGCAAAGTTATGTCAACAGTGTAGGTTCGCAATGAATGTTTGGAACAGACTTGATGGGCTAAATAGCCTAATTCTGCTCCTACATTTTGGGGTCACTTGTTTCTATCTTTACAGTCTTGGTCCTTGCCTGACCCTCAAGCTAAATTCACATGAAATTATGTTTCTATTATCAAGAGACTAGAACCCAAGGAGACAGCTTCCAAAGGAGTGACCTTTTAGAACTGAGATGAGGAATGTCTTCAGCCAGAGGGTGGCTGTGGAAATCACTGCATGCAGAAGGCTGTGTACGCCAAGCCATTGAGTGTCTTTAAGACCAAGATAGGTTCTTCATTAGTAAGGGATCAAATGTTACAGGGAGAAGGCAGGAGAATGGGAGATGAGGAACATTTCAGCCATGATCAAATGGGTGATCAAACCTGATGGATAAAATGGCCCAATTCTGTTCCCATATCTTATGGCCTTGTGTCTTCTCTCTCTGATGAGATGATGGTGATTTTACTTTTACTTGCATGCAGAAAGGTGCAGCTGAGTTGGGGTGGGGTTTATTGTTCTCAGAATTATTTTTCTTCCCTTGCTGTAGCTTGGCACAGAGGTGATTAACTGGGTCTCGAAATTGAGTGTTTTGGTCTCGGAGCATGCCAGTTGGAATGTTGGCACCTTGAGCTCTGAGTAACCTGTGAATTTTTGAGCTGGACATTTAGAAACTGGTGTTACATCAGGTAATGCAAGGAACAGGTTTTGGAGATTTGTAGTTTTATCATTAGCCATCATCCATATTTAATGTCAAGACTGTTGTAGAATTCAGTTCTCAATACCAGTCTGGAAGACTTGGTCTTTCAAATGAAGAAACCTAGTTCAGAATCAGATTATGCGTTAATCTAACAACCTCAACCAACATGATAGAGTGGTCTCAATCTCCCAAACTAGTGGGGATAAAAGAAGCGCGATCAAAAGGAACTCCTGCTCATTTGTGTCATTGCATGACACCTACCAAAGTGTGAATCTGTAGCTGCTTGGTAGAGAAGGGAACGGCTTCTCTACAACTTTTTGATGTTGGCTTCCAAGTTTGTGAAGGATGAACATGTAGGCAAGATACTGGAATGCCTTTTGTACCAAAGAGCTACTTTCAGGATATTGAAATAGTAATTTGGGAGTGAGGAGAACTGACTCTAGATTACTCATGGCGATGCCCTTTGAGTGCTAATCTTTGGAAATCATGGCATCTGGCTATTTCATTGAATTAAATAATGTCCATGTGTAGAGATATTTGTTGCTTACAAATCTCTGGTTCAGATAAATCAATATTGATAACAGGCTGCAGAGGCAACTCCTCATGGTATATGCAGGAATCTAGTGTCTGTGTATAGATTTCTGCAAACTGAGTGTACCGTGCAGTGGCTTCCAAAGCTGCTTGAGGTCTTTTTATGGATTCTGCTACTTTTGTGTCATCCGCATATTAATTACTGTTCATGCAAATTAATTGGGGTTTGCATTGGGTGACTTGCAATTTTTTTTAAGAACCCCGAATTAAAACCTGAGGCAACATGAATATGAATGCCTGAGAGAATTCTGTATGAAGTAGGTTGGTCTTAAGTAATCTCTTTATTGTAGTAATTTTGATATCATTACCAAAGAAAGTCCAACAAAAATAAAGAGAGATATTGATGTAAGAAAATGGAATGCACATTAAAGACTTCTACATCAGGTATACCAAGGAGGAAAGTTCCATCTGTTTGCCTTGGCATGCCAATAGCTATCCAACTGATTCTTGCAGTCACTGCTTTGGAACCTAGGTCCCAGAAGAAACAAAAGCTTCATTCATTCAGTACTCTTTGACCATTAGCTGAGATGCCATAGAAGTCTGTTCTTTCTCAATCTTTCAATACTTTACACCCTATGTGTGGAGAAGTAACAGTTATCCCAGATTTTCAAAGAAGTAAAAGGAGGCCAAGTCAGACCCTAAGATCAGGAAAGTAAGAATAACCATGGAACAGGATAAGCTTGTATCAGTGTTGAGCTGGATTTTACAGGGATTGGGAAGTGTTTTAAATTAATTCCCTCCCTAAGGGCATTGTGAATCTGCAAAAAGCATGGACTGCAATCATTAAAAAAGGCAGCTCCCCACCTTCTCGAGGACTGCTCAGATGGGCAATAAATAGACAACACCCAAGTCCCACAAATGAATTCCTAAAATTTCCTTTTTTTCTTTGTTAAAATATACAGTCCTAATTATTAGAAAATGGGACACAAGGAAAAATTTTGTATCACCTTGAGATATTATCCAAAGGGCTTCACATTCAATCAATTACCATTTGAAAATTATTTTCATTTTCTTTTAAGAGATGTCTGTGTGTCACTGGCAAAGCCAACATTTTTTTTTAACCCATCTGTGATTGTTCTTGGAACTGAGTGGTTTGCTGAGCTGTATCAGAGGGCTGTTAGAGTGCATCTGAAGTCACTTTTAGGCTAGACCAGCTGATTTGTTTCCCTAAAGAATCTTAGTGATCGGATTGTTTTTCTGCCTAAAACAATGATAGTTTCATGGTCATCATTACTGAGACTAGTTTTCAAATCTATATTATTCATTTTTAAATTCCACGAGTTGCCATGGTGGTATTTGACTGATGATCACTAACTTGGACTTCTAAATTGGAATTCCAGTAACTGTTTGAGCTTCCTGGTTTTGAGCACTAACTTGTATCTCTGTCAATCACCTGTGATTGTCAGCTTGAATAAATATAGTCTCCTATGGATAGTGGCGTGTCTGCTTCACCATGATCGATTATCTGCAGTACGAAGGCTATTACTGCATTCTTGGAAAGTCTGCTAAGTGGGCAAATAGGGGAACTGAAGGTAACAGTCCTGTCAAGTGCCTCAGAATTTTATTGTGCCAAAGCTGCTGTATGGTTGATGGTTTAAAATTTTGCAAAGTATTTGCTCATAATTTGAAAACTAACTAGTAAATCAGAACACTACTTTTCTGTTTGCTATGTTCACATTTTAACCTTTGAACAATGTCTTTGAAGCCTGAACGTCAGCTGTTGTTCACCAACAACACTAATGTTTTCACTTTCTCTCTTCCAGATCCGTAACATGGTGGCAGTGCTGGAGGTAATCTCCAGTTTGGAGAAGTATCCCATTACCAAAGAGGCCCTTGAGGTAAAGAGCTTTCAACACTATTATGCTACAGTATTCAATTTAAAATGGCCTATTGTAATTCTAAGCATTTCGTCTTAACTGCTAAACACCAAATGGCTAAAATCATGGGTTAAGGTTTTTCCTCAATGTCTTTGTAAATGAGTTTTCAATTTATAAAGTTTACACTTACATTAACAACCTTGATTTAAGCTCAAGAAGTGGTGACCAACTTTGATGTAGTTCATTACTGCTCTTACTGTTTATACTGTGGGGTAGATTCAGCAAGAATAACTGAATGTGTTGGGTTCATGCAAACATAGATCTTCCATGTCATTTTAAATTTGGAATAATTGCAAATGCACTGAACTGTGCAGTTGGTGCTGCTGTGTCTATTCTCAAAGATCTATCGGCTATAGTGTCAAAAATATAGTGTCTTGTACAGATGGTAATCAGGCCATTTATCATCAGCGCTTAAGGAGCAGAGCTAACCCAAATGCCGAAATGGTTGCTTACATGTGCCATCTTTGGCATCCAATGATCAGAAACATTAGGGCAGTTCCCTAGATGCGCATTTGCTTTGTGGCAGTTGGGCTAATGTGTCTAAATATTATATTCCAATGCTACTGCCTGTCTGGAGCAGGACAGCAAATTGATGAGGTTTCTGAGCACTGTATTGGCAGAATCACGAGTGTATATTGCTTGCTGTCCTGGCCTGGTTTTAGTTGAAATCTTTTTTTTAAAAAAACGAAAAGCACCTGTTCATGTTGAAACGCATGGCTCCTCACTTACCAGTTGGATGACACAATTTTCAGTAATTAGAATGGAGTAAATATCAGAATGCATTTTACTTTGCTCCTCTAAATTATCAAAACTGCTGTACCAACATTTATGTAGAGTTGTCTACCTAGGAATATTCTTTAACAAAAAGAGAAATCACTGGAGAAACTCTGGTCTAGCAGAGTTAATGTTTTGGGCCGAGTAATCCTCATTCAATTCTGATTATAGTTCACTGGTCCTGAAGCATTAACTCTGCTTTCTCTACACAAGCTGCTGTTTCTCCAGCAACTTGTATTTTTATTTCAAGCTTCCAGCATCGGCAGTTCATTTTGTTATGGGGATATCCTTTTCCTGCAAGAGAGGTGGGACTTATCATGGGCAATGAACAAAGAAAATTACAGGATAGGAACAGGCCATTCGGCCCACTGAACTTGCGCCAATCCAGATCCTCCAAATCTGTCACCTATTTTTCCAGGATCTGTAACGCTCTGCTCCGTGCCCCTTCCTGTAACTGTCTAGATACATCTTAAATGACACTATCGTGCCCACCTCTATCGCCTTCACTGGCAACGCGTTCCAGGCACCCACCACCCTCTGCGTAAAGAACTTTCCACGCATATCTCCCCAAAACGTTTCCCCTCTCACTTTGACTCATGACCCCATGTAATTGAGTCCCCCACCCTGGGGGAAAAAGCTTCTTGCCATTCACCCCTCATGATTTTGTAGACTTCAGTCAGGTTCCCCCCTCAACCTCCAACGTTCTACTGAAAATAGTTCTAATCTACTTAACCTCTGTTCCTCACTAGCACGCTCCATACCAGGCAACATCCTGGTTAACCTCCTCTATACCCTCTCCAAAGCATCCACATCCTCCTGGTAATGTGGCGACCAGAACTGTACGCAGTATTCCAAATGTGGCCAAACCAAAGTCCTATATAACAGCTGACCTGCCAACTCTTGTATTCAGTACCCTGCCTGATGAAGGAAAGCGTGCCACATACCGCCTTGACCACTCTATCGCCCTGTGTTGCCACCTTCAGGTACAGTGGAACTGAACACTCATATCTTCCTGTACATCAATTTTCACCAGGGCTTTTCCATTTGTTATCGTTCGCTCTTGAATTGGATCTTCCAAAATGCATTACCTCGCATTTGCCTGGATTGAACTCCATCTGCCATTTCTCTGCCCAACTCTCCAATCTATTTTCTGTTGTATTCTCTGGCAGCCCCCTTCACTATCTGCTACTCCACCAATCTTAGCATAGAACATAGAACAATACAGCACAGAACAGGCCCTTCGGCTCACGATGTTGTGCCGAACATCTATCCTAGATTAAGCACCCATCCATGTACCTATCCAATTGCCGCTTAAAGGTCGCCAATGATTCTGACTCTACCACTCCCATGGGCAGCGCATTCCATGCCCCCACCACACTCTGGGTAAAGAACCCACCCCTGACATCTCCCCTATACCTTCCACCGTTCACCTTAAATTTATGTCCCCTTGTAACACTCTGTTGTACCCGGGGAAAAAGTTTCTGACTGTCTACTCTATCTATTCCTCTGATCATCTTATAAACCTCTATCAAGTCACCCCTCATCCTTCGCCATTCCAATGAGAAAAGGCCGAAAACACTCAACCTATCCTCGTACGACCTATTCTGCATTCCAGGCAACATCCTGGTAAATCTTCTCTGCACCCTCTCCAAAGCTTCCACATCTTTCCTAAAGTGAGGCGACCAGAACTGCACACAGTACTCCAAATGTGGCCTAACCAAAGTCCTGTACAGCTGCAACATCACTTCACGACTCTTGAATTCAATCCCTCTGCTAATGAACGCTAATACACCATAGGCCTTCTTACAAGCTCTATCCACCTGAGTGGCAACTTTCAAAGATCTATGTACATAGACCCCAAGATCCCTCTGTTCCTCCACCTGACTAAGAACCCTACCGTTAACCCTGTATTCCGCATATTGCAAACTTACAGATCAGACCACCTATACCTTTCTCCAGATCATTTATATATATATCACAAACATCAGTGGTTCCAACATAGATTCACTGTCACTGTTCTCCATTTTAAGGAACTCCCTTCCACTGCAACTCTGTCTCCTGCTGCCCAGCCAGTTCTCTATCCATCTAGCGAGTACAACTTGTACCCCATGCAACTTCACTTTCTCCATCACCCTACCATGGTGTTTGATTAGGTTCCTACCTTTCTAAAGTCCATGTATATGGCATCTACAGCCTTGCCCTCATCAGTCAACTTTGTCACTTCCTCAAAGAATTCTATTAAGTTGGTAATACATGCATTCCCTGCTCAAAACCACTCTACCTATCATTGATAAGCCCATTTTCTTCCAAACATAAATAGATTCTATCCCTCCGTATCTTCTCCAGCCCCTTCCCTACCACTGGCGTAAGGTGCACTGGTTGATAATTACCTGGATTATCCCTGCTATCCTCCTCAAACAAGGGGACAACATGAGCAATTCTCCAGTCGTCTGAAACCTCACCTGTGTTCAAGGATGCTGCAAAGATATCTGTTAAGGCCCCACCTATTTCCTGTCCTGCTACCTTCAGTAACCTGGGTAGGTCCCATCAGGGCCTGGGGACTTGTCCACCTTCATGCCTCTCTTCTTATGCTAACTTGACCAAGAGTAATCAAATATCTATCCTGAACCCCAACATCCATTCTATTCCTGTCCTCGGTGAATACTGACGCTAAGTATTCATTTAAGAATCTCGCCCATTTTCTCTTCCTTTGTCCTTGAATGGTCCACCCTTTTTCTAGTTATCTTGTTCCTTATATACGAATAAAAGGCTTTGGGATTTTCCTTAGCTCTATTTGTTAAAGATATTTCAAGACCCCTTTTAGCCTTCTTAATTCCTCATTTCAGATTGGTCCTATTTCCCATTATTCTTCCAAAACTTTGTTTTCAATCGCTTAGTCCTTATGTATGCTTCCTTTTCCTCTTAGCTAGTCTCTCAATTTCACCTGTCGTCCGTGGTTCCCTAATCTTGCCATTTATATCCCTCTTTTATTCAGGGACATGTTTGTCCTGCACTCTAATGAACCTCTTTTTTTAAAAGCCTCCCACATATCAAATGTGTATTTACCCTCAAACAGCTCTTCCCAGTCTACATTCCCTAGCTCCCACCGAATTTTGCTGTCGTTGGCCTTCCCACATTTTAGCACTCTCCCTTTAGGACCACTCTCATCTTTTGTCAATGAGTATTCTAAAACTTAGGGAACTGTGATCACTATTCCCAAAGTAATCCTCTACTGCAACCACATGGCCGATTCATTCCCCAGCACCTTGTCCAGTATGGCCCCTTCCCGAATTGGACAATTTACATACTGCTGTAGAAAACTCTCCTGGATGCTCCTTCCAAATTCTGCTCCCTCTAAAAATCCAACACAAAGTGAATCGTAATCAATGTTGGGAAAACTAAAGTCTCCCATCACCACCACCTGTTGCTCCTACATCTTTCCATAAACTGTCAGCATATTTGTACCTATATCTCTCTCATGCTGTTGGGAGGCCTGTAGTATAGCCCAGCATTGTTACCGCACCCTTCCTATTTCTGAGCTCTGCCCATACTGCCTCATTGCTTGAGTGTTCCATAGTGCCCTCCTTCAGCACAGCTGTGATATCCTCTGACCAGTAATGCAACTCCTTCACCCCTTTTACCTCCCTCTCTGTCCCACCTGAAGCATCTATGTCCTGGGATATTTCGTTAGCAATCTTGCCCTTCCCTCAACCAAGTCTCCGTAATGGCAATAACATCATAACCCCAGGTACTGTGGGGTAGAAGCAAAAATAAAATAAAGTACCTACTTTGCTCCTCCAAACCTAAATTACCAAGTTATGGCTTAGCAACTCTAGTTGTAGTGTGTTGACTGGCAAACAGTGTGACATTCACAATCCCTCACTTAAAGTTGAATGATAACATACTACTAAGGATGCAGTTACATTTGTGTTCAATAATAGAGAAGATAAAAGAGACATGGACAATATGTAATCCATTCAAAGGTTAGCTGTTTCCTGTACCAAACATTATTCTCTTCACTAAAAAAATTCAGCATGTCTTGAATCTGGCAAGGTACTTATTTCTCAGCCTCAGTTGCTATTAGAAAATGTTGGTGTGTAAATCGGCATAGGTAACTCAGTATTGGTGTTTCAAAGTCAATACCCAGCATAACTGAAAGGTAGATGATATGTTCTGAAATCACAGTTACCTATGACAATGGTATTCCACTGACTCAGTTTATCATTCTCACCTCAGTCGCAAGATCTAGGTTCAAGTTCCACTCTCTGGCTTAAGCTCACAAAATAGGATGATAGTCCATCGTGGTGCTGAGCAAGTGCTTCGTGGTTAGAGTATCCTTTACTCAGTAGTCCTGAAGAACTTCCCACCTCAAACCCAACCAACCTGTCACCCTATGTTTCCCATGGCCAGTCCATCTAGCCTGCACATGCCTGGATACCATAGACGATTTACCCTGGCCAATCCACCTAACCTGCTGTCTTTGGATTGAGAGAGGGAACCAGTTTACCCAGAGAAAATCATGCATACATGAGAAGAACGTGCAAAAGCCACACAGTGCGGAGGCTGGAATTGAATCTGGGTCCTTTGTGTTGTGCGGCAGCAGTACTAACCACTGTGCCACAACAAAGTTCCAATTGAATTGACTTTGTCCATGCTTTTTCAAGTGGTGCAATCCAGATCATCACAGCTTATTACATATTTTTTCTCTAATCTCCTTAAATTCAGACCTTAAACATTCTTCCTTGATTTACCTCCCCTTCAGTCTATGGAAAAATAGAACCCCTATGTACTTATGCAAAATCTTTTAATTTTAAGATCTCTATTAAATTTCACTTTGACTTTCTGTCAGGAAAATTGTCCCAGATTCATTAGTCCCTGATACCATTCTCGTAAATCTCTTCTGGATTCTTTCCTCGTCTTAATAGAAAAGAAAGGAATTAATAGCTGTACAATTCACAAGGAGTGGTTTATGAATAGCAAGGGTTTGGACGGATATGGACCGGTTGCTGGCAGGTGGAACTAGATTGGGTTGGAATATCTGATCGGCATGGACGGGTTGAACTGAAGGGTCTATTTCCATGCTGTACATCTGACTCTGAGTAATGGGCTGAATGCTTTTCAAGTGATGGAATATGTCATCAAAGTTCTGCCAGGGCCACTCAGCCACTGACCTCAATACAGCTTTGGTTCACACATGGAGAAAAGAGTTGATTTCCAGAGTTGAGGTGAGAGTGGTTGCTTTTGATATTTATTTTGATATTAAGACAGCATTTGACCAAGTATGACATCAGGAGCTCTAGCATAACTGGAGTCTATAGGAATAAGGAAAGCTGGTCAGACTCCTGGCACATAGGGACATGGTTGTGTTTGTTGGAGGTTAGTTAATTCAGCTGAAGAACATGTGCATGAGTTCTGAAGGGTAGATATTTTCGAATCAACCTGTTCTGAGATGTTATTACACACCCCGGAGTAGATTGGACTTGAGCCCGCGTTTCTTAGCTTATAGATAGGGAGACCACTACTGTACCACAAAAGTCCAAGTGTTCCTAAAGGTAGTGTCCAGTGCCCAACCGACTTCAGCTGTTTCATTAAATGACCTTTCGATCATTATGATAACAGTTGGGGCCAATGCTCCAATGTATTGGGGTAATGTCCAAATTGCCCTTGTTGGTACCAGGCAATTCAAGTTCTGACAGAAACCTGGGTGGATAAATCATTGATATTTTCTATTTGATACTAAACTGATTTTTTGTTGCTCAGTGTTGCAGTCTTTGTTTTAACAAAAAAGGGCAAAAGTTTATTGATGGAAATAAAAATAAACAAAGAAAAAACTCTATTCCCTTTCATCAAAGATTTCTGAACAATCTCACACTATAGATTGAACAGAAGCAACTGCTTTATTTCTAAATGAGTGCATGCAGGTACAGCTTACAAGCATTGTTACAGTTAGAAGAAAATCTGTAACTGAACCGCAAGACCCCTCCCAACCAAACAATTTTCAGCACAGGCTGAAAATGAAAGTCTGTCCGGAAAATTATTCCCCTCAGCCCACTGCGTAATTACATGGGAGTTCTGGACAATGTCCCCTCAGTTGGAATTATGGTGTTATGTTTTTAAAAACTAATGTTAGCTCCCAGCATAGACAAACCCATGTGTTTACTTGGAATTCCAAGAATCCAAACTGCAGTAAACAATATTAAATACACACAAATCTCTATTTCATCACATTAGGTCAGAAGTGTGGGTGTTCACTGATAATTACATCATTCCTGTTCAGCACCACTCTTGATTCCTCAAATACTGCAGCAGTCTGTGTCCAAATGTTGTGTGCTGCGGACAATATCCAGGTTGGACTGACAACTAGCAAGTAGTATTCACACCACAGAAGCGTAGGTTAATTAACAAGAGTATCTAGCCACTATCCCATCATATTACCATCACTGAATCCCCTAGTATCAACAATCTAGAGTTTACTATTCATCGAAAATTAATGGACTAATCAAGTATTCTTGCTACAAGATCATGTTGGAAAGTAGGAATCCTGTAATGCTTATCTCTCTACTTGAATCTCTAAAGTCTCCCCATCATATACACAACAAAAGTCTAGAATATTTCCCATATGCTTGGATAAATGTAGCTTCAACAGCACTCAAAGCTTGATGCCAACCAAGAAAAGTTGCTGACTTGATTGTCGCTGCATCTGCAAGCATTTAAATCCCCTGCCACTGATACTAGGTACAATAAGTAACACTAGAGTGTATATAAACTACAGAAATTCAAGGCAACTTTCAAACCCCCCCCACCACCACTACTATCCAAAAGAATAAGGACAGCAGATATATACGTCATACACTGCAGGTTCCCTTCCAAGCCCCTCACCATCCTAACTTATATTGCTGTGTTGAAACACTGGAATTTCCTCCCTAAAAGCATTTTGATTCAACTGACACCAAATGGATTGCAGCCATTCAAGAAAGCAGCTCACCATAATTTTCTCGAGCAGCTAGGATGGACAATAAATGTTGGCTGAGCCAGTGACACTAGCATTTCCGGAATGGACAAAATATAAGCAGCTTCATGAACTGTCAGATCATTCTCGAGTGTCGTTGGTGAAGAAACTTTGAGGCATTGATTGTAAATACATTAATTGGCATTTGGGAAAGTATTGGTTAAATGAAAATTTATATTTACATTTTGGTTTCTTTGGAAGAATAGATGGTTGAGGCTAATGTGGAGGTGTCTATAGACTTGCATTTGACCAAGTGCCAATAAATTTGTTTAGTTAAATTAAATTTCTTGAGACTGAGGAGACGGTGCAAAATGGATATGATATTACTTCCTAGCCAGTGTCAGTAAGTATGTTGATGAGCCATTTGGAGGAAAGTATAGTGGTCTGTTTAGGGTCAGCGTTGAGACTGCTCATTTAATACAGATTAATAACCTGGATTTGAAATTACAATGTCTTTTCAAAGTTTTTATGGTGAACAGTTGCACGAGTAGAGTCACTGTTTGTCCTCTATCAAAGAATTATGTCCACTTGGTGTCACGTACATATTCCGTCGTGACTGAACAGGCTCATTCTTGACCTGCATATGTGTGATTATATGCAATAGGATGTTCCTGAGGTCGTGGTGAGAATGTGTATCTGGTATAAGCATGTAGGGAAAGATTTAAGTTCCGAGTTTTGTGAAACAAGAGGTTCAGCTGAGCATGACTCAGATAAGAACTTACCCTTGCCTCCAGCACTCCATTGTCAAGTGTAATGGGTTAAAAACTGTTATTCTGTAGAGCTGTTTAACAATATTGGAAGCATTCAGTATGTGAGGTCAGATTAACAAGGTGCAAAAGTATTCATTATGTAAAGCTAGTTATTCATTGTGTAACAGCAGATGGCTTAATTTTTACTGATTGTAACAGTCACTCAATTAATATTAATGTTGCTTTATCTGGATGCTCCTCCTCATAAATGACTATGTAGTTCAGTGAGAAACTGCTGTTCCAGAGAAGAACATGAACTTGTGTCTCTGTGCATATAGCTGAGCATCTCTCTCTCCCTCCAGGGCCCGGAATAAAGATGAAAGAAATAAAACTATACTGTGTCTCTGAGTGTTTCACTTAGACTGAGGGGCCAAGTGGGGCAACAATGACATCCAAAATGCAGGACTTGCTTGCTTCTCTATTTCTCTGCTGCTGTACCTCATCATTCGAGAGTTTGGAACATGACAGATCAGTGTTGCATGACACTGGTCCAATTTTGAAGGCATCTTTAACATTCAAACTGTTTGATTTCTTGGGCTATCTATCACTTTGGTCTTTTATGTTCCAGATTTGTCTTAGACATGAGGAAGGTTGAATTTGAATGCTGAGTACAGGGTTAAAGACAAGATTCTTGGCAGTTTGGAGGAACAGCAGGGTCCATGTGCTTAGATCCCTCAAAGTTGCTGCCCAACTTGGTAAGGTTGTTAAGAAGACACATGGTGTTTTGGCTTTCATTAATAGGGGGATTGAGTTTAAGAGCCATGAGGTTTTGCTGCAGCTCTATAAAACCTTGGTTAGATCACACTTGGAATATAGTGTCCAGTTCTGGTCGCCTCATTATAGGAAGAATTGTAGATGCTTGAGAGGATGTAATGAAGATTTACCAGGATGCTGCCTGGATTAGAGGGCTTGTCTTGTGAAGAGAGGCTGAGTGAGCTAGGGCTTTTCACAGTGGAGAGAAGAAGGAAGAGAGATGACCTGATAGAGGTTTACAAGGTAATGAGAGGCTTGGGTAGTGCAGATAGCCAGAGACTTTTCTCCAGGGCAGAAATGGCTGTCACGAGGGGCCATAATTTTAAGATGATTGGCGGAAGATATAGGGGAGATGTCAGAGGCGGTTCTTCATGCAGAGTGGTGGGTGATTGGAATGCACTGCCAGTGATGGTGGTAGAGTCAGAGACATTAGGGATATTTAAGCGACTGCTGAACCAGCACATGATGGCAGTAAATTGAGGTGTGTGTAGTTTAGGTTGATCTTGGATTAAGATAAATGCTTGGTACAGCAACGCAGGCCGAAGGGCCTGTACTGTTCTATGCTCTGAGTCTTCAGCCATTGTACTGGATTAGTGGTGCTGGAAGAACACTGCAATTCAGGCAGCATCCAAGGAACTGCTGTGCTCTTCCAGCACCACTAATCCAGAACCTGGTTTCCAGCATCTGCAGTCATTGTTTTTACTTCAGCCATTGTATACTGCCTCCTTGAATTCCAACTTTGTTCTTCTGCCAAACAGTGAAAGTTGGATTTTTTTTCCCCCAGGGGACCACATAGAGTTCTGCGTTGTTTTCATGAGAATAGTTTTAGTGACAGTGATACTTGAACCCAGTGGTTGGATGCAGGTTCTGGTACAGCTAAATTTAATTCATTCCTCTGTTCAGGAATTGAATTTGGTGCATGGAGATTTTCCAGATTGCTTTTGGAATTCCACTTTTCATTTGGGCTGCTTTGGGACTAAGATGTTACTCATGCTTTAAGTTTTTGATTCTTTGAATGCCCTTGTGGAATTGAAAGTTCATCAATTGAACAAGATGATCTCAGCAGGCCTCAAACTCTCACTGATCTAGTGATGCAGTCATCACTTAAATATTTTGACTCAAACAATGACATGATGGAAAACGTGCCAGTGCTTTGGCTTAGGATGTGGTTTTGTTTATGCTAGTAGAGTACAGTGTTTGCTGTAATGATGACCTCCTGAGCGCAACAAGGGATGGGCAATAAATGCTGTTCCAGCCAGTAATCCCCACATCCCACCAGTGAAGGGAAAAAGAAGTCTCATGATCCTCTGTTTCCTTGGTCACAGATGGTGATTTCCCTTGCCTGGAGATAACAAAAGTCTATATTTTTGAGGCACCATTTCCAGTACCTTCCCCATTTTTTTGCCACTATTAAGTTAACAGCCCTCTTGGCAAATTTTCTTAAAAGGATTTGGTAAATGGACCATGGTAGAAGCCTCCTTGTGACTTTCTTTGAACTTTTGAGGTACCATTGCTGTCGACAAAAGTTTTGCAGGTCAGGGGTCAGATCTAGGTCACCAGATTGTGCCATGATGACTGGGACCACTTTGACATTGTAGCCTCTTCCACTGGTAAGTCTTTCGCTGCTTCTGTTCTTATGGTCTTCCCTTCACCTGGTACCTCTCTTGACCTCTGCCATGGGTGGCCCGACAAGAATAGATCAAGGGATCGCTGGGGTGCACAAGCCTCTCCATCATATCAGGTGTCAATCCATAGAAAATTTATCTGTAAACGTAATAGGTGATGAGAGTAATAACAAATTTCAAGTGGATATATGTTGGTAAAATGAGTAGACAAATGGCTGATACAATTTACTACTATCAGAATGAAGTAATTCCTTTTGGTATGAAGTGGGGCACAATATAAACTAAGTGTATAAGATGACATCTTAATTGTGATGCAGGATCAGGTGAACCTGCTGTGTATCTACACAAATGTTTGTAGTTGACAGAAAAAGTTACCATTGATAGAATGGAATTTACTTAATGTATAGAGTACAAAGCAATTAAGTTCTGCTGAACTTCTATAAATCTGGTAATGTATGAGATGGAACATTGTGTTCTGTGCTGGACGCAGTTTTAGAAATGATTTCACGGCCTTGGAGAAGGTGCAAAGAAATTAGCTAGAATGGTTTTCGGGATGTGAAGCTTTAACCTTTTTGGAAGGGTTGACAAAGTTGAAGGGGTTCTTGCAGCAGACTTTGGAGAGCTTTCATAGGTATTCAAGTTTACAGCTAGTTTTTTTTTAGTAACTGTGAATGACTATTTGCAATCCCAGAACCTTAAGTAAGCAAAGGATACAGCTTTAAAAAGAACAAAGGATGCATGTTGAATCAATGTTTACCAGGTAATTCATCTTAAATGTCTTTGTCGCAACGGTATTAGACATAGATTCATTACGTTCATAGATTCCATCAGAATTGGATGCATATCTTGAAGGGATTTAATTTGCAAGACTGAGGGTAGAGAGCAAAATAGCGAACTGGTTGGATAGCGCTTCAGAGCCATAGAGATGTACAGAACAGAAATAGACGCTTTGGTCCAACTCAGCCCTGCTGACCAGATATCCTAATATAATCTAGTCCCATTTGCTGGCACTTGGCCCATATCCTTCTAAACCCTTCCTATTCATATACCCATCCAGATGCCTTTTAAATGTTGTAATTGTACCAGCCTCCTCCACTTCCTCTGACAGCTCATTCCATACACTCACCATCCTCTGCATGAAAACGTTGCCCCTTGGGTCCCTTTTTTAAATCTCTCCCCTTTCACCCTAAACCTATGCCCTCTAGTTCTGAACTCTCCCACACCAGGGAAACAACCTTGTCTATTCACCTGTTCATGCCCCTCATGATTTTATACACCTCTATAAGGTCACCCCTCCACCTCCGATGCTCCAGGGAAAACAGCCCCAGCCTATACAGCCTCTCCCAATAGCTCAAATCCTCCAACTCTGGTAACATCGTTGTGAATCTTGGAGAGACATTAAAATTCTGGGTTGAATTTTCTTCTGTACTATAGCATTCTGTGATCAGTGAGGCAAATGGAAGATCTAGTTTTTTTTTATGAAATGAAAAATTGTAAATAGTGTCAGCTGAAAAGACCAAAATCGTATGAAAATAGCACACATTAATGATATGGAAGTTGTAAGTGCAGCAATATTGAACTTAAACCAAAAATACGTTAGCAAGGTGCAATGGTTACACCAGTTACAAGTGGCCTTGGAACTCCCTCCAGTTCTGTGATTTAGCAAAGGGTCTAAGCTCTAAAAGTCAACTTACCTTTTTCCCCAGTGGCCATGCATCTGTCCAATATCTTAAACAAAGTTGAGAGTATATGCACCATGTGAAGTCATCAATTTTTTTGATATCACCGGACTGTGGACTGTGCAAGAGATACATAAAATATGGTTTCAGAAACTTGTAATGAGTTTCATTAGAACAAAGTTTGGAGACGAATAATGAAGACGGTGCTTCCTCGATTTAGTTAAAAATCTCACGACACCAGGTTATAGTCCAACAGGTTTAGTTGGAAGCAATAGCTACTGGAGCGCTGCTCCTTCATCAAGTGGTTGTCCATGGCAACTAGTGGAATTGAAAAATGAATGAATGAATAATATAAATTTGAAAACTAGTCTCTGTAATGATGACCCCTATGAAACTATCATTTGGTTTTTCTGCCAAAAACAATCCGATCATGAAGGTCCTTTAGGGAAACTCTGTATACCCCAGTCAAACACCAGTGTCTCTAAATCATGACTGTCCTCTATTTAGGGTCATGAGCTGAGAGGCAATAAGGGCTGCAGCAAAGCTCTGACCAAGTTAAAACAGCTGTACTTCTGTCAGTTCTCATTAGGAGTCAACAACTTTCAAACCTCAAACTGGAATCACATATGGAAATAGTTTTGGAAACACTGGAGTAAGAGCTTAGTGAAAGTGGCAAATGAAATCGCAGAATTGTCAGTGAACAAGGCCATTTGGTCTATCATGATTACTGATTCTATTACTTCGTAATAATCTCCTGCCTTTTCCTGATATCCCTACATGTCCATTCTTTCCCAGTAATCACTCAATGCCCCCTCAAATACCTCTGTTGAATCTGACTCTCCCTCACTTCCGGGCATGCATTCCACACTCTAATGTCATTGTGGAAAGGTTTTTTCCCTCACATTAGCCTTGCTTCATTTGCACATTACTTTAAATCCATGGCGCCTCATTCTGTTTTTCTTTTTCAAGAAGGAGCAGCTTCTCCGTATCTGTTCTTCCCAGGTGGCTCACGATTTTGAAAGCCTTCATCATCTTCATTGAATCTGCGCTCAGTCGCTTTTCTCTCTAGGAATAGAATAGAATCCCTGCAGTATGGAAACAGGCCCTTCAGCCCCACAAGCCCACATTGATCCTCCGAAAGGTAATCCACCCTGACCCTGAGGCTGGAATTGAACCTGTGTCCCTGGCACTGAGGCAGCAGTGCTAATCACTGAACCACCAAGCTGAACAGTCTAACCTCTTATCTGAAGTTTCTCAGTCCTGCCACCATTCTTATGAATCACTTGTGCACTCAAATTCCTTTTACATATTTCCTATAATGTGGTGCCTGGAGATGTACACAATATTCCACCTGAGGTTTTACAAATAATGGTTACAGGTTCAACATCACCTCTTTGCTATTCTCTTTTATGCCTCAGTTCAAAAAGCAGAGAACCCTGTTCACTGAGCTGCAGCTACCTGTCCTGTTTTCCATGTGCTCTGCATACATTCACTGCTGCTGCTTGCCCCTTTAGAATTATACCCTCTTTGTTTTGATTTGTTATCTTTCAATGTTCTTCTGACCTCAGGGGACCACCTCTCACTTCTCTGCATTGAACCTTATCTGCCACCTATCCACCCACTCCTCCAACTTGTCAAGATCCTTTTGGAATTCCACAGTTGAGTTCTTCGAAGTTTAGTGTTATCTGCCAACTTTGAAATTGACTCCTGCATACCAAGATCCAAATCATGAATATGTTATCAGGAAAAGCAATGGTGGTTCCAATAACAAAGCTTGGGAAACTCCATTACAAACCTTACTCCAGTCTGAAAAGTATCCATTGACCAATATTTTATAATTTCCTTTCAGCCAATTTTGTATCCTTGTTGCTATTGTTCCTTTTGTGCCATGATCTATAACTTTTCCTTAGAGTCTGTTGTGTGGCAGTGTATCCTTCTGGAAATCTGTGTATGCCACAACAATGTTACCCTCATTGAGCTTTTCAGTTACCCCTTCAATGTGGCAGGCTGCAGGAAAATCAATGTCTCACAATGTACAAGGTGCAGGAGAAAGTGAGAACTGCAAATGCTGGAGATCAGAATCGAGAGTATAGTGCTGGAAAAGACCAACTGGTCAAGAGCAGGAGAATTGGCCTTTCAGGCATAAGCCCTTCATTCAGAATGAGGCTTGTGGGTTGGAGCTGAGCGATAAATGGGAGGGTTTGGGGGGAGGCAGCTGGGAAAGTGGCAGGTGGATGAAGGTGAGGGAGAAGGTGATAAGTCAAAGGGGGCAGTGATGGACAGGTCCGGAGGGCTGTGCCGAGTTGGAGGCTTTGGACCAGGATAATGTGGTGGTGGTGTCGGGGGGGGGGGGTGTGGAAATAAGAAAGTTATTGAAATCCACATTTATCCCATGTGGTTGCAGGGTCCCAAGGCAGAATATGGGGCGTTCCTCGTCCCAGTGTCAGGTGGTAATGGCAGTGGAGGAGGCCAATGTGCAGGGTACAATTAGGCAGTTAGGTTACACAATAAATAATCCAAAGACCAAGAGAATGATTGGACTCTGTACTCAATGGAATTTAGAAGGTGAGGCGAGACCCTTTTGAAATTCAGAATACGGAGGATCTGGATAGAGTGCATGTGGAGAAGACTTTTCCATAAATAGGAGAAGTGAGGACCCGTAGGCACAACTTGAAAATGAAGGTACAGCCTGAGGTGAGGAGGGATTTCTTCAGCCAAAGAGTGGTTAAACTGTGGGACTGAATGCTGCAGAAGGCTGTGGAGGCCAAGTCACTGAGTATACTTAAAACAGCGATAAGTTCTTGATTAGTAATGTGATGAAACATTGCAGGAGAATATCAGCCATCATCAAATGGTGGGCCAGACTAAATGGGCCGAATGGCCAGATTCTGCTCCTATATTTTATGGTCTTGTGGTCTACATTTGTCCAAGTGATTGTTAATATTATCCAAGGATTTTATTTCTAAAAGCATTTCAATCACAGAAGTTAAACTGAAAGCCCTGCAATCATTGGGTTTATCTTTAACACCACCTCCGTATTCAAGGATGATCATTAATCCAAAATTTATGTAATTAGTTCCCTCAGGATGCATCCCAACAGAATTTGGTGACTTGGCAACTTTAAGTACGACAAGTCTTTCCACTAACCGTTTTATCAGTTTTTATCGGTTACCACCTCTTTCACTTCAGGCATAACCACTTCCTTGGCAAGTACAGAGGAATTTCGAGTATCTGCTGGACACAGGCAGGGAATTGTTTTTTGTTCAGTTAATCGAATTCCAGATAATTGAGTGCCAGATAACATAGTTTAGCTAAGCATCAGGACCTTGCGATCTTGCAGGATAATCTGATATTCGGTTAATCGAATACTGGGTAATCAAGGTTCCTCTGTACTCATTTAGTACTTCAGCAAAGCCCTTCTGGTTCTAAATTGATTCTGGTTCTAATGCCTCCTCTCTCAAATTGTCTCCCCTCTCTATGATCATAGACATGTGGGTTAATTTCATGTTGGCTATTGGTTGATTCTCTCATTTCCATTTTCACTTGATCTCTGAGCTGTCCATGCCCTTTTTGGTTCTCATTTGTATTATCAAATGAATATTTGAAATATGTCCCCCTTTTCTTCTTCTTACACTTCAATGTTTTTTTGAGTTTTGAGTTTGATAATCCAGCCCTTCTGCCTGCTTATCTTCACCTGCCATCTCACCAGCATTTACCATATTCATTTAGCTACAGTGCAATGTTTTGCCGAGCACATCTACATCATCATCATATTTCCAGTTACTCTGCTGTCTTCCCAGGGTCTATTACTTATACGTATATTTATTACATAGAATTGTAGAGATGTACAGCATGGAAACAGACCCTTTTGGTCCAACTCATCCATGTCGATTAGATATCTTAAATTAATCTAGTTTCAATTGCTAGCATTTGGCTCATATCCATCTTAAACCCTTCCTATTCAAATAACCATCCAGATGCCTTTTAACAATTGCAATTGTACTAGTCTCCTCCACTTCCTCTGGGAGTTCATTCCATACAAACACCATCCTTTGTGTGAAAAAGTTGACCCTTAGGTCCCTTTTAAATCTTTCCCCTCTCATCTTAAGCCTTTGCCCTCCAATTTTGGACTCCCTCACCCAGCCCTATTCATGCCTCGTGATTTTATAAATCTCTCTAAGGTCACCCTCAGTCTCTGACGCTCCAGGGAAAATAGCCCCAGTCTATTCAGCCTCTCCCTATAGCTCAACGTGTCCAATCCTGGCAATGTCCTTGTAAATCTTTTCTGAATCCTTTCAAGTTTCACAACATCCTTCTGATAGGAAGGAGACTAGAATTGCACAGTGTTCCAAAAGTCGCCTAACCAATGTCCCATATGGTGGCAACATTACTGCCCAATTCCTGCACTCAATACTCTGACCAATAAAGGCAAAGCATACCAAACACCTTCATTCCTATCTACCTGTGACTCCACTGCAAGGAGCTATGAACCTGCACCACAAGGTCTCTTTGTTCAGCAACTCTCCCTAGGACTCTACCATTAAGTGTATAAGTCCTGCCCTGATTTGCCCTACTGAAATGCAGTGCCTCACAATGGTCTAAATTAAACTGCATCTGCCATATCTTGGGCCCATTGGTCCATCTGATCAAGATGCCATTGTAATCTGAGGTAACCACCTTCACTGTCCCCCCGACACTTCCCATTTTGGTGTCATCTGCAAGCTTACTAACCATAACTCCTATGTTCACATCAAAATCATTTATATAAATGACGAAAAACAGGCTTCCAGTCTGAAAAGCAATGTTTCACCACCCTTTCTGTCCTCTACTTTTAAGCCAGTTCTGTATCCAAGTGGCTAGTTCTCCCTGTATCCCATGAGATCCAACCTTGCTAACCAGTCTACCATCCTCACTTCCACCTTGTTGAATGCCTAACTAAAGATCACATACACTGCTCTGCCCTCAGCAATCATCCAAGTTTTTTTGAAGAAGTAACAATCAAGTTATTGCGACATGATTTCTCCCCCACACAGCCATGTTGGCTATCCCTAAAGAGTCCTTGTCTATCCAAATACATGTAAATTCCTGTCCCTCAGGATTCTTTCCAAGAACTTGCCTACCGCTCATGTCAGGCTCAGTGGTCTATAGATCCATGGCTTTTCCTTACCACCTTTCTTAAACAGTGGCACACATTAGCCAACCTCCAGTCCTCCAACATTTCACCTGTGACTATTGATACAAATATCTCTGCAAGGGACCCAGCAATCACTTCCCTAGCTTCCCACAGAGTTCTAGGGTACACCTGATCAGGTCCTGTGGATTTATTTTCCTTTTATGCATTTAAGACATTCAGCAGCACCACCTCTATAATGTAGACATTTTTCAAGATGTCACCATCTATTTCCCCACATTCCATATCTTCCATGTCCTCCTCCACAGTAAACACTGATGCAAAATACTTGTTTAGTATCTCCCCCATCTCCTGCGGCTCCACGCATAGGCTGCCTATTCTCTCCTTAGTTATCCTTTTGTCCGTAATGTATTTATAAAATCCCTTTAGATTTCCCTTAACCCTGTTTGCCAAAGCTATGTCACATCTGGGTTTTTGGCCCCCTGATTTTCCTCTTAAATATACTCCTCCTGCCATTATATCTTGTCAGGGTTCACTCAATCTCTGCTATCTATACCTGACATATGCTTTATTTTTCCTGACCAAAACTTCATTTTGTCTAGTCATCTAGCATTCCCTACACCTACTAGCCTTGCCGTTCACCCTAACAGGAACATACTCATATTTCATATCACACTGTAACACCTGTCCATTTACTTCCTCCCACATTTAGGCCCAACCTTCCTTTATGTATTTCCATATACTGCAAACCAAATGTAATGCTGTTCCATTAATATATTTTTCCTATCATTTTTGAGTTGTGGATCCATTAGCAAGGCCACTATTTACTCTGCATCTCAAGTTGCCCTGAGATGGCAGTGGTGAAATGCCTCCCTAAAGTAGTTTGAGAACATCTGAATCCTTGACTAATCCTCATATGGCAAGCCCTTCATCCCTGAGATCATCTTTATAAATCTCCTGTGGGTCCCATCCATGCCCAGTACATCCTTCCTCAGATGTGGGGCCCAAATCAGATTGGGAAATACCAACATTGAAATGCAAATTCTGTAATGTGAATGCAAAATGTTTTTGAAGAGACAAGAGGAGATTGGTTAGGGCAATTTGTTGGTACGGTATGTGTGGACTTCCTACATTTATTTGAAGAGGTGTTGCACAATAATCTTTGCGCAAGCTATGAAATGAGAGAGATGGCAGTGTGGTTATAAATTTGGCTAAGTCAGAGAAAATATCAGTGGTGCATGGTTGTTTTTCACATTAGATAAAGCAAGTCAGATTCCCTGGTGTTGTGCGCTAGGACCACTGCTTTTTAATACTATAAATGACTTGGACTCGGGTGTATAGGGCGCAATTTCAAATTTGAAGATACCACAAAAGTGTTGTGAACATTGAGGTGAACTTATAAAAGATAGGATAGTAAAATGGGTACACTAATTAGAAAAGTGATATGATAGACAAAATGAGAAAAGAAAATATAAACTACAATGGTAAAGGGAATGCAAGAAAATGATGTGTTTGCTCAAATCCATGAAGATGGCAGGGTAAGTTTAAAAAATGTGTTAAAGCATTTGTTGAAAGGTTTTTTGAATAGATGTATAAATACGAAATCAAAGACTGGTTTGGCCAAAACTGGAGTATGTCCCATTTTGGGAAAAATGTACAGGCCTTTCTGAGGATGCAGAAAAGGTTATCATTGTTTCTACTGGTAATAAAATTCTGTTACATGGGTATAGATTTGAGTATTTACAGTTGTCTTTAGAGCAGCAAAGCCTAACAGAGGAGCAGAGGAAAGGTTACACTGTCCTCAGATTTTCCAGCAATTTCTATTGTTGTGTCTGATTTACAGCATCTGCCGTTCTTTCGGTTTTTAAGAGAAAAATTGGTGGGATGTCTAAAATCTTGAAGTCTGTAGCCAGTAGAGAAATTATTCCAGTTGTGGAAGCCTGGAATGTTTTTTAAAGTGATTGATGAAAGAACCAAAAGTTACATGAATTGTTACGACCTAGAGCATACTATCTGAAAAGGTGGTAAAGACAGCTTTTCCATGACTTTTAAAAAGAAATTAGAACTTAGATTAAGTACTTGGAAACCAACAGCAAAATGATTTGAGGGGTCTGGGTTGAGACGAGAGGGCTGGGTGTGCTGTTTATGTGCTGTAGTCATTCCATTATTCTAAAAGATGTCACAATGAGATGCTGCACAGACCATTGTTCGACTTTCCTTATTGTAGAGTATTGAATCTTACTCATCAGAGTCCTGAAAAATGAGCACTAACGCAAAAGCAAAATTGTTATGCCTGGAATCTGAAGTAAAACACTGGAGCTTGCTCCCATGCTGACCTTTCTGCATTTGACTTACTATAGTGCACCAGCCAAGCTCAACACAAACTTGAGGGCAGCACCTTATCTTTAAACCTGACACACCACCGCTCTATGGCTAGAACATCTGAGTTTAGCCTCTGCTTGATGTTTTCTTTTAATTTTTATTTGGCTGTGTTTGTCTGGTCTTATCTCTTGTTATGTTCAGATGTTTGTTGTATAGCCTTTCATATGTCATTTAAGAGCAACCTTTCTTTCTTGCTTTCTTCCTTCCTTTACTATATCCATTAGCAGTGTCCTTAGTTGTGGCATTATGAAATTTTTTACTAACTTAAAACAAGGGATGGCCATTCAGCCTTTTGAACTTACTTTACCATTTAAGATGATAATGGCTCATCTGATTGTAACCTCAAATTTGCATTAACATCTGATGACCTCTTCCCCCCCCCCCCCCCATACCCGGCTCCAAACTTAACAATGATATATCCACCTCTGCCTTAAAAGTACTCTGCTTCTACCACTTTGTTGTTTAATCTTTCTTCATATGGGAACTCCTGTTTGTTTGTCCTGCCCCTTCCGCTCATCCATATCTTAACTAAAGGTAGAAATTTTAAGTTTTCATGAAAGTCTCTCATAAACCTGAACCTTAATTGACATTTTCTCCACAGGTGCTGTGTGACCTGATAAAAATTTCGTGGTGTTTTTGTTTTGATTTCTGGGAAATTATTTTTGTGAATCACTGAAATTATGACTGCGAAATTGGATGGACATTTTGGAAACAGCATGTGGAGTTTGGACAAGATGAGGCATAATCAAGAGGCTGACTTATGAAAGGTTGATGTATGATTGAGAGAGTAATTAGGTGCATTGTTAATTCAATTATCCAGGCTGAGCAAGTGTAGGGTCAGCACCATAGTCAATTAACAACTGAGAGGGCTTGTCAAGGCCCAGTAGTTTTGTGTTCTGCATTTTTAGGGTAGAGGAGTGGGGAGTGGACTTTGTCTCTGCTTCATGGGTTGCGACCCAAAATTATTGTCCTGATGATTACAAGATAAAAAGCTTTAGTAAAATGTATTTTCCAGAAATATGCATACTTATTGTTTTTAATGTACAGGTACACAATCCTTTATCTGAAATCCTTTGGGCCAGTTGTTTTTCGGAATTTGGAATTTTTCAGATTTCAGGACAAATGGAGTTTTCACAGTGAAATAAAAAAGTTACCGAACAGCAAGCCCACATGTGACTAGTACAAGCGCTGAGAGACAATTGATGCCTGCCAATGCTGGGTCACACTGCAACATCACATCTGAGTGACGTGGTTTGAGTGGGTGTGGAGTTGGGTCACCTGTTCGTACGCCAAACAACCTTGTTATGTCGAAGAAAACTTCACGAGAAACTCTAAGATTTAGGAGCTTTTTGGATTTTGGTTAAAGGATTGTGTACCTGTAATACAGTTATCTCAAAGAGGCAGAGCTGGTTAAAGTTTATGGTTAATAATAACAGCAGATTGATGGAATTTGAATTAAGTAAAAATATGGAATTTACAGTCAAATTATAGCAATAGTTATTCCTCTAAACAACCCAAAATGCGCACGCACTCCCACCCACACAGATGTGCGGAACAAGGTTTAGAGAAGGACATTTTGTTATTGCAGCAATTCCTGAATTGGGGGAGCTGTTTTAGTTAATAAAGATTAGTTCTTGAAGGAAAAAAGGATAAGCTGTGGAATATGGCTGATTTGGTGATCTATTCATGCCCAGGCACGTCACTAGATGTGGACAATGGAGTCTGGGGTTTTGGCAGATACAGCTTGCTCAGTAAACAATATCAAAATGTATTCCAAGCATTCCATTAAGAGGAAAATCAGACTTCACACTAAACTCACATTCAGAATGTTTCAGAAAGGTGGAGAGATGAGCTGAGAAGCCCTTTGCAGTGTTGTCCCAAATAAGAAAAGTGATGGCATAGTGGTATTATCACAGGACTATTCATCTAGAGACTCAGATAATATTCGCAGGTCATGGATTCAAATCCAATCAGAGTAGAGTGGTGGAATTTATTTTCAGTAAAAATATGGAACTCAAAGTCTAAATGTGACCATGAATTCCCATTTCTTCAACTGTTGGAAAATCCCATCTCATCCACCAATGTGTTTCAGGGAAGAAAATCTGCCATCCACAGCAATGTGGTTAACTCTTATCTGCTCTCTGGACAGTTAGGGATGGGCAACAAATGCTGACTTAGCATTGCTGCCCTGGAACTGAATAAAAACTGAAACGAAGCAACTTCCAACCAAGGCAATTACAAAACACATAGGCAGATGATTTCTGTGAAGTGAACCGATCTAATTAGCTGAAGTCATGAGATTTTCCTGAGCCCTTTTCAAAAAGTTCCAATGTGTTTTCAATTACTATGTCTTTTTTTTTAAGAAAATGTGCACAGAGTTTGAAATAAATGATTTTTTTCTACAATCCCTTCAAAACTTGAGACCTTAGAGAAACATTAAATATGAAACCCTTACACGATATCTAGCAACATAGAGATAGCTGAGGCTGGAACAGGTTCCCATGACATTCTTAACCCAGAGAAAGTAAGAGCAAATCAGAAGTTCCTAAGATGATAAATGCAACAAAGTGGAGGAATATGACATGGTTGACCATTGTTGAGGAAGAAAAAAGGCATGGCACTTATCCCATTGAAGGATGAAGGAGTAGAAAGCTGGTGTAAATGAAATGATAGGGGATTAAGTGTTGGAAATCATTCAAATGACAGAAAATGGGTTGGGACTTCTGTCTGCAAATTTCAAAGCCTTGAATGGATTTCTGGGGCAGTCCCCTTTGATGTTTCAACTGGACTGATGATTGAAACTAGAAACATATGTCCAAAGACATACTGGTTTCATTAAAGCTGAATATTACTCAAGTATTTATCTTCAAACTTGAGGTAACCCCAGCAAAGAATTGTGAAACTTTCTGGAGGGTTGGGATGCATGTATACTGCTTGTGCCTTTGCAGGTAAAAACAAGGACTGCAGATGCTGGAAACCAGAATCTAGTTTAGAGTGGTGCTGGAAAAGCACAGCAGGTCAGGCAGCATCTGAGGAGCAGGTAAATCGACATTCCGGGCAAAAGCCCTTCATTAGGAATGATGCTTGTGCCTTTGCAGCCTACCCTGGTCCAGCAATGGGACCATCTCGAACTTGAGATGTAGTCAACTGTCAGGTCTGTGGCAGTTCTGGCCAACCACTCTTCTGTAAGGTTGTCTGTTAAAATCCTGTTCTTTGAAGTTTAGAGTCAGCGATGAATACTTTCAAGTTGCATTGGTATTCGAGTCACTCAGATTACTCATTACTGCCCCGATGCACTTGTTTCATATTTTATATTTTCCTGTCATTGATTTAGTATTGGTAGCTGTTATGGTGCAAGGCAACTTTCTTTTTCATCAATGAAATGTGCCATGTACTCAATTCTAAATTGTCTGTTAGAAAATTGTTTATCAAAGCAAAGAAGTTTACCCAATGCCGTTGACACATTTTTATTGTTACTCAAAGGTTGTCTTACCTGTTTCTCTTTCTGTTTTCAGTTTAGTTCACTCTCTTCAATTAAATCTTATTTCTTTTCCCGTATGTACTTATAATACAATACCCGAACTTATTGATTATTTTTTCTTTCCTTTGACCTTAAGCAATAAAAAGTCACAGTTCATCAGTGGCCCAGAACACAGCAAGTCATGTTTTGACACTGCTTGTTGATTAATTACTGGGTCAATCATGAAAGATTCGATGCTCATGTTGCCCTCAAGTGTGCATCATGTCTTAACAACGAAAGGGAATAGCTGAGAACTTTATAACCAAATTTAGATTGTTTCATCCTATCTACTTACCCTGATATATTCACCCTTCTCTATTTCCTATCCTGTCCTCCCTGGTTTCCTTTCCAAATCATTGTCCATGAGTCCGATCCCTTGATCACATTAAGCTCTACTGTTACCACCTGATTTCCTTCCCTGACCAACACTTCTCCCCTCCCAAGGTGGTAGGTTAAATGGAATCCACTCTTCAACTGTTCACTATCTTGCAACTCTGCTGCCGTAGGATTATACAGTGAAGAAGAAGGTGGCCTATTGGCTCATGTTAGGTTCTTTTACTTTTGAGATTCTTACACATTTGATGCAACTTCAACACATCAACTTCTGTGAACAAGCAACCAAATTTATTAAGCACAGTACAGAACAAGCCTTCTGGAGGAATCTTTAACACATGCCTCAGAGTTTATGGGGTCGTGGCAAAAGCTCTCACTGAACAAAGGAAGCAGTCTTTACTTTATACCAATCTCTCAACATCACAGTTAGTACTGCTCACAAGACAACCCCCAGCCACTCCTTCACAGTCACATGCCACTCAAGATACAATGCAGTGACCACAGTGTCTCCAGAAACAATGAAGTGCAAATCATCCCTTATTGGTCAAATCTGTTGCAAATAGATTTTTGTAACTAAGGGAGTTGTCAAATTCCAACTGCAATGTTATTCTTGATTTCTGGATGAAAATCTAAATCAACCCTGAATGGCAAGGAAATGGCTGTGTAAACCTCCCACATTCCATCTATAAGACAAAGATACACCAGCTTACCACAGCACATTTAGCAGCAGGAAGAGTGGGAGCTTGGACCTGGGGTCTGCCAGGAAAAGTGAGTCACTAATTTAAATCTTTAAAAACTTACCTCGAGCGTCAGAGCCCTCCATTTCTGTTTTCAGCAGCAGGAAGAGCGGGATCCTGGACCAGGGACCTGCCGGGAAAGGTGAGTCACTAATTTAAATCTTTACATCTGACATCAGAGAGCAGAGGTTTCTGGGAAAGGAGGGACTTTGTTTTTTTTTCCCTCAGCTATGTAAGTGAGTGTTTTCTAAACCTGAGACCCTACCCTTGTAGCGCCTCCCACCCATCCACCTCCTCTAACTGTAAATACCAGGGACAGATCAGGTAAGCTTCTCTTCCTTTTTAACTTTCTGATAAGGGGACTAGCTGGGATGGCAGTGCAGAGAGAGGAAGGTTCCTCCTGCATGATGTTTGAGGTGAGGGACACCATTAGTGTTCCATCCAAGTACATCTGCAGAAGTGCACCCAATTTTTGCTCCTCCAAGGCACAATAGGGAACTGGGGCAGGAGCTGGATGAACTCCGGATCATTTGGGAGGCAGAGTCTGTGATAGATAAGAGTTACAGGGAAGTGGTTACTCCAAGCATGAAGAAAGCTGCATTACTGTTAGAAGGGGGGAAAACAAACAGTCAGTGCAGGGATCCTCTGTGGTCATTCCCCAAAACAAAAGCATACTATTTTGGATATTATTGGTGAGGATGACTTACCAGGGGCATGCATTAAGATGCAGGTCTGTGGCACAGAGTCTGTCCCTGTGGCACAGAGTCTGTCCCTGTGGCACAGAGTCTGTCCCTGTGGCACAGAGTCTGTCCCTGTGGCACAGAGTCTGTCCCTGTGGCACAGAGTCTGTCCCTGTGGCACAGAGTCTGTCCCTGTGGCACAGAGTCTGTCCCTGTGGCACAGAGTCTGTCCCTGTGGCACAGAGTCGAAAGTGGGAAAGGAGGAGAGTGTTAGTCATTGGGAACTCAATTCTTAGAGGGTCAGATAGAAGATTTGTAGGGAAGGAAAGAGACTCACGGTTGGTGTGTTGCCTCCCAGGTGCCAAGGTGTGAGATGTCTCGGACTGTGTCTTTGGGGTCCTGAAAGGAGATGGTGACCAACATCAAGTTGTGGTCCACATACCTATCAACAAAATAGGTAGAAAGAGTGCTAGGGATGTAAGGCAGGATTTCAGGGAGCTTGGGTGAAAGCTGAGAGTTGGAACAGAGTTAACAACTCTGGTCTGTTACCTGTGCCACATGATAGTGAGGTGAGGAACAGGGAGAGTTATCAGCTGAACATTTGGCTGCAGAGATGGTGCAGGGGGGCGGGTTTTAGGTATATGGATAATAGGGACTCATTCTGGGGAAGGTTGGACCTCTACAAACAGGGACAGTCTTCACTTGAATCAGAGGGGTACTGATATCCTGAATGGGAAATTTGCTAATGCTATTTGGGTGGGTTTAAACTAGCTCAGCCAGGGGATGGGAACCTGTGGTGTAGTTCCAGCGCACAGGGCGATGTGAATACAGAGGACATGGACAGGATTTTACAGTCACAGGATTGTGCTGGCAGATATCAAGCTAGTTTGAAGTGTGTTTACTTTAACACCAGCTCCGTATCCGGAATAAGGTAGGTAAGCTTGTAGCATGGATAGGTACCTGTGACTTCAATGTTATGGCCATTTTGGAGACATGGATAGAGCAAGGTCAGGAATGGATAGTGCAGATTCCAGGGTTTAGGTCTTTCATTAAGATCAGGGATATTGGTTTTAAAAAGGGGGAGGTGTGGCTTTGTTAGTCAAGGACAGTATAGCGGTGGTTGAAAGAACTTTTGATGAGGACTCGTCTACCGAGGTGGTGTGGGCTGAGGTTAGAAACAGGAATGGAGAGGTCACACTGCTGGGAGTTTCTTATTGACCTCCGCAAAGTTGCAAGGATATGGAGGAGTGGATTGGTGAAACTATTCTGTGTAGGAGTGAAAGGAACAGGGTGGTCATTATTGGGGGCCTGCAACTTCCCTAATGTTGACTGTGGAAATGCTATAACTCTAGTATGTTGGATGGATCAGTTTTTGTCCAGTGTGTGCAGGAGGGTTTCCTGACAAAGTATGTCAAAGGGTTGATGAGGGGAGGTCACACTAGATCCAGTACATGATAATGAGCCAGGCCAAGTGTTGATTTAGTGATAAGTGAGCACTTTAGAGCGAGTGACCATAATTCGGTTATGTTTAGTTTAGTGATGGAAAAGGATAGGCACATGCCACAGGGCAAGAGTTATCGATGGGGCAAGGGCAATTGTGATGCAATTAGGCAACACTTACGAGGCATGGAATGGGGTAGCAAAATGCAGGGGTGGGGACAATTGAAATGTGGAACTGGTTTAGGGAACAGATGTTGTGTGTCCGACCCTGTCAGGCAAGGAGAAAGTGATAAGGTAAGGGAACTGGTTTATTACAGAAATTGTATCTCTTGTTAAGCGGAAGAGGGAGTCTTATGTGCCGTTTAGGTGAGAAAGTTCAGATGAGGCGATGGAGAGTTACAGATATTAGGATTTAAAGAGAGAGTTAAGAAGAGCAAGGAGGGGTCATAAGCAGTCTTTAGCAGGTAAAATAAAGGAGAACCCAAAAGCTTTCTATAGGTATGTAAGGAATAAAAGGATAACTAGGGTACGAATAGGGCCAGTCAAAGACCGAAGTGGGAAGCTGTGTGTGGAGCCTGTGGAGATCAGAGATGCTAAATTAATATTTCTCATCCCTTTTCACTCAGGAAAAGGGAGAATATTGTCGAGGAGAAAACTGAGATATGGGCCATTAGACTAGAAAGGATTGAGGTTAGTAAGGAGGAAGTGTTATCAATTCTAGAAGGTGTGTAAGTAGCTACGTCCTCTGGGCAAAATGAGATTTGTCTGAGGATTTTCTGTGAAGCTAGGGAGGAAATGGCGGAGCTTTTGGTCTTTGAGTCGTCATTGTCTTAGGTTTAGTACCAGAGGACTGGAGGATTGCACATGTTGTGCCCTTGTTCAAGAAGTGCAATAGAGATGACCCAGGTCATAGAGATGTACAGCATGGAAACAGACCCTTCGGTCCAACATGTCCATGCCGACCAGATATCCCAACCCAATATAGTCCCACCTGCCAGCATATGGCCCATATTCCTCCAAACCCTTCCCATTCATATACCCATCCAAACGCCTCTTAAATGTTGCAGTTGTACCAGCCTCCACCACATCCTCTGGCAGCTTATGTAATTATAGACCAGTGAGTCTTAGGAAAAGTTTTGGAAAGGATTATGAGAGGGAGGATTTATTATCATCCAACAAGCAACAATTTGATTGGAGATAGTCAACATGGTTTTGTCAAGGACAGGTCAATAGACAATAGGTGCAGGAGTAGGCCATTTTGCCCTTCAAGTCTACACCACCATTCAATATGATCATGGCTGATCATCCTTAATTAGTATCCTGTTCCTGCCTTATCTCCATAACCCTTGATTCCACTATCCTTGAAAGCACTATCCAACTCTTTCTTAAATGAATCCAGAGACTGGGCCTCCACTGCCCTCTGGGGCAGAGCATTCCACACAGCCACCACTCTCTGGTTGAAGAAGTTTCGCCTCATCTCTATCCTAAATGGTCTACCCCGTATTTTTAAGCTGTGTCCTCTGGTTCGGCACTCACCCATCAGCGGAAACATGTTTCCAGCCTCCAGACTGTCCAATCCTTTAATAATCGTATATGTCTCAATCAGATCCCCTCTGTCTTCTAAACACAAGGGTATACAAGTCCAGTCGCTCCAGTCTTTCAGTGTAAGGTAGTCCCGCCATTCCAGGAATTGACCTCGTGAACCTACGCTGCACCCCCTCAATACCCAGAATGTCTATCCTCAAATTTGGAGACCAGAACTGCACACAGTACTCCAGGTGTGGTCTCACCCAGGGCCCTGTACAGCTGCAGAAGAACCTCTTTGCTTCTATACTCAATCCCTCTTGTAATGAAGGCCAGCATGCTATTAGCCGGCTTCACGACCTGCTTACCTTGATTGACTGGTGGACAAGAACACCCAGATCTCTCTGTATTGCCCTTTACCTAAATTGATTCCATTGAATAGTAATCTGCCTTCCTGTTCTTTCCACCAAAGTGGATAACCATACATGTATCCATGTTAAACTGCATCTGCCATACATCTGACCACTCGCCTAACCTGTCCAGGTCACCCTGTAATCTCCTAACATCCTCATCACATTTCACCCTGCCACCCAGCTTAGTATCATCAGCAAATTTGCTAATGTTATTATTAATACCATCTTCTATATCATTAATATATATTGTTAAAAGCTGCGTCCCAGCACTGAACCCTGTGATACCCCACTGGTCACCGTCTGCCATTCCGAAATGGAGCCATTTATCACTACTCTTTGTTTCCTGTCAGCCAACCAACTTTCAATCCAAGTTAGTACTTTGACCCCAATACCATGTGCCCTAATTTTGCTCACTAACCTCCTATGCCGGACTTTATCAAAAGCTTTCTGAAGGTCCAGGTACACTACATCTACTGGATCTCCCTCCATCTTCAGAGTTACATCCTCAAAAAACTCCAGAAGATTAGTCAAGCATGATTTCCCCTTCATAAATCCATGCTGACTCTGACCTATCCTGTTACTACTATCCAGATGTCGTAATTTCATCCTTCATCTTTCCCACCACTGAGGTCAGACTAACTGGTCTATAATTTCTATGTCTCTCAAACCTCTGAGTTTTTGGAGAAGGTGACCAAGCACGTAGATGAGGGTAGGGTATTTGACGTGGTGTACATGGATTTCAGTAAAGCATTCAATAAGGTTCCACATGGTAGGCCTTTGGAGAAAATGCCGAGGCATGGGATCGAGGGTGATTTAGCAATTTGGATTAGAAACTGGCTTTCTGTAAGAAGGCGGTTATTGGAAAATATTCAGCCTGGAGTCTATTTACTAGTGTGTGCCACAAGGATCTGATTTCGGACCACTGCTATTTGTCATTTTTATAAATGACTTAGACGCAGGCATAGGTGGATGAGTTAATAAGTTTGCAGGTGACACTAAAGTTAGTGGAATAGTGGACAGTGTGGAAGAACGTTGCAGGTTGCAGGGGGACTTGGATAAACTGCAGAATTGGGCTGAGAAGTGGCAAATGGAGTTCAATGCAGATAAATGTGAGGTGATTCACTTTGGAAAAATAACAGGAAGGCAGAATGCTGGGTCAATGGAAAGATTTTTGGTAGTGTGGATGTGCAGAGGGATCTTGGAGTTCATGAATATGGATCCCTAAAAGTTGCCACCCAGGTTGATAGTGCTGTTCAGGCATACAGTGTATTAGGCTTTATTGGTAGAGGGATTGAGTTCCAGAACTGTGATGTCATGCTGCAACTGTAGAAAACGCGAGTGTAGCCTCACTTGTGGTCGCCCCATTACAGGGAGGATGTGGAAGCATTGGAAAAGATGCAGAGAAAATTTACCAGGATGTTGCCTGGTCTGGAGAGAAGGTCTTAGGGAGGAAAGGCTGAGGGGCTCGGGTCTGTTCTCATTGGAGAGAAGTAGGCTAAGAAGGGATTTAATCGAGGCATGCAAGATGATCAGAGGATGAGAGAGTGGACAGTGAGAGTCTTTTTTTCCCAAGGATGACGCCGTCAGCTTGTGCGAGGAGGCATAGTTGCAAATTGAGAGGTGATAGATTTAAGACAAATGTCAGAGGCAGGTTCTTTACTCAGAGTGGAAAGGGTGTGGAATGCCCTGCCTGCCAACGTAGTTGACTCAACCACATTAGGGGAAGTTAAACAGTCCTTGGATAAGAACATGGATGATTAGATTAGATTATTTAGATTACTCAGTGTGGAAACAGGCCCTTTGGCCCAACAAGTCCACACCAACCCTCCGAAGAGCAACCCACCCAGACCCCTACATCTACCCTTTCACCTAACACTACGGGCAGTTTAGCATGGCCAATTCACCTTACCTGCACAACTTTGGACTGTGGGAGGAAACAGGAGCACGCAGACACGGGGAGAATGTGTAAACTCCACACAGACAGTTGCTTGAGGTGGGAATTGAACTCCGGTCTCCGGCGCTGAGGTATCAGTGCTAACCACTGTGCCACCGATGATGGGATAGTGTAGCGGGATGGGCTTAGATTAGTTCACACGTCAGTGCAACTTTGAGAACCGAAGGGCCTGTTCTACGCTGTATTGTTCTATGTTCTTACCCCTGGGGCATTCAATTTCTTGCAGGTCAGTAGAGCAAATTAACGCTTTAATATCTCACTCGATCCCTTTACTAGTTCCAAAATTATAAATATTCTCACTTTTCTGTTTTGTTTCCTTGCAATCTTTTTTGAGAGATCCAATACCTTTTTGAAAGTTTCTTGATTTTGTTTTGACAACCCTTTCAAGCACTGAAGTCTTGATTTATTATTATTCACTGATTTATCAAAAAGGATTAACTCACCCCTGTTTTCAGTGATTTATCTAAATGCATTCTCTTGTTACTGACCCAATCCACTTGTGGGCATTGTTTTGTCCATCAAAACTAAGCGTTGTTGTATGGATATGTTAGCTCACTATACAGTATGTTACTGTCTCCATTCTATTTAAGTGTAGAAAATTAAAGACCATGCTGCATCTAGTATTGTAGAGAAAAACCACTGTTGTCTAACCTGAAGAGTCTCTTATAGTTAACAGGGTGCTTTATTGCATTGCACATTTTTACAGAAACTTTGAGTACCACCTCAGGATCTTATGTCCTTCAAGATTCTAAGCTATTCTGCTCACAAGTCCATGTGACATCAGAGCTATATCTATCCCCAAAATAGCTCTCTCTTAAATACACCTTCCACCATTTACATCTCCCTTACACACTCACTTGACAAATGAGCATTCTGTCTCTTCCACCACCAATGGACTGAATCACAGAAGTATTAAAGTTCAGAAAAAGGGCATTTAGTCTGTCATACTTCTGTCAGCTCTTCAGTGTTACCTAGTGTCAATCTCCTTGTCCCCCATATCCTAAACTATTTAAAAGGTTTGGAAAGCTGAATACTGAACACAGTATGCACTGTAGAAAGATGCCTCAGAAAGATTCTGTGAACCTTCATGAAACAATTTGAGAAGGAACCTGTAGGAATCACCAGCAAGGATACCATTTCCTTAGTATGAAACCATTGGTTATTGGTGCTGCACACAAGCCCATGATATTATTCAAGTTGTTTCTGCATGATGTGGGAGCTGGCGGACCCAATTGTGGTTCCTAGCGACCATGTCTGTAGTAAATGTTGGTTGCTGGAAGAACTCCGGCTCAGAGCCGATGAGCTGGATTGTGAGCTTCAAACACTGACACATCAGGGATGGTCACTGGATGCTGTGTTTCAGGAGACAGTCACACCCTTTAGATAGACTAACTCGAATTCAGCCACTGGTCAGGCACGGGAGGGTGTGGCTATGAGTGAGGCAGGTGGAAGGATCCAAGTGGTAGTTTTGCAGGAACCTCAACCCCTGTCCTTGTCCAACAGGTTCAAGAGCTTTGCTCCCTATATACAGGAATGGGGATTACAGGGCAGATGAGCCAACTGACCACAGCACTGTAGTGCAGGGAGCCATCCAAGTAGGGGGGTGAGAGAAGAGATATGTTGTAATTGGGGATAGTATAGTTAGAGGCATAGACATTGTTCTCAGTGACCAGGATTGAGTGTTGCCTGCCTTGGATTCTTGGGTTTGGGTATCTCATCTGTGTTGCGGAGGAATTTGGAGTGGGAGGATAAGATTCAGTGGTCGTGGTCCACATAGATACCAACAATATAGATGAAACTCAGGCAGAGGTTCTGCTAAGGGAGTATGAAGGGCTAGGAACTGAATTTAAAAAGCAGAACCAGAAAGGTGGTAATCTCTCTTACTTGAGTCAATAAGATTAAGCAGGTAATTGCGTGTCTCAAAGATTGGGAGAGAAATAGGTTTGAATTCATAGGACGTTGGCACCAGTACTGGGGAAGGGACAGTTTTCATCTGAACCATGCTGGCACCAGATTCCTAGCGAATCACATAACCAGGGCTGTAGATAGGACTTTAAACTAAATAGTTGGGGGAAGATTCAGTTATAGGGGCGATTAGAACATCTGAATTAAAGGAGCAGGTAAGAGCGCAAAACTCGGGAGAGGTTATCAAAATCTGCAGCACAGACAGTGTGTATAGAAAGGGTTAGCAACAAACTTGACGCACACTGGACAAATGAATGGCAATGAGAAAAGGGACAGTTAATACAGGACTGAAGGTGTTATATCTGAAAGCACACGGTATAAGAAATAAGGTAAAAGAGCTTATGGCGCAGAAAGAAATTGGCAGTTATGGTGGGTTAGACACCACAGAGACGAGGCTGCAAGGATATACAAGATAGGGGGGTGGGCAGAGGGGTGGGACTACCTTATTAGTAAGAAATGAAATTAAATCAGTAGTAAGAAACAAAGCAGGTCAGATGGTGTAGAATTGAGAAACCAAAAAGATTTTTTTAAAAAGCCATAGTTGAGTTGTGTACAGACCTTCAGACAGTAGTCAGGAGCTGGGGCGCAAGATACAACAGGAGATATAAAAGATGTGTAGGAAAGGCAAGGTTACAGTGATCATAGGGGATTTCATTGTGCAGGTGGACAGGGAAAACTAGATTGGAAGTGGATTGCAAGAACAGGAATTTGTGGAATGTCTACAAGATGGCGTTTTGGAGCAGCTTGAGGTGGAGCCCATTCGGGAACAGGCAATACTGGATTTAATGTAGAGAGAGGAGGAAAACTTCTTTAAGGCAGGCATCCTTGCAAGAGGATTCACAGGAGGGGATTTCTGATGAAGGGCTTTTGCCCGAAATGTCGATTTTGCTGCTCCTCAAAAGCATACAAAGACCAATAGAGGGTTGCGATAAAAGAAATAAGGAGGGAGAAGATTAAATATGAGGGTAAGCATGCCAGTAATGTTAAGGAAGGCTAAGAGTTTATTTAGATGTATAAAGGGCATGAGAGAGGCAAAAGCGGACGTTGAGCCACTGGAAAATGATGCTGGAGAGATAGTGGGAAATAAAGAAATGGCTGAAGAACAGAATTACTTTGCATTAGTCTTCATGGTGGAAGACATAAGTAATATCAAGAGTGAGGGGACAGATTTGATTATGGTAGCCAAGACCAAGGAGAAGGTGCTTGAAACACAATGGTCTCAAGGTGGATAGATCACCTGGACCAGATGGACTAGACCCCACAGTCCGAAGGGGAAATAGCTGAAGAGATAGCACAGGTATTAGTGGTGATCTTCCAGGAATTGCTGGAATCAGGGTACCAAAGGACTGGAAAATCGCTGAAAAATTGGAAAACATGATATCCCTGTTTAAAAAGGAGGAAGGGAGAAGATGCAAAATTATATACCAGTTAGCCTAACCTCAGTTGTGGGTAAGATCCTGGAATCCATTGTAAAGGATGAGATTTCTGAATACATGGAATTATATGATAAATTAGGGCAAAATCAGCATGGATTCATCAAGGGAACGTCTAGCCTGACAAGTTTGCTAGAATCCTTTGAGGAAGCCATGAGCAGATTAGATGAAGAGGAGCCAATGGATGTTATCTAACTCGACTTTGGTAGGAAGAATAGAGGCATGGCTGTTTTCTAAATGGGGAGAAAATTCAGAAGTCTGAAGTGCAAAGAGACTTGGGAGTTCTAGTCCAGGATTCTGTCAAAATAAACAGGTTGAGTCAGTAGTTAGGAAGGCAAATGCAATGATGGCATTTATTTTGAGAGGACTTGAATATAAAAGCAGGATGTACTCCTGAGACTCCATAAGGCTCTGGTCAGACCACATTTGGAGTATTGGGTGCAGTTTTAGACCCTATACCTCTGGCAGGATGTATTGGTCCTGGAGTATGTTCAGAGGAGGTTCACAAGAATGGTCCCAGGAATCAAAAGCTTACGCCATGAGGACCATTTGAGGACTCTGGGTTCATACTTGATGGAGTTTAGAACGATGTAGCATGATCTAATTGAAGAGTACAGAGTACTGAATGGCCTGGCCTGGACCAAGTAGATGTTGGGAAGATGTTTCCGTTGGTTGGACAGACTAGGACCTGAAGGCATGGCCTTTTAGAATGGAGATCAGGAGAAACTTCAGCCAGAGAACAGGTCGTTGAGTATATTTAAGACTGAGATAGGTTCTTAGTTGTCAAAGGTTACAGGGAGAAAGCGGGAGAATGAGGTTGAGAAACGCTCAGACAACAACTCACTAGAACAAAGGACCCAATACCCAGCATGAGCCAAACTAACGTAGTTTACAAAATACCATGCAAGGACTGCACAAAACACTATATAGGACAAACAGGAAGACAGCTAACAATCCGCATCCATGAACATCAGCTAGCCACAAAACGACACGACCAGCTATCTCTAGTAGCCATACACTCAGACAACCAGCAACATGAATTTGACTGGGAAAACACCACTATCATAGGACAAGCCAGACCAAGAACAGCCAGAGAATTCCTAGAAGCATGGCATTCATCCCCAAACTCCATCAACAGACACAGTGACCTGGACACCATATACAAACCACTATAGCTGAAACTGACACCTGGAAACGGCAAGAACATCCATCAACAGACACATCGACCTGGACCCCACATACAAATCACTGCAGCTGAAACTGACACCCGGAAGCGGCAAGAACAAACCAATATAAATACCGGAAGAATCATCAAAGCAGCGCTTCACACGAGGCTCCAACAGCACTGATGATGTTCCCTAGCCAGGGAACGAAACGTTTGCAGCAAAAACTTCCAGCTCGGCGAGCAGAACCACAACAATGGATACCCGAGCTACAAATCTTCAATCAGATTTTAAACCTATCAGTTATGATTGCATGGTGGAACAACTTGATGGACTGAATGGCCTAATTTCATCTATGTATTATGGGCTTATTGTGCAACTGTGCGAAATAAAAGTCGGAAAAGATGCACCCAAAATTTTCAGTTAAAGTGCCAACAAAAAACCAGAAACAGTATAATAATTTGGGAGGAAAGGGTTTGGGAAGAAGAAATGCATACTGTTGGAATCAATTTTTCTTAGTCATAAATTTGTAGCGCAGAGGCCAGTTCTCAAGCAGTTGCCCAGCTAACTTTATTTATACTTCTTTCTCCCCAAATAGTTAACCACTTGTTTAAAAGATTTCATTGATTCTGATTCCGGTGTTTTTTTTCCACTGTGTACAAAATTTCTTGAGCGTTTCATCTTGGTCATAACTAAAGGTTTAGTTATTGAACTAATTATGTTTGACTTTTTTTAATCCTCCCACATTTTAAGAATGAAGGACAGGCAGTATTTATACATATCTATAATAGAGAAAACCAGGAATTTGACCTTTTTTTTAATTATGTTCCTTTTCAGCTGGTGAATTGGTAGAAAATTAGGAGAGATTCCTCTTCCTAGAGGGTAGAAGTCATGGTGTTGTAAGGTAGCCATGGTATGTCACTGCAGTATATCTGTATATAGTTTAGACTGTAGCTAAAGTCAGTCCCACGCTGGTCATGTAGGAAGACGAAGTTCATCTTGCCAAGGCACAGTTAAGTAGAAAACCCTGTCCAATCTGCTATCCTGCTCTGATTATCCTATTAAGGTTGCTGATGAAGATGGGATACTTACTTGCAACTGGAAGTCGTGTAGATGTTGATGTTTTGAAGAATCAGTGGTGAGCCTGTTATTTCCATGTACCAATGAAACCAGTGCCCAAATGTAAAAGAAATATTCATTGTGGTGGTCCTGGCACTGGTTTTGAAGATGTTTACCACCTTAAACAAGAAAATCAATGTCTGGCACTTGTAATGCAAATGTTATTGTCTCTTGAATTTTATCCAAGTACTGCCAGATAAATTTCATTTTATTACTTCAGGAATTGTAGATGGAGTTTAATATGATGAAATAGGCCACAAATAACCCCAGTACAATCAGAAAAGATAGTAATGCACATTTAATAGTAATTCAGAAGAAAGACATTAATTTCTGTTGTGTATTTCATTATCAAAAAGTGTCTGAAACCAAATGAAGTTACTTTGAACTGTTACCACTGTTACAGTAAAATTACCAGAGCATCTTTTTGTGATGATTGAAACTAATATTCCCTTACAGTATGTGGAAAAGTGTTGTGGGTTCTTTTACATCTGCCTAAGAGCACAGACAGCCTGTTTAGTACACATTCAGGAGACAGCACCTCCCATGGTGTAACAATTTCTGTACCGCACAAGAGTCACCCTTGGTTTTTGTGTTAACACCTTGACTCAAGGCTATAGTAATCAACTAAGTTACAGTAGTTTGACCACTTGTGCTGCCCTGTGGAACTCAGGTAGCCATGTCTTGGGGCTGTAATTATTGACTTCCACCAATTGCAACCATTTAGTGTATTAGATATGATTAGATTAGATTAGACTTACAGTGTGGAAACAGGCCCTTCGGCCCAACAAGTCCACACCGACCCGCCGAAGCGAAACCCACCCATACCCCTACATTTACCCCTTACCTAACACTACGGGCAATTTAGCATGGCCAATTCACCTGACCCGCACATCTTTGGACTGTGGGAGGAAACCGGAGCACCCGGAGGAAACCCACGCAGACACGGGGAGAACGTGCAAACTCCACACAGTCAGTCACCTGAGTCGGGAATTGAACCCGGGTCTCAGGTGCTGTGAGGCAGCAGTGCTAACCACTGTGCCACCGTGCCGCCCATATGGTTCCAGTCATTGGCAGAATTTCCACTTGACCATGTTTTAAGAGCCCCGCTGTACTTTAGCTCCTGTCTTATAACATGTCTTGTACTCTAGCTTTTAGCTTTTGTACCCATGTCCCCGACTGAGTGTTGCAACTGCCACATTCCAAGGGCCAGGACTACATGCTAAGAGACGCGCTAAAGCTTGGGGCAGCAGCCTTCAAGGCACAGTGGGCAAAGATCACTGTGTAAGGTCCCTTTGCTGAAGAATAAAGGGGGGGCCCGTTCAGTATTTGGGGCCCGCTGTCACTTAAGCTATTGGTCAAGAGGTTGTCTGTAAATCTAGAGTATGGTGGACATCAAAGACTGACTTTGTCATCTGTAAGTAAAAAGAGTATAGATCTGAGGGGTTAATTAACTGTTCACATATCAAAGATTTATTTTCTATATAGTATATTTTTGAAATTTAAAAAAATCCATGTCTATTTGAAAGCTGATGGATGTTGAAACTGAGTGTTTCTGGTCGAACACAGTCTACTGATTGTCTTAGAAAAATACACTCTGTAACTGGACTGTTTGCACACTATGCACTGCATGCATTCAGTTTGCTCCCAACAATTACTTCCTCCGAATTTGCACTCGATCCAAAGAAATTTTACCTCTTTGGAAATGCACATGAGCCCCAATCCCTGCTTCCATTGAGAAATAGAGAAGTTTGTTGCCTTTTTAAATGCTGCAGCTCTTTTGAGAGTTATTTGCTGCAGCAAAGGTCTCATGATCTATTGAAACAAATTAGGTAAGTAGACATTTGTTTTCTTTTAAGAAAGCAAAGCTGTTTCAATAATTACTCTGCTCAGTGTACCGCACCTTTCTGCAAACTTCATATTGTCCTGCTTAGATTTAATAACCAGCTTGGAGTCATAAATTAATAACGGCATCTTGATGTTCACAGTAAATAAACATATTTCATCTCCAATGATTGATTCTTCCTTGTTCTTGTCGTAAATTATCTTACTGTGGACCAGCTACAGATCATGCTATAGCAATATGTTCACCTGCAGTGGGAACGCTCCCATCACATAGACAGTGGTTTATCGTTTCCTGTCAGTGGAATTGCTTACATTGCCACACTGTCTGTGGTTGTTGCTTGGAGGCTCCTGCTTTTCATGTGCTGCTTCTACTGCACAGTACCTTATTTCAATACATAAGTAAACGTTCTGTCACAAATCTAGCAAATTATTACCAGCAAAATGGGAGAAACTCTGAGGATTTCTCAGCTTATGAATTCTGATGGCAGTAATCAAAAGCCAAAGGTATAAAGGAGCACAAGTAAAACTGATGAAGTAACTCAAACAGTTCACATATCTTGATTTCCAGGGATACCTACAAATAATAGTTTCTCAAGAATACTGTTTTGTAGAGATGAGGTTGCAAACCACATGAATCTTTAAAGTCAATGCTTAACTCTCAAGTTGGAGAACCTGCACCCTAACATATAAACATCTTTTTTTAAAAGAAAGTAAAGAATAAGCAGCCATTTGCACCATAGCTTTTTTAAAAAAACTAAACAATAGACTGTCATAAGAATTCTAACCAACTTGTATATAAACACTGTCACTTCACCTTTTGTTTTTGTGGCCAGACTTACAACAAAATGCAATGTATTGTGGATTATTCCTGTTATGTTTCAAAAGAACTGGCGCATAGCAATTCACAAACCATTTCCGTCATCATAGAGAAGAATTATGCCAGCACTGCTTTCAGTGTATAGTGTGCAACAGTTATTTCTGGTAGTTCAGAAATCTCTCTCTACATTGTTAAAGAGAGCTTAACTGTATTATCCTTTGTACTTATAAATTAAATGACCAATGCCATTAAAAGCTATGATGAACAGAACAGGTTAGCCGTGAAGATGGGTTTCTTTATCATTTGATATGTAATCATTTTATGCAATTCAGTCAGAGGAGTTAAATATAAAAAAACCACTGCAAGGTGAATGGTATCATTTGTTGCTGCTTGTTAATTGTGAATTTTTTTTCTTTATTCATTCATGGGATGAGGGTGCTGCCTTTTATAAAATTTCCAGCAATGGAGTTTCAACCCCTTTTAAGAGACAGTGAGAAAATGCATGAAATATTGTCTTCTGCTTTGTGTGGGCTTTGGCACTTGAAAAGTGTCCGAAAGTCAACTGTTTTACTGTCTGATGTACAGTGGATGATTTGCATTGACCTCTTATGTGTGTTAATACCAATGCATGCTATGTGTTATTGCACATTTCATGTCTATCACAGTGTTAATTTGCACTGCTTTCTATTGTATTTGAAATAAAGTATGTAGTAATTGTCAGAACACACTTCATTTAACTAAATGAATTTCAGGAGCATGAATTAGAATTGTTCAACGTTGAAGTGAGAATCCCTTATACGAATGAAAATGTGTAAAACAACACATCATCTAGTGTCACCATAGCAATTTGCTATGTTTAACAAAAGCATTGCTCTGGTACCTTGGGACATTTCCACTCACCTAAAAATGCAGACACGATGCAATTGATGCTGAGTATGGCAACAAAGTGTAGGATTATATGAAAAGGGTCACAAATATTCACTTCATCTCAATGCACAACATTATTTCAGTTTAACATCATGTGTCCTTATATCCATTTAACATTAAGTTTGTTTAATTTTGTTTGACTAATATCGCTCCACTCCTACCCTCTTCTTATTTTAGCCTCTTAAGTCTTGTCTGCTCCTGGCTGATTCTTCCCAAGCTGAGCTCACATTAAGTCTTGGGCTCCACCTAGTGACTGAAATTGATTAGTATAGATAGTCTCAGAACTTCTATCACGAGCTGGAGCCTGGTCAATCTAAAAGTATAAATGAGTTATTTTGTGTCATGTTTTATTGTGCAAGTTGTTTCAGCAGGTAATGTGCAGTGCTATTCATGATTGTACAAGTTGAAATACTGTACTATGGTTTCTCAGGGTGAGCCTAACCCTGGCTGCAGTGTTGAATTAGTTTATAGATTCCTTACAGTATGGAAACAGGCCCTTCAGTCCAACAAGTCCACACTGACCTTCTGAAGAGTAACCCACCCAGAGCCATTCCCCTACCCTATATTCACTCCTATCATTGTGGACAATTTAGCATGGCCCAATTCATCTGGCCTGCACATCTTTGGATTGTGGGAGGAAATTGGAGCACCCGGAGGAAACCCATGCAGACATAGAGAGAATCTGCAAACTCCACACAGACAGTCGCCTGAGGCTGGAATCGAACCCGGGTCCACCTTGTGAAATCCAAGGTCCACTTAGGGGCACTGCCACAATTTTAATTGAGAACTGATTGAGGCATGGAAACAAGTTACTAGGCACAACCAATCCATACGAGCGTTCATGCTCTACTTGGAGTCATAGAGATGTACAGCATGGAAACAAACCCTTCGGTCCAACTCATCCATGCCAACCAGATACCTTAAATTAATCTAGTCCCATTTGCCAGCACTTGGCCCATATCCCTCTAAACCCTTCCCATTCATGTACCCATCCAACTGGCCTCTAAATGTTGTAATTGTACCAGCCACCACCACTTCCTCTGGCATCTTGTTCCGTCCATGCACCGCCCACTGTGTGAAAAAGTTGTCCCTTCGGTCCCTTTTAAATCTCTTCTCTACCCACCCACCCCACCACCACCACAAATCTATACGCTCTAGTTCTGGACTCCCCCTACCTCAGGGAAAATACCTTGTCTATTTATCCTATTCATTCTGCTCATTATTTTAAAAACCTTGAAAAGTCACCCCTCAGCCTCTGATGCTCTTGGGAAAACAATCCCAGCCTATTCTGCCTCTTCCCTAGCTCAAGCCCTGGCAACATCCTTGTAAATCTTTGCTGAACCCATTCACGTTTGACAATATCCTTCCTATATGAGGAAGACCAGCATTACATACAATATTCTTTGTGCCTCTTCATATCCTTTCCTCCTCCTCAATCTATTATCATGACTATTTATTCCCTCAAACATGTGTCCAACCTCCCCTTAATGTCAAGTTTTACGTAAAACGTGTTAATCTTTCAATAGAAAATGATTACAGGGATATCATCACAGAACATTAATTGCAGGAGACACTCAGCAGATATTACAGCATCTGTGGAGAGGAATCAGAGTTAATGTTTCAGCTTGAGTGACCCTTCCTCACCCTTAAGTTCTAAGGCAGAGTCACTCAACCCGAATCATTAACTCCGATTTGTCTCCACAGATGCTGCCAGACCTGCTGAGTGTTTCTAGCAGTTTCTGTTTATGCTTTTGATTTCCAGCATCTGCAGTTCTTTTGGTTTTTACATGTTAATGTCTTTGAACAGGTAGATAAATTAAGAGGATACCAAAATTCAAGATCAGCATATGATAAATTTGAGAGACTAAGATTAACCACAAGGACTAGCTGACTAGATTAGATTTTTATTTTCTTGATTAACTTTTGAAACTGAAATATTTTCTGCATTAATAGTGCTGTATGATTGCACATTATTGAGACCTTGTGCTGCAAATGTTGCTTAAGTGCCTTGTGATATTTGATACTGACCATTCTTGATTCAGCAAGCTAGGAAGGCTGGTTAGGGGGAAAAAGATAGAGATGGGGATTATGGATTGGGATGATAGAATCACCTGTCTACAAAGTTATTTAAAACCAGTGTATCTAACATTCCATTCTTTATCGTTCCAGGAAACGAGGCTCGGGAAGCTCATCAATGATGTTCGGAAGAAAACAAAGAATGAGGAACTTGCAAAACGCGCCAAAAAACTTCTGCGGAGTTGGCAAAAGTTGCTGGTCGAGCCAGTTGGCCAAATTGAGTCTGTACCCAGGGCGTTGCCTACTTCCCCTGGCTCAGCCAATGGTGGAGCTCATGCCTTTAAGCTTGATTTGCCATCTCTGGCCACCAGCACTGGAGCTGGAGGAGGCAAGCCCGCCCTGGATCTGAAAAGCAAGAATGACGTGCATAACTCCTTCTCTCTGCTTGCTGACAAGCAGGGCAATCGGAAGAGGAAAGGAGAGCTTCGGGACGGTACAAAAGGGCCGCCGTCCAAAGTCCCAAAAGCTAATGAACAGCTGCAGAACTCCACACCACCACCTTCCAACGGAATCCGTGGCAGTCCTGAAAATTTCCCAAGTCCTCCAGACATGACATCCACAACTATACACACCATCCCAGGCAAAAGCAAACCAGAGCACCAGACCCCATATGAAAATGATAAACACAGCAAGATACCAGTTAATGCTGTGAAACCTCATACCAGTTCTCCAGGACTTGTAAGAAACCCAAGCACTTCCTCATTACTAAAGACGGCTATTCTTCAGCAACATGGCAAAACAGATGACACTGGCGTGCGTTATCGACCCAGTAGTCCCCGATGTCAATCATTCAGCCCAAGAACTCTTAAGCATGAAACAACATGGAAACCCTCCATGACATATGCACCCAAAGGCTCCGTATCTAGCCCATCTCAGAGCTTTACAGGAACACCTGCTCAAGAAATTTCTGATTCAGAAAAGACATCTCACTTACCTAAGAACAATGTACAGGTACCATCCCCTGTGCCTGCATTGCAGCTAGCCACAACATCACCTCAACCAACCCAAGCAAAAGGCTTGCATCCACCCGAGACTGAACACCAGTTCGATCGGTTGGAACACGTATCTAATTTAGAGACTGTTGGTGAAAACCAAGTGCAGCACCATTCTTCAACAACACTACAGCAGCAGGACTCCCCATATCCTCCCCTCAGCCCCAATTCATCAGTTTCACATCTTGGAGAATCCTTACACAGTCATGAGTTGGATGCAGCAATGGGAGAGTTGTCCTCCAGTGAGTGTGCCTCTTTTGGCTGCGATAGTAAAAAGTCATCTAAGAAAAAGTACAGGTCTAGAGACTATCAAGTGAACTTAGACGGACAAGTTATTGATGAAAGTGTGAAACCTGTACGATTGAAAGAGCGTAGAATTACATTTGATCCTGCTACAGGGCAGATCAAACCTTTAACACACAAGGATTCATCTCAGGCTGAAAGCCCAGTTCCACCTGAGCCTCATCGAACCACTGAAATTGTACAGGAACAGAGGGTAAACTTGCAAAGTACTTTAGATCAAACAAACTGGAAGGAGTTATCCAAAAATGAAATTATTCAGTCATACTTATCACGGCAAAGCTGCCTTCTTTCATCCTCGGGAGTCCAGCCACCAGGCGGTCATATTGTTGAGTTTCTACAGCATGAAAGCCACAGGTATAGCACTAGCACAGAAGTCCGTGAGGTCCATATATTAGTCCCTACTGACTCTCCCTCAGAACTTCCTGGGGTCACTAGGGAGATCAGAGACTCTGATGTTCACCGAATACACCAAGAACATTGGGCAGGTGTGAACGGTTGCATGGACAACCACGGCAAATGGTATGATTGGACGCAGGGCATATCTTTGGACCCTCATGGTGATCAGGGACAATTGCACATACTGCCATACGTCTGTTTAGACTGAGTGATAATGTCCTTTTGGTGTGCTTTGAGGTTTAAAGTCAGCTGACAGCAAACAAGTGGCTCCCACTTACTGGAAATGATCAAAAGCCTCTGAGATGCAGGTTAAGGTTTGAAGGTTCTGTTTCTCAGCCTATCTGTGTAGGTCCCCACCCAAACCCCTCTCTTCTGCAGTTTGCTGCTATCAGTGTTTCAATCAAAATTGCAAAGGAGGGAAAGGAGAACAAAAAAAGGTTCCGTGGGAAATAAAAGTGAGGGGTGCTTGATTATGTCACATAAGCAACTCGCCACACAGATTACAGGTCATAACCGGGGGTCATCAAGCCTGGCATAGAGCGGTTTGTCAGTGGGAGAGAATCGAGGCTTATTAAAGGATCCAGCACTTTACAGTCAGCTGGATATGGTCTTAGGGCAGGTACAGGAGCTTTATGTGGCATCAAAACAAAATGAATAATGTTACTTCAAAAAGTATGCATCTATTTATTTGATTTGATTTCTTTTTTTTAAAAAAAACTTTAATTTGGCAATGAGATATGTGAGACAAATGTGCAAAAACTGTAGATCTCTCTCTTATTTACATCACACATCTCTTATTCTTTGGGACATAATTTTAAAATAAGAAATCATGACAGGCTGTGAACATTTGCACAGCACAATGTCATACCAAACATTCCATAGGTCTTCACATGTTGGGAGTTACTGTCATCTTCTACTTAAACAGGAGATAAAACCCTTGGGTATTCATAATCTAGGTTGAAAACTGTTTAAAAAGCTGTTTTAGGAAGTCAAAGATTTGGGTTGTGCTTTTTTTTTCTTTTCCTGCCACCGGTCAAAATTCAAACTTTAACTTGATAATTTTGTTCTTTGCTTTGCTCTCTTGCTTGATCTCCACATTCGTTCTCACTTCTCAAAATCCCAAAGTGGAAAAAAAAAGAGGGTGCTACTAGTTTGCAACTTTGTACTGTGAGAAGTTGATTTAAAAAAAATTCAAAAAAATTTCAAAAGGAATCTGTTTGTATGCTGGAGATATACTTGTTACCATTCCTTTAGATATTGTTTGCCTTATGGAATCCATCATTACCACAACCGCAAAAACAAGAAGCCTTAGTGAATGTACAGAAATTAGACTTCTGTGTTTCTCACAATGCAGAAGGAATGACTTTGCTATTTGGTCCTTTTAAGTGGACACGTTGTGATATAAATGTGGAAACAATAAAAAATTTGCACAAAACAATTGTTGCCTTTTATTCAAAAAGAAACATCTACAGTGAATTTGTTTCCCTTTTAATTGTCTGACCAATTGCACGGCTTAGAAATTAGTACAAAATCACATGTTTAAACTGCAAGTGAAATGATCCTTTAACATTTAATTCAGAAGTGAATTCTTTCACTGATCTCCATTCATGTATATTCATCCATGGTTATGAGTACAATAGTTTACTTTGATATGGTTTGAATTAGAATTGCATTTCCCTTGTTCTGGTTTCAAACTTTCATATATCACATCCCACTTGCTGGTTCAACAAATATGTGCCCTGACCTGAGTGGTGCTGAATGATTGGCCAGAAATTTGCAGTTTTCTTCCATCAAGGAATATCGGCAGTGAGTGCACGATTGGTCCCTATGGCCTTGAGCAAGGCAGAGATTTATTGAACTGGGTACCTATTTTAATTCTGTTTAGTGTCAAGAGTTATATAGCATGGAAACAGAGCCTTTGGTCCAAACTATCTCTGCCAACCAGATATCCTAAACTGATCTAGTCCCATTTGCTAGCATTTGAGCCAATCCAGCAAAATCCTTGCTATTCATGTACCCATCCACATGCCTTATTAAATGTTGTAATTATATCAGCCTCTGGCAGCTCGTTTCATAAACCCACCACTATCTGCATGAAAGCATTGTCCCTCAGGTCCCTTTTAAATCCTGCCACACCCTCCCCTTAAACCTATGTCCTCTAGTTTTGGACACCCCTACTCTAGGAAAATTACCATGGCTGTTTCCTATCATTCTATAGATGTTGCATAGAGATTTTTTTTATAGCAGGGAGATCAGAATTGAACGTGGTATTCTAAAAGTGGCCTCACCAATTCTTGCACAGCTGCAACATAACATCCCATACTCCTATACTCAGTGCATTGGCCAATGAAGGGAAGCGTGCCAAACACCACCTTTATCATGCTATGTACCTGTGACACCACTTTTGAGGAACTGTGCACCTGCACCCCTAGATCTCTGTTCGGCAACATTCCCAACCAAAAACTATTATGTCCTGCCCTGGTTTGCCTTGCCAAAATACAGCACCTCACATTATCTAAATTAAACTCCATCAGCCACTCCTTGGCCTATCCGATTAAGATCGCATTGTACTCTGAGAGAACTTCCTTCACATCCACTACACAATAGTGTCATCTGCAAACTTACTAACCATTCCTCCTCTACTCACATCGAAATCATTTGTATAAATGACAAAAAGCAGTGGACCCAGCACTGATACTTGGAGAACACCGCTGGTCACAGGTCTCCAGTCCCAAAAAAGCCCTCCTTTACTACCTTCAAGCCAATTTTATGTCCAAGTGGCTAGCTTCCCTTGATTCCATGCAATCCAACCTTGCTGACCAGTTCACATTCACAACCTTGGCGAGTGCCTTGCTGAAGTCCATATAGACAATGTCCACTGCTCTGCCTTCATCAATTTTCTTTGAGTTTTTTTTTTGAAGAAGTGACAATCAAGTTAGTGAGGCATGATTTTCCATGCACAGAGTCATGTTGATTATATGTCATCTGTCCTCTCCTTTCCAAATGCATGTGAATCCTATCCTTAAGGTTCCCCTCCAACAGCTTACCCACCACTGACGTCTGTTGGTGTATCTGGTTTCACTCCCCAGTTAGAAGCTGTCTGACCAGGTTTGTTAACAAAGAAAATTTAGGTGAATCACCAAAGACCCATTGGAAGTGTGTCCTGCATGACACTGAGGCAGCTGAAAAGTTCGTGCTGTGTGAATAAAGATGTATGGTGGTTTTCTTTTTGTGATATCTTCTGTTTTAAACTTGAGTTTTCTTGAGCTATTATGATCTGTGGATGGGCAGGAAAGCAAATCTTAGCAGGACTTAATGGTAAGGTCCTCGGGAGTGTTGCTGAACAAAGAGACCTTGGAGTGCAGGTTCATAGCTCCTTGAAAGTGGAATCGCAGGTAGATAGGATAGTGAAGGCGGCGTTTGATATGCTTTCCTTTATTGGTCAGAGTATTGAGTACAGGAGTTGGGAGGTCATGTTGCGGCTGTATAGGACATTGGTTAGTCCACTGTTGGAATATTGCGTGCAATTCTGGTCTCCTTCCTATCGGAAAGATGTGAAAATTGAAAGGGTTCAGAAAAGATTTACAAGGGTGTTGCCACAGTTGGAGGATTTGAGCTATAGGGAGAGGCTGAACAGGCTGGGGCTGTTTTCCCTGGGGCGTCGGAGGCTGAGGGATGACCATGTAGAGGTTTACAAAATTGAGGTGCATGGATAGGGTAAATAGGCAAAGCCTTTTCCCTGGGGTCAGGGAGTCCAGGGTATAGGTTTAGGGTGAGGGGGAAAGATACAAAATAGACCTAAGGGGCAACTGTTTCTCTGAGAGTGGTACGTGTATGGAATGAGCTGCCAGAGGAAATGGTGGAGGCTGGTACAATTGTGACATTTAAGAGGCATTTGGATGGGTATATGAATAAGAAGGGTTTGGAGGGAAATGGGCTGGGTGCTGGCAGGTGGGACTAGATTGAGTTGGGATATCTGGTCGGCATGGATGGGTTGGACTGAAGAGTCTGTTTCCAAGCTGTACATCTCTGTGACTGTATCTGCTCCCAGGTATCAACTAGTGCTGTTGGATGTTACTGGGATGTTTGTCAGTAAAACTTTAATAGAGAAATAGTTTCACTGATTTTTCACAATAATGTTTGCTGTGCCTGATCGCATTGTGATGTTTTCAGTGCCTAACTGTAACATCCTTAATAATGAATTCTGATGCTTTTTCCGTGACAGGTGCTAGGCTAACCTATTTTTCTTTCTGCCTCTCTTTTTGAATAAAGGTTTTAGATTTGCTATTTTTCCAATTTACTGGTACCCTTCCAGCATTGAAAGAACTTTGGAAGATTATGGCCTATGCTATCTGTGATGCCACCACATCAAAGATCTTGGGACACATGCCTTTCAGTCCACTATTTTTCCTAGCATTCTTTCCCTGGTGATTGTTCGAAGTTCATCCTTCACTATGAACCAACATTCAGTTATCTTTGGAAGATTTTCTAAGTCTGTGAAGGTGGACACAACATATCTGGTGAAAGCCTCTGCTATCTTTTTTGAGTTCCATGATTGATTCCTCAGACAGACTAGAGAACCAACTCTAGCTTTACTTAACTTTTCAACAAGTGTTTCAATTTGATCTGTTATGATGTTATGAGCTAGCTTTCTCTCATACCCTTCCTTCTGCCTCTGATCTTGTTAGACATTCTTCATTGGATCGAAAAACATGGCACTGAAAGCACAGTAGACCAGGCAGCATCCGAGGAGCAGGAGAGTTGACGTTTCAAGTAATAGCCCTGATGAAGGGCTAATGCTCGAAACATCAACTGTCCTGCCCCTCGGATGCTGCCTGACCTGTACTTTTTCCAGCGCCACACTTTTTGACTCTGACTCTCAAGCATCTGCAATCATCACTTTCTCCTAATACTTGGTTAGATCACAAATTCTGACTAAACTCTTGATTTACCAGTAATATTTACACATATATACAGTGTTTCTTTCAATTTAATACCATCCTTAACTACTTTATTTGGTCATGGATAATGCATCTTCCTCAAAGTGCCTTTTTTCCCCCCCATTGGGATAGATAGTTATTGAGTACAAGTAAATATCCTTAAAAGTCTGCCAGTGCAACTCTATTGTCCTACTTTTTAACTTGACTTTCCAGTTCATGTTAGCCAGCTCTGCCTTAATATCCTTACAATTATTTTCTACTTTGATTTAAAACAGTAGTCCTGGACCCAGGTGTTTTCTTTTCACCCTGAACATGAGATTCTGTTTGATCACTGTCACCTTAAGACTCCTTCCGGTCTCATTATACAATACTACATTTTGGTTAGACCTGGTTGGCTTTAGAATATACTTCTGTAAGAATCGATTCTTAGTTACCAGGTTATATTTATCTCTCTACAAGCCCTAAATCTTTTAACCATCTTTACAATCTTTGATCTTAATGTGGGAATGAACTTCAATATGTGTATGTTCTGTCCCTTCCTGACACACTCTGATAATCATTACTTTTATTCACTTCACCACACCTCCCTTCAACAAATACATTTAAAACCTTCTCTACTGCCCTCATAAAATGATCTTTCGGAACAGAGATCTTGATACATCCCAAAGGTGCAACTCCCATTTGCCTGAGTACTCATCCCAATATCTCGTTAACACTTTCTTTCCTACCAGTCTTTGAGCCATCTATGTATTTCTCTAATCTTCTTTCCTAAACCTATTTGCTCATGTTCAGTTAATAATCCAGAGATTATCTTTGAGATTTTATTCTTCAATTTAAGACCTTAGCTGTACATGCTCCTTCAGAATCTCTGTGATAATTTTACCTATGTCATTGGTATCTATGTGGACCCTGACAACTAGATCCTTCCCCTTTCCATTTATGAGATCCTCTGTAGCCCAGGGAAAGAGGTCTTAAAACCTGACAAAACAACCATCTGAATTCTGTTCGCTGCAGAGAGCTATATTTCATTGAATATTACGGCCCACACCAAACCCCCTCGAAACATGTCAAGGAGATAGCCTAGACCCAACTTTCTCTTATTCTAAAGGCAAGTGCCAGGCATTGCATTCCAGATACAGTTTGATTGGTCAAACTATCAAGTTTGAATCAAAACACTTTATATGCTATACTTAAGATTTTTAAAAATTCGCTTAATTGAAATAATTAAGAGAAGAATAAACTACTCAAACTCTTCTATTACAGTAATATCCCATAAGGACATCCTTGGCAAAGGCAAATTCAGAAACATGGATTGTCTCTCATGCTGTTCTAGCTGCAGATAAAGAACTGGAACTTTTAGCTATAACAAAGAGGTTCCACATCCATCTTCAGGAGCCCAGCAGCTGGTGCTGAAAGCTAAAGATCCTGGTTCTGAGAGAGCTTGGCCCCACCCATTCATGCTGCTGCTATTGTTCCAACTTTTTTTAAAAGCCCAAGGCTTCACGTGCTGTCACTTATTGGCTTGAAGCAAACTGCTTGTTACCTCTGTCTCAACCTCTCCATAAAGAAACAGAACAAAATATACCTCTTAAAACCATAATATCGTCACAATATGCTGTTCATTACTACCATTAAATTCCTATTAAGTTCCTTTATTTGAATGGCTTCATGTCTCTCAATGCTCTGATAATCCAACTGCTTTCATCCATACAGGCTGCAAGGACCTTGAACTTATTGGACAGAGTCCCCTACATCTCCATATTTTGGGGCCCATATCTGCCTTGTTCACAGTCTCACACTTTTGTCTCTGACAAATGTGCAAATCAGAAGATTTTATTCTAAAGGATGTGCCCACCTTCTAGAATAAATGATAACTTTTTCCCTCCTGATATATTCAAAGTACACTGCCTTGGCTACCAGTTCATGAACTCTGAGCTGAAGTTCTTTGGGCTGCAAATGTGTTAGTTTTGGATCACAGTGGTGTCTTTCAGCTCTCTAATCCTGCAAATGCAGTACAATACTTGCTCTGCTATCTTTCTTGTGCTTTTATTTTGATTAATTTATAATTATCAAACCCTACTTTTCCCAACAAGCTCTATTATTAATAGTGTGCTCTAATAATGCAAAGAAAGGCTTATAATTAATGAATTTCCTAGATATCAGCAAAATATTCATCGACCAATCACTTTGTCTTGTGATCACCTTTAATCTTTTGAAATGTGATCAGAGGGTTTCACAGCTGACTTCCAGAAGGTGCTCTGTCATACCTCATGCAGGTTTTAACCATCTGCTTGCCTAGAACTTGACAAACTGCTGAAAGTTTCAGAAACACTCCCTCTTTTACTAAACCCCTTGTTTAATAGTGCTGCACTCCAGCCTTTACTTATACTAAGAGATACAAATAATTCAGTTGACTTGCAATTATCGAACCAGAGTCTGGCAGTTACTTAACTCTTTTCTTGTGCTTTCCAGCAGAGAGCTTGCTTATCCTTTCCCAAACCTGGAAGAATTTTAGTGACATTCATTTAAATGTTGTTGTGCACAAGCTTCTGGATTGGTTTACTTCGTCAAAATCCTGGAACTCTCATCATTATGGGTCTGCCTCCACCAAATGGATTGCAGTTAAAGATGACAGTTAATTGCCATCACCTCTTTCACCCATCTCCAATGTTCACAGTTCACCTGGAGCTCTTCTCTGACAGACCAATCATTTGAGTGTCAAAATCAGAAATTCCTGGAAAAATCCCGCAGATATAGCAGTGTTTATCAAGAAAAAGTAAAGTTCACTTTTAAGGTCTAGTGACCTTTCTTCAGAACCATTCTGTTGTCCTGAACTTACTGCTTCCTATCTTGGGATTATTATCAAACATGTCTCTCCCCCCCCCCCCCCCCCCCCCCCCACCAACACCCCATCGTCTCCAACACTTCTCTCCATCCTTGTATCGCCTTCCAATGCAATTGCTGGAGGTGTGATCTTTACCTCTTGCTCTCTCCTCATTATCTAAGACCTCAGACTCACCTTCCAGGTGAAGCAACAATTTACTTGTACTATTTTCAGTCTAGTCTACTATGTTCCCATGCCACTGAGGCTACCATGAAGGCAACTCCTTCACAACCTTTCCCCTCACCCGAGTTGTGGTAATCCTCCTGTTAAATTATCATCAGTCATCTCGAGAGAGAGAGAGAGAGAGAGAGAGAGGTGCCCTATGGTCTGATCGGGCTACAGTGACTTCATTACATTCACTACTCACATGCAATCTGTCAGTGGATCAACAAAAAGTAGAGCTGGTGACTGCTTTGTGGAATATCTCTGCTCAGTGCACAGCTTGACTTCAACATTCTGGTCACTTGCCGCTTATATACACCATCTTGAGGTCATGCTCACATTTCAATCTTAAACCTATTGCAATGTTCCAGTGAATCCCAACCCATTTTAGAGGAACAGTGTACCTCATTTTCCAGTTTGGCAGCTTTCTGGACTCAACATGGAGTCCAACAAGATCAGACCTTGAACTACGTCAATTTTGACACTTTGTTTCTTCGCCAACAAGAGTATGTGTCTTAATTTCATGAATATGATTTCAGACATCTGACTGTTTATTCTGCTATTTATGATAACTCTGCATCTTTGGATTATCACTTTTCTCAGTAAATATTACTGCTTCCTTTTTGCTGCTGCTTGTATAATATTTTTGATTTTTAATCTCCTTTCCCTTCTAGGCATTCTGAGCTTCCCTTCAATTCCACTTGTTTTCTCCCCCGATCAGTTTTTAAACAGCATACAATGCATCACGTTTCGATTTCTCTCCAGTTTCAAAGAAATGTTATCTGCTCCTTTCTGCACAGAAGTTGCTAGGCATGTTGAGTTTCTCTTGTACATTATTTCACTTCAGGTCTACAGCAACTGCAGTATTTTGCATTTGAATTTGAGCTTCTTTGGATTGAGGGATATATCTGTCCCAATTCCTCTTGAATTGATTGGCTGTGAACCTTTGATACAAGCATAAAGTGAGTTGGTAGTGTCAGGGTATCTTTGGGCATGGATTGAAAGTAAGATTATAGAAGTTTGAGAGGGATCAGAGGAAGAATTTCTCTAATATGAACCCATAATAAGAGTTGAACTTAAGGATAACATGCTGTGAAAGAGTCGGTGTTGGAATGGAGTGGACACAATTAAAAATCTCTCAACACCAGGTTACAATCCAACAGGCTTATTTGGGAGCACTAGCTTTCGGAGTGCTCCTTCATCAGTTAGCTGTGGCGCAGGACCATAAGACATGGAATTTATAGCCCAAGATTGCAGTGTCAAGCAACTGAACTGATATATTAAACAAACCTAGAATGCTCTTCAGTCTCTCATCTTTTAGAATGGGTTGCAGGTTTCGCGTCATTAATATGTAAATCCCAGAACTACTTTTAAGTCACATTCTTGAGATAACTTAAGGGTTTTATAAATAAAAGGTGACATCTCACTCCATCACACACATGTATGCACACACTTTACCAAGCATACAAACACACACTCACGCGCTCTCATGCACGTGCACACAAGTCTATGGGGTCAATTTGCATTTGCAGAATTATATTTGCAGATACGATCTATTTTGTTCAAAAAGCATACAATCTGCAGGCAGTCAATCCACGTAATATTTTATAAATTCCACTTTGGAAATAGAACCAGTCTGACTCAAGATTGAGATACAGACAGACTCGAACCTCTCACCTTTCATGTATTGCCTGAGCTGTTATTTTTTTACATAAAACCTGGAGTTATCTCGAGAATGTGACTGAAAAGAAGTTCTGGGATTTACATATTAATGAACCGAAACCTGCAACTCATTCTAAAAGATGCAAGACTTAACAGCAATCGAAGTTTGTTCAATATATCATTTTAGTTGCATGATACTGTAATCTCGTGCTATAAATTCTGTCCTATGGTCCTGCTCCACAACAACCTGATGAAGGAGCAGGCCTCCAAAAGCTAATGCTTTCAAATAAACCTGTTGGACTATAACCTGGTGCTGTGGTTTTTAACTTAATGATAATAGAGGAATATACATGACAAAGGTAGCAAGAAAACTGTTCAATATTTCATTGGTGATCAGGTTTTTAAAAAAAGCCAAGGTTGTGGATGGAAGACATCATAAGACATAGGGGCAGAAATTAGGCTAGTCACCCCATCAAGTCTGCTCTGCCATTCGATCATCGCTGCTAAGTTTCTCAATCCCATTCTCCACGTAACCTTTGATCCCCTTAACAATCAAGAACCTATCTGTCTCTGTCTCAAATGTACTCTATGCCTTGGCTTCCAAAGCCTTCTGTGGCAATGAATTCCATAGATTCACCACTCTGGCTAAGAAGTTTCTCCTTATCTCCATTCCAAAAGTCTTCCCTTTACTCTAAGGCCATGTCTGCGGGTCCAAGTCTCTCCTACCAATGGGAACAACTTCCCAACATCTACTCTGTCCAGGCCATTCAGTATTCTGAATGTTTCTATTAGATATCTCTTCCCCCGCCCCCACCCCCCATCCTTCTAAACTCTATCAACTTTAAACCCAGTGTGCTCAAATGGTCCTCGTGTGTTCAGTTTTTCATTCCTGCAATCATTCTCGTGAACCACCTCTGAACAAGCTCCAGGGCCAGTACATCTTTTCTGAGAGAAGGGCCCCAAGATTATGCACAATACTCCAAATGTGGTCTAACCAGAGCCTTTTAGCCTCAGAAGTATATACCTGTTTTTATATTCCAATCCTTCTGCAGCTTCCTTGCCTCTTCAATGCGACCAGTTCCTCTACCTATCTTTGTATCATCTGCAAACCTAGCCACAATGCCTAGTTCCTTCATCTAGATTGTGTAAAGTGAAAGGTTGTGGTCCCATTTCTGAGCCTTGCGGAACACCACTTGTCATTGGTTGCCATTGTGAGAAGGACCTTTTATCCCCACTCTCTGCTTTCTGCCAGACAGCCAATCTTCTATCCATGGTAGCACCTTGCCTCTGACACCATGGGCCCTTATCTTTCTTCATAGTCACCTGTGTGACACATTCTCAAAGGCCTTCATGAAGTCCAGATAGATAGATAACGCCCATTGGCTCTCCTTGTTCTAACCTGCTCATTACTTCCTCAAAGAATTCTAGCAGATTTGTTAGGCTTAATCTCCCCTTGATGAAACCATGCTGACTTTTCTCTATTTTACTATATACTTCCAAGTATTCCAAAATCTTGTCCTTCACAATGGATTCCAGGATCTTAGCCATGACTGAGGTTAAGCTATAACTGATCTGTAATTTTTCGTCTTTTGTCTTGCTCCATTTTTATACAACGTGTCTCATTAGCGATTTTCCAGTCCACTGGGACCTTTCCTGATTTTAGCAATTCCTGAAAGATCACCACAAATGCTTCTGTGGTGATCTCTCTTCAGCTATCTTCCTTTGAACTCTGGGCTGTAATCCATCTGGTCCAAGTGATTTATCCACCTTCAGACCATTCAGTTTTTCGAGCACTTTCTCCTTGGTGATGGCCACCACACTCAGCTCTGCCCCCTCACTATCTTGAATTTTTGGGATATTACTTGTATCTTCCACCATGAAAACTGACGCAAAGTAATTATTCCGTTCCTCAGCCATTTCTTTGTTTCTCACTTTCTCTCCAACATGATTTTCCAGTGGCCCAATGTCCACTCGTGTCTCTCTCTTGTCCTACATATATCTAAAAATACTCTTTACAATTTGAGAAGATTTCTGACTCAGGTTGTGAATCAGGTTGTAAGTTTGCTTGCTGAGCTGGTAGATTTGTTCTTGGACGTTTCGTCACCATGTTAGCGTTTTGGTCTGTTGTGGTGGGTGATATCACTTCCGGTTCTTTTTCTCAGAGGTTGGTAAATTGGGTCCAAATTAATGTTACAGTTTGTTATGGAAAGCGTGTATGGCTTTCCTGAAAATGGTCTGTAGCTCTCCATTGGCTTTACGTTCTACCGTGACATAGAGTGGATTGAGTTGTCGTCTAGTGCATCAGTTTGTATTGTGGTTCCTTTGCTAGTCTGTATGTCTGTGTACTGGGAGGTGAGACTATGGGTCTTAGGGGGTGGAGCCCTTGTTTATATGCCTTTTAGTAATCCTTAGAAACAGGAGTGCTGGATTCTTCGGTTTTCATTCTTTGGGGGTCTGTCTTGTTAGTTTCACCTATCTTGTGAAGTTTCCTGGTTTTCTGGCTATGGAGTCGAGTCCATCACCATTTGTTGGTAGGTATCGCCATCTGTAAAGTAATGCTTGTTTTTTCAATGTATTGTGTTCTGTTCATGTGCCTTTTTGTCTGCTGGTAGGATACGATATTTGCTTTTTCTGAGTCCTTCCTGAATTTTTCTTTCCAGTGTGTTGAGGGTATTCCCTTCTTTCTGGTTACAGTTGGAGCTACTGTCTGACTAATGGCCTATTGGATTTCTTCCCGAAGTCCGTTGCCTTTCAGGGTGGATTTCAGTGCTGCTAGGAAGTTCTTTTTGTCCACATGCCTGTGGCTGAGGACAACTTTCTCTGTATCTGAGTGTGATTGGTCTGACAGGTTCTTTATCCAAATATCTGAATTTTCCATGCTGCAACCTGGGTGAGCAAACTTAGAACCTTATCTGCAACCTGAGCTACAAATCTTCTCCAAGATTGTAAACACCTACGAGTACAACACGCTCAAATTAGACCAAAGATGGGAAACCAATGCCATCCGATTGAGCGCCACCCACCAACCACTACTTCATACATGAACTGGATTAGTGGTGGAAAAGCATGGTAGTTCAGGTCAGGCAGCATCCAAGGAGCAGTAAAATCGGCGTTTCGGGCAAAAGCCCTTCATCAGGAATACCTTTTTTACCTTCGTACATGAATGCCTCAGGAAACAGGTACTACCATTATGCGTCAAATACAAACCACCTCTCAACACCCCACAAAACGGAAGAACAGCAGAACTGAATGGCTGCAGGATGCTATGAGAAATGATAAGTGATGCCCATAATTGACTTCACAAACACAAACAAGAAATTTTGCACCAAAAACTCTGATGTAACTGACCATGAATGGACAAATATGCTAGGAAGAGCCACCAACACTAAACAGCAATGCACCAAGACAAAGAAAAGACTAGCCCTACATGAAAAACTGGTCAAGTTTAAACACAGCAATAACATGGACAACTTGAGACTTGGATTAAGAACCTGTCAGATCAACCGCCCACAGACACTGAAAAGGCCATCCTAATACGAGGGAAAAATTTCAACCACATGGACATGGACATGGACAAAAAGGACTTCTGAGCAGCACTGGAATCCACCCTGAAAGACAATGGACTTCCGGAAGAAATCTAGCATGCCATTAGACAGACAGTAGCACCAACCGTAAGCAGAAAGCAGGAAACACCCTCTACACACTGGAAAGGAAAACCCAGGAAGGACTCAAAAGACCGAAATATCGGAACCCTACCAGCAGACAAAGGGTGTGCAAGACAGTCACCCTGAACAGAACAGAACACGATACAAAACATTACTTGTAGATACCTACCAACAGGTGGCGATGGACCCAACTCCACAGCTAGAAAATTATACTGCAGCATACCCTGAGGAAACTTCATAAGACAGGTGAAAATAACAAGACAGACCTCCCAAAGAATGAAACCTGAAGGATTCAACATACCTGTTTCCACGGATTACCAAAGGTATATAAAGAAGGGCCCCCCCTCAGACCCATAGTCTCACCTCCCGAAACACCCGACGTATAGACTAGCAAAGGAACTGCAATGCAAACTGATGCACCTAGAAGAAGATTCAACCCACTCCATTTACTCCACAGAGGAATTCTTTAACATCAAGGAGACCAAGGTAGAGGATAGTGAGATCATGGTTTTCTTCAAAGTGATGGCCCTCTTCACATAAATAAACATCATCCTCGTCAAAGGAACACTGACCTCACTGCACAAATACCTGACATCACCAACTCCATCACTAAGGACAGTGTACTCAAACTGGTTGACCTGTGTTTCACTACCCATTTCACCTTCAACGACAAGGCCTACAAACAAATCAATGGGACACCTATGGGATCATCGATATCCCAGTCAATTCTACCCAGCTCCTCCCTTCTGCCTCTGTAGTTGTTTTGGATGTAAGTTTGTTTGCAGAGCTGGAAGGTTCATTTTCAGACATTTCGTCACCATACTATGTAGCTTCATCAGTGACCCTCCAGTGAAGCACTGGTGATAGTGACCTGCTTTCTATTTGTGTTTTAGGTTTCCTTGAGTTGGTGACATTATTTCCTGTGGTGATGTCACTTACTCTGTAGTTGTCTTTATTTAGCTATAACACTTACCTCTGATTCCATGTTCTCCTTCTCAAATTGCAGAGTAAATTCAATCAAATTATGATCACTGCATCTTAAGGGTTCCCTTACCTTAAGCTCCTGTTGGGGAAAGAACTAAGTTATGCAGTGAATGACTCACTTGTAGTAGTCCAATTTAGAAATACCATGTCACACAAGCCTTGAATATTGACTGACTGATTTATTTGTGAGTTCACGCCGAGAAAAGTTGACCAGCTCAAGCAGATGGCCACAAGTCACTGACACGATAAGAAAGTTGCATGATTATATAGGTTACAATCATTTAACAATTAGCAAACTTAATTAAAGGATAATGAACAAGCTAGGCATCATGCACAGTCATTAGTTTCAGTTACATAAGGTCTGGACACTGTTGGTACACAGTAGCATCATACAAAGAAAAGAATTCATTTATTAGTACAGCTGCAAGGCCAGCAGTCTTAGTTGGGCATGGGAAACATAGGCTTTTAGCAAGCAGGCACTAAGATGAGATTCAAAATGGTTTCCAGGCTTTGACAAAATGGCTGCCACGAATCTCTCAATTCTCCCACTGCTCCTTTATCGAGTCTGCCTTATTGCACAACACTAAATTCAGTAGATTTGGTTAGATTCCCCATACTGTGGAAACAGGCCATTCGGCCCAACAAGTCCATACCAACCCTCTGAAGAGCAACCCACCCAGACTCGTTTCCCTCTGACTAATGCATCTAATACTATGGGCAATTTAACATAGCTATGTTAATCTAACCTGCACATCTTTGGACTGTGGGAGGAAACCGGAGCACCTGGAGGAAACCCACGCAGACACTGGGAGAATGTGCAAACTTCACACAGCGTGAGCCTGGGATTGAACCCAGGTCCCTGACACTGTGAGGCAGCAGTGCTAACCACTGAGCTACCGTGCTGTCCCACTCTTGAACCTGTTGGACAAGGACAGGGGTTGAAGCTCCTGCAACTCTACCTGCCTTACTCACAGCCACACCCTCCTGTCCCTGACCACTGGCTGAATTACTATCTCCTGAAATACAGCATCCAGGTAACTCTGTTCTTCTCTGTATCACTATGTTGGAAGCTCATTGAATCTGAGCTGGAGTTCTTCGGCAACCAACATTTACTACAGACACGGTCACTGGAAATCACAATGGGGGGCCACCAGCTCCTACATCATCCAGAAACAACACATCACCTGACCCTCCATCCTTATTTTATTTCATTAATTTTGAATTTGCTGTTTTAATTTTTTAATGTTTTTGTATCTCTGCTTTTGCCAGTTGTAACCAATAAATGAACAAGATTCAGTTTAATACAGATTCAAATTGAGCAAACCCCTTATTAGCCAATGAAATCACAGTCCTCCTGTGCCATCACTTTTCGGTTTTCTCCTCAATCAGAATCTCTTAACTCTCCAGGCTGCTATCCATTCACTCCTGTCGCGAAGTGAAGGCCCCATATATCTCTTATCTTCCCAAACTGCTCTCCGTTCACTCCCATTCAGCTCCAGTCCTGAAGTGAAGACGACTGAGGGAAATTAATAAGGACAAAAAGAACTTGAAGCAAAAGCAGATAAATGGTTTAGTTTGGAGAAAGGTAGGATATTAAATAAAAACCAGCCACGCTGCACTGTAGTAAGTCATTGCATAAAATGAGGGAATTTACGGCACAAAAGCATGCTATTTAGTTCAACCAATCTGTACAGGTGTTTATACTTCACACAAATCTCCTTCCACTGTTCTTCATCTAATCATTCCTTTCTCCTTCGTTTATGTTTTAACTTCATTTTAAGGTTGTTTATCTCAACCATTCCACAACAGCAAATCGTAAATTCTGACCATTTTCAGGATTAAAAGTAAGTTTTCTGTCAAAAGCTGCCTTCAGGTTGACCATATCAAATCCTTCATAATTTTACATCATATATCCTTCTTCAGCATTTTCTAGACAAAAGAACACCAGGCTATTGAGCCTTTCAGCTGTTAAATATTACCACTTAGTTGTGATATGAGTTCATTTGCAACATCTGTGCTTCCTAACCTCTTTTTAAATATGTAGAATGGAAGAGAGCAAGATGCTCAAAACAGGATGCTATTGACTACAAAGCACATTGTGGAACATGAAGGTTTTGTATGGAAATGAAATGTTGGATTCCATATTGCATCACGATGTTAGAATAAATTATGTTGAGAGTATCAGGGCCTTCAAGTGAAGGCAAGGTAATGGCAGAAGAGACTATTGATATGGAAAGGAGGTTACGTGATCTTCCAAAGAACAGAGCATAGGCAAACTGATGTATTGCTCTGGTTACATCAAAGGGCTTAGGAGGGATTTGATCTTGAGATGATGATGGGAGGGAAAGAAGCAACAGAATGCTTAAAGGTAAAGGGAATCATGATCCATTAGAATGATGTTAAATTGTAGTATAGTCGGTTCACAGAAAAGAGAACATGCTCCAAAAAAAGGCACTCTTGTGTCTAGAGTAACAAATAAGATGCATATAGAAGTAAACACGCGAAAAAAAAACTTGCATTGTGAACCAAATTGTTAGCATGAAGGTTTAACAGTATGGTATCATCTGCAAACTTACTAACCATTCCTCCAATATTCACATTCAAATAATTTATATAAGTGACATTTATAAAAATATCCCTCCAAATATTTCCTATTCATGTACTTACCCAAATGTCTTTTAAATGTGTAACTATACCCACATTCAATGCTTCCTCTGGAAGTTTGTACTGTACACTAACCACTCCTTGTAAAAAGAAAATGCATGTCTTTTTTTAAATATTTCTCTTCTCATAAAAATATATCCCTTGTCTTCAAATCTCCCATGCTAGGGAAAAGACACCTGCCATTCACCTCACATTATTTTATAAAGCTTTATAAAGTCACCTCATAACCTCCTACACTCCAGTGAAAGAAATCCTAAACTGTCCAGCCTCTCCTAACTCAAATTCTCCATTCCTGGCAATATCCTGGTAAATCTGTTCTGAACATTTTGATGTCATCTGCAAACTTACTAACCATGCCTTCTATATTTTAATCTATGTCATTGTATAAATGACAAACAAAAGTGGACCCCATATCAATCTCTGTGGAATACTGCACATCACAGGCCTCCAGTCTGAAAAGCAGCCCTCAAGCATCATTCTCTGTCTTCTGCCATTAAGCCAATTTTGTATCCATTTGCCAGGCTCATCATGAATCTGATGTGATCTAACTTTACTAATTAGTCTATCATGTGGAACCTTGTCAAAGATTTTACTAAAGTCCAAGTAAACAATGTTTACTGTGCTGCTCTCATCCAATCTTCCTGGTTATTTCCTAAAAAAATCTCAGTCAAGTTTATGAGAAACTATTTCCCTTGCACACAACCATGCTAACTATCCCTAAGCATTCCTTGTCTCTCCAAATGGCATGTAGACTTGCTGTATTTCTTATTTGTACTGAAACTACTCTAGTTGTTTCAGAACTCCTTTCATCTGGAATTGCTATAGTTCCTGTGTGCATCAGCTTTTTTTTGATCAGTTAAATGTTGTTTTTGATGAAGTCTGCACTCCACCATACAGAAATCCCTCCCCTGCAGGATGAGTCCAAGTATTTGGAACTTGAACTCTAGCTCAGGAATTCTGAGTCTCAGTATCTTAAGTTAGAAACATATCCCAAAAACGTGGCAAACCAGATGACTGTACTGTCCAGGAACTTCAGACATATTTAACCCATGAGCAGGAACATAGAATAGTCACAGAAAGAAACCAGTTGTCACTGTCAGTCAGAGTAGAGATGATAGGATTTTTTCCCTGCTCTTTCTTATTCTCCACTTCTCTTTCTACTTGCCTCCACCCCCAACTTTTTCCACCCTGACACTCACTGCCAATTGAGTTTCTAAAGAATAATTTTAACCCATTGGTGAAGCAATTGGAGCCACCTGCCACAACTCAAGAGGGGAGAAGGGGCTATGAACAATCACTGAGGAGGAAATGGGATCGATGAATATTGTTCTGGGGAGGTTGGGAGTGAACTCACTGAGCCCAAAAAGATTGCAGATGCTGGAATCCAAAGTAGACAAGCAGGAGGCTGGAAGAACACAGTAAGCCAGGCAGCATCAGGAGGTGGAGAAGTCAACATTTCTGGAATAACCCTCCTTCGGAAATGGAAATGATGTGGTGTTTCAGTGGAAACAAACGTAAAAACCTCAAACTTGGGAAAATACAGCAATTCAATTGGGTATAATCTTAACATGATGATTACTGAAGGGTTAGGAGGAGCTGCAGATTAATAGGGGGTTGGGGGGGGGGAATGCAGGGAGAGGAAAGAGATGGTGGGGTAGTGATAGGTGGTAGGTATGACCTGATTGGTCGTTGGGAGGAATGAATCCAGTTGGTAGCTGGAAGGAAGGGTCGGGAGGAAGGGAGGAGGTGGGGCTAGACAGAGAATCAGAGATGGGCACGAATGTTGTTTGAAAATGGAGATCTACAGTTTGTTCTTCTATAATGCATTGGTTGCATTCTTGTGCAACACCACTTTATAGAAAAATCATGTTTTAGAAACAGCATTTAAAGTGTAGGCAATGTAATTACATTACAGCCACCACACATTTTGAAAGTTTGCATTTTAGAAACAGCGTTCCCAGTTCAACGATCACATTACAGCAAATTTGTATTGACAAAACACATTATGGCAGAGTGACCTATACTTGGCTACAACTGTTAAAAAGGCAACTGAGCTACTTTGTTCTCAGGTTTTTAATTGAAGGTCGGGAAGGTAGTGGAAGTCTCACTCTTCTTAGAGTCCTGACAATATGTTCAGCTTTTGGAGGCAACATGGGTCTTGTGCACCCAATGACCCCAGAGCCTCAGGCAAAGGAGGAGGTCACTGCTTAAAAATTAGAGGTTGCCCACTTAAAGAAATGAGGTGATTTTTGTTTTTTTTGACTTCATGATTCTTTGGAGCCCTTCCTGAAAAGAGGAAGTGTCCTTGAGTATTTTTAAGATTGTGGTAGATAGATCCTTGTTAAGCAATTGCATGAACAGTTGTCAGCACGAGATGGGAATGCAGATTTAAGTTTACAATCGGATCAGCCATGATCTTGGTGAATGTCTGAGCAGACTTGAGGAATTGAATAGCTTTGTACTTCTAATTCAAATGTTAACATGTGAGATACAGAGGGAAATTGGAAGTGATCCAAACCTGAAACTGGCAGAAAGGGTTTAAGTAGTGGGTGGACCGGATGCTGAGAATGATCAGTAGTGAACCAACCAGTATCGGTCTGATGAAGACCATTGCCTCATTCAAGAGTCGATGTGTCTCACCTCAACTGTCTGCAAGTGCCAGAGAAACTACAATTGACTGGATATCTCAGGAGGCTATCAACTGACCCGTGTCCCCTGAAGGAAATCCAATGCAATTGCCTTTGAAAATCATAATGGCATTAAACTTCTACACCTATGGCTCCTTCGGTGGCTTATTAGTATTACGACTTGGCAGTGAACCCTTCTGGTAATTCAACCTCACACACAGAAAAGCTCACCTTGCCTCGTAATCTAAGTATGAGTGACCGAGAACTTCCAGATTCTACTATTTAAAGCAAATAATATCAATTTATTCTTTAACACTAAAAGTGAGCATTAAACAACAGCTATTAACAACTGAGTCCCTTTTTCTCTTAACAACTTATTATTTCCATCCAATTCTATAATAATGTACTGTTCCAATAAAAACCCATAATGAAATTACATCAACTTAATTTCAACACAACACAGCGGCTGTCGTCTCTGGTGTCCTCCTCCGTTCCGCTGAAAATCTCCCTGACTCACCATCTGTCTTTTGAATGGCAGTCTCTCTCTATGCCATTTACTCTCTTACTTTCAAAATGCCTTTTTTTTAACTACCCCCAAGCATCAGATCGTCTCATTGGTTCAAGGTTGTCAAAAACAATAAATTCAGACTCGATTGGGTTTTATCATCCTGGGGCATAATTTAAACTGATTGGCTAAATTCAAATTGTTGTCAAAAGGACAATCAAAATCTGGTATCCATTTCACAGCCAAATGTTACATATTTCAATTTTCCAGTACATGCTGAGATTGCTAGTTAGGTATATGACAGGTCCTTGTAAGCTCTCAGTGCAAAACAGCATTCACTTTCTCTTCAAGGTACAGTACTCACCTTAAACATCGTAACATTAGTGTAAATGTGAGACATCTCCCCAGCCGATGTTCATTGTTGCATCAAACAACTGAGAAATGCCCTCTTTTAAATGGCTGGAGAGTTTGTTGGTTATAGAATGGAGTAAAAATACCAAGTGAATTTGTATTTGCAGAATTATCTTTGCAGGTACATTCTATTTTGCTCAAAGATGCAGAACCTGCATGCAGTTAATTAAGCCAATCAATCCATTTAATATTTGTAAATTCCACTTTGAAAATAGAACCTGTTTGGAATACAAACAGACTCTAACCACACACCTTTAAGGCAGAGATGTTTTGTTATAAACCTTAAATTATCTCGAGAACGTGACTTAATAAAAGTTTTGGGATTTACATATTAAAGAACCGAAACCAGCAACTCTGTTCTAAAAGATGAAAGACTTAACAATCTAGATTTGTTCAATTCTTCATTGTATCACTGTGATCTTTGGCTATAAATTCTATGTCTTCTGGTCCTGCTTCACCACCAGCTGATAAACAAGCAGCCCTCAGAAAGCTAGTGCTTCCAAATAGACCTGTTGGACTATAACCTGGTGTTAGTTTCCTGATGAAGGGCTTATGTCCGAAAGGTCGATTCTCCTGCTCCTCGGATGCGAACTGACCTGCTGCGTTTTTCCAGCAACACACTCTGGACAATAACCTGGTGCTGTGTGATTTTTTAAATTTGGTCAAATGAATATTAATCAGTCAATATGAATATTAATAAAAGAACATGAATATTAATCGATCTGTATGAATATTAATGATGGCCCCGCCCCTCAGCGCGGTGACGGCATGGCGCCGCTGCCTGTCGCTGAGGCCAAGATGGCGGAGCGGGGGCAGTCGGTGGTGAGGGACGGTTTGCGGGTCTTCATTCTCTGCCTGTGTTGGTACACCGTGAGCTCGGGCGGCAATGTCATCAACAAAGTCATCCTGAACCGGTTCCCGTACCCGGTCACCGTCTCCCTGTTCCACATCCTCTCCATCTGCCTGTTCATGCCGCCGTTGCTCCGCGCCTGGAACGTCGCCCCGGCCGGGGAGCTGCCGCCGCGATACTTCAGCCGCCTCCTGCTGCCCCTCGCCTTCGGCAAATACTTCGCCTCGGTGTCCGCGCACATCAGCATCTGGAAAGTGCCCGTCTCGTACGCGCACACGGGTAGGTGCACGGGCATTGGCACCAGGGGAGGGGTGAGGGTTTGTGGGGGGCAGACCTGAGAGTGGGGGGGGGGGGGGGGGGGGGGAATTGGAGCTGAGAGTTGGGGGCAGTGGGGCGGGGGGCGGAGCTGAGTGGGGGGAGTAGTTGGGGGTGCGACAGAGCCGAGAGTGGGGGGATATTGGGGGGCAGAGCTGAGAGTGGGGGCGCGGAGCTTATTGGGGGGGAACAGAGTGAGGGGGGATGGAGCTGAGAGTGCGGGGAGTAGTTGGGGGGGAGCAGAGCTGGGAGACGGAGCTGGGAGTGGAGTGGGGGGGGTAGGAGACGGAGCTGGGAGTGGAGTGGGGGGGGGGAGACGGAGCTGGGAGTGGAGTGGGGGGGGTAGGAGACGGAGCTGGGAGTGGAGTGGGGGGGGGTAGGAGACGGAGCTGGGTGTGGGTGAGGGAGTGTGGGGGAGGAAGGAGACGGAGCTGGGAGTGGAGTGGGGGGGGTAGGAGACGGAGCTGGGAGTGGAGTGGGGGGGGGTAGGAGACGGAGCTGGGAGTGGAGTGGGGGGGGTAGGAGACGGAGCTGGGAGTGGAGTGGGGGGGGTAGGAGACGGAGCTGGGAGTGGAGTGGGGGGGGGTAGGAGACGGAGCTGGGAGTGGAGTGGGGGGGGTAGGAGACGGAGCTGGGTGTGGGTGAGGGAGTGTGGGGGAGGAAGGAGACGGAGCTGGGAGTGGAGTGGGGGGGGTAGGAGACGGAGCTGGGAGTGGAGTGGGGGGGGTAGGAGACGGAGCTGGGAGTGGAGTGGGGGGGGTAGGAGACGGAGCTGGGAGTGGAGTGGGGGGGGTAGGAGACGGAGCTGGGTGTGGGTGAGGGAGTGTGGGGGAGGAAGGAGACGGAGCTGGGAGTGGAGTGGGGGGGGTAGGAGACGGAGCTGGGAGTGGAGTGGGGGGGGTAGGAGACGGAGCTGGGAGTGGAGTGGGGGGGGTAGGAGACGGAGCTGGGAGTGGAGTGGGGGGGGTAGGAGACGGAGCTGGGAGTGGAGTGGGGGGGGTAGGAGACGGAGCTGGGAGTGGAGTGGGGGGGGGTAGGAGACGGAGCTGGGAGTGGAGTGGGGGGGGGTAGGAGACGGAGCTGGGAGTGGAGTGGGGGGGGTAGGAGACGGAGCTGGGAGTGGAGTGGGGGGGGTAGGAGACGGAGCTGGGTGTGGGTGAGGGAGAGTGGGGGGGGTAGGAGACGGAGCTGGGTGTGGGTGAGGGAGTGTGGGGGAGGAAGGGAACTGAGTGCGGGGAAGGGAACGGAGCTAGGATGAGGGGGGGGATGTAGCTAGGAGTGGGGGAGACGGAGCTGAGAGTGGTGGGGGGAGCTGTCAATGGGAGATGACAGCACGAGAGTGGTGAGTGAGAAGTGATGAAGTCATTTGCGGATGTGGAGAATGAGAGAGGGGAGGGGTAACAATTAGGGGGACAGAGCTGAGAGTTGGGGGCAGGGGAGGGGGGACAGAGCTGAGAGTTGGGGGCAGGGGAGGGGGGACAGAGCTGAGAGTTGGGGGCAGGGGAGGGGGGACAGAGCTGAGAGTTGGGGGCAGGGGAGGGGGGACAGAGCTGGGAGTTGGGGGCAGGGGAGGGGGGACAGAGCTGGGAGTTGGGGGCAGGGGAGGGGGGACAGAGCTGAGAGTTGGGGAGGCAGTGGGGGGGACAGAGCTGAGAGTTGGGGAGGCAGTGGGGGGGCAGAGCTGAGAGTTGAGGGGGCAGTGGGGGGGGGACAGAGCTGAGAGTTGGGGGGCAGTGGGGTGGGGGAACGGTGCTGAGAGTTGGGAGGGCAGTGGGGGGGGAACAGAGCTGAGAGTTGGGGTGGGCGGAGCTGATTTGTGGGGGCAGTGGGGGGGTGGATGGAGCTGAGAGTTGGGGGGGAAATGGTGCTGAGAGTTGGGGGAGCAGTGGGGGGGAACAGAGCTGAGAGTTGGGGGGGTGGAGCTGAGAGTTGGGGGGAACGGAGCTGAGAGTGGGGGGGGCAGTGGGGGGGAGAACAGAGCTGAGAGTTGGGGGCAGTGGAGTGGGGGGAGTAGTGGGGGTGAACGGGGCTGAGAGTGGGGGGTAATGGGGGCGGGACAGAGCTGAGAATGGGGGGGTATTGGGGGGGCAGAGCTGAGAGTGAGGGAGACGGAGTGAGGGGGGATGGAGCTGAGAGTGTGGGGAGTAGTTGGGGGGAGTGGGGGTGGGACGGAGCTGGGAGTGGGGGGGGACGGAGATGAGAGTTGGGGGGTATTGGAGGGAGACAGAGCTGAGAGTGGGCGAGGGAGTGTGGTGGGGGAACGGAGCTGAGAGCTGGGTGGGTGGAGCTGTCAATGGGAGATGACAGCACGAGTGGTGAGTGAGAAGTGATGAAGTAATTTGCAGATGTGGAGAATGAGAGAGGGGGAGGGGTGACAATTAGGGGGAACAGTGGTGGGGAACCAGAGGGGAGAGGGAGAACTAAAGATTCCAGTGGCTTGAGAGAGAGAGACCTAAGTAGTTTAAGGTAATTCTTGTTAGTACGGAAAATCACCAGAGAAATTAATGGGGCTAAAAGTTGATAAATCTGCAAAAGATGATGTTACACATGTTCGAGTAATTGGCCATAGAGATATTTGATGCATTAGGCTTCAAAATTCTGTAGCTCTAGGATGACTCCTGTGAATGGAAGGTAGCAATGTCACCCCACTATTGCAGAAGGGTGAGAACTTGGAGCTGCAGACCTGTTAGCCAGACATCACTGCTGGAATGTATTGTAGAGGATGGGATAAACTGATTGGTCATAGTCAGCATTGATTTATGAATGTGAAATTATGTTTGACAAACTGGTTGGATTTTTGTAAGATGTTACAAACAATACTAATAAAGGAACAGCAGGTGGGCATAGAATACTTAGATTTTCAAGCATGGGAAATGGTTTACTGGCATGGATTAATGATTGGCTACTAGACAGAAATCAGGAGGAGTAAATGGGTCATTCTGACATTGGCAGGCTGTGTAATGGGCAGTCACAAGGATCAGTACTTGGTCAGACATAGTGCATGCACTAAGAGTATGGCACATGGAATATGATGTTGAAAAATGTGAGGTTATCCACTGAGGTAGAGGTCTGCAGAGTATTTCTTCTATGGTAATAGTTTGGAAAGTGTAGATTAAGGACCGAGGTGACCTTGTCGATAAGTCACTTAACTTGCTGCACCTGCATGTTAGCCTTATTAGGAAGGTTAACAGAATGTTAGCCTTTATTACAAGAAAATGTGAATATAGAAATATTTGAAGTCCTGCTTCAATTGCATGTGAGATTAGTTAGACAGTGTATCTAGAACGTGCAGTTTTGGTTCCCTGATCTTAAGAAAAATGTTATTGCAATGGAGGGCGTGCACCAAAATTCATATGACTTGTTCCTTCGATGGTGGGACTGTCCCGGTGAGACAATTTGACAAACTGGGTTTGTATTCTCTAGAGTTTTAAAGAATGAGAGGTTATGTCACTGAAACTAAAATTCTTAAACACTTGGACAAGATAGAGCCAGTTAAGATCTTCCCCATTGGAAAGTCTAGAACCAGGCACAATTTAAAAATATCAGCAATGCCATTTAGGGCTGAGAGATGAAGTAATTAATATACTCAGAATTGTGAGAATTTGGGATTCTCTAGCATAGAAGACTGTGGAAACTGTCTTTGAGTATGTTTAATGTAGCAAACGGACTGCCAGTTGCATACACTTGGTGAAAAATGTTCAATCAGCCACAATCATATTGAATAGTGGGGCAGGCATGATGGAGCTTAATAGCATATTAGTGTCTTTTTTTTATTCATTTGTGGGATGTGGGCATTGCTGGCTGGCCAACATTTATTGCTTGCCCCTAGTTGCCCTTGAGAAGTAGTGCTGGTGAGCTGCCGCCTTGTACTACTGCAGTCCACCTGCTGTGGGTTGACCCACAATGTTACTAGGGTGGGAAATCCAATAGTTTTTTTTTCCTGGGGTGGGGGGAATCCAGAACTAGAGAGCAAAGGTTGAGGTGAGAGGGGAAAGATATAAAAGATACCGAAGGGGCAACTTTTTCACACAGTGGTACGTGTATGGAATGAGGTGCCAGAGGAAGAGGTGGAAACTGTGTTACAATTGCAACATTTAAAAGGCATCTGGATGGGTATATGAATAGGAAGGGTTTGGAGGGATATGAGCTGGGTGCTGGCAGGTGGGACTAGATATGGTTAGGATATCTGGTCGGCATGGATGGGTTGAACCAAAGAGTCAGTTTTCATGCTGTACATCTCTATAACTCTATGTTGACCCAGTAACGACAATATATTTCAAAGTCAGGATGGTGAGTGCTTGGAAGGGAACCTTCCTGTATTTCTGCTGTCCTTGTCCTTCTAGATGGAAGTGGTCATGGGATTGGAAATTGCTGCCTGAGGATTTTGTGTCTGAAATATAACAGGCTTTATTTTATCTGACATCTCAACCAATAAAGTTGAGAGCTCCACATTTGGATTCCAGGTGCTTTAAAATGTCATGAAATAGTCGAGCAGGTTTGTACTTTCTGTGCCCAGGTATGAGATGTGTTAGGTTGACTGTTCTCTTTGCTATGTGTTGGGGTTACAATGATGGTATAAGGCTGAATGGCATTCTTTATCCACAAACATTGCCAGCTGTTTGAAAGGAAATGTGACCTGTTGCACCCCTTAGCTTTCTGAGGTGAGCAGCTAAAACTGTGTCAAGAGTTTCATTGAGGTTTTGATTCTTCAGGTTTTCTGTCATATTCATCTCGAAATGCCTAGCTTTGACCGACAACAAGAGGAACAAGGAGCTGGATGAGGAGACTGCTGTCCTCCATGCTACATTACTTTCTAATTTCACCATTTTCTTCCAACATCAGCTTGCTTTGTTTTACTCTTAACCCTCAGTCTTGACTCTTGATAGGCCATTGCAGCAATCCATATGAGCGTGACCCATTCTTCAATTAGCTGCGACAGCAAGTTGGCTATTTAACCTTGGAGATTCGTACTTCCAGTTTGTTCTTGTCTGACTGTTCAACAGGGTGGCTAAAATAGCAACCAGGAAGACTGACCCTATGTTCTTCTTGTTTTGCGTGGGAGATTGTCAGATTAAATAAAGCTGTTATATTTCAGAGTTAAAAATCATACAACACCAGGTTATAGTCCAAAAGGTTTATTTGGAAGCACTAGCTTTTGGAGTGCTGCTCCTTCAGGTGGTTGTGGAGTGTAAGATCATAAGAGACAGAATTTATAGCAAAAGTTTACAGTGTGATGTAACTGAAATTATTTATTGAAAAAGACCTGGATTGTTTGTTAGGTCCCTCATCTTTTAGAATGACCAAGTTGGCTTCAATTCTTTCATATGTAAATCGCACAACTTTTTCAATATTACATTCTCAAGTGAACTTTAACAATTGTGTCATGTAATGCATTGAAGGTATGAGGTGCCCTGTGTGAGACTGTCTGTGCTGCAATGTTCAGACTGATTCTCATCTAAAAAACAGACTTACAGAATCTTACATGGATTGATGCAGTTTTTGAGCAAAATAAAATGTAATTCTGCAAGCACAAATTCACCCCACAAACTTGTGTGTGTGGGGAGTATTGGGTCTCTGTGAGAGAGTGACTGTGTATATGTGAGAGTATAAAGGGATATAAGGCTGTGAGGGGGAAAGTGTGTGCATTAGAGTGTGGGAGGGAATATGAGAGTGTATGAAAGGGGGTTAGTGTGTGTTTGTGTGTAATGTGACATGAACCCAGGATCCTGGTTGAGGCCATCCCCATGGGTACCGAACTTGGCTATCAGCCTCCTCTCAGCCACTTCGTGTTGTTGCTTGATCCAAAATCTGCCTCGGAGGAGGGTCATCCAAAGGTCCGAGGTCAAATGTCCCGGACCGCTGAAGTGTTCTCTGACTGGAAGGGAACTCTCCTGTATGTTGATTGTTGTGTGATGTCCATTCATCCGTTGCCATAGCCTCTGCTTGGTCTCGCCAATGTACCATGCCTCAGGGCATCCTTGCCCACAGTGTATGAGATAGATAACGTTGACTGGGTCACATGAGTACCTGAACCTTGTGGCACAGACAGTCTCTCAAAGGCATCTCTCATCTTCCGTGCATTATCTGGACCGACATGACACAATTGTTAAAGTTCATTTGAGAATGTAACTTTGAAATGGTTCTGCGATTTACGTATGAAACACCTGAAACTAGCCTGTTCATTCGAAAAGATGAGTGACCTAACAATCAATCCAGGTCTTTTTCAAGATATAATTTCAGTTACATCATACTGTAAACTTTTCCTATAAATTCTGTGTCTTATGATCTTATACTTCACAACCACCTGATGAAGGAGTAGCGCTCCAAAAGGTAGTGCTTCCAAATAAACTTGTTGCACTATAATCTGGTGTTGTGTGATTTTTAACCTTGTATACCCCAGTCCAACACCAGCACCTCCAAATTATATTTCAGAAACACCCAAGATCCTCAGGCACCACCTTCCAATTCCACGACCACTTCCATCTGGAAGGACAAGAACAGCAGAAATATGGATATGCCACAACCTTCAAGTTCCCCTCCAAGCACTCACCATTCTGACTTGGAAATATATTGCTGTTACTTCACTGTTGAGGGGTCGATATCCTGTAATTCCCACCCTAATGACATTGTGGGTCAACCCACAGCAGGTGGACTGCAATAGTACAAGACAGCAGCTCACCACTACCACATTCTCAAGGGCAACTAGGGACAGGCAATAAATGTTGGCCAGCCGGCAATGCCCGCATCCCACAAATGAATAAAAAATAACGGACACTAAGCTCCATCAAGCCTACCCCACTATTCAATATGAAAATGGCTGATGGAGTCACAGCTCAATAGGATAATGAAGAAAGGCGTTTGTATGCTTTCCTTTATTGGTCGGAGTATTGAGTTCAGGAGTGGGAGGTCATGTTGTGGCTGTACAGGACATTGGTTAGACTGCTGTTGGAATATTGTTTGTAATTCTGATCGTCTTCCTATCGGAACGATGTTGTTAAACTTGAAAGGGTTCAGAAAAAATTTACAAGGATGTTGCCAGGGTTGGAGGATTTGAGCTACAGGGAGAGACTGAATAGGCTGCTGTTGTTTTCCCTGGAGTGTTAGAGGTTGAGGGGTGACCTTTATAGAACTTTATAAAACCAGATAGGGTAAATAGACAAGGTCTTTTCCATGGGGTAGGGGAATCCAGAACTAGAGGGCATTGGTTTGGGGTGAGAGGGGAAAGATCTAAAAGGGACCCGAGGGCAACTTTTTCACGCAGAGGGTGGTGCGTGTAGGAATGAGCTGCCAGAAAAAGTAGTGGAGGCTGGTACACTTACAGCATTTAAAAGGCATGTGGATGGTTATATGAATAGGGAGGGTTCAGAGGGGTATGAGCCAAGTGCTGGCAAATGGGATTAGATTGGGTTAGGGTATCTGGTCGGCATGGACAAGTTGGACTGAAGGGTTTGCTTCTGTGTTGTATATCTCTATGACTGTATAACTAAAGCAGAGATTCATATCAGTACTGTCCTATCAGACACTGTCTTTTAAGTGAGCTGTAACAAAATCCCTATTTTCCTGCTCAGGTGCACCCTACATGATTATTCAAAGAATTTCTTTTGTGTCTTGATCAGTAGCAGAAAGGCCTGCTGTCCTTTAAAGATACACAATTCTATGATATTCATCCCTCAGCCAAAACTACAGACTGTCATTGCTGTTTGTGAAATTTAATGCGTACTGCTATGTTTGCTTGCAAATAGTAGGGACTATGATTATCTTAATTGGCTTTGAAATATTCCGAGACATGCTGCAGTACAATTGTAACATAAATTACAAGTTATTTTCATTTAGATCTCCCTGAGTACCTAAATAAAAGTTAACTTTTAACTGAATAAAAGTTAACTTCCTAACTGGCTTGCAACTCTTTTTCTGGTATCATGTTACTGTCTACATTTTACCTTGTTGCTAGGACCTGGGACCCCTCCACTCTGTTCTGTGGTTTTTCCAAATATCCAGATCTTCACATTGCTTTTTAATTCTTTCCTCAACATGGCAGTTTAGATGTGTGCCCTAGAATCTCTTTCCAGTGTCATGGATTTTATGAGCTGCAAAAATCTCAGTGATGCTCCAATCCTGATATTAAAGTGGAATTTGATGATAACACAGAATCTGCCTTTGGATTTTCATGTAATGAGTGGTATATCTAAGAAAGGTGGGTGTCATGATGCTGCAGGTCAATATGGCATGAGATACAGTACTTTCGAATCCCCACTGCCCTTTCATTTCTTAAGCTCGCTGTGACTGGCCAGGAAATTGCAATTTGACAGTTCCTGGAAATCTGATTAAAATACTGTTTGTTTCTCTCTGTTCCAAATGAGTCCCTCAGAGAAACAAGATCCAAATCAAATTCCCAGTCTGATTCAACTTAGCTGACTGCTGACTGGTTGGCTTCAGTGATATGCCAGGATTCATTTTTGATTACTCTGCTGTATGTATCCTTTTGTAACATACGTGAAATTGGATTGTATTCTGATGGAATTTACTCCTCCCTTTCAGTCCATTAGCTTGTTAGCATTTGTTGTCCAACCTGATGTGAATGATCATTTAGGTCAGAGTATTTGAGTTAGCCCAGTTTGCTGGAAGCCTAGTGTATGATTCCAAGTAAGAGACAACATGGGTTCAGTCCTTGTCTAGCTGGTGTGTCCTGCCTGGTCGCAAAAACCATGGCAGAAGCTGTGATTGAGTGACACAATTGGTGATGTTACCTGAGGTAGGAGGCCAGGCATTGTCACATCTAATATTAATGATGATTTTCAGTAATTTCCTATTGCTACGTCATGTACTTAAGTGAATGATTGAACTTTCCAGGAACTGCAATGCAGTGGTCTACCAAGGAAATGTCAGAGTTTTTTAAAGCTTTCTGATAAATGTGGATAGCAAGTAGGCAGTCAGATGCTGGAGCTTTTCTGCTTTACCATTAACAATATTATAAAGGCAAAAGTTGATAAAAGGCCATTTGGCCCATTAGAGCCTATTCCCTTCTAAACTCATGTCAAAGCTTTTTCCTGTACCCTAACTCTTCTTTGGAGACTGATCACCCTATTTATCTATTTACTTCATTTTACTCCTACAGCTTTAAATGGCAGATTATTCCACCATCTCTTCTCAATCTGCGTAACAACATTCACCTGAAAAACATTCATCTTAACACTTTAAATGTCTTCTGCTCATGTCATTCCTGCTTACTTTTAAAGTAATATTGAGATTGTGAAGCACCTTACTATTGGTACTCGCTGCACTCTGTACCTTTATACAGTAGAGTTTAAACAGCTGCTTTACTTCAAATGATAAAACTGTTGACTTAGTGTTTAAGCAGTTGAGATATACATCATTTTTCATCGAGGTTTTAAAAAATTGTTAACAAAAAGGATCAGCCATAATTTACTGTCTACCTTGCAATTGTTTTACTTCTTGAAAAAGCCTTTGGTGGAATATTTTAGTGATTATATTGGGAATGCATAATTTAATTGAAGCTTCATCTTCAGTTCTTTTGTTATAATTTGTCTTTCACATGCTTGTCACAATTAAAGGACACATCAACACAATTTGTCATTCGTCAAGTGTTGGATTGCTTGTCAATTAACAGACACTATTGTTGGAACTTATTCTCTGCCAGTGCTAAACTCTTCAGCACTTGAGCTACCTCGTTTGCACTAGCTCCACCCTGTAGCCACGTTGTAAAGTTTTACAGTGGCAGGTGCATCTATGATTTGGTTTCCCTTCCACCAATCCTCTAATCACATTACTGTGCTGACGTTTAGTATAGCAGTTTTGGACTGGCTGTGTTTCATTCTGCATGCATCATTACACTTTGTGCATTTACTATCATTTTGTGTAAGCCGATCCAATTACAGTAACCACTCTGTTCTTTAGGGCTTTGTGGTTTCTGTGAGTAAAGTAACTCAGTGGAGGCACCACCTGCACATTGTAATCTGTGTTGTTATGGGTGAGAAAAGGTTTACAGTATTTGGCTTTAATTCTGTTGTCCTGTAGAATGCTGGTTTAGGAGTGACCATTTGAATTTGGTTATTGGCAAACTGTCAGTGACTTCTCAACAGTATAAGTCAGCATCTGGAGAGCAGGGCTGAGATGGAAAGATATAAACAAAATGTCCCAGAGAAGTTATGTGAAGCTGCTAGAATTCTGAGAAGTTGTGAAAGGAGAAGTAGAATCTGAAAGAACAAAATGCTATGGGTGCTGAAAATCTGAAATAAAAATAACAGAAAACTTTGGGAATCTTCAAGTCTTCAGTGGGGGGGGGGGGGGTGAGAGAGAGAAAAGTTAACAATTTGATCTTTTTTCAGTATGTTGAACCATGCCACAGAGTAATAAGATGGGGGTGATGCCACTTGTTTTCTTGGGTACTAAATTGGCATAATCAAGATAGTAACTATGATTCAACGACAGTTCATTGGCTGTAAAATAGAAAAGATATCAAAATTGGGATGGAATTGAATTTGCCCTACTACCTTGCAGTACTTTGCCTGTGCACAGTGCAATAAGCAAGTCTATTATATCCACTGATCCCATGAGACCAGTCCTTCTGCAGCTCCTCAATAAAAGAGGATCAGAACTCAGTTGTATTGGCCCAGTGATTTTAAAGTTTGCTGTTGGTTTCAAATTCTCCAGTCAAGCTGTTCAGCAATCTTCCGAGCCAGACAGAATTCAATTAAGTGCAAAGACTTATGCGCATTCCAAATGGCAAATTACGTGAATCCCTTTCAATGGATGATGAAGGTAGTTTCATCCTTCAGGTTGTTCCTTACTTGTTGCTCAGGTCAGGCTTTGTGTAAAGTCCCACTCTCTAGAGTCATGTTCTTGAAAATCAGTGCATGCTAAAACTTTGTAAGATATGGTTGACAACCACAAGCATGAATATCAGCACAGTAGGAGCATGACTAGGAGTGGGATGTGACCGGCTGACTGTGTTAAATGTTTCTATCAGAAATAGTGGAAATATTTATTTTACCTGATGAGTTTTCCTTTTTAATTATCCATATGTATCTGCTTGTCTTAAAATTGAGAGAGAGAATGTCATGGGTTCAAGTTCCATTTTAGACTGAACCCAATGATTAATTGAGCACAGTGCACAGTCCACACACGAAATGGTGGAGGTGCCATCCCCAAAATAGTGTTTAATGGACAAGATCCCATGAAATTCTTTATGTATGTATTGGGATCCTTTTCTTGGTGTCCTACTCAATATTCACTCAGTTGATGTGAACTTGAAACATAAGGTCAATAGAGTTACTGTTTTTAAGAGCTTCTGTTTGAAAATATGACAGCCAATATGCAACGCTACTCTTTCAAACTACTTCAGTCATTTTAAAGTACTTTGAGATGTTCTGAGGCAAAGAAGGTGCACAGGTGCATTAATAAAATAAGAAAGAGGTCTCTCAAACTGTATTGTGCTGATGCCATAACTTTTGTGGAGCTAGTCAACTAATCCCATTGCCCAGCAATTAAAAGGCTTGACATTTGTTAACCTCCCAGCCCGAAAACATTTATCCAAATCTCACTAAATGTTCAAAAAAAAGTTGCAGATGATTAGATTACTTACAGTGTGGAAACAGGCCCTTCGGCCCAACATGTCCACACCGACCCGCCGAAGCGCACCCCACCCATACCCCTACATTTACCCCTTACCTAACACTACGGGCAATTTAGCATGGCCAATTCACCTGACCCGCACATCTTTGGACTGTGGGAGGAAACCGGAGCACCCGGAGGAAACCCACGCAGACACGGGGAGAACGTGCAAACTCCACACAGTCAGTCGCCTGAGGCGGGAATTGAACCCGGGTCTCTGGCGCTGTGAGGCAACAGTGCTAACCACTGTGCCACCGTGCCGCCCACAATGCTAGAAATCTGGAACAAAACTGACTCTGAGCTTCCTGTTGCCTGCCAGTTCGATGCAGCACTCTGTTCTCTGGCCAACCCCTGTGTCTCGGGTTTGCTGCAGTGCTCCAGTAAAGCTCTCTCAAGCTGGAGAAACAGCTAGAAAACCCAGCAGGTCTGACAGCATCTGTGGAGAGAAAGCAGAGTTAACATTTAGAGTTTATTTTTGTGGGGGAGTATGTTGGGGTGGGAGGTTTGAAGAAAATAGCTGGAGATGAAGACTGGAAAGAGGAGAACCATTGGACAGAAAATTATATAGGTAAAGGTCTGTCTGGATGAATCAATAGCTACTAATGGGGACTATTAGTAGGTGATAATGGGATGGTTGTGGCAGCAGCCATGTGATGACAAGGCCTCATATGGGGGCTGGGATAAGGACATGGAGGAGATACTCCTGCCTTAAAATTATTTAAGGTGCAAGTGAGGACTATAGATGCTGGATATCGGAGACAAGATTAGAGTGGTGCTAGAAAAGCACATCAGGTCAGGCAGCATCTGAAAAGCAGGAAAATCTATGTTTTGGGCAGGAGCCCTTCATCAGGAATGCTCAGGATTTACCACTCTGGCTGAAGGAGTCTCTCCTTATCTCCATTCTAAAAAGTCTTCCCTTTACTTTAAGGCTGTGCCCTTGGGTCCTAGCTTCTCCTACCAATGGAAAAAACTTCCCAACATCTACTGTGTCCAGGCCATTCAGTATTCTGTATGTTTCAATTAGATCCCTCCCCATCTTTCTAAACACCATCGACTATAAACTCAGAGACCTCATGCAAGCTTTTCATTCCTAGCCCATTCTCATGAACCTCCTCTGAATATGCTTCAGGGCCAGTACATCCTTCCTCAGATAAGGGGCCCAAAACTGTGCACAGTGCTCCAAATGTAGTCTGACCATCGCCTCAGAAGTACATTCTTGCTTTTAGATTCGAGATTTCTCAAAATAACTGCCTTCATTGCAATTGTCTTCCTAACTACTGACCCAACCTGAAAATTTATCTTGACAGAATCCTGGATTAGAATCCCAAGTCTCTTTGCACTTGAGACTTCTGAATTTTTTCCCCAATTAGAAAATAGTCCATGCTGCTATTCTCCCTACTAAAGTGCATGACCTCATACTTTCCCATGTTGTACTCCATCTGCCACTTCTTTGCCCACTCTCTGAATCTGTCCAAATCCTTGTGCAGCCTCCCTGCCTCTACCTGTCCCTCTATCTAACTTTATATGATCTGCCAGAATGTCCTCAGTTCCTTTATCTAGATCATCAATGTATAAAGTGAAAAGTTGTGCTCCCAACACTGAACCTTGCAGAACACCACTTGTCACCTGCTGCCATTCTGAGAAGAAAACTTCGATCCCCACTCTGTGCTTTGTGCCAGACAGCCAAGCTTTTTAGATTAGATTAGACTTACAGTGTGGAAACAGGCCCTTCGGCCCAACAAGTCCACACCGACCCGCCGAAGCGCAACCCACCCATACCCCTACATTTACCCCTTACCTAACACTACGGGCAATTTAGCTTGGCCAATTCACCTGACCCGCACATCTTTGTGACTGTGGGAGGAAACCGGAGCACCCGGAGGAAACCCACGCAGACACGGGGAGAACGTGCAAACTCCACACAGTCAGTCGCCGGAGTCGGGAATTGAACCCGGGTCTACAGGCGCTGTGAGGCAGCAGTGCTAACCACCGTGCCGCTTCTACCCCTCTTTCCTCTGACACCATGGGTCTTTATCTAAATCAGTAGCTTCCTGTGTGGCACCTTGTCAAAGGCCTTATTGAAGTCCAGAGAGATCCATTGGTTCTCCTTGCTCTAACCTGCTCAATACTTTCTCAAAGAATTCTAGCAGATTTGTCAGGCATGATCTCCCCTTCATGAAACCATGCTGACTTTTCCCTATTTTACCACATACTTCCAAGTATTCAGAAGCTTCACAGTGGATTCCAGGATCTTTGCCACAATCGAAGTTAGGCTAATCGGTCTGAAATTTTCCATCTTTTGTCTTACTCCCTTTTTAAACAGGGATGTCATGTTAGCAACTTTTCCATTCTTCTGGGACCCTTCCTGATTCTCGCGAGTCCTGAACGATCACCACTAAAGCCTCCACTCTCACTTCAGCCCTTAGAATTCTGGGCTGTAATCCATCTGGTGCAAGTGATTTATCCATCTTCAAGGTCATTCAGGTTTTCTAGCACCTTCTATGGTCAACATAGTCGAATCTGCCCCCTCACTTTCTTGAATTTTTGGGATATTATTCATATCTTCCACTGTGAAGACTGATGCAAAGTAATTATTCAGTTCCTTAGCCATTTCTTTGTTCCCCATTACTATCTCTCCAGCATCTTTTTCCAATGGCCCAATCTCCACTTTTATCTCTCTTTTATCCTTTCATATATCTAAAGAAACTCTTAGTTTTCCTTTATATTACTAGCCAGCTTACCTAAATATTTAATCTTCTCCCCCCTCTTTCTTTTTTATCTTGCCCTCTGTTGGTTTTCCACTGCCCTTTGCAACATTATATGCTTTCTCTTTTGCTTTAATGCTAACCCTGACTTCCCTAGTCGTCCTTCCTGTTACCATGCTTCATTTTCCTCAGGATGAATCTCTGCAGTCCCTCTGAATTACTCTTAGAAACTCCTGCCATTGCTGTTCCAGTGTCTTTTCTGCTAGGCTCCTCTCCTATTGAACAACTCCGAGCCCTTCCCTCATGCCTCTGCATTTATCTTTATTCAGCTTAGTACTGTAACCTCTGACTCTATCTTCTCCCTCGCAAAGTGCAGAGTAAATTCAATGATAATATGATCATTGCCTCCTAAGGGTTCCTTCACCTAAAACTTCCTTGTCAAGTCTGCCTCATTGCACAACATTAAATCCAGTATTGCCTGTTCCCTAGTGGGCTCCACTACAAGCTGCTCGAAAAGGCCATCTTGTTGACTTTCCACAAATTCCTTTACTTGCTATCCACTACCAACTGGATTTTTCCAGTCCACCTGCACATTGAAATCCCCCAAGACAACTGTAGTTTTGCCTTTCTTGCATGCTTTTTTGATCTCTGGGTGTATAGAATATAGAACAGTATAGCACAGTACAGGCCCTTCGGCCCTTGATGTTGTGCCGACCTTTTATCCTACTCTAAGGTCAGACTAACCTACATACTTGTACTAACTTCAATGTTCCTATCCTAGAGTTGCTTAAATGTTCCTAATGTATCTGACTCTTCTACTACTATTGCTGGCAGTGCATTCCACACACCCGCCATTCTGAATAAAGTATGCCTCGTCATGATAGACGTTTCTGCCATGGGAAAAATGTTTCTGCCTATCCACTCTATCTATGCCTGTCAATATCGTGTACACTTCTATCAAATCACCACTCTTCCTCCTTCGCTCCAATGGGAAAAGCCCTGGGTCCCTCAGCCTTTCTTCATAAGACATGCCCTCCAATCCAGGCAGCATCCTGGTAAGTCTCCTCTGCGCACTCTCTAAAACTTCCACATCTTTCTTATAATGAGGTGACCAGAACTCATTATTCCAAGTTCTGGTCTAAATTTATAGAGTTGCAGCATAACCTCACAGCTCTTAAACTCAGTCCCCCTCGGAATGAAGGTTAACACACCGTACACCTTGACAACCCTATCAATCTATGTGGCAACTTTGATGGATCTATGGACATGGACCCCGAGATCCTTCTGTTCTGCCACACTGCCAAGAATCCTGCATTTAATCCTGTATTCTGTGTTCAAATTTGACCTTCCAAAGTGAATGACTTCACGCTTTTCCAGGTTGAACTCCATCTGCCACTTCTCAGCCCAGCTCTGCATCCTGTCACTGTCTTGTTGCAACCTACAACAGCCTTCCACACTATCCACAACTCTACCAGCCTAGGTGTCATTGGCAAACTTACTGACCCACCGTTCCACTTCCTCCTCCAAGTTATTTATAAAAATCTGTTATGGTCGAGGCCAGACCACGCAAAACCGTCCTAAGCAGGCAGTCCAGACCATAACTTTGCAGTTTGTTTCGGTAAATGTACAATGGAAATTTCCCAGAGTAAGTTGACTATCAGGTTTTAAAACAGACAAAAATTTATTCACAAAATTATACAATGCAACACAAAGAACAGAATAAAGAAACCCTTACAAAACTCAGTCTATCCAAAGTAGACTTAATTATGCTGTTCCGAATATACACAACAGTGCCAATAAATAAGCCCCCTTAACAACAGTAAAAATGAAAACCAGAGGCTTACAGGTTGAAGTTATAAGGCAGAGAGAGAGTCTTAGCAGTCTGTTTCCACACAGCCCAAAGCTGAACTCCCTAACTAGTTCTGGACTGAACTGCTCAGCTAGAGAGCTGGCATGCCCTCTTGACTTATACAGGTTACTTCTAAAAACATAAGCTTTGGCCTAAACACTCATCTGTTTATGTATAAACATTAAAGGCCTTTCACCTCTGTACCAAACTCAGCCGTTTCAGAGCCTGACCTGTTTAAGACCCCTTTAAAAATAAACCAAGGACACAGTATCCTTGAAAAAAGGAACAGCTTTTAGAATAAAGAACCAGCTTTGTGAAAATTCACAAAAACTAGAGGTCCCAGAAACAATCCCTGTGGAACACCACTCATCCCCGAGCTCCAGGCTGAATACTTTCCATCTACTACCACCCTCTGTCTTTTATGGGCCAGCCAATTCTATATCCAAACAGCCAGATTTCCCTGTATCTCATGCCTCCTTACTATCTGATTGAGCCTACCATGGGGAACCTTATCAAACACCTTGTTAAAATCCATATACATTACATCCACTGCTCTACCTTCATAGTGTGTTTTGTCATACCCTCAAAGAATCCAATAAGGCTTATGAGGCATGACCTGCCCCTCTCAAAGCCATGCTGACGATCTCGAATCAAACTATGGTTTTCCAAGTAATCATAAATCCTGTCTCTCAGAATCCTGTCCAATAATTTGCAAACCACTGCCATAAGACTGACTGGTCTGTAAGTTCCAGGATTATCCCTTTGCCTTTCCAGAACAAGGGAATAACATTTGTCTAATCATCTGACACTACTCCAGTGGAGAGTGAGGACATAATGATCATCGCCAAAGGTGCAGCAGTCTCTTTCCTTGCTTCTTGTAGTAACCAAGGGTATTTCCCCTTTGGACATGTGTTGCTGGTTAAAGCACAGCAGGTCAGGCAGCATCCAAGGAATAGGAAATTCGACGTTTCGGGCATAAGCCCTTCATCAGGAATGAGGAGAGGGTGCCAAGCAGGCTAAGATAAAAGGAAGGGAGGAGGGACAGGAGGACCAGTTCCAACACCGCACAGCCCAGATGGCCTCTTTCTTCAAGGACCGCAGATTCCCCCCAAACGTGATCGACGATGCCCTCCACCGCATCTCCTCCACTTCCCGCTCCTCCGCCCTTGAGCCCCGCTCCTCCAACCGCCACCAAGACAGAACCCCACTGGTTCTCACCTACCACCCCACCAGCCTCCGTATACAACGTATCATCCGCCGTCATTTCCGCCACCTCCAAACGGACCCCACCACCAGGGATATATTTCCCTCCCCTCCCCTATCAGCGCTCCGCAAAGACCACTCCCTTCGTGACTCCCTCTTCAGGTCCACACCCCCCACCAACCCAACCTCCACTCCCGGCACCTTCCCCTGCAACCACAGGAAATGTAAAACTTGCGCCCACACCTCCTCCCTCACTTCCCTCCAAGGCCCCAAGGGATCCTTCCATATCCACCACAAGTTCACCTGTACCTCCACACACATCATCTATTGCATCCGCTGCACCCGATGTGGCCTCCTCTACATTGGGGAGACGGGCCGCCTACTTGCGGAACGCTTCAGAGAACACCTCAGGGATGCCCGGACCAACCAACCCAACCACCCCGTGGCTCAACACTTTAACTCTCCCTCCCACTCCACCGAGGACATGCAGGTCCTTGGACTCCTCCACCGGCAAAACATAACAACACTATGGTTGGAGGAAGAGCGCCTCATCTTCCGCCTGGGAACCCTCCAACCACAAGGGATGAACTCAGATTTCTCCAGTATCCTCATTTCCCCCCCCCCCCACCTTGTCTCAGTCGGTTCCCTCAACTCAGCACCGCCCTCCTAACCTGCAATCTTCTTCCTAACCTCTCCGGCCTATCACCCTCACCTTGACCTCCTTCCACCTATCACATCTCCATCGCCCCTCCCCCAAGTCCCTCCCCTCTACCTTTTATCTTAGCCTGCCTGGCACCCTCTCCTCATTTCTGATGAAGGGCTTATGCCCGAAACGTCGAATTTCCTATTCCTTGGATGCTGCCTGACCTGCTGTGCTTTAACCAGCAACACATGTTCAACTGTGATCTCCAGCATCTGCAGACCTCATTTATTTCCCCTTTGGCCCAGGGGACTTGAAAAACATACAAAATTGTCAGTGCATCCTCCTTCCTAACGTCAACCTGTTCCAGCATATCAGTCAGTTTCACGCTGTCCTCAGAAACATCAAGGTCCATCTCAGTTGTGAATAATGAAGCAAAGAATTCATTTCAGGATCTCTCCCTAAATCCTCTGGCTCCAGGCACATGTTTCCTCCACTATCCCTGATTGGCCCTATCCTCACTCTGGTCATCCTCTTGTTCCTCATGTAAGTGTAGAATGCCTTGGGGTTTTCCTTAATCATATATGCCAAGGCTTTACCATGCCCCCTTCTAGCTTTGCTAAGTTCATTTGTCAGTTCCTTCCTGGCTACCTTGTAACTCTCTAATGCCCTATCTGATCCTTGCCGCCTCAACCTTACGTAAGCTTCCTTTTGACTAGATGTTCCACATCCCTTGTCAACCAAGGTTCTTTGAACCTACCATCCCATCCTTGTCTCAGTGAGGCAAACCTCTACAGCACTATCAGCAAGTGCTCCCTAAACAACCTCCACATTTCTATCGTGCATTTCCCTGAGAGCATCTTTTTCCAATTTAGGCACCTCAGTTCTTGTCTTAATAGCATTGGAATTCCCCCTCCACTAATTAAATACTTTCCCATACAATCTGCTCCTATCCCTCTCCATGTGTATAGTGAATGTCATGGAGTTGTGATTATGATCACGGAAATGCTATTCCAGCGAGAGATCTGATACCTAGCATGGTTTGTTGCCAAGCACCAAATCCAATATGGCCTCCCCTCTAGTCAGCTGATCTACATATTGAGTCAGGAATCCTACCTTGGACATACCTGACAAAATCTACTCCATCCAAACTATTTGCACTAAGTTGGTTCCAATCAATATTAGGCAAGTTAAAGTCACCCATGATAACCCTGTTACTTCAGCACATTTCCAAAATCTGCTTCCCAATCTGCTCCTCTGTGTCTGTGTTGTTGGGGAGGCCTGTAGAAAACTCCCAATAAAGTAACTGCTTTTTTCATGTTTCTGACTTCCACCCATCTGACTCTGTAGACAAACCCGCCTCGACGATCTTCCTTTCTGCAGCTGTGGTACTATCCCTGATTAGCAATGCCCACCTCTTTTGTGCTCCTCCCCAATTCTTTTTGAAACATCTAAAACCTGGAACATCCAACAACCATTCCTGCCCTGTGATATCCAAGCCTCCATAATGGCCAAAATATCATAGTTCCAGGTACTGATCCATGCTCCAAGTTCATCACCCTTATTCCAGACACTTTTTGCATTAAAATAGACACACTTCAATCCATCATATTGACCAATAATTGTGCCCCAACAGTTCAGGTGCAACCTGTCCTCCTTGTAGGTCCCACCTTCCCCAGAGGGTATCCAAAGATCCACATATCTAAAGCCTGTCCTCCTACACCAACCCTGCAGCCACGTGTTCATCTGCACTTGCGATCTATTCCTAGTCTCACTAGATCATGGCACCAGTAGTAATTCTGAGATTACTATTCTAACTTCCAACTTAACACTCTATATTCCCTTTTCAGGTCCTCCTCCATTTCCCTATCTGTTATCGGTACCGATGTGTACTACAACTTCTGGCTGCTCTCCACCCCTTAAAAATCCTGCAGACTCTATGTACTGTTTGAAGGCCTGTACATAACTCCTACTACGTTTTTTTCACTTTTGCAATTCCTCAAATCTACCCCTACAAATCCTACATCATCTGACCCTAATTCATTTCTTACTATTTATTTAATTTCATTTCTTACTAAAAAGGCAACTCCATCCCCTCTACCCACCTGCCTATCTTGTTGATAGTATGTATATCCTTGACTGTTCAGCTCACAATCTTGATCCCCTTGAAGCCACGCCTCTGTGATGCCCACCATATCATACCTGCCAATTTTGGTCTGCGCCACAAGCTCATTTACCTTGTACTGCGTGTATTCAGATAAAATACCTTCAGTCCTGTATTAACTATCCCTCTTCTCATTGTCATTCGTTTGTCCAGTGTACTTTAAGTTTGACCCTTTCCATACACTATTTTTGTCTAGTGTAGCAGATCGTAACAGATTTACTCTTTAGTTCTTCAAGCCTTCCTAAGATGTGAACTCAGATTTATGCGGTAACCCAGTTTAGACACTAATCAATGTTTATTAAAGGTTCAGGGTAGCTTGCTTGCTTTTGTACTCTGTTCCTGTATTAATAAAGTCTACAGAACCTAGGTGTCCTGCTGGTCAACTCCTGCTCCTCCTCCCAAGCCCCCTCCACATTCCACAGCACCTTCCTGTGTAAACGCAGAAAGTGTAACACCAGTTCCTCCATCGTCACTAAAGGCCCCAAACACACCACCTAGATGAAACAGCAATTTACCTGCATTTTATTCGACATAGTCTATTGTATTCGCTGCTCACAATGTGGTTTCCTGTATATTGGGGATACACAACACAATGTGCGACTACTTTGTAGAACTCCTATATTCTGTCTGCAGAAATGACCCTGAGATTTCTGTTGGCTGCCATTTCAACACACCACTGTGTTCCCTGGCCTTCATCTCTGAATCACTGCAGCAAGCTGAATACAGCAAAGCTCAGTGTGAGCTGGAGGAACAGCACCTCATTTTCCACTGGGGACTCTGCAGCCTTTGGGGCTCGATATTGAATTTAATAATTTTAGGACCTGAGCACCATCACATGTGTCCTTACCCCAACCTGCCACACACCAGGCCTTGTCATCACATGGGCTGCTACCACAGCCATTCTATTGTCAATTACTAATGGTCTCAATTTGCAATTATTGATTTTCCCCAGGAATCCTTTACCCATTCATTTGTCTGTCCAACTGTTGTTTTCTCTTTCACTGGGTTTCATCTCCACCTATAGTTTATCCACCTCTTCCCCAACCCATCTTCAGCATATAATCTTCCTAGCTACAATCAGTTCTGAAGGAGGATCGCTGGATCCAAAACCTTAGCTCTGCTTTCTCTGCACAGATGCTGAGTTTTTTTTTTCAGCAATTTTAGTCATTAAATTTTCATTTTGAATCTGCTTTTATCATCATTTTCTAGTTAGATCAAAACAACTTATTTAAAACATGATTCCATTGCAACTCACCTTAAATTTATTCTCTGTTTATCTGGTGTTTAAATTGTTTTAATCTTCTCAGCTCAATGGAGGATAGCCTTGGCTTCCTAAGTTTCTCCTCAGCTCTGACACCATCAAAACAGATTTACTCTTTAGTTCTTCAATCCCTCCTAAAGTGCGACCTCAGATTTGTACAGGTAACCAAGCTGAGGCACTAATCAGCATTCATTAAAGGTTCAGGGTAACTTCATTGCTTTTGTACTCAGTTCTTCTGTTAATAAATTCCCCAGTCCCCTCAAACAATCTCTCATCTTGTTCTGACACTTAGCTAGATAAGTGTACGTAAACCTGAGGTCTTTAAGTTTCTCAGCCATTTAATCTGTCTTACCTCTTCTTATTCCACCTTGCCAAATTAATCTCTTCATACTTATGTTAAATTTTATCCATTAATTTCACAATTCTGTCTGTCTTTTAAAACTTGTTTCATGCCTGTCCAGTGTTTACTCCATTTGAGTTTAGTGTCACTGCCAGGCTTTGAAGCTATGTTTTGTATATCAGAAAAAAAATCAGCTATCCTAATACCAGCACTGTGTCAGCACCATTAATTGTTCCCCTCCAGTCTGGAAAAATTTCTCTGTTTTCTGTCACATAACCAATTTTGTATCCACAATGCCTTGTAAACCTTACGGGCTTTCATTTCACTAATTGGTCTGCCGTATGGTATTTGGTCAAGTGCTTTTTGAAAGGCCATATATGTGTGATAAATGCTTTCTGCATCAAGTAAGTAGTTATTTTGCCTCTATCAAATTCGAGGTGACTTCCATTTGTTAGCCCAATCTTTTCCAAATGCTCTGATATCTGCCCAAAATCCAAACAATAGAGGATTCTGGGTAACCCAAGATGGAGGAGGGGGAAAAGTTGTGACTGTAAGAGGTGCTCCTTTTTTTGAGGTATTTTAGGTGGTGGAAGTGATTTCCGTGGATTCCAATAATTGGTTTATGAACTATTGCATTGTTTTGGAACTTGGGGTGGGGGGAGAAAATATTAAAACAATGGCACTTGAAAAAGGAAGAAGATGGATGAAGGCAGCAACCACATAGTAAGAGAAAGAAGCCTCTACTGTTGTCTGGCACAGCAGTGAATCAGCACAGTTACTGCCTTTGCTGTTTGAGTTCAAATATCTCTGGACCTGGACTGCGTCTAAGAAAAGTTACCAACAGTGAAATTCACAGCTGACCTTGGACCTGTGTGGGGGAGCTCACAGCACAGGATCAAGTAAGTGCATAGTTTTTGAAGGTAACCTTGCTGTAAATCCACAATAGTGAGTAGAGTGGGTTCTTTTTTGTTTAAATCTTGATTTAAATTCTAAAAATATAAACCATAAAACTATGTTAGCCTGGAGCAGTTTTTTTTAGAACAATAAGATGGTGCTATTTTGTGGGTCTGTAGATTGTGAAGGAGCAGAATTGGCCTTTAGTAGAGTGATGTGCTCTTCCTGTCGGATGTAGGAGATTAGGAAGAGTTTCATATTACTGATGATTATGTCTGCAGAAGGTGTCTTTGATTGCGAATCCTATCACATCACATGGATCGGTTGGAGTGGCAGTTCAACGCAGTAAGGAACATACAGGAGCTAGGTGTGATGGATGGCAATTATAGGGAGAGAGAAAAGCTGCAGACACAGTCAGGTAGATGTATTAAAGGTAAGAGAGAGACGCAGGTGGTGGGGGAGTCTCCTATAGCTATCCCCATCTCAAACAAGTTTTGGAAATGTAGCTATCCCCATCTCAAACAAGTTTTGGTGATGGACTCTCAGGGGAGTGTAGTACGAACAGCCAAGTGTCTGGTACCGAGAATGGCTGTAACGTAATGAGGGATGCGTTGGGTTCCAAGTGATCAATTGTGGCAGGGGACTGTCTAGTCAGAGACACAGACAGATGTTTCTGCGGCCAACAGTGAAAGTCAGAACGGTGTGTTGCCTCCCTCATACCAGGATCAAGGATGTCTCCGAGAGGGTGCAGAATGTTCTCAAAGGGGAGAGGGACCAGCAGGAGGTCGTTGTAGACATTGGAGCTAACGATTTAGGAAAAGAGAACAATGAGATTCTGAAGGGAGAATATAGAAAGTAAGGCAGAAATTTAAAAAGGAGGTCCTTGAAGGTCGTAATATCTGGATTACTGATGATGCTACGAGCTAGCGAGCAACAGGAATAGGATAGAGCAGATATATGCATGGCTGAGGAGCATGTGCAGGAGAGAAGGGTTCACATTTTTGGATCATTGGAATCTCTTCTGGGGTAGAAGTGACCTGTATAAGGAGGACGTATTGCACCTGAATTGGAAGGGGACTGACACACTGGCAGCGAGTTTTGCCAGTGGGTTGTGGGTGGTAACAGTGAGGAAAGAGATCAATCTGAGACTGGTACAGTTAAGAAAAGGGGTGAGTCAAACGGTAAGGGCAGGCAGGAACAAAGCAGAGAACAAGGTAAGACTGATAAATTAAACTGCATTTATTTCAATGCAAGCGGCCTAATAGGGAAGGCAGATGAACTCTGCATGGTTAGGAACATGGGACTAGGAATTCATAGCAAGTACAGAGATGTGGCTCAAGGATGGACAGGACTGGCGTTTCATGTTCCAGGATACAAGTGCTATAGGAAGGACAGAAAGGGGTCAAGAGAGATGGGGGAGTAGGGTTTTTAAATAAGGGATAGTGTTACACTGTACTGAGGGAGGATATTCCTGGAAATACATCCAGGAAAGTTATTTGGTGGAACTGAGAAATAAGAAAGGGATGATCACCTGATTGGGATTGTACTATAGACACCCCAATAGTCAGTGGGAAATTGAGAAACAAACTTGTAAGGAGATCTCAGCTATCTGTAAGAATAATAGGATAGTTATGATTGGGGATTTTAACTTTGCAAACATAGACTGGGACTGCTATAGTGTTAAGCGTTTAGATGGAGTGGAATTTAAGTGTGTGCAAGAAAATTTTCTGATTCAGTATGTGGATCTAACTACTAGAGAAGGTGCAATACTTGACCTACTCTTGGGAAATAAAACAGGGCAGGTGACTGAGGTGTCAGTGGGGTAGCAATTTGGGGCCAGCAACATAATTCTATTCGTTTTAAAATAGTGATAGAAAAGGATAAACCGGACCTAAAGGTTGAACTTTGAAATTGGAGAAAGGACAATTTTGACGGTATTAGGCAAGAACTTCCAAAAGTTGATTGGAAGTGCATATTCGCAGGTAAAGGGACAGCAGGAAAATGGGAGTCATGAGACAGTATGTTCCTGTTATGGTGAATCGCAAGGCTGGTAGATGTAGGGAATGCTGGATGACTAGAGGAATTGAAGGTTTGGTTAAGAAAAAGAAGCATATGACAGGTATAGCCAGCAGAGATCAAGTAAATCCTTAGAGTATACATAAGAGGAAAATAAGGAGGGCAAAAACCAGGATGTGACATAGCTTTGGCAAATAGGGTTAAGGAGAATCCAAAGGGATTTTATAAATACATTAAGGACAAAAGTGTAACTAGGGAGAGAATAAGGCCCCTCAAAGATCAGCAAGGCAGCCTATGCATGGAGCCACAGGTGATGGAGGAGATACTAAATAAGTATTTTGTATCAGTGTTTACTGTGGAGAAGGACATGGAACATATGGAATGTGGGGAAATAGATGGTGACATCTTGAAAAATGTCTGTATTACAGAGGTGGTGGTGCAGAATGTCTTAAAACACATAAAGAAGTAAATCCCCAGGTGTACCCTAGAACTTTGTGGGAACCTAGGGAAGTGATTGCTGGGCCCCTTACTGAGAAATTTGTATCATTGATAGTCACAGCAGAGCTGCCGGAAGACTGGAGGTTGGCCAACATGGTGCCACTATTTAAGAAAGGTGGTAAGAAAAAGTCAGGGAACTATAGACTGCTGAGCCTGACATTGGTGCTGGGCAATTTGTTGGAGGGAATCCTGAGGGGTAGGATTTACATGCGTTTGGACTGATTAGGGATAGTCAACATGGCTTTGTGGGAAATCATGTCTCACTAACTTGATTTGTTTTGAAGAAATAGCAAAGTGGCTTGATGAGGGCAGAGTGGTGGATGTGATCCAAATGGACTTCAGGAAGGAGCTCGACGAGATTAGATCTCATGGGTTACAGGGAGAGCTAACCATTTGGTTACAGAACTGGCTTGAAGATAGAAGACAGAGGGTGGTGATGGAGGGTTGCTTTTCAGACTGGAGGCCTGTTACCAGTGGTGTGCTACACTGATTAGTGCTCCACTTTTTGTCATTTATATAAATGATTTGGGTGTGAGCATAGGAGGTATAGTTAGTAAGTTTGCAGATGATACCAAAATTGGAGGTGTGGAAGGCATGAGGTTACCTCAGAGTACAATGGGATCTTGATCAAATGGGCCACAGAGTGGTAGATGGAGTTTAATTTAAATAAATGTGAGGTGCTGCATTTTGGAAAGGCAAATCAGAGCAGGACTTATACACTTAGGGGCTGTTGCTGAACCAAGAGACCTTGGAGTGTAGTTTCTTGAAAGTGGAGTCACAGGTAGATGGGATAGTGAAGAAGGCATTTGTTATGATTTCCTTTATTAGACAGAACACCGAGTGTAGGAGTTGGAAGGTCATGTTGCAGCTGTACAGGATGTTGATTAGGCCACTGTTGGAATATTGTATGCAGTTTTGGTCTCCCTCCTATCAGAAGGATGTTGTGAAACTTGAAAGGATTCAGAAAAGATCTACAAGGATGTTGCCAGGCTTGGAGGATTTGAGCTACAGGGAAAGGCTCAATAGGCTGGGGCTGTTTTCCCTGGAGCGTACGGGGCTGAGGAGTGACCTTTTTGAAACTTTTAAAATCATGAGAAGCATGATAGGGTAAACAGACCAGGTCTTTTTCCTGGGTTGGGGGAGTCCAGAATAGAAGGCATATGTTTAGGTTGAGAGGAGAAAGATTTAAAAGGGACATCCAGGCAACCTTTTCACGCAGAAGGTTGTGCGTGTATGGAATGACGTGCCAGAAGAAATGGTGGAGGCTGGCACAATTGCAACAGTTAAAAGGCATGTGGATGGGGATGTGGAACTAGATTAGGTGAGGATGTTTGGTCGGCATGGACAAATTGGACTGAAGGGTCTGTTTCCATGCTGTACATCTCTATGACTACGTGCAGGTTGGGCCATGCTAAATTGCCCATTGTGTTCAGGAATGTGTGGGTTAGGGGCATTAGTCAGGGGTAAATATAGAGTAATAGGGTATGGGAATGGGCCTGGCTGGGTTAGTCTTCAGAGGGTTAGTGTGGACTTGTCGGGCCAAGTGGCCTGTCTTCACACAGTAGGGATTCTATGATTCTATTTTTCTATGAAATGCCCATTGACTTTTTCCTGATTTATTGGCTCTGAAAGTTTCCCATGACTGACATAGGCTGTATTGCCTGTAAAAACCCAATTTTTCCCCTTCCACTATTTTTTTAAAAATGCAATCTCTTCTCCTTTCCTTGACCAACAATGTAAAGTTCCATAGCAACTTTATTCCTGCTGAAGTGGTAGTACAATCTGCCCCAGATTAGCTTGTTTAAGGTGTTGTGCAGCTGCTTATACAATTATTGTCAGGCTAATTAGTGTCTCTTGGTGAACACTGATCACAAGGCAAAATGGTTATAATGGTGACTTTTACAGTTTAAGAATCTGTACTAGTTTGTCATTTGGAACTTCTAAACTTCAATTAATGGGACTAAATCTTACTGCAAATCTTCCAATCTAAGCATTGACTACCTGCATTGATGCTAAACGATCTTTAAGCAGAAGAGGCCATGTGTATCATTACAATCAGTAAGCCCTCTGCTTCAGTTTTGCAATAAGATCTTTGCACAAGCTGTCAAAAAATGACCCACGTCATCTTTGTTAATGTCATAGCCAATTGGCTGTATAAATAACTCACTCAGTTTCTCAGTCTGCACGTGATGAGAAAGGAGGGAAATAGCAAGCATTGGCACTTGAACAAGTTTTGGAGAGGGACGAAAGCTGGACTTTGTACTTAACACATATAGTACCATTGTGTTATGGAAACATTGGAAGCAGTAAGGATGCACTCACTATTTCCCTCCAAAACTGCTGTATGTCTTTAAACTGCACAAGAATCATAATTTTAGAGACTTGTATCCGCCAGGAAAAATGGTGAAATAATTTGTTACAATCCCATTTGATATTGTATAATCTCAAAATTTATCAGTTTGTATTTCTGTTGTAATCAACAAGGGAATTAATAGGTCCTGAGAAAAGGCAGAAAAGTAGAGTTGAAGATGATCAGATCAGCCATGATTATATTGAATGGTGGAGCAGATTGATGGGCTAGATGGCCTACCTTTGCTCATTGCCCTACAGTCTGTTCTAGAAAAATTTCAAGTCCCGACTTAACATTAAAGTTGCACTCTTTAGGAATACAACTACAAAGCAGGCATTTCCACTAAAATCAGTGCAAAAGCTGTAGTTTGGTTCTGTATTCCTTAGTTATCAGAAAGCAAACAAATACACAAACGCTGCAATATTTTACAATTATTAAATTCCTAATTGGCAAAGTAATAATTCCTTTATTGGCAAATGCAATAACATTTGAAATTCTTAATGCAGATAAGTACTGGTAGAAAGGACCTCCTCTCTCTACCACTTGAGTGACCATAACAAGTATTTGTTTCAGTATTTATATCTATCTATGATCTCTATCACTGTGACTAATATGATTCATTTTCTTATTTTCTTGAGGCAGTACTGGGAAGATTATTGTGGTGAACATATTGTAATTAAAATGCTGGTCTTTGTTTGCCTAAACACCTAAAGGCAGATCCAGAAAATTTGAATGTTTCTTTAAAAGAGTCAGAATAGAAGAACTAAAGCTTTAAAATAGCAGCTTGGCTAACTTAGATGGAGAAATAGGAAATGATTTTGAATAACAACCAAAAGAACTATGGATGCTGGAAATCAGAAACAAAAACAGAAATTGCTGGAAAAGCTCAGCAGGTCTGGCAATGTCTGTGGAGAGAAATCAGAGTTAGCATTTTGTGTCCAGTGACTCCTCTTAATTATCTTGAAGGTCAGTTCAGGGAGAGCTCAAAGTAGGCCTCATTGCCATAGTGATAGTTGAAGCTTATGAAGTCCTTGTGGCTTCAATTAATCTGGGTGTGTCCTGGGAGAAGTTTGTAGTTTGGACCTTGTGTGATTTGCATCTCGCTGAGAGAAGTTTGTTAAAATAAATGACACTTGGATAGATCTGCATTTTAAACAGAATAAAACATGAGCTTCTTCATAGATTTCATAGCTTGAAGATCGTAGGTGAATCTACAGTGGGTCTCTATTAAAAATTGCAGAAGTGTTGGAAAATACCTAGAATAAGAGTCTCGGGCATCCACAGTCGAGTGAGAGCCAATGAAAGTTGTACCTCTGAGAAAGGCAGGAGTTGACATAAATTATTTAGAGGTCTATGACAGTGATCTTACAGCATTTTAAAATTAATACTTGTGATAAGAATTTTTGAGTAAGTGGGAAGTAAACCAAAGTGCATAAATGGATAAGTGTGAGGGAAGGACAAACAAATACAGTACATGATGAACAATAGGACCCTGGGCAGCATCAAACATTAGAGGGACGTTGGTATGCATGTTCACCAGTCCCTTAAGGTAATGGGATAGGTAGATAAAGTGGGTGAGAAGGCAAGTGGGATATTTGCCCTAATTAGCCACAGATTTGAAGAACAGGGTGATTCTGGAACTGTATGAAAGGTTTATTAGAGAGGATGCAGAGGAGATTTACCAGGATTGCCTGAGTTGGAGAGTTTCAGTTACGAAGAAAGATTGGACACACTGGGATTGTTTTCCTAGAAACCGAGGAGATTGAGGTGGACATGATTGAGATGCATAGAATTCTGAGGGGCATAGATTGAACAAAACTTTTCCCCCCTTGATTGAGAAATCAATGACCAGGTTTAAGACGAAGGGGAGGAGATGTGAAGAAAAACATTTTTATCCAGAGGATGGTGAGACTCTCAATCTCGCTGCCTGTTAGGGTGGTAGGCAGACACCCTCAACATCGAAGGTAGATTTCGATGTGCACTTGAGATGCAAAGGCATTCAAAGCTATGGGCCAAGTTCTAAAGAAACTAACTTAAAATAGATAGGTAATTGATTTTGGCTGACATAGACAAGGTAGGCCGAAAGGCTTTTATCGGTGCAGTAGACCTGTACAACTCCTTGACTTAGATATTGTTATGAACTATATTAAGTTAATGGGACATTTTTTTTCAAGTCTTCTACACAGAGTGAAGTGTATCTTTTTTTAAAAATAAAAATGAAAACCTGTGCCATAACAGTATTAGTTAAAACAAGATATTTGGATTTCCTTTTGAATGTTAAGAGTCCCTGCCTGAATTGGTAACACTTTACATTAACTTCTGGAAACATAATACATGAAAAAAGACTCCATGACATTGTTGATATGTTTATATGACAGAGTCTTTTCCTCCCATTATTTTTATCAGTGGGAAAATGCCATCCGGGCTAACCCATTTTCCAGCTCTTGATTATTGGCCTATAAGCATCGGTGTCTAAGGTGCATATGCAGGCACTTTTTAAATAGGAGCATGGAGATGCAGGCACCCGCCACACTCTGGCTGGCAGAAATGATTCCTCAATTCTTGTCAAAATGTCTTTGCTCACCATTATATAACTTGATTTGTTTTTTAAAAAAACAAAATATTCTGACATGTCTATCTTTATCCAAAGTGGATAACATCTCACTTCCCTGTATGAAACTCTACTATTGTTTTGCCCTATCACTTAGCTAATCAATGTCACTGTAACTTTTGCTTCCACTGCATTACTTACTACACTGCATTTGTCTGCTTGGCTAGAATCTAAGCAAAATTTAGAGCACAGAAAATTGGAAATAATCAATCTGCAATCTTAACTAATCTTAGATGTGTAAGGAATATCAGCACACTTGATATGTGGTTCTTTGTTGCTTCATCTAAATTTTTCTCAACGTCGTGAACAATCTTGGCCGATCCCTTTGAGCCATTTCTGGACACATTCTCTCAATTTGAATATGTATCCACTTTCCCTGCTCTGTCTTCTACCCTTTAAGTAATTATTTACATACATTATTAAATTGCTTCCAATGTGCTCCCATTTTTGGTAACAAACAGGATGTAAAGTTCCTTTGGCTGAGTTTCAGCTCTCCAACATTGAAATGATAACCTTTTCTTTAATGCACTGTGTGCATGTTGCAGCTTTTCTATTGGCATTCTCCAATAACACCCACCTAAAGTAGTTTTTCCTTCAATTTTGTGTGTGGGAAATGGTGTCACTAAATTGGATTTTTGAAGAAGTAACAAAGGGGATTGATGAGGGCAGAGTGGTGGATATGATCTATATGGCCTTCAGGAAGGCATTCGACAAGGTATTCTGGTTCAAGCACATGGAATACAGGGATGACTAGCCATTTGGATACAGAACCTGGCTTGAAGGCTGATGACAGAGAGTGGTGGTGGAGGGTTGCTTTTCAGGCTGGAAGCCTGTGACTAGTGGCGTACCACAAGGATTGGTGTTGGGTCCATTGCATTTTGTCATTTATATAAATGATTTGGATTTGAACATAGGAGGTATATTTAGTAACTTTGCAGGTAACACCAAAATTGGAGGTGCAGTGGGTTACCTCAGAGTACAAATGGATCTTAATCAGATGGGTCAATGGACCACGGTGTGGCAGATGGAGTTTAATTTAGATAAATGTGAGGTGTTGCATTTTGGAAAGGCAAATCAGGGCAGGACTTATATACTTAATGATAAGATTCAGGGGAGTGTTGCTGATTAAAGAGCCCTTGGAGTGCAGGTTCATAGTTACTTGAAAGTAGAGTCCCAGGTAGACAGGATAGTGAAAAAAGTGTTTGGTATGCTTGCCTTTATTGGTTAATGTATTGAGTAAAGGAATTAGGAGGTCATGTTGTGTCTGTATAGGACATTGGTTAGGCTACTTTTGAAATACTGCATGCAATTCTGGCCTCTGTGAGGAAGGATACTGTGAAGCATGAAAGGGTTCTGAAAAGATTTACAAGAATGTTGCCAGAATTGGATGATTTGAGCTATGGGGAGAGGCTGAATAGGTTGAGGCTGTTTTTCCCGGACCCTGAGGGATGACATTAGAGGTTAATAAAATCATGAGGGGCATGGATAGGGTGAGTAGCCAAGGCCTATTCCCCAGAGTGGGGGAGTCCAAACCTGGAGGGCATAGGTTTAAGGTGAGAGGGTTGGGGGGGGGGGGGAAGGGACCTAAGGAACATCCTTTTCACGTAGAGGGTGGTATGTGTATGGAATGAGCTGCTAGAGGAAATGGTGGAGGCTAGTATGATTACAGCATTTAAAAGGCATGTGGATAGGTATATCAATAGGAAGGATTTAGAGGGGTATTGTGCCAATTGCTGGCAAGTGAGACTAAATTAATTTAGGATATCTGGTCAGCTTGGACAAATTGGATTAAAGGCTGTTTCCATGCTGTACAGCTCTATGACTCTTGACTGTCATGTTTCTGCAAAATTGTTTGACATTCTGACTTTTCTCTTTATTCATACTTGAGGTTGACAAGGCCAGAATTTGTTGCTATCCCTAATTGCCTATGACTTGAGTGACTGCTAGGCCATTTCTAGTGGAAGACAGATGTTTTCGTTCTCTAAAGGACATAGTGAATCTGATTGGTTTTTATGATTAACAGTGGTTATGTGGTCACCATTGTACTAGCATTTAATTCCAGATTTCTATTGAATTCATGTCCCCAGAACATGAATAGGCCTGGGCCTATGGATAACTAATTCAGGAATATTACCACAGTGCCACAGCCACCTTAATAATAACAATGTTAATTAAATCCTTTTTTAAGATGAAAGTTATCACTCCCATTAGCTTGTTCAAAGACTGGAATCCTCTGGTAGAATTCCCGCCTTTTAGTATCGAGGTTCTCGATTAAGTCTCCACCATTTGAAACTTGGGTACACAAATTGAGGCTATCACTGCAATGCAGCATTGGATGTGGAGCTGCCGTCTTTCGGATGTATCATTAAATTGGCACCCTGTCTGACTTAAGGTGGATATTAATACAGCAACTGTTCTCAAATTTAAATGCCCAGGCTCTTTCCAAGTGCTCAAAGAAATACTGAATTTTTCCCAAACCTTCTCCAGTTTTGGAGTCATAGAGATGTACAGCATGGAAACGGACCTTTCAGTCCAACCCGTCCATACCGACCGGATATCCCAACCCAATCTAGTCCCACCTGCCAGCACCCAGCCCATATCCTTCCAAACCCTTCCTATTCATATACCCATCCAAATGCTTCTTAAATGTTGCAATTGCATCAGTCTCCACCCCTTCCTCTGGCAGCTCATTCCATACGCGTACCACCCTCTGTGTGAAAAAGTTGCCCATTAGGTCTCTTTTATATCTTTCCCCTCTCACACTAAACCTATGTCCTCTAGTTCTGGATTCCCCGACCCTAAGGAAAAGGCTTTGCCTATTTACCCTATCCATTCCCCTCATAATTTTGTAAGCCTGTATCAGGTCACCTCTCAGCATCCAAAGCTCCAGGGAAAACAGCCCCAGCATGTTCAGCCTCTTCCTCTCCAACCCTGGCAACATCCTTGTCAATCTTTTCTGAACCCTTTCAAGTTTCATAACAACTTTCCAATAGGAAGGAGACCAGAATTGCATGCAATATTCCAACAGTGGCCAAACCAATGTCCTGTACAGCCGCAACACGACCTCCCAACTCTTGTACTCGACACTCTGACCAATAGAGGAAAGCATACCAAATGCCGCCTTTACTATCCTATCTACCTGCGACTCCACTTTCAAGGAGCTATGAACTTGCACTCCAAGGTCTGTTTGTTCAGCAACATTCCCCAGGACCTTACCATTAAGTATATAAGTCCTGCTAAGATTTGCTTTCCCAAAATGCAGCACCTCGCATTTATCTGAATTAAACTCCATCTGCCAATCTTCAGCCCATTGGCCCATCTGGTCCAGATCCTGTTGTAATCTGAGGTAACCCTCTTCGCTGTCCATTACACCTCCAATTTTGGTGTCATCTGCAAACTTACTAACTATACCTCTTATGCTCTCATCCAAATTATAAATGACAAAAAGTAGAGGGCCCAGCACCGATTCTTGTGGCACTTCACTGGTCACAGGCCTCTAGTCTGAAAAACAACCCTCCACCACCACCCTCTGTCTTCTACCTTTGAGCCAGTTCTGTATCCAAATGGCTAGTTGTCCTGTATTCCGTGAGATCTAACCTTGCTAATCAGTTTCCCATGGGGAACCTTGTCGAATGCCTTACTGAAGTCCATATAGATCACATCTACCGCTCTGTCCTCATCAATCCTCTTTGTTACTTCCTCAAAAACTCAATCAAGTTTGTGAGACATGATATCCCACGCACAAAAGTCTCACATCTGTCGTCTACAAGGTGTTAGAAAGGATTCTGAGGGATAGGATTTATGACCATCTGGAAGAGCATGGCTTGATTAATTGCAGTCAACACGGCTTTGTGAGGGGCACGTCGTGCCTCACAAACCTTATCGAGTTCTTTGAGGATGTGACTAGAAAAGTTGAGGGTCAAGCTGTGGATGTGGTGTATATGGACTTCAGCAAGGCATTTGATAAGGTTCCCCATGGTAGGCTCAGTCAGAAGGTCAGGAGGAATGGGATACAGGGGAACATAGCTATCTGGATACAGAATTGGCTGGCCAACAGAAGACAGTGAGTGGTAGTAGAAGGAAAATATTCTGCCTGAAAGTCTGTGGTGAGTGGTGTTCCACAGGGCTCTGTCCATGGGCCTCTACTGTTGGTAATTTTTATTAATGACTTGGATGAGGGGATTGAAGGATGGATCAGCAAGTTTGCAGATGACACAAAGGTTGGAGGTGTCGTTGACAGTATAGAGGGCTGTTGTAGGCTGCAGCGGGACATTGACAGGATGCAGAGATGGCCTGAGAGGTGGCAGATGGAGTTCAACCTGGATCAATGCGAGGTGATGCATTTTGGAAGGTCGAATTTGAAAGCTGAATACAGGATTAAGGATAGGATTCTTGGCAGCGTGGAGGAACTGAGAGATCTTGGTGTGCAGGTACATAGATCCCTTAAAATGGCCACCCAAGTGGACAGGGTTGTTAAGAAAGCATGGTGTTTTGGCTTTCATTAACAGGGCGATTGAGTTTAAGAGTCGTGAGATCTTGTTGCAGCTTTATAAAACTTTGGTTAGACGACACTTGGAATACTGTATCCAGTTCTGGTCGCCCTATTATAGGAAATATGTGGATGCTTTGGAGCGGGTTCAGAGGGGGTTTACCAGAATGCTGCCTGGACTGGAGGGCTTATCTTATGAAGAGAGGTTGACTCAGCTCGGACTTTTTTCATTGGAGAAAAGGAGGAGGAGAGGGGACCTAATTGAGGGATACAAGATAATGAGAGGCATAGATAGAGTCGATAGCCAGAGACTATTTCCCAGAACAGAAATGACTAACACAAGGGGTCATAGTTTTAAGCTGGTTGGAGGAAAGTATAGAGGGGATGTCAGAGGCGGGTTCTTTACACAGAGTTGTGAGAGCATGGAACGTGTTGCCAGCAGCAGTTGTGGAAGCAAGTTCATTGGGGACATTTAAGAGACTACTGGACATGCATATGGTCACAGAAATTTGAGGATGCATACATGAGGATCAGTGGTCGGCACAACATCGTGGGCTGAAGGGCCTGTTCTGTTCTATGTTGACTGTCCCTAATTAGTCCTTGCCTTTTTAAACATGTACATCCTGTCCCTCAGGATTCCCTCCAACAACTTGCCCACCACCGACGTCAGGCTCACTGGTCTGAAGTTCCCTGACTTGTCCTTACCATCCTTCTTAAACAGTGGCACTACGTTAGCCAACCTCTAGTCTTCTGGCACCTCACCTGTGACTATCGACGATACAAATATCTCAGCAAGAGGCCCAGCAATCACTTCTCTAGTTTCGCACAGAGTTCTAGGGGGCACCTGATCAGGTCCAGGAGATTTATTCAGCTTTACCCATTCTAAGGCATCCAGCACTTCCTCCTCTGTAATCTGCACATTTTGCAAGATGTCACTATCTATTTCCCTACAGTCCATATCTTCCATATCCTTTTCCACAGTAAATACTGATGCAAAATACTCATTTAGTATCTTCCCCCATTTTCTGCGGCTCCACACAAAGGCCGCCTTGCTGATCTTTGAGGGGCCCTATTCTCTCCCCAGTTATCCTTTTGTCCTTAATGTAAAAACTCTTTGGATTCTCATTTTTTCTATTTGCATAAGAAAAATATTTTACAGGTGTAGTTAGTTTATATTTGAGCTGGGATCAGGAGGTGCTGTGAAAGGTATAGAGCTGGAAGCATAGAAGTAGGCAAAACATAGAAAGTGCAGTGAGAAAACGCTAGAGATGGAGAAAAGACCTCTGAGAGAGAGTGTGAAAATCAGAAAAAGATAGTGATGAAAAAATTGTTAGTGTGGAAGATGAACAGTGAAAACAGTCTGAATTGATTTTGTTGTTTACTGAGCCATTCACATTTATTGTCAAACCTCTACTAACAGATAAGACCTGCTTTGTGAAAATTCAATCATCTGGAGAGCAGGTAGCTAAATTGAATGCAGCCATTCCAGCAGGTGCAGTAAAGGAGATTACCCAAAAAGAATGAAGGGAAGAGGAGGTAACGAAATGTCCACAACCTTTGAAAGATTGCTCAATTGCATATTTCAGTGAATTCAAGTGGTGTGGTAATTTCCAATCTGAAACAGGCCAGGGACTAGAAGGGCTTATGCCCAAAACGTCGATTCTCCTGTTCCTTTGATGCTGCCTGACCTGCGCTTTTCCAGCAACACATTTTTAAGGGACTATTCTAAATCATGATTTGAGTCTAATCTTAGTAGGAGATAATCTGTCAAGTTGTCTGTCTTTCCTTTTTTTCCCATTTGGAGCTGTGAGGTGAATGGACACCAGGTACATAGTACAGATAGTTCTTCTATAATGCAATGGTTGTCTTCTTGTGCAACCCCGTCTTATAGAAAAAAATCACACTTTAGAAACAGTGCTTAAAGTGTTGGTGATGTAATTGCATTCCAGCCAACACACGTTTTAAAAGTTTGCACTTTAGAAACAGTGCCCCAAATTCACGTAAAGGACTTGTACATTTGGTACGAATATAAAGTGATAGTCGCATTCTGTGTGATCTCGAGTTTTAAGGAAATTGCACAATAGCCACACCATTGAAGCTCATGAGGTCAAAATCGTGTTATAGCCAGCAAAGGTAAGGAATGTTTGCATTCTATAAATGAGGGTCTAAATTCTTTAATTGCATTAAAAGCAATTCATGATGAAGAAACATGTGTTATAGCAGAACTGGCTGTATGCAGCTAGTGTTACAGCCTGTATTTGTACTAGTCCTTTACCTGAAATATTCAGCTGCTTTCCAAAAACGTCAATAGCTTTTAGTTTTACCACAGCTGTCACTTGTTTGCTTGCTGAGCATATTCTGTGATAGTTTATAGACAACAGGAAATACTTAACAGATTTGGACCAATAGGATTTAATAAATCAACTCCTTAGTTGCATCCCTCATGGCAAGCAGATTTGTTTATGCCAACTATTAGAACATTCTCGACAATGTGCTGTAATCATGATCTGCTGCAAATGTGTTGCTGGTCAAAGCACAGCAGGTTAGGCAGCATCTCCGGAATAGAGAATTCGACGTTTCGAGCATAAGCCCTAGGGCTTATGCTCGAAACGTCGAATTCTCTATTCCTGAGATGCTGCCTAACCTGCTGTGCTTTGACCAGCAACACATTTGCAGCTGTGATCTCCAGCATCTGCAGACCTCATTTTTTACTGTAATCATGATCTTCAGAGTTTGGTGCCAGTATTCTAATGCTTGATTTGTTGAATGTAAATTGATGACTTGGTTATATTTCCAAACTATTCATTAATCCTTTGAATATTTGTGATATAAAATTTGAGCCTTAATCTGATTTATTTCTTTGGATAATCTGTGTCGTGCTTTTTTTTAAAAAAACTCACTTTTCCAGCACTTTTGCTGTAATTATCCTCAAAAGCAATGCTTTAGGAAATATCAACATCACTATATTTCTTAAAATATACTAATTCCCACTCTTGTTTTAGGCAGAGATCCTAATCAATCTGTTAAGACCCTGCTGAATGGTTCTTTGAGCAGTGGTATTTGAATGCACTCTTAAAAAGTGCAGTGCAGTACAGGTCCTTTGGCCTTTGATGTTGCACTGTACTGTGAAATTAATCTGATGCTCATCTAACCTATACCATTCCACTATTATCTATATGTCCAATGTCTATTTAAGTCCCCTTAATGTCGGTAAGTCTACTACTGTGGCAGGCAGGCTGATCCAGGCCCCTACTACTGAGTAAAGAAACTACCCTTGATATCTGTCCTAAATCTATCACCCCTCAATTTAAAGCTATATCCCCTCGTGTTAGCCTCCACCATCCGAGGAAAAAGGCTTTCACTGTCCACCCTATCTAACCATTCTGATTATCTTATACATCTCGATGAACTCACGTCTCAACCTTCTTCTCTCTAACGAAAACAGCCTCAGTTTCCTCGTAAGACATTCCTTCCATATCAGGCAACTTCCAAGTAAATTTCCTCTGAACCCTTTCCAAAGCTTCCACATCCTTCCTATAATGTGGTGACTAGAACAGTACGCAATACTCCAGGTGCAGCCTTACTAGTGTTGTAGAGCTGAAGCATGACCTTGTGGCTCCAAAACTCAATCCCCCTACCAATTAACACCAACACACCATATCCTTCTTAACAGCCCTATCAACCTGGGTGGCAACTTTCAGGGATTTATGCACTTGGACACCGAGATCTCTCTGTTCATCTACACTGCCAAGAGTTTTACCTTTAGCCCAGTACTCTGTATTCCTGTTACTACTTCCGAAGTGAATCACCTCTCGCTTTTCTGCATTAAACTCCATTTGCCACTTCACAGCCCAGCTCTGCATCTTATCTATGTCCCTCTGTAACCCACAACATCCTTCGGCACTATCCACAACTCTGCCAACCTTATTGCAACCCTGACCTAGACAGGAAATTCAGGTATGACTTTCATAAGGCTGTCAGAGACGCCAAGAAGCAATGCTAAACTAAGCCTTGAATATCTTCAATGACTCTTCTTCCATTATGTACTGGAGGAGAAAATTCCTCTCTGATGCACATTATATGGTAGTGGCACTTAGAACAAAGAAATTCCTCCATGTCCCCATCCCAAGTGAGAGACCCCTTATTCTTAAACTCTACTATAAATTATAGACTCTTTAACAAGGGGAAATACCTTCTTTGCATCCAACCTATTAAGCCCATGGTCTTAGTCATTTTAATTATGAACTCTATTTGTGCATTCCAAAATGTCCCAAGGTTCCAAATTTTAAAAAAAGAGTCTTGCTTTCAATCCTCAATCTCTCCACTTAATTTTGTCTTGGCTGTTTGGTCTTCACTGATGTTCAGAAGGTTTGGAACTAGAATGATGCAAGTACAGGGGAGTTCAGGACCCCCACCCTCCAGCACCTTAATCAGACTATATCTGCCCATCCATATCAGTGCAGGATTCAATTCCCCTTTCCTTTTTATTCTTTTATCACTGACAAAGCCAGCATTTACATATTTAATGATTGCTTAACCATTTGAAAGAAGGAATCTTTCCTTATTAGCTTCTAAGTTGAAGTGCTTTTGCTGAAGCCTTGGAATTAGAGTCAGAGTTCTACAGTATGGAGACAGGCCCTTTGGCCCAAATTGGTCCATGCTGACCCAAATGTCCATCCATGCTAATCTCTTTTCCCTGCACTTGGCCCAAGTCCTTTTAAATCCTTCCTATCCGTGTATTTGTCCAAATGCCTTTTAAATGTTAATGTACCTGCCTCAACCACTTCTGCTGGCAGCTCACTCCATATGTATACCACCCTCTGTGTAAAAAAAAATTACTCCTCAGACTCTTTTATTCTCTTCCCCCCCCCCATCTTAAACTGATGACCTCTCGTCCTTGATTCCCCAACCCTGGGAAAAAAAACTAAGTGCATTCACCCTATAGGTCCCTCCTCAGTCTTCTACGCACTTAAGAAAAACAACCTAATGTGTCCAACCTATCCCTAAAACTCAGACCATTGATTCCTGACAACATTTTTATAAATTTCTTCTGCATTCTTTCCAGTTTAATAACATCCTTCTTAAAGCAGGTGACCAAAATGGAACGCAATACTCCAAGTGTGGCCTCATCAATGTCCTGTCCAACTGCAACATAACTTCCCAACATCTATGTTCGATGCCCTGACTAATGAAGGCCAGAGAGCCAAAAGTCACCTTGACTGCCCAGGCTACCTATGACTCCACTTTCAGAGAACCTTGCACCTGAACTCCAAGGCCCCTCTGTTCCACTACACTCCTTAAGGCCCTACCATTCACCATGAAGCTCCTACCTTGGTGTGACTTTCCAAAATGCAAGACCTCTCACCTATCCATATTAAACTCCATTTGCTATTTCCCGGCCCACTTCCCCAGCTGATCAAGGTCCTGCTGCAATTTCTGATAACCTTCCTCACTATCCAGGATATCACCTATTTTAGTGACATCTGTAAACTTACTACAAACTTACTCTAGTTTCCTCCCACGGTCCAAAAATGTGCAGGTTAAGTGAATTGGCCATGCTAAATTGCCCATAGTGTTAGGTGTAGGGGAATGGGTCTGGGTGGGTTGCGCTTCGACGGGTCGGTGTGGACTTGTTGGGCTGAAGGGTCTGTTTCCACACTGTAGGTATTCTAATCTAACCAAATCATGCCTTGTACATTCTCATCCAAATCATTGATTAACAAGCAGCAATGGACCCAGAACTGACCCCTGAGGCACACCACTAGTCACAGGCCTCCAGTCCGACAAGCATCCTTCTACCATTACCATCTGCTGTCTACCATCGAGCCAACTGTGTATCCAATTTGCCAGCTCCTCCTGGATTCCATGTGATCTAACTTTCCAAAGCAGCCTACCATGTGGAACCTTACCAAAGGCCTTACTGAAATCCATATAGACCAAGTTTACCACTCTGCCCATGTCAAACCTCCTTGTCACTTCGTCAAAGAACTCTAACAAATTTGTGAGGCATGATTTCCATGCACAAAGCGATGCTGACTATTCCTAATCAAACCCTGTCTTTTCAAATACATGCATATCTTAGAATCTTCTCAAGTAACTTATCCAAAGTCTAAGCGTTAGGCTTACTGGTCTATAGTTCCCAGGTTTTTCTTTGTAGCCATTCTTGAATAAGGGCGCAACATTCACTACCCTCTCGTCTTCCAGGACCTCACCCGTAGTTAATGATGATGCAAAAATATTAACTAGGGCCCTGCAATTCCTTCTCTAGTCTTTTGCAGTGTTCTTGGGTATATCTGGTCAGGACCAGGAGATTTATCCATGTTCATACGTTCTAATATGTCTAACACCACCTCTACATTGATATGGACTGACCCCAAAATATCAGCACTAACTTCCCCAAGTTCCCAAGTCGTCTTGTATTTCTCTATGGTAAACAGAGAGACAACAAAAGGAGGCATGGCTCAGGTACAGGCAGCTGGATCAAGGGAATCCCTAGAGTTACACAGGGAATACAAGAGTTTAGATTAGATTAGACTTACAGTGTGGAAACAGGCCCTTCGGCCCAACAAGTCCACACCGACCCGCCGAAGCGAAACCCACCCATACCCCTACATTTACCCCTTACCTAACACTACGGGCAATTTAGCATGGCCAATTCACCTGACCCGCACATCTTTGGACTGTGGGAGGAAACCGGAGCACCCGGAGGAAACCCACGCAGACACGGGGAGAACGTGCAAACTCCACACAGTCAGTCACCTGAGTCGGGAATTGAACCCGGGTCTCAGGTGCTGTGAGGCAGCAGTGCTAACCACTGTGCCACCGTGCCGCCCATCTTTACTGAAGATGGAAATCAGGAGGGCAAAAGTGGGTATGAGATAGCCTTGGCTGAGAATATTAGGGTGAATCCAAAGAGATTCTTTTAAAGAAAAAAGAATTAACTAGAGAGAGAATATTTCTCCTATGTGTTTACCATGAAGAAATTTAAGGTGGTTAGAAAGTTCCCCTGCTTTCACTAGCTCCAGAGTGAAAGCCTTGAGACATGGGGGAATAGTTGATGCTCTGTAGACTTAATTGCTGTGCCAGTGAGAGATATTAGTGTATCTGCTACAGCAATGATTTTGAGTCTAATACTCAACTATATTTCCCATGTTTCCACCATGAACGTTTTAAGCTGATGGTTTAAAGATCTTGTTCCTCCTTGAAAGTGTTTAGCTTTTTATTAAATTAAGCAAATCAAGAACCTAATAACTGCCAAGAAATTAAAATATTCTCTGACTGTAAGCAATTCCAAGCAACTCTTCAATTTATGAATGTTTTTTCTCATTTTTATCACTCTTTAATTTTCATTGTATTTGTATATCTACTAATATCGATTACATAAAAGATTTGAGATTGATCAGTAAGTTGCCCTGTTTAGTGTTTTGATGTGTTTTATTGAGGATCTGTTATTCTCATCACTTGTGGTTTATGCAGAACCAATGTGAATGACCAAGTTATTGAATAATACACTTCATTATCTATTTATTCACCTTAAAGTGTGTTCAGTAGATGCCCAGTCAGAATATTATGTGCATGGCATTTCAAGAATGATCTGATCATAAAGAGAGCTTTGTTCCAACTTCTGATTTGCTGTTTGCTGCATTTATTTCAAAACCTTGTATGATCTACGTTGTAAAGCTGAGGTGTGGACACTCATTTGTGAAGTGTGTGATAATTCATATGGGATAAGATGATTTCTCCATTCGAGATTTTGGGCTCCTTTGGATCTGTGCTTAATAAGACCAGGATAAAAAATTAAAATGCTGTAGTTGCTGGAAATCTGAAGCAAAAATAAAATACTAAGTGTATTCAGCACAGAATCCTAGAACTCTACAAACAGGAGACCGTTTGGCCGCTTGTGGCTGTATTGATCATAAAACGCTATCCAATCTATTTCCATTTTCCAGCTTTTAGTTCATAACATTGCGGGTTACTATGTTTTGAGTGTTTACCTTATAAATTTGGTTATGCCTAAGGTAAGTACCTGTTCAGGTGTCGAGTTCCTGTCCCCCCTCCTCCTCCTCTTCCTCCCCCCCCCCCGCCCCCACCACTCTCTGAATGAGAAATATTGATTCACTTTCCCTGTAATCTTTCTGCAGTTCTTTTAAATCTCCTGCACAGTTATTGAACTCTACTAATGGGAACAGATCTTCCCTTGATGTATAACACAAACAACACAGGATACCTGGAACTGAGTCCTGCTAGAAACATCCTTCCACTCTCTCCAACACACCAACTGCCAGGGAGTCAAATTTGGATCCAGCTTTTCACTTTCCATTGAATCACATGGGCTTTTACTTTTATGACCAGTGTGTCATGTGGGGGACCTTGATCAAAAGCCTTACAGGTGTGACAATCCATGTCGACTGCTTCCAATGCAGTGCCCTCATCAACCCTCTTTGGTACTTCCTCAAAAAAGTTAAATCAGGTTGCTCAGTCCCAACCTTCCCTTAATAAATCCATGTCAGGTAAAATCTGCTGTCAAAACACAAGGCAGGTGCTGTCTGAACTCCTTTGTCTCCAGCATTGCCTATTTGAGGAACAAGATTAAGATTACCCATATTCCCTTCACTATCAAGTTCTTAAGCAATGCAATGTGAGAGCTTATTCCATCTCACTTCTCCCAGCTGGCTAGTAAATTGAGCAACAGCTTCAACGGAGGAAGTTTGGTCATAGCATAAACCTATCTACAGAGTGTGGTGAAATTGTTCCTGTGGATCTGTCCGGCATTGCATTCCATCAGCCATAATCTGTTTGAATTTTGTGAAATTTTCAGAGTGCCATATGAGTTTTGAACCTCCTGACTCAGGATGAGGGGTTACATCACTGAGCTGTAACTCAGCCTTTACTTTCAGTCTCTGTCGCAGTGATTTCATGTGTTGCCATTGGAATATGTATTTCTTGTTATTTCAGTCTCTCATTATCTTTTTGTTTCATTCGGATATGCAATTTCTTCCTGCAAGAAAAGCCAGGACACTTCAGTCATTGTGAAATGTGTGGTTGACTCTGATATGTATTTGAGGGGCCGTCTTGAAAGACTAGCATGAGATACACACAGGATAGATATTTTGATGAATTATTGCACGGCAATAATGGCAAAAATTGCCCTAATAACAACCTCTAAAAGTCAGGTGATTGGCAAGGTGGAATTGAGTTGATTCTAACTCCCCTCCCCTCACTTTGTTTCTCTCCTTAGTCAAGGCCACTATGCCCATTTGGGTGGTTCTTCTGTCCCGTCTCATCATGAAAGAAAAGCAAACTCTGAAGGTAAGTGGGTCTGAGATCCTGAGGAACTAAGGAGGGTTTGTAAACTACATTATAGCAATTTATTTTTCCAATTCAATCCAAGTGCCTTCCATTATCATCCAAGGAAAACTAATGGTTCTGAGTTGGGATGAATAAATCTGCTCCCTTGCTTTTAATTGTAAAATGCATGCTAAATAAAAGTTCTTAACCTAGATGAGGGCAATGTGATTTTTAAAAAATATTCTTTTTATAATAGTTGTGTAGGAATTTGCTTGCAAAGTGTTTTCTTGTTTTCAAAGACCTGTGCTGCTCAGAGAAATTGAGCTTTCTACCAGTATGACTGACTAACACTTATATGTTAAAGAAATATCCTTAAAATGTCCCAGAATATCTTTGGAGGAGGAGCCCATGAGAAAAGCCAGTGGTTCTATCTTTTGTTGGCAATGTAGAGATGCCCAAAGCCTTCACAAAAACATATTTTTCAAATCCCAGATTATAGTGACTTTGCTATGAGTACCTGTGAGAAATGGTCACTGCCTAAATAAATGAAAGGTGGTGAAGAAATACATCATCTCATTCGCAATAAACAATCATGACAAAGCCATTTTGATGATCAGTTTAACTTGGGTAATTTAAGGACTGGAGTCCACATAGAGTCATAGAGATGTACAGCATGGAAACAGACCCTTCGGTCCAACCCGTCCATGCTGACCAGATATCCCAACCCAATCTAGTCCCACCTGCCAGCACCCGGCCCATATCCCTCCAAACCCTTCCTATTCATATACCTGTCCAAATGCCTCTTAATGAAGAATGTTTGTTTATGAAAAGAGGTAGCATGCACAATAAGGAACAATGCTTTGCATTTTGTGTAGAACAGAAAATTGTAAGTATGTTTTCTAAGATGCTTTGAGCCCATTCTGCTGCAGTATTTGAGTTAATTCAAGTATTATAATCTCCCTAGAATTAACAAAAAAAAGCTGCCAAACAGCTCCCAGAATTGGGACACAATTTCATTTTTATAATTTATGCTCATGCTGATTTTAAAATTAACAGACTAATTTCTTCAAATGTTTTCACTTCAATTTCAGTTGGAAAATTTCACTTTAAATGCTCCATATGAAAAATGAGTCTTACTTGCATCACTGTCCACAGATGTGACACCATATGCAGTTCCAAAGTTCTCTAATTCAGCCTCTGGAACAAAGGATCACTCGCAAGTCTTCTGACCTTTGAGTCGTGATCACAAGCAGTCTCTGTATGAGGTCCACAGGGACAGTTGCCGCCTGAGTGGCACACTCTTGCAAAACCTTAAGTGGGATCACGACAGTCTTAATTACTCAGACTCCCCAAAGATGCCTTCATTTGACCTCTTTAGTAATCCCTATTGAATATTCTGGTCATCTGACAAAATTAAATTCATAATCTTTACCTAGCCTTGTCTTTGGCTTTCTGTTCTGTTTTACTGTGTGTGTAACATATTTTCTGTGCCTGCTGTGTTCACACCTCTTCTGCAGCTGCAGCTCTCCTGATTTGCTCCTTATTGGTACTGCTTCCAGGACAAGAACAACCAAGTCATGTTTCTTCTTTGAGAAAATTACAATTAGTCACTTCACAATTGATGCAAACTCTTTTCAAATGTTGTTCAATCTAGTGACAAAGTCCACAAATATTGTTAGGAAATAATAAATTCTTCTTGTTTCATTGCTTTTGTGTCAAATGTCATCGCAAAAAATAGTTGATCCAAATCTTGATGCAGATCAATTTCTGGATGAATAAGCACTAGCCTTCATTAGGATTATGTGTACCGTATCCATTTGGAGTTTTCGATCATGTCTTAACCAGTGAGTTTCTTTCTTGGCAGGTCTACATATCATTGATTCCCATAATATCTGGAGTCTTCTTGGCAACGGTGACTGAACTTTCCTTTGATGTTTGGGGACTGATTAGTGCACTTGCTGCCACTCTGTGCTTCTCCCTTCAGAACATCTTCTCGAAGAAGGTAAAGAGTTCGCTCTGGAGTTTGATCTTAGCTTTTCAATTGTTGGACAATTAGGATCTGACTATAGAGTCATACAATACGGAAACAGGCCCATTGCTGACCAGATTTCCCTAACTGAATTAATCCCAAACACGTGCTTTGCCCATATCCTTTTAAACCTTTCCTATTCATGTACTTGCCCAAATGTCTTTTTAAATATTGTATCTGTACTGACCTGTACCACCACTTCTGGCAGTTTAGTCCATATATACACCTCCCTCTGTGTGGAAAAAGTTTTCTCTTCGCTTCCTTTCAAATCTTTGCCTTCTACCCATTTGCCCCCTAGTTTTGAATTCCCCTCACCCTGGGGAAAGGACCTTTGTTATTCACTTTATCTATGCCCCTCATGATTTTATAAACCTCTGCAAAGTTACCCCTCAACCTCCTATGCTTCAAGGAAAGAAGTCCCAGCTTATCCAATCTTTCCTTATAATTCAAACCTCCAGTCGTTGTAACATCCTTGTAAATCTTTCCTGCACCCTTTCCAATTTAATAATCCTTTCAAAGCTGGGTGACCAGAACTGTGTGCAGTACTCCAAATGTGGCCATACCAGGCAACATTCTGGTGAACCACGTCTGCACCCTCTCCAAGGCATCCGCATCCTTTTGGTAATGTGACGACCAGAACTGTATGCAATATTCCAAATGTGGCTGAACCAAAGTCTTGTACAATTGTAACTGTTGTACTCAAGACCCTGTCCGATGAAGGAAAGCATTGCCGTATACCACCTTGACCACTATCGACCTGTATTGCTACCTTCAGGGTACAATGGACCTGAACACCCAGATCTCTCTGTACATCAATTTTCCCCAGGACGTTTCCAATTACTGTATAGTTCACTCTGGAATTGCATCTTCTAAATTGCATCACCTCGCATTTGTCCGGATTGAACTCCACCTGCCATTTCTCTGCCTAACTCTCCAATCTTTCTATATTCTGCTGTATTCTCTGACAGTTATCTTCACTATTTGCTACTCCACCAATCTTAATGTCATCTGCAAACTTGCTCATGAGGCAACCTACACCTTCCTCTAAATCATTTATGTATATCACAAACAATAGTGGTCCCAGCATGGATCCCTGTGGGACACCACTGGTCACAGGTCTTCATTTTGAGTAGCTCCCTTCCACTGTCTCCTGTTACCCAGCCAGTTCTCTATCCAGTTAACTAGAACACCCTGGACTCCATGCAACTCCACCTTCTTCATCAGCTTACAATGGGGAACCTTATCAAACGCCTTACTAAAGTCCATGTAGATGACAGCATCCTTGGATGCTGCCTGACCTACTGTGCTTTTCCAGCAACATATTTTCAGCTCTGATCTCCAGCATCTGCAGTCCTCAATTTCTCCATGTAGATGACATCTACATCCCTTCCCTCACCAATCAACTTTGTCACCTCTTCAAATAATTCTATTAGGTTTGTAAGACATGACCTTCTCTGCGCAAAACAATGTTGCCTATCGCTGATAAGCCCATTTTCTTCCAAATGGCCCCTTCACGAGTTGGGCTATTTACATACTTCTCTGGAAAACCCACCTGGATGCTCCTTACAAATTCTGCTCCATCCAATCCTCTAACACTAAGTGAATCCCAGTCAATGGTGGGAAAATTAAAATTTCCTATCACCACCAATCTGTTGCTCCTACATCTTTCTATGATCTCTCTACATATTTGTACCTCAATCTCACATTCGCAGTTGTTACTGCACCCTTCCTATTTCTGAGCCCTGCCCATATTGTCTCACTGCTCAAGTCTTCCGTAGTGCCCTCCTTCAGTACAGCTGTGATATCCTCTTTGACCAGTAATTCAACTCCTCCACCCCTTTTGCCTCCCTCTCTATCCCACTTGAAGCATCGATATCCTGGGACGCTTAGTTGCCAATCATGCCCTTCCTTCAACCAAGTCTCAGTAATAGCAATAACATCATACTCCCAGGTACTAATCCAAGCCCTAAGTTCATCTGCCTTACCTACTAATTGCATTAAAACAAATGCATTTCAGACTACCAGTGCCTCTGTGTTCATCTACTGCCTCCTGCCTACTCTTTCCATTAGTCACGCTGATTTCATTATCTAACTCCTTACAGGCTTTAATTACTGCCTCCTTTCTGTCCACTAATCTCCACATTTGGTTCCCACCCCCCTGTTACAATAGTTGAAACCTTCCCCAGCAGCGTTAGTGAAAGCATCCCCAAGAACATTGGTTCCAGTCTGGCCCAGGTGTAGACTATCTAATTTGTAATAGTCCCACCTCCCCCAGAACCAGTCTCATATCTTTTGGGCCATGCATTCACCCTGAATATTCTATCATTCCTTCTCTGACTCGCACGTGGCACTGGTAGCAATCCTGAGATTACTACCTCTGAGATATTTTTAACTTGGATCCTAACTCCCGAAATTCTTCGTGTCTGACCTCATCCTGCTTTTTTATTTATATCTTTGATGTCTACATGCACCACGATAACTGGCTGTTCACTCTCCCCTTGAGAATTTTCTTTGGTCGATTCAAGCCATCCCTCTGACCTGTGCACCTGGGAGGCAACTGTGTCCCTGAGTTCCCACGTTGAGCAAGAGGCACATAACACGGATCTGAGATCTCATGCTATTTTTAATCTTAAATTGAGATTCAAGTTATGAAAAAGGAAAAAACTTTTTTTTAACCAACTTACCTTAACTTACGAAAGTCCTTACCTTATCAACACACTGCAGGGTCCTTTTTTTTTCGGTTAGAGGAGGTGGCTGCCCGAATAGATCAGCTTTTTAAACGGTTCGCTTACCTTCCCGGCAGCCCCCGGTCCTCGTTCTCTCCGCCCTCGCTGCAATAAAATGTCGCTATCCAAAGTCTTCTAAATGTTGTAACTGTACCCACATCCACCATTTCTTCAGGCAGTTCATTCCGCATGTGAACCACCTTCTGTGTAAAAATAAATTGCCTTTCATGTCTTTTTTAACTCTCTCTCCTCTCCCCTTAAAAATGTGCCCAGTCTTGAAATCCCCCAAACTAGGGAAAAGATAACTGCCATTTACTCGATCTATGCTTCTTATACATTCTTTGGCCCATTGGCCCAATTGATCAAGATCCCACTATCCCACCAATTTTGGTGTCATTCGCAAACTTACTAATCGTGCTCCCTAACTTAGAACATAGAACATAGAAGGATACAGCGCAGTACAGGCCCTTCGGCCCTCGATGTTGCGCTGACCGAATCCTACCTAACCTATACTAGCCCAATAACTTCCAAATGCCTATCCAATGCCCGCTTAAATGACCATAAAGAAGGAGAGTTCACCACTGATACGGGCAGGGCATTCCATGAACTCACAACCCGCTGTGTGAAGAATCTACCCCTAACATCTGTCCTATACCTACCACCCCTTAATTTAAAGCTATGTCCCCTAGTAACACCTGACTCCATTAGCGGTAAGAGGTTCTTAGTATCTACCCTATCTAAACCCCTAATCATCTTATACACCTCTATCAAATCTCCCCTAAACCTTCTCTTCTCCAATGAGAACAGCCCCAAGTGCCTCAGCCTTTCCTCATAAGATTTTCCTACCATTCCAGGCAACATCCTGGTAAACCTCCTCTGCACTCGTTCTAAAGCTTCCACATCCTTCCTATAGTATGGCGACCAAAACTGCGCACAATACTCCAGATGAGGCCTCACCAGAGTCTTATACAACTGCAACATGACCTCAGGACTCCGGAACTCAATTCCTCTGCCAATAAAGCCCAGTACACCATATGCCTTCCTCACAGCACTATTTACCTGGGTGGCAACTTTCAGAGATCTGTGTACATAGACACCAAGATCCCTCTGCTCATCCACACTACCAAGTAGCCTACCATTAGCCCAGTAATCCATCATCTTGTTATTCCTACCAAAGTGAACGACTTCGCACTTAGCTACATTGAATTCCATTTGCCACATTTCCGCCCAGCTCTGCAACTTATCTATATCCCGCTGTAACCTACCACTTCCTTCCTCACTATCCACAACTCCACCGACTTTTGTGTCATCCGCAAACTTGCTTACCCAGCTTTCAAGTCCTTCCTCTAGATCATTTATAAAGATAACAAAAAGCAATGGTCCCAAAACAGATCCTTGTGGTACACCGCTAGTAACTGCGCTCCAAGATGAACATAATCCATCAACTACTACCCTCTGTCTCCTTCCAGCCAGCCAATTCCTAATCCAAACCTCTAATGTATCCTCAATGCCATACCTCCGAAGTTTTAGCATTAGCCTACCATGGGGAACCTTATCGAACGCCTTACTAAAATCCATATACACAACATCTACTGCTTTACCCTCATCCACTTCCTTAGTCACCTTCTCAAAGAACTCAATAAGGTTTGTGAGGCACGACCTGCCCTTCACAAAACCATGCTGGCTATCCCTGATCACGTTATTCCTACCCAGATGTTCATAAATCTTATCCCTTACCATTCTCTCTAAGACTTTGCCCACCACTGAAGTCAGACTCACTGGCCTATAGTTACTAGGGCTATCCCTACTCCCTTTCTTGAACAATGGGACCACATTCGCTATCCTCCAGTCCTCTGGTACTATTCCCGTTGACAATGACGACATAAAAATCCAGGCCAATGGCTCTGCTATCTCCTCCCTAGCTTCCCATAGGATCCTGGGGTAAATGCCATCAGGCCCAGGAGACTTACCTATATTCATCCTTTCCAATATTCCCAAAACCTCTTCCCTGCATATTTCCAGGGCATCCATTCTAATTATTTGTGATTCCATATTCACATCAGCAACAGTGTCCTGTTCCTGAGTGAATACTGATGAAAAGTACTGATTTAATGTCTCTCCAATCTCCTCCGCCTCCACACACAACTTCCCACTACTATCCTTGACTGGACTGATACCTACCCTAGTCATCCTTTTATTCTTGACATACCTATAGAAAGCCTTTGGGTTTTCCCTAATCCTACCAGCTAAAGACTTTTCATGTCCCCTTCTTGCTTCTCTTAGCTCCCTCTTTAGCTCCTTCCTGGCTACCTTATAACTCTCAATCGCCCCAACTGAACCTTCACGCCTCATCTTTACATATGCCGCCTTCTTCCCTTTCACAAGGGACTCCAATTCCTTACTAAACCACGGCTGCCTCACAAGGCCCTTTACACCATGCCTGACTGGTACATACCTATCGAGGACACGCAGTAGCTGCTCCTTGAACAATCCCCACATCTCATTAGTGTTCTTCTCTTGAAGCCTGTTTTTCCAATCCACACATCCTAAGTCATGCCTCACTGCATCATAATTTCCCTGCCCCCAGCTATAGCTCTTGCCCTGCGGCGCACGATTATCCCTCTCCATCACTAAAGTAAAAGTCACCGAGTTGTGGTCACTGTCCCCGAAGTGCTCACCTACCTCCAAGTCTAACACCTGGCCTGGTTCATTACCTAGAACCAAATCCAATATAGCCTCCCCTCTTGTTGGCCTGTCGACATATTGTGTCAGGAAACCCTCCTGTACACATTGTACAAACACCGACCCATCTAATGAACTCGAGCTATAGCTCTCCCAGTCAATATCTGGGAAGTTAAAGTCCCCCATAACAACCACCCTGCTACCTTCACTCTTTTCCTGAATCATCCTCGCAACATTATCCTCTACTTCTCTAGGACTATTAGGAGGCCTGTAGAAAACACCTAACAGGGTGACCTCACCTTTCCTATTTCTAACCTCAGCCCAAACTACCTCAGATGGCAAGTCCTCTTCCATCGTCCATTCCACTGTTGTGATACTGTCTTTGACAAGTAATGCCACGCCTCCCCCTTTTTTTCATCCAAATCGTGACGGTCAGCAGCACCATAAATAGAATTACAGATGCCAGTGGAAGCCTTTTGAGAACATCATTTACTATATTTCACCTGTGTCAATTTAACCAACAATCCTCCACTAGCCACTTGTGGTATCTTGCTAAGCATAAAACTCTTATCGTTGGTGGTTCAGTGTTTGATTAAAAGCCCTTGGATAAACTTAGTAAAATACAACTGGTACAAGAACAATGTGCTGTGGATGCTAGAAATCAGAAATAAAAACTGGAAGTACTATGGGGAGGTGCTACCAGACCTACTGAGTATTTTTTGTCGATATTAGATAAGTGCTAAATTGCTTCAATACATAACATACCAAAACATGTATGTATCGACCTCTGATCTAATCAATATTAAGCACTGCTTTATAGAAGCTGCTCATGTCTTTGTGTTTTTGCTCTGTCTGTAGGTGCTGAGGGATACACGGATGCATCATCTTCGACTCCTCTATATCCTTGGATGTTACGCTGTCGTTTTTATGGTTCCAACTTGGGTCCTTGTTGATGTCTCTGCATTTTTTGTAAACAGCTCAGTAGTGAGTGAACGTCAATATTGATTCTTTTTTTTATTCATTCACAGGATGTGGGTGTCACTGGCAAGGCAAGCATTTATTGCCAATCCTTAAACTGAGTGGCTTGTTAGGCCATTTCAGAGGGCAGTTAAGAGTCAACCATTTTGCTATGGGTTTGGAGTCACATATAGGCCAGGCCGGGTAAGGATGGCAGATTTCCTTCCTTAAAGGATGTTAGTGAACACGATGAGTTTTTTTTAAACAACAGTTTAGTTTTTTTTCATGATTACCATTTCCCATAATAACACTTTATTACATATTTATCTAATTAAATTTACATTTCCTACATGCGTGGTTAATTAGTCCAAGCCTCTGCATTGCTTAGCCAGTAAAAATGATTTTTTTAAAAATTCTCTTGTAGATTATTTGTGACTATCCTTTATTTATGACCCTTGATCACAAGTGGTAGCATCATCTCTCCTCCTCCTATCCCATCAAACCTCCTGTAGTCTTGAAAACCTCTATCAGGCCATCTCTCAATTCTCTGTTTTAAAAGTCTGTTTAATCTTTCTATTTAGTACAACTTTTCAGTTCGTACTCATTCATCATGCGATGTGGGTGGTATTGGTAATGCCAGCATTTATTGCTCACTCCTAATTTTCCTTGAGAAGGTGCTGGTGAGCTGTCTTTTTGATCACTGTGGTCCATATGCTGTAGGTGGACTACCTCCAGTGGTGTTAGGAAAAGAGTTCCAGTATTTTGATCCAGGAACACTTAATGAATGGTGATTCTAGTTGCAAGTCAGGGTGGTGTGTGACTTGGTATTTCTACACACCTGCTGCCTTTGTTCTTCTAGGTTGCAGGTTTAGAAGATGTTAAAGAACCTTGGTGAGTGTTGAATGTGTTTCCTCAATGGTTACGTACAGATGTGATCATTGAAGCAACTGAAAATGTTTGGTCCAGGGATATTACCCTGATGAACTCCTGTGATGTCTTGCGGCTAGAATGATTGGCTTCCAGCAACTAAACCACTTTCGATTGTTAGATATGATTCCAACCAATGAAGAATTTTCCTGATTTGCATTGAATCCAGTTTTGATAGAGTCCCTTGATGCCACTACACTTGGTCAAATACTGCATTGATGTCAAGAGCAATCGCTGTCACTTCCCCTCAAATTTGGTTCTCTCTTTCCCAGGTTTGGACTGAGACTGTAATGAGGTCAGGAGCTGAATGGGCCTGGCAGAACTTAAACTGAGAATTGGTGAGCGGGTTGTTGATAAGCACGTGCTGCTTAATAGCACTGTCCGCAACCCCTTCTGTTAATTTGCTGATAATTGAGAGTTGTCTGACAGGGTCGCAATTGATTATGTCGGGTTTGGCATGCTGCTTATCGACAGGATCTACTAAGAAAATGTTCTGCATTGCTAGGTAGGTGCGAGTGTTCAACTGTGCTGGAACAGCTTGACTAGAGATGTAAAAACTGGAAGAACTATGGACGCTTTAAATCAGAAACAAAAACAAAAATTGACGGAAAAGCTCAGTACGTCTGGCAGCATCTGTGGAGAGAAATCAAAGTTAACCTTTTGGGTTCAGTGACTCTTCCTCTGAACAGAAGGTGGTGTTAGTTTAGGAAATCATCCCAGATATCATCCCAATAAATATATTTTGTACCTCTTGTATGCTCCATGTCCTTTTTATAATGAGCCAAGTATTCCAAGAGTGATCTAACCATTCTATATAAATTTAACTCTTTGCTTTCTTCATGGCCTTATTAATCTGCATCACTGATTTGTGATTTGTTCATCTACCTGCAAATCTCTGCTAAATGGATACTTTCTTCCAAGAAGTACATTGACCCTTGTTCCTGAGATTTAAATCATGTGCTCATATCGACATTTATTTATCAAGTAAATAGCAATTCGTCATTTTATTCCAATCTTCTTGTGCTTTATTATTTTCCCTCTATTAATTATGACCCCCTAGTGATTTTGTACTTTCAAGTCTCAGTCCTTGTGATTTAGTTAAATGATGAAGAACACTGCTCCTTAACTCCTCTTGTGGGCTACCAGTTTGCATCTTTTGTCACTCTCAGTAACTGCCTTTAGCCCCTGTCCTCTGTTTTCTGTTTTGTCGCCAATTTGTTATCCATTCTGCTGTATGTTCCCTGACTTCACACATTTTGAGATTAACATTAAAATACAACTAGTCCAGGAACAAGTCCTTTGACCCACCCTGTCTGCGCTGATCATGATGCCTTTTAAAATAATCCTATCAGCCTGTAGATGGTTCATATCCCTTTATTCCCTGCCCATTCAGGGAATTTGTCTAAATTTGTCTTAAATGTTGCTATCATACTTGCTTCTGTTACCTCCCCTGACACCACGTTCTAGGCGCCTACCACTCTATGTATAAACAAACAAAACTGCCTTGCACAACTCCTGTAAACTTTCCTCCTTTCACCTTAAACCTATGCCCCCTAGTATTTGACTTTTCACCCTGGGAAAAAGATTCCCAATTATCCAACCTATTCATGCCTCTCATTTTTATACACATTTATCAGATCATCTCTCAGCCTCCGTTCTAGTGAAAACAATCTAAGTTTTGTCCAACCTCTCCTTACAACTAGTACACTCCAAAGCAGGCACTATCCTGGTAAACCACTTCTGCACCCTCTCCAAAGCCTCCACAACCTTCCTACAGTGAAGCAACTAAATCTGCACACAATACTCTAAATGTGACCAAGCCATGTTAGTGGCCTTTTGAAAATAGGTTATGCTTGCAATATTACCCTTGTTTACCCTTTCTCTTCATTTCAAGAATTCATGTTAGTCAAACATGATTCAGATGGGCCAATGGGCTGAGGAGTGGGAGATGGAGTTTAATTTAGATAAACGTGAGGTGCTGCATTTTGGGTAAGCAAATCTTGACAGGATTTATACATTTAATGATAAGGTCCTGGGGGGTGTTGCTGAACAAAGAGACCTTGGAGTGCAGGTTCATAGCTCCTTGAAAGATAGTGAAGGCAGCGTTTGGCATGCTTTCCTTTATTGGTCAGAGGATTGAGTACAGGAGTTAGGAGGTCATGTTGCGGATGTACAGGACATTGGTTAGGCCACTGTTGGAATATTACGTGCAATTCTGGTCTCTTCTATCAGAAAGATGTGAAACTTGAAAGGGTTCAGAAAAGATTTACAAGGATGTTGTCAGGGTTGGGGGGTTTGAGCTAATAGGGAGAGGATGAACAGGCTGGGGCTGTCTTTCCTGGAGCATCTGAGGCTGAGGGGTGACCTTTATAGAGGTTTATAAAATCATAAGGGGGAATGGAAAGGATAAATAAACAAAGTCTTTTCCCTGGGGTCGGAGAGTCCAGAACTAGAGAACATAGATTTAGTGTGAGAAGGGAAAGATATAAAAGAGACCTATGGGGCAACTTTTTCACGCAGAGGGTGGTGCGTGTATGGAATAAGCTGCCAGAGGAAGTAATGAAGACGGATATAATTGCAACATATAAAAGGCATGTGGATGGGTATATGAAGGGTTCAGAGGGATATACACCAAGTGCTGACAAATAGAGCTAGATTAGGTTAGGATATCTGATTAGCATGGACAAGTTGGAACGAAGGATCTGATTCCATGCTGTATATCTCTTTGATTCTATGATCTTCCCCTTTGGAATCTTCAGTGACCATTTTTAATTGTATTTTCAGTTTGTAGATGTTTTTATGATACTTTTCTGAATAAGGATTTCATTTTCATTTTCTGATGCTTCTTTGAGTAAGGATTTAATTTCCTTTCCTACCCGCAAATGTTGAGTAAAACCTATGTTTGCCTAGACTTTGTCTGTCTCCCTTTTTAAATTTGGGATCATGTGAAATGCCTCTAGGTCTGCCTGCACTATTCCCTCTGCTACTAAATTTTTTTAATTATGTATTGTAATGTCTCAGATATTTCTTCATTAACTTTGAAATATTTTATCTTCTACAAAATTATCATTAATATCTTTAATTCTATCTGAGATGTTTTAATATCTTTTTAGAAGTCTTTATGATCTCATGTCTGCCCCATTAACCTCCCTGGTCAATACAGAGGCAAAGTTATAAACATTTCTGCTCACTGTCATTATCTGCAGGCATGATTTGGAGATGCCAGTATTGGACTGGGGTGTACAAAATTAAAAATCTCACAACACCAGGTTATAGTCCATTAAGTTTAATTGGAAGAACTAGCTTTCGGAGTGGGGCTCCTTCATCAGGTGGTTGACAACCACTGATGAAGGAGCGGCGCTCTGAAAGCTAGTGTTTTCACTTAAACCTACTGGGACTATAACCTAGCGTTGTGTGATTTTTAACATTATCTGCAGGTTTATGGTATGTCCTTTCTCTATCCCAATCTTTCTTTTATCATTTTCTGTCGAGACTTTTTTTTAATGTTTCCTGATAGTTTCATTTAGCTGTTTTTCCAGTGTTCCTAATTATCTCTGATTTTCTTCTGAACCTTGTTGTGTTACCTTTTATCATCCTCTATATACTCATTCATGTGTATCTTTACTGGCTTGTTCATTCTTATTTTTGAGTGGAATATATTCCTCCTGGACATATGACCACTGTTCCATCTAGTCATCGTGGAAAAGGGGGGAGAAATATGAAAATAAGTTTTAAAAGTTTTATGGGATTGGGAATATGTTGGGAAAGAAAATAGTGACAGCTCCATGGAGTTGTACCATGTCACCGACCTGTTGCTTGTCTCTTCCAGACTGATGTCTCCCACTGGTACTGGACCCTCATATTGCTTATCATCAGTGGCTTCTGTAACTTTGCTCAAAACATGGTCGCCTTTAGTATTTTAAACCTCATCAGCCCACTCAGCTACTCCGTGGCCAATGCCACCAAGAGGATCATGGTGATTTCAGTATCACTCATCATGTTGCAGAACCCAGTCACTTCCACCAATGTCATGGGGATGATGACTGCCATCGTTGGGGTTTTCGCCTATAATAAGGTCAGTCTGCTGCCTTATTCTTAAATGAGACACTAGTTTAATCTACTGTTTCCTGTTATTGGTGATCTATATTAAGCTGCAATTTCCAGGGAATGGCTGACCTCTTGTCCATTGTCACAATGTGTGTGACATCATTATCTGCAAATGTAAACAGCGTGTGTCAGTGGCCTACTCAACCCCAAGAGAATAGAGGGTCATTGGTTCTCGGGCTGTTGCTCTGTAGTCTTCTGTGTGTTTTAAGGGCACAGTAAGGAATCTGTCCAAATCAAGGCAGGCCATGGGGTAGGGAAAGTGATATTTGCTGAGGCAAGTTCTATTTCTGCCTCATGCTGTACCTGCTTTGAGAGAGCTCATTTCTATTAATGGGTAAAATGAGAAAACAATCCCTTTCTCAGCCATTATTCACCCAGAGGATTGAGCACAATTCAGTCATTTAAAATGAGAATTAATCTTTAAATGAATCCACACTAATTTCTTATCTCTTTCTAAAACAGGCTAAATATGATGCCAACCAAGAAGCCAAGAGAAAGTTGCTCCCAGTTACCTCCACGGACCTCCTGTCTCTCGATCACCATCACGAACTGTCTGTTGAGCAGAAGGGACAAATGAATGGGACTGTGCTGTACTCTCAATACACAGACTACCAGTATGGACGGAATGGCCTGCTGGCCGAGCAGTTGCAGTACAACCGGCAAAGCGCCCTTGGAACCACTTATGTTTCCAACCGCTTTGATGTCTAAATATATGTAACTTCACCCTTAACTTATTCTACATACAATCAGGAACTCCTGGTTAGTCCATAGATTTTAGCAAGAGGTCTCTGTCTGAGGCCCTACTTTTTTTATTTTATGGTAATGAAGAGAACACTGTAACTCAGACTTTGATGAAGGTACATTTTGCACCTTGTTTGTTGTTTTTGTGCATGTGAGGCGTTCATTCTGCTTAGAAATCATTGGGAGTGGGGGGGAAAGCGCATGAGATTGCCGATCTGTGTGAGATGTTTACTTCAGAGTAAACATTAGGGTGGTTAGGTTGTCAACTACCTGCACAAGAACTTCTTAAAGGAGTATGGTAAAGAGAATCATTAAAAGGCCCAAGTAGCCCAATATTAAACAACCCCCTGAATGTCAGAAGGTTTGTATCATCTTTGTCTTGTGTTGCAGTTCCTCCATTTTTGTGGGAGGAATGATTTGTTTATTTAGACAGAGGAGTTGTCTGTGATTCATGAATTAAGGAGTATTGATCAAATGATTCCAATAATTGCTACATTGTAATGTGAATATAATGCATCCCTGAGTTCTCTGTTAGAAGGAGGGAAATCCCGTTACCTTGAAGGTGAGATGTCCCTAAATGACCTGTACATCTTAGTACTCCAACTTGTCTGTTAATCATACATTCCCAGGTCACTCCAGTTTTTTTAAAAAAACTGGTGGGTATAACAGTTTTTCTGATTACACTCAGTTTAAATAATTTAATATTGCACCCCCTTGGCAACTCATGTTTTTGTGAGTAACCAAAATTAACAATCCGATATGGTGACCAAATTGCTAATTGCACTTTGTCTATCTTGTGTTCCCACATAATTATGTTTAATTGAATCAAACTTGTTCCCGATCAGACTGGCTCAGTGGTTAACGCTCTGGATTCTGAAGGCCCAATTCCAGAGATTTAAACCACAAAATCTGAGCCGACACTTTGATGCAGTACTGAGGGCGCTGTGTGGTGTCAGATGTATTAATTTTTCAAATGAGACATTAAAAAAAGCTCTAATTTTATTTGATGTAAAAGATCCCATGGCACTATTCAAGACACAATATCTTAACTAACTTTTATTCCTCAAACAATGTCACCAGAAACAGATAAACAAGTCTTCGTCTCATTGCTGTTTGCATACAACAGTCTCTCAAATCATTTGCATTTCCTACACTACAGCTTTCATTACACTTCGTAATAAATTGGCTATAAAGTGATTCAGGACTTCCCTGTGATGGTGAAAAGTACTGGATAACTGTAGATTTTTCAGCTCTCTTCCTTTTTAATCAATCCCACAGTTATTACAGTCCTTCAGGTCCATAATGTAGGGAGATTTCAGCCTGCAGTTCGCAGAAATCCACTGTAGTAAAACAAAAGGGATGGTGTGCAAGTTCAGGCTGGGAACAAATGTAAGCTCTAAAATCCCCTTATAAAGAATGAACAAATTGGAAACTGAAATAATAGAAATTTATCAAAGTGCTCAGCAAATCAGCCTACAACTGTGAAGAAAATGAAGAGATATTTGCCATTGTGGGAATGTTTTCTCGCAAAAGATGTGTATATGGTACATGAACTCTGTTTATCTTCATAGATGTAGACAAACGTGCTTGCTGCATATTTCTAGTACTTCCTACTGCAATTCTAAACCCTGTGTTGTGCTATTCACAAACTCAACAATCAGTTTCATCTCCTTCAGTTGTTCATGCACTGCTTTCCTGTACTATCCAAGAATCAATTCATTCTGAATTTGCCTAAATGTTTCTTGAATTTAGTACCAGTACATGTTATTGCAAAGTGACGTTAAGTTGCTTCACAAAAGAAACTTGTAGCCTGCAAATCCCAGAATGAGCAAACACCAAAGTCATTTGGTCAAGTTGTTGGAAGTGAGTGTTGATCAAGAAGAGCTATCACTTATTAATGAGTGGTCAATGGTTGTACTGGTTAAAAGGGAATTTTTTTTTGTATTTGCACATTATGCTGTTTTGTTGCCCTTGTTTCTTCACAACCTTTTTTATTTGCTTTATTGAGATTAACAGTCTTTCTCATTTATTTTGTCAGATTTACCATCTTCCTTTGTCTATTTTTTTCTCACACTGAATCACATTAATTGTAACTGATTTAAATGTCCTAAGTTCCTTTCCCAGTTTCTTTGCTTTATGTTTAATGCTGTTTTGTGATCATCGCAGCATCACTATTCACTCAGAAAAGCATTGCAAATGTTTTGCAAAATTCTGAATGTTATAAATAGTAGATGCATTTTTTAACGTTCATAATTATTATTAAAGCTCACCAGTAAGCACTTGCCCTCATGAATGATTCAGGAGTCGCAATGAATGCAGGTGATGGCGTGATTTGAAGTAACTTGGGAAATCCTGTTTAATACCTGCCACTCTGCGTAGAAGGAAATGGGAAAACTGTATTCTTCCTTTCTTCAGTTGTTTACTAAGCCTGAGGATTCAGTGTTCCCAGTCGCTTTAAATGAAAACTAATCTTTACACGGTACCTGATACAGCCACCATGTTGATCCTGTCCTTTGCCTGCATGTCTACTTCAAAAATCTCTGTACATTTTAAAGGTTAACAAGGCTTTTGAAATTTCAAGGGGCTGATTTTATTATTTACTTTTTGTTAGTAGGGATTCCTGTTCTTAAAATCAGCCCATGTTCTCTACACCTGTCAACTAACTTTCTCAAGGTACAATGCAAGTTTTACCTTTGTCTCTGCCTTGCCAAAACTGTGCTATGAATTTAGGCTGCAATTTATTCCTTACTGCAGGAATTTGTGCTGAATAGGATCTGACTGTACATGGATCAGCTGTGATGTTTGTAATATTACAACAGTGGCTACATTTAAATGCTTCATTGTCTGTAAAGCACTTTGAGATTTTACGATCATGAATAGGGCTATATAAATACAAGTCTTTCATTTTGTTTTAAAAACAAAATCCACATATTATGCAGATTAACCCTTGCATTTCTCCAGGAGCCATTACAGTTGCTTTCAGTCATGACTGTGTACTTATCATCTTTTTGTGTGTACTATATTTATAAACATGTTTGCAGATTATGATGGTGCAGCCTGTGGTGAATGCTGGAGAAGTACGCATTCAGTTTGTCAAGCTTACCAATACTGGATTGCTTAATCAGCCACAGTGTTCAAGTCCTAACTGGGACTTGAGCAATCACTATTCCCTAAATCTCCCTCCGCTTGTTTGATCCAGTTTAGGAATAGCATTTATTTAATGTGCTTTGTGGCATTTTCTTATAAATCTGTCAAAATTTGAAATTAAGTCTACCTCTGAGGGTTTATTTTCAATTGTAAAGTGGCTTTATGAAAATGCTGTTGAATTATATTCCTTTATCATAGATCACTGGAATGAGCTTCAAACTGAGCTCCAGTTTGTTCAGACTTGGGGAGCATATCGCAGAGTGGGGATATGTTATAAAATGGGTGATTCTTTAGCTAAAATTCAGTCACAAATGTAGGGAATCAGGACTTACTACTTGAAATTAAAGTCAATTGTGTGTTGTGCAGTCTTACATAATCAATAGAGTGTACAGTTCTAAGTGACCAAACACTGGCCAGACATTTTCAGAAATGACTCCGTGTTCACAAACAGAGTTTGGGCCATGTGGATGGAAGTTGAGGACTACAGAAACTTGGTAACTCAGAGAAAATGAGGTGCCATTTCCTTGCTTTCCTTTCCCATCTACAGCTTGATTTTTTTAAACCAAATTTTAATAGAAGATGGAATTCCCTTTCTTAATAAGTCTTTGTTAATTTTTAGATTGAAACTGTCATTTCTTTGCACTTTTTAAGGAGGAAATATGGCTGAGCAATTCATCACTTCAAAGTTTCACTCATTTTCTCATTGATATAAACTTCATGAATAGCGCAGCAGTATCACTGTATTATGGTGAAAATTGTGCTTTGCAACCTAAAAGGGAATTAAGGAAAAATTCATTCTTGCCTCAAAGTATAAGAGAGGCTACATGATTTTAAAAATGTAGTGCTGAGGGTTTGAGTGGAGATATCAATGGTTTTGCATATACCTTTTGCATCTTTTTCTGGCATCAGTGTGCTTTTTATAAATTTTTAAGAAAAATGCAAATGCTGGGAATCTGAAATTAGAACAGAAAATGCTGTGAGTATTCAAATAAAGCAAAATACTACAGATGCTGGAAATCTGAAACAAACACAAATCTGGAGAAACTCAGCAGGAATGGTAGCATCTGGGGAGAGAAAAACACTTAATGTTTCTCAAGTTTCGTTTCTTCAGAACTTGTTCAGTTTTGAGGAGGAAGTGTGAAAGAGATTTAAACTGGACACCAAACATTAACTGTTTCTCTGCCTGTGCAGATGCTGCCGGACCTGCTCCTCTGGCTTTCTCTGCTGTGAACATTCAGCAGGTTCGGCAGCATCTGCAGAGAGAGAGAGAGAAAACATTAATTATGTTATCTTTCTCTCCTCAAATGCAGTCAGACATACTGAGTGTTTTCAGCAATTTCTGTTCTTATTTCTGTTTTGTGCCCATTTGACTGGCAGGTGAAAGGGACAATCTGGTATTAAACATGATTTGTGAACTGATTCAGATCTTTGTTTTCTTCTGTTACTTGAATATTTGGGAAAGGTTCTCACCATTGTATACTCTAAAATACATAAGCAGTGGGACCTGTTTTAAAAACTGGATATCTTTAGGATTTTTTCCCATTTTAATATGTAATATTTTAAAATGTGTGAAGATGTTTCCAGATCCATGTATTGTTGCAGGTTTAGCCATGTGGCAGTATTGTTTCTCGAGGTCAATGGAGATGAATGTATGTGTGCCAACCCTCACTAATGTATCATGTCTATCTGTGGAGCGTTTTTAATGTTGATGGATAAAAAAGTGACACTTAAATTAATAAAGTGAAAGGAGAAGCCAGTACTAGAATGTCATCATTTGAACAAACAATCAGGGTTCAGTCCAGTTACACATCAGGTGTTGTGGGTACATTGGGTGGGTGTCCATTGACACTGAGTGCAGTAATCCACATCAGTCTAAATAATATACTCAGTTCCAACAGGGCAACACTTTAATATTTCCATACTTATACCCTGTCTTTGCAACGATGGCCTCTGTCAAACTATAAGTACAAAAGTGTGACGTTTGCGTCCTGGGAGTGTTAGATTCTTTTACTCTTGAGATTCTTGCACACTTGATGCAACTGCAACACACCAACTTCTGGACAAGCAGCCAAATTTTATTGAACACAGCACAGTACAAGCTTTGAATAAAGCCAGAACACACTTCACCATGCTTGCAGGTTGTGTCCAGGGGTGTCTCTGGAGGAACCTTTAACACACACCTTACAGGACAGGGTTGTGGCAAAAGCTCCCTCTGAATAAAGGCAACAGTTGAAGTTTATTAAAGCTTGTACAAGCAAGGTGACGTTTGACCTCCCTTGCAGCCATGCGAGGTTGAGTCAAAGTGAGGCGCTGAACAAAAAAAACGCATCCCCTTTTTCCAGGTCAGTTGCAATGCTTATAGATACTCTGGCCGCTCCCTCACAGTCACATGCCACTCGACACAATGCAGCGACCACCCCACCTCCAGAAACAAATGCAAATCACCCCTTATTGGTCAAATCTGTTGCAGACAGATTTTTGTAACTATAAAGGTGCAGTCAAATTTCAACTGTAATGTTCTTGATTCCTGGATGAAAATGTAAATCATTCCTGAATGGCAAGGAAATGGCTGTGTAAACTTCCCACATTCCACCTATAAGATAAAGACACACCACCTTACCACCTGGGCATCCAGTTTCTTGCGGGTCAGCAGAGCAAATGAACTCTAATATGAGGGTAGAGTGACAAATAGCAAGGATTAAGGTGCAAGGAGTTCTGGGGAGGGGAGGGGCTAGTCAGGAGAGGGTCAGGGGTGAGGGGAGCGGCTAAGGGTGTGTTTCTGTTGTTTTTGGAAAGTTCCAGGCAATAGTTCCTTTTGAAGTCTGTTACACTGGGGATTCCTCACGGTGCCCATGCACACCTCTGATATATGCTGGAATGATACTGTCAGACCAGTGGAAAACCAGGGCCAATTATTCCTTCACAGTGCCCATTGAAAAGCAGCATTTTAATAAATGGAAAGCGGAGAGTAAATGTTTGTCCTTCGTAAGAAGTGTACTGAGAATGTGGTGTAATGTCCAGAGCAACAGCAGTAGGGGATGTTCAGAAATCACCTGAGGGTGGCGTTGACGCTGCTATGTTTTGATGAAGAGGAAATGAAAGCCTTACCTTTCTTATAATTGCAGGCTAAAGATATGGAACAGTTACAGGAACGACTTCTGTGTATGGCTTTAAGAGCTGCTCCTTTTTTTTCAGGCTTTTTCAGCACTGGAGTCAATTTTCTTGGAGCAGTAATTACTGTTTTAGAGACTTTTACTTTGTTTTTGGTAGAGTCATAGAGATGTACAGCACGGAAGCAGACCCTTCAGTCCAACCCGTCCATACCGACCAGATACCCCAATTCAATCTAGTCCCACCTGCCAGCACCCAGTCCATATCCCTCCAAACCCTCCTTATTCATATGCCCATCCAAATGCCTCTTAAATTTTGCAATTGTACCAGCTTCCACAACTTCCTCTGGCAGCTTATTCCATATCTGTACCACCATCTGTGAAAAAATCCCTTGGGTCTCTTTTATATCTTTCCCCTCTCACCCTAAACCTATGCCCTCTAGTTCTGGACTCCCAGATCTCAGGGAAAAGACTTGGTCTATTTGTCCTATCCATGCCCCTCATAGTTTTGTAAACCTCTATAAGGTCACCCCTCAGCCTCCAATGCATAAGGGAAAACAGCCCCAGCCTGTTTAGCATCTCCCTATAGCTCAAATTCTCCAACCCTGGCAACATCCTTGTAAATCTTTTCTGAACCCTTTCACAATGTCTTTCTGATAGGAAGGAGACTAGATTTGCACACACTATTCCAAAAGTGGCCTAACCAATGTCCTGTACAGCCTCAACATGACCTCCCAGCTCCTGTACTCAATACTCTGACCAATAAAGGAAAGCATACCAAATGCCGCCTTCACTATCCTATCTACCTGCACTCCAAAGTCTCTTTGTTCAGCAACACTCCCTAGGACCTTACCATTAAGTGTATTAAGTCCTGTCAAGATTTGCTTTCCCAAAATGCAGCACCTCTCATTTATCTTTGAAAAAAAATCAAAACTTTAAATAGGAGAAAAGAGAGAGAGTGGGAGACCACGTGGGAGGCTGGTTGGAATGGGTCTAGAGTTTTTAAGAAAAGCAGCAGTGAGCTTTCACAGCTGACTGGCTACGTGAAGTTACAAGCATCTCTGGAAATGGAGTTGGGTGCAAGAGAAACCAACAAACAGTGAAATTTCACTGCTGACCTTGGAGAGACTTCAGTATTAAACTATCCACAGCTGGGGATCAGCTAAGTGTTTTTAAGTCTTAAAACATAAATTCTTTTAGGGGCATGGATAGGATGAATGGACAAAGTAATCTCCCCAGGATGGAGGAGTCTAAAGCTAGCAGGCATGGGTTTAAAGTGAGAGAGGAAAGATTTAAAGGAATCTAAGAGGCAACTTTTGTGCACAGGGAGGCGCATGTGTGGAGTTAGCTGCCAAAGGAGGTGATGGAGGCTGGTACAATTACCTTTAAAAGACATCTGGATGGGTATGTGAATGGGGGGGGGTATTAAAAAGGATGTGGGTCAAATGCTGGAAATGACAACGCTGTTCCCAGGGGTCATTTGTTTGAGGATAGTAGCAGCAAAGCAATGGTGGTTTAATTAACTCAATCAAAGATTGAGTTACTGGGATGGCACGGTGGCTCAATGGGTAGCTCAGCTGCCTCACAGTACTAGGAACCCGGGTTTGATTCCCAGCTCGGGCGACTGCCTGTGTGGAGCGTGCACATTCTCTCCATGTCTGCTTGGGTTTCCTCCCACAATCCAAAGATGTACAGGTTAGGTGAATTGGCCATGCTAAATTGCCCATAGTGTAGGGTAGCGTAATGGGTCTGGTTGGGTAACTCTTTGGAGGGTCGGTGTGGACTTGTTGGGCCTATTTCCTACTGTAGGGAATCTAATCTTTTACTCATTTTGAGCTACTATGGGAAATGCAGTTGAACCAATGTTCCAACGTCATGTCTAAAATATTTCAAGACGTAATATGTACCTTGGGTACAAAACAGTTGAAGTTGACAGTAACCACATACAGACAAAGGGAATTTTATAGAGGTACCATCTGACTGTCAAGACAATGATTAATAAAGGTCTGGATTATTTGGTATTTTCTGTTACCAGAGAGACAAAATGAATCTACTGGGTTTAGTCCATGTGAATTAATCTATGATCATGAGATTTGAGATTCACTAACCTGAATCAGGGAAGATCTTTTAGCACAGTAAGATGAATTCTTTATGTTGGATTGTATGTCCATGGGCTGAATCTTATGTTTTTTTGGTTAAGTCCAAGTTGCACCAAGTTTTTGACGAGGTTTTTAAGCGCATGGTCTACTGAGATTTCTCTCCCAAATTTGATAAGAGATTCCACTTACCAAACTTACCACCTCAATTACCCATCCTGCCCCATTTTAAAACATCACATCTTACCATCCACTTTACCTGGAACAACTTGCCAGGTGGTATCTGCCAAAACACCAGCATCCCTTGCATCTACACCGTCTTCAAAAAGCTGTTGTGCACCTGGCTGAACACTGGAATTCCACAGCTGCCCTGCTCATTGAAGGACATCGTTGAAACATGGTAGAGAGGGGATAAAGGCACTACTTTTCTCCCCATAGGGAATTGGAGCTCCTGCTGAATGGGGTGATCAAGAGGAAGGTCGTCATCGAGGACAGTACAATCTTGAGGGTGTGGAGAAATGGCCAGAAATAGAGGTCACCAATCTTCTCAACTCCATTAGGGTATCACATACTCTCTGCTACCTCACAATCGATTTACCTCTGCTCCTGCAGCCACCTCCTGCCAATACTTATGCTCTGACACTTTCTCTGTTCCATGCAATACCTGCCCTCACTCACTTTTGTTTCACACACCAAGACCTCCCCACCGATAACCCTGCATGCCCTCTGTGCTGTTTCCTCCATCCTTCAGGATACCTCACCATCACGTTTCACCACTGATTGCTCAGCTCCCTGCTGTAATCTCACTCATTATTTGAAAAGACAAGGTATAACGGGACAGAGAACCTGAACAGGTGCCCCATGTCAACATGAGGAGAATTCTGGCCCTCACGAAGGAAGACTTCTATCTATGTCCGCACTTCTATCCATGTCCCAACAAATGAGTTAGTGCTACTCTCTATTCTCCACTGCAGCTTTCTTATTAACCCTGCTGTCACTCTCAATCAATGACCTCAAATGCTTTCTCTCTCTTTTGGCTGCCAGGTTCCGTTAGCCTTCCCACAACCTTTTCAGTAAATTGTCCAGAAGCATCACTCTTGACCTCTTGAGGACTGAAGTATGAAGTTTAAAATCTGATTGAAGATTTGTAGCTCGGGTATCCGTTGTTGTGGTTCTGCTCGCCGAGCTGGAAGTTTTTGCTGCAAACGTTTCGTTCCCTGGCTAGGGAACATCATCAGTGCTGTTGGAGCCTCGTGTGAAGCATCAAAGCAGCGCTTCACACGAGGCTCCAACAGCACTGATGATGTTCCCCAGCCAGGGAACGAAACGTTTGCAGCAAAAGCTTCCAGCTCAGCGAGCAGAACCACAACATGAAGTATGAAGTCCCCAGTGGAAGTATCAGCATAGGTACTTCCTGCACCCCCAACCCCCACACCCTGGTGCTCAAAACCTAGCAATAGGGGAGTGGGGATCCTTGACTCAAGTCCAGGAACCCCATCCTCAAGGAGACAGCTTGGTGCCAAGAAGCCCCCAGCCAGAGCTGGAACCACACTCAAGCCTCCATGCATTTCCCACTCAGGACACTACGGAAGTGGCTGGACCCTCCACCTCCATTTCGCTTGTTCCCCCGACAAGTGCTGTTGGGATCAGCCCACAAACCTTCAGGGCTAATGGTCTGAACTACTGAGCATCTTCCATCCAGAATAGCAGTAGATCTGGAAAGTGTGCTAAGATATAGGATGGAGAAGAACAACAGGGAGGTAGATGCAGAGGTGTGTGTGGGTGGGCGGGGGGGAGGTATTCCTGATGGTGGATGCGTTCAGAACCACCGGTCACAGTCTTAGGATTCAGGGTGGATCATTTCGGATGGCGATGGAGACATTCTTTCACCGAAAGAGTGATGAGTCTGTGGAATTAATTACCACAGGAAGTAGTTGATGCCAAAACATTGAACATATTCAAGAGGTGGCTAGATATAGCACTTGGGGTGAATGGGATCAAAGGTTATGGGAACAAAACAGGACTAGGCTGTTGAGTTGAATGGCGGAGCAGGCTTGAAGGGCTGAACGATCTCTTCCTGCTCCTAGCATCTGTTTTAACAAAATGTAATTAGGGCAATTTGGTGGCACATATGAAAATGACTTATAAGTCACTCAGAAACACATGACAGTTAACATCATGTTTATACAGAAACTGAGTCTTTCTGTGTTGGTGCTACATATGTCTTCCCACCATCCTGCAGCTTCTTGTGGAGATAGACAAGGTTCAGTGGATGGAGGTGTACGCTGACAGCCCACTGCACCATCCAGAAGCAGGACAATATGTACACATGACATTGGGTCATAAATATCCACAAAGATGTAGCTATCATTGAGGCTCTAGCAATGGCTGTGTCAATGGTTAGGATGGCCAGGGTGTAGGCAATCTATTATCTAAGTACTGTATATTGTGTGGGCCTGTGACCAAAGGTGTTTCCCTGTAAAAGCCCCATGAACAGTATTTGCTGTAGCTTGTTCCCTCACAGGTCAAATCACTTACCCTGCCCACTGAGTGTGCTTGCAACCACTTCCTTCCCAACTGCACACTTTCCCATTCCAGCAAGATGGAAAGTAGCATTGAGTGCTCCTCTGCCAGCAGTTTCCAGTCTCAGCCTGAATCAACCAGTGAGATCCCAAAAATTCCATATCCCAAGGAAATCCTGTTAATCTTGCAGGCTTTACACTTCTCCAAGTCCCCATCTAAGCCATCTACATTCACTTACACTGGCCCATCTTCCCAGTCAGACCCAGCCAATGAGGTGACCATACCATGTCGCTCATTGCTCTCCCTTGAACCAGGCTGTTTCTGATCATGGATGACATCTGCATTACCCTCTTCCTCGTCATGCTGTGCCATATTGCTCACTTTGTAGGTTCTGTGAACCTCTCCATTTATTACTGCACTCTTGTCCACAGCATGCAGCCCCCAATCTCAAAGAGTAACCAGCCAAAGCTCAGTTCTGTGGCAACAGCAGCACTTGTGCACTCCAACAACTCCCTTCTCCCCCACCCTCCCACCCCCCTGCCACCACCACCACCCACTCTCCCCACCACCTCCGCTTACCCCTTAGTTTCTGCACACTGACCCTGGCCCTCCCCCTCGACTGCCATGACAGGCTTCTCCCTTCCAAAATTTCCCAGATCCTTAACTGGTGCCTATATAATTTCCTAACCATATTAGCCCCATCACCAGGACTGGCCACAAGAACAACTGACCATAACCAACTCCCTGGACTTCAGAGACACTGACCAAGATCACCTAGAGTATATAACTGACCATGTACCATGTTCTGGTTTCTTTGTCACACTTTCCCACATCTACCTTATTTGGCAAGTTTGGGAAGTCCATGTTAAATATTAACAGGGGTAGGTCATCAGCCCCTTGAGCCTACTCCACCATTCACAGGGATCATGGCTGATCCAATATTCCTCTGCTCTTTCCCTATAACTTTTGATTCCCTATAATCTATCTGTCTATCCATCTCAGATTCAAATATACACAAGAACTCTGCCCCCACTGCTCTCTGCGGCAAAGAGTTCCAAATATACTCAACACTCTGAGAGAAGAAATTCCTCCTCATCTCAATGTTAGATTTGCAACCCCTTTATTCTGGGACTATGCCCTCTGGTCCTAGATTCTCCCATGAGGGAAAACATTCCCTCAGCATTTATCCTGTTAAGCCCTTTAAGTACACAATATTTCATTAAGGTCATCTCTCATCCTTCTGAACTCCAACGTGTAGAGTCTCAACCTGTCAAGCCTTTGACAGTAAGGTGGGTGGCTGAATATTAATGGGGCAAGGTGTGGCATTAACAAGTGTTAATCCCTATCATCCCAACATTGTCTGTGAGAATCTTATCAGGTCACTTGTGAAAAGCATTAAAGATGGAGTGAGATGATCTTGATGTTGAGGTGGGACTTCTCATCTGACTGCTACACATCTCACCAATCCCATGTCACTCAGACTCCTATAAGATTCTGGATCAGTGGTGCTGGAAGAGCACAGCAGTTCAGGCAGCATCCAACGAGCAGGGAAATCGACATTTCGGGCAAAAGCCCTTCATCAGGAATAAAGGCAGTGAGCCTGAAGTGTGGAGAGATAAGCTCGGGGATGGTGGGGGTGGGGAGAGAGTAGCATAGGGTACAATGGGTGAATGGGGGAGGAGATGAAGGTGATAGGTCAGGGAGGAGAGGGTGAAGTGGATAGGTGGAAAAGGAGCTAGGCAGGTCGGACAAGTCCGGACAAGTCATGGGGACAGTGCTGAGCTGGAAGTTTGAAACTAGGATGAGGTGGGGGAAGGGGAAATGAGGAAGCTGTTGAAGTCCACATTGATGCCCTGGGGTTGAAGTGTTCTGAGGCAGAAGATGAGGCGTTCTTCCTCCGGGTGTCTGTTGGTGAGGGAGCAGCGGTGAAGGAGGCCCAGGACCTCCATGTCCTCGGCAGAGTGGGAGGGGGAGTTGAAATGTTGGGCCACAGGGCGGTGTGGTTGATTGGTGCGGGTGTCTTGGAGATGTTCTCTAAAGCACTCTGCTAGGAGGCGCCCAGTCTCCCCAATGTAGAGGAGACCGCATCGGGAGCAACAGATACAATTTGTAAGCGGTCTCCTCTACACTGGGGAGACTGGGCGCCTCCTAGCAGAGTGCTTTAGGGAACATCTCCGAGACACCCGCACCAATCAAGAACTTTCAAAAGTTGATGGTGGGGGGAGAGGGGGTAGATGTTATCAGGTAAAAGGATGGCTAGAAAATGAGGAGCCTTCAGAAAAGAGATAATGAGAGTTGAGAGACAGTATGTTACTATTAGGGTGAAAAGCAAGGCTGGTAGGTGTAGGGAATGCTGAATGGCTAGAGAAATTGAGAGTTTGACTTAAAAAAAGAAGGAAGCATATATCAGGTATAGACAGCAGAAATCAAGTGAATCCTTAGAAGAGTATAAAGGCAGTAGGAGTATACTTAAGAGGGAGATCAGGAGGGCAAAGAGATGACATGAGATAGCTTTGGCAAATAGGATTAAAGTCCCCTCGAAGATCAGCAAGGCAGCCTATGTGTGGAACCACAGGTGAGGTGCCTGAAGACTGGAGGTTGGCAATCGTGGTGCCACTAATTAAGAAACTTGGTAATGAAAAGCCAGGGAATTATAGACCAATGAGCCTGACATTGGTGGTGGGCAAATTGTTGGAGGGAATCCTGAAGGACAGGATTCATATGTATTTGTAAAGGCAGGACTGATTAGTGATAGTCAAAATGGCTTTGTGCATAGGAAAAGATGTCTCACTAACGTGATTGGATGGAGCAGATTTTGTCAGGTGCATCCAGAAGAATTCCTGACTCAATATGTAGATAGGCTGACTGGAGGGGAGGCCATATTGGATTTAGTGCTAGGCAACGAACAAGGTTAAGTGACAGATCTCTCGGTGGGAGAGAATTTTGTGATAGTGATCACAACTCCCTGACCTTCACTATAATCATGGAGAGTGATAGGAGCAGACGATATGAAAAAGTATTTATTTGGGGGAAGGGGAATTACAATGCTATTTAGCAGGAACTGTGGAGCATAACTAGGGAACAGATATTCTCAGGGAAATGCATGACAGAAATGCAGACAGGTTGTTTAGGGATAGTGGGACAAACCTATCCAGCACTAAGGCAGAGAAGAGATGGTAGGGGAAGGAACTTTGGATGAGAAGAGATGTGGAACATCTAGTCAAGAGGAAGAAGAAAGCTTACTTAAGGTTGCGAAAGCAAGGATCAGAAGGGCTTTAGAGGGTTACAAGGCAGCCAGGAAGGAACTGAAGAATGGACCTAGATGAACTAAAAGGGGACATGATAAAGCCTTGGCAGGTAGGATTAAAGAAAATCCCAAGGTATTCTATACATATTTGAGGAACAAGAGGATAGTTAGAGTCAGGGATAGTGGAGGGAACTTGTGCCTGGAGTCAGAGGAAGTAGAGGATGTCCTTACTGAATACTTCACTTCAGTATTCATGACTGAGAGGGATCTTGACATTTCTGAGGACAGTGGGAAGCAGACTGATATGCTAGAACAGGTTGATGTTAGGATGGGGGATGTGCTGGAAATTTTGAAAAACATGAGGATAGATAGGTCCCCTGGGCCAGACGGGATATACCCAAGGTTGCTACAGGAAGCGAGGGAAGAGATTGCTGCACCTTTGGTGATGATCTTTGTTTCCTCACTCTCCATTGGAGTACAGAACAACCTCAATTACCCAAATGTCACAGGCCGGGAGTCTTTTGTTCGGATAATCGAATGCCGGGTAGCATGGTTTACCCAAGCATCAGAAACTTGAGATCTTGTTCAGATATTCCGAAATTCGGATAATTGATGTTCAGATAATCAAGGTTGTCATGTAGCATCAGATGATTAGGAGGTGGCAAATGTTATTCCATTGTTCAAGAAAGTGGGAATTACAGATAAGTCAGTCTTACATCAATGGTGGGCAAATTATTGGAGAGGATTCTGACAGACTGGGTTTATAATTAAAGCATAGCTTTATTTGAGATACTCAGCAAGGCTTTCTGAACAGCAGGTCATGCTTCACGTTGGCCTTATTGAATTCTTTGTGGATGTGCAGATGTAACAAAGCACGTTGAAGAAGGTAGAGCAGTGGATGTGGTATAGATGGATTTTAGCAAGGTGTTTAATAAGGTTCACCATGGTACGCTCATTCAGAAAGTAAGGAGGCATGCGATACAGAGAAATTTGACTGTCTTCTTACAGAACTGACTAGCCCATAGAAGACAGAGGGTGGTAGTAGATGGAAAGTACTGAGCCTGAAGCTCGGTGACCAGTGGTGTTCTGCAGGGATCTGTTCGGGAACCTCTGCTCTTTGTGATTTTTATAAGTTACTTAGATGAGGAAGTGAAAGGTAGGTTAGTAAGTTTGCCGATGACATGAAGGTGAGTGGAATGGTGGATAGTGTGGAGAGCTGTTGTAGGTTGCAACAGGACATTGACAAGATGCAGAGCTTGGCTGAGAAGGGGCAGATGGAATTCAACCTGGAAAAGTGTAAAGTCATTCATTTTCTTAGGTTCTTTTTATCTGAGGTTCTTACATACTTGATGCAACTGCAACACACCAACGTCTGTGAACAAGCAAACCTTTATTAAGCACAGTACAGTACAAGCTTTGGAGAAACCCTGAACACCCCTTGCCCATGGTTGCGAAGCGTGTTCAGGAAAGATCTCTGAACAAAGGAACCAGTCCTTCCTTTATACAAACTCTTTACATCACAGTCAGTAATGCTCACAAGACAATCCCTAGCCACTCCCTCACAGTCAAATGTCACTCAAGACACAATGCAGTGACCACCTCACCTCCAGAAATAATGTAGAACGTAGAACATAGAACAATACAGCACAGAATAGGCCCTTCGGCCCGCGATGTTGTGCCGAACATCTATCCTAGATTAAGCACCCATCCATGTACCTATCCAATTGCTGCTTAAAGGTCGCCAATGATTCTGACTCTACCACTCCCACGGGCAGCGCATTCCATGCCCCCACCACTCTCTGGGTAAAGAACCCACCCCTGACATCTCCCCTATACCTTCCACCCTTCACCTTAAATTTATGTCCCCTTGTAACACTCTGTTGTACCCGGGGAAAAAGTTTCTGACTGTCTACTCCATATATTTCTCTAATCATCTTATAAACCTTTATCAAGTCACCCCTCATCCTTCACCGTTCCAACGAGAAAAGGCCGAGAACTCTCAACCTATCCTCGTACGACCTATTCTCCATTCCAGGCAACATCCTGGTAAATCTTCTCTGCACCCTCTCCAAAGCTTCCATATCTTTCCTAAAGTGAGGCGACCAGAACTGCACACAGTACTCCAAATGTGACCTAACCAAAGTCCTGTACAGCTGCAACATCACTTCACGACTCTTGAATTCATTCCCTCTGCTAATGAACGCTAATACACCGTAGGCCTTCTTACAAGCTCTATCCACCTGAGTGGTAACTTTCAAAGATCTATGTACATAGACCCCAAGATCCCTCTGTTCCTCCACCTGACTAAGAACCCTACCGTTAACCCTGTATTCCACATTCTTATTTGTTCTTCCAAAATGGACAACCTCACACTTGGCAGGGTTGAACTCCATCTGCCACTCCTCAGCCCAGCTCTGCATCATATCTAAGTCCCTTTGCAGCCGACAACAGCCCTCCTCACTGTCCACAACTCCACCAATCTTCGTATCATCTGCAAATTTACTGACCCACCCTTCGACTCCCTCATCCAAGTTGTTAATAAAAATTACAAACAGCAGAGGACCCAGAACTGATCCCTGCGGAACTCCACTTGTAACTGGGATCCAGGCTGAATATTTATCATCTACCACCACTCTCTGACTTCGACCGGTTAGTCAGTTTTCTATCCAGTTGGCTAAATTTCCCTCTATCCCATGCCTCCTGACTTTCCACATAAGCCTACCATGGGGAACCTTATCAAATGCCTTACTAAAATCCATGTACACTACATCCACTGCTCTACCCTCATCCACATGCTTGGTCACCTCCTCAAAGAATTCAATAAGACTCGTAAGGCAAGACCTACCCCTCTCAAATCCCTGCTGGCTGTCCCTAATCAAGCTGTGTCTTTCCAGATACTCATAAATCCTATCCCTCAGTACCCTTTCCATTACTTTGTCTATCACAGAAGTAAGACTAACGGACCTGTAATTCCCGGGGTTATCCCTATTCCCTTTTTTGAACAGGGGCATAACATTCGCTACTCTCCAGTCCCCTGGTACCACCCCCGTTGACAGTGAAGACGAACCAGCGACACATTTTCAGCTGTGATCTCCAGCATCTGCAGACCTCATTTTTTATTCGTTATCCTTGATCCTATCCGCCAAGGATTTTTCATGCCCTCTCTTAGCTCTCCTAATCCCTTTCTTCAGTTCCCTTCTGGCTATCCTGTATCCCTCCACTGCTCTGTCTGAACCCTGTTTCCTCAACCTTATGTAAGCCTCCTTCTTCCTCTTTACTAGACATTCAACCTCTCTCATCAACCAAGGCTCCCTCACACGACCATTTCTTTCCTGCCTGATAGGTACATACATATCAAGGACACGTCGTATCTGTTCCTTGAAAAAGTTCCACATTTCCACCACATCCTTCCCTGACAGCCTATGCTCCCAACTTATGCTCCTGAAATCCTGTCTTACAGCATCGTAATTTCCCTTCCCACAATTGTAAAATCTACCCTGTTGTGCGCACCTATCTCTCTCCATAACCAAGGTGAAAGTCACAGAATTGTGGTCATCATCACCAAAATGTTCACCCACTAACAAGCCCATCACTTGTCCCAGTTCATTACTGAGTACCAAATCCAATATGGCCTCCCCTCTGGTTGGACAATCTACATACTGAGTTAAAAAAGCTTCCTGGACACACTGCACAAACACCGCCCCATCCAATCTACTTGATCTAAAGAGCTTCCAATCAATATTTGGGAAGTTGAAATCGCCCATGACTACTACCCTGTGGCTTCTGCACCTTTCCAAAATCTGTTTCCCAATCTGTTTCTCCACATCTCTGCTGCTATTGGGGGGCCTATAGTAAACACCCAACAAGGTGACTGCACCTTTCCTATTTCTGACTTCAGCCCATACTACCTCCAAAGGCAGATCCCCCTCAAACTTCCTTTCTGCTGCAAATCATCCCTTAATGGCCGGATCTGATGTGAAATGTATTTTTTTAACTACAGGGAACAGTCAGAATTCCAACTGTGAAGTTCTTACGGATTTCTGAATAGAGGATGAAAATGTAAATAGCTCTGAATTGCAGAGCAAGTGAACTCTTTACTATCACAATATTGGAAGTCGAATTTGAATGCAGATTCAGGATTGAAGGCAGGATTCTTGGCAGTGTGGAGGAATGGAAGGATTTTGGGTTCCATGTCCATAGATCCCTCAAAGTTGCCACCCAAGTTGATAGGGTTGTTAAGAAGGTGTATGGTGTGTTGGCTTTCATTAGTGGGGGTTTGAGTTTAAGAGCCATGAGGTTATACTGCAGCTCTATAAAGCCCTGGTTGACTGCACTTGGAGTATTGTGTTCAGTTCTGGTTGCTTCATTATAGGAAAGATGTGGAAGCTCTAGAAAGGGTGCAGAGATTTACCAGGATGCCTGGACTGGAGGGCATGTCTTATGAAGAAAGGTTGAGGAAGCTAGGGCTTTTCTCATTGGAGTGAAGAAGGATGAGAGGTGACTTGATAAAGGTGTACAAGATGATGAGAGGTATAGATACAGTGGATAGCCACAGACCTTTTCCCAGGGTGGAAATCGGTTACATGAAGGGGCATAATTTTAAGGTGATTGGAGGAAGGTTTAAGGGAGATGCCAGAGAAGATTCTTTACACAGAAAGTGATGCGTGTGTGGAATGCACTGCCAACAGTAGTAGTAGAGTCAGAGACATTAGGGACATTTAAGTGGGAGATCCAAGATGGTGGCGATCCATTACGTCTGCCCAGAAACCCAGACAAAGTGGTGCATTCACCCTCCCATTTTACTTATTGTGGTGTAAATTGCTGGTTCTAGACCCCTAGAACTGTTAATTATTAGCGTCAGAGCTTTTTTTAAAGAAACGGAAATGACTAAGGGAAAAGGACTATGAGGATCACAACAAGTAGGGCACTCCCCTGCAGCTATGGACACACTCGCGGCCATGGTGTTAGCCTCCGCATCCGCCCCAGGGACTCACCTGTGGAGTAGACCCTGGTCTCAGAGTTCGTGAAACTCCAAAAATAGATCAATTCAGTGATAGATGTGACCCGGACCAAGATGGAACCGATAACGGCCAAGCTGCAGAAGCATGACCAGGAGATCCAGCATCTCAGAAGGCAAGTCATGGAGGTGGAGCAGTGAGCTGCAGCTTCTAAAAGTGCGGTGGAATCTTCAGAGGGCCAGGTCCAGGCCCTGGAATGGCAGGGAAGGGCCTGAGTAGAGCAGGTCAACGACCTTGAAACTCAAGGCCTGAGCAGGGAGAGGGAGGCCAGCTGGTCAGCTTCTTGGAACAATGACTCCCACAGTTTTTGAAGCTGGAAGTCGGGTTGGGCCGGGTGGGGGTCAAGCAGGCCCACTGGGTCGCAGTGCATAGGCCCGGGTCGGACCAGCGCCCCCGCCTGGTCCTAGTGTGACTCAGTGCTATGGAGATAAGCAAATGATGCTGGAAGCCTCGAGAGCACTAGGGAAAGATCCACAGGCTCTGATGTACAAAGGATCACGAATCATGTTCTTTCAAGACTTTTCTGCAGACGTCATCCATAACAGGAAAGCCTTTGATGTGATAAAACAGAGGCTGAGGGACTGGAATATTCAATACTCTGTAAGATATCCAGCAATATGACGATTTAGCCAAGGGGAGTCTGTGTTTTGACTCATCGGAAAAGGCAAAGGACTTCCTGGACAACTTAAAATAGACTGGCTGGCTCAAATAATATGGACAATCAGGGTCACTTTGTTTTCTCTGTAGTTTGAGGAGAAAGTGAGGTCTGCAGATGCTGGAGATCAGAGCTGAAAATGTGTTGCTGGAAAAGCGCAGCAGGTTAGGCAGCATCCAAGGAACAGGAAATTCGACGTTTCGGGCATAAGCCCTTCTTCCTGAAGAAGGGCTTATGCCCGAAACGTCGAATTTCCTGTTCCTTGGATGCTGCCTAACCTGCTGCGCTTTTCCAGCAACACTTTTTCTCTGTAGTTTGCCTGGTTCACCTGGTTTTGTCTTTTTAATATATAGTGCTCTTCCTTTTTTTCTTTCTCTCTCTTTCTCTCTCCTCTTCCTTCTTTCTCCCCTCCCGTTATCTGTTTTTCTATCATTCCCTTATCATTTCTCTCTTTTTTTAGTACAGGATGTGGGAGGGATGGTGGGTTAATTTTTTTTTAACCCGGAGTGCCTAGGGTCAAAGTATGGATGGGATGGGTTGAATGCCCACTTTTAATTTTCTTATTGTAAGGTGTGTGTGACTTTTATATACTTTGTTTTGTCTGGGCTGGGGGTGTGGCTTCATCTGGAAGGAGCCATGGAGCGGTTACTGGATAGTATGGGCGCCCCCTATGGGCAAGGGGGAAAGTCTCCTTTTATTTGTGTTTTATGTTGGTTCATTGTGGAAGTAGTTGTTAGAAGTTTTGATTTGGTAGTTTTTGTAGTTGTATTTTCAAGTTTATACGAACTGTTTATTGTTCTCACTCGGCGCGCTATAAAAGGGGTTCTTCCTCCCTGGGGGGGTCACGGACTGTTTCAGTCAGTTAAGGGGAGACTTTAATCGACTTACAGATCCTGAGGTGGATAGGTTGCCTAGGGGTCTTGCAGGTAAATCCCTGTAATCCAGGCAGTTGGAGGACCTGAACAGGGAGCTGGGGCTGGTGGATGTCTTCACCCTGAGTGTAGGGACTTCACCTTTTTCTCTAACCCACACAAGTGCTACACGAGGATTGACATGTGTTTTGCCCCATTGGCCTTTTTGAACTCGGTGCTGTCCTGTTGAATTGGGAACATAGCCATTTCTGATCAGTGAACATGGGGGTGAAGGCCGGTGATGATGGGACAGGAATACGGTACTGGTGCATGGATCCTTTCCTTCTGAAGGTTAGCAAGTTCATTGAGTATTTTTCGCGGGAATTTAAAATTTTCTGGGACATTAATTCGGATACAGCCAGTAATCCATTGGTGCTCTGGGAGACTGCCAAGGCCTATGCAGGAGGTTTGATTATTTCTTACTCAGCGACTTGGATGAGGCAGAGGGGAGCGCAGCAGCAAATGCTCAAGGCACAGCTGAAAAATAACCAAGACAGCATATGTTGACAGACTGTCTGTAACTAAATTGCAGAGGATTACATCTCCCCAAGCTGCTCTGAATGTGCACTCACCCAGACAGCAAAGAGGGAGATTTCATTTGTGAAACAGGTTATTTGAGGATGGTGATAAGCTGGGTAGATATCTGGCGTACCTGGCCAGAAAGAAGAGTGCCCCTCAATCTATCATATCCATTAGAGAGTGTGCTGGTACTATCACCTGCATTTCCCAAAAATATTAACACAGTTTTCAGGAAGTTCTACTCTGGGTTGTACTGGTTGAAAGGCTATGAGGACAGATTGGCAAAGATGGAGTCCTTTTTTAAGACCCTGGATCTCCCAGGTGTAACTTCAGAGCAGGCGTCTCTTTTGAATGCCCCTCTGACAATCCAAGAAATACGGGAGGCAGTGAGGCAGCTCCAGAGTGGTAAGGTGCCAGGCCCAGATGGATTTCGGAGTGCGTCTTATAAGGAGTTTATAGCCATGCTGGCTGGCCAATGTTGGATATGTACAATTATTCATACAGTCAGGACTGCCTCCCATACTCTCTGAGAGAAGCAAATATTTCTCTTATCCTCAAGAGAGGGAAAGCCCCAGAGGATTGCACTGAATATCAGCCTGTATGGTTATTAGAAAGATTAGAATGTGTGTAGGTTTTAAGTTCGAGGCAGACTACAAATGAAGCAAAAAAGGAAGGATAACTTAGGACATACTACTAGAGGTATTGGAAATCATGAGGATAAAAGAATTAGCATTAAGGTGCTTTACCTGAATGCTCGTAGTATTCATAACAAAGTAGATGAATTAACAGGAGAAATCATCATGAATGATTATGATGTGGTAGGCTTCACAGGGACATGGTTGCAGGGGCTTCAGGATTAGCGGTTAAACATCCAAGGATTTATCAAAAAGACAGGGAGGTGGGCAGAGGGTTAAGAAAGAAATTAAATCTATGGCACTGAATGACATAGGGTCAGATGATGTGGAGTCTGTGTGGGTGGAGTTGAGGAACCACAAAGGCAAACCAACCTTAGTGAGAGTTATGTATAGATCTCCCAGCAATGGTCAGGATGAGGGGCACAAGATATACCAGGAAATGGATAGAGCATGTCAGAAAGGTAAGGTCACGTTGATCATGGGGGTCTTCAATATGCAAATTGACTGGGTGAATAGTGTTGTCGGTGGATCCAAGGAAAGGGAATTAATGGAATGCTTACAGGATGGCTTTTTGGAATAGCTTGTGATGGAGTCCACAAGGGGGCAGGCTATTCTGGACTGAGTGCAAGGTAATGAGTCAGACTTTATAAAAGATCTTAAAATAAGGGAACACTGAGAAGGCAGTGATCATAATATGGTAAAGTTCAGTCTGCAATTTAAAAGAGAGAAAGCAAACTCGGATGAAATGGTGTTATTACAGTTAAATAAAGGTAATTACAGGGGCATGAGAGAGGAACTGACAAAAATCGACTGGAAGCAGAGCCTAGTGGGGAAGACAGTAGAGCAACAATGGCAAGAGTTTCTGGGCATAATTGAGGACACAGTACAAAGGTTCATCCCAAAGAAAAGAAAGACTATCTGGGGTGGGGGTTGCAACAAAGGAAGTCAGGAAATATATCACAGAAAAAAAGAGAGAGCCTATAAAGTGGCCAAGAGCAGTGGGAAATCAGAAGATTGGGAAGACTACAAAAACAAACAGAGGATAACAAAGAGAGAAATAAGGAAGGAGAGGATCAAATATGAAGGTAAGCTAGCCAGTAATATTAGAAATTATACTAAAAGTTTTTTTCAATACATAAGAAACAAACAAGAGGCAAAAGCAGAAATTGGACCATTGCAAATTGATGCAGGAAGGCTAGTGATGGGAGATAAGGAAATAGCTGTAGAACTTAATAAGTACTTTGTGTCAGTCTTCACAGTGGAAGACATGAGTAATTAAGGAGAGTCAGGAGGGAGAGTTGAGTATGGTAGCCATTACAAAAGAGAAAGTGCTAGAAAAGTTAAAAGGTCTAAAAATTGATAAATCTCCTGGCCCCGATGGGCTACATCCTAGAGTTCTGAGAGAGGTGGCTGAGGAAATAGCAGAGGCATTGGTTGTGCTGTAAAGATCACTGGAGTCAGGGAAAGTCCCAGATGATTAGAAAATCGTTGTTGTAACCCCCTTGTTCAAGAAAGGATCAAGGCAAAATTATAGGCTAGTTAGCCTAACCTTGGTTGTAGGTAAAATCCTAAAATCCATCATTAAGGATGAGATTTCTAAATTTTTGGAAGTGCAGGGTTGAATTAGAACAAGTCAGCATGGATTTATTAAGGGGAGGTCATGTCTGACAAACCTGTTAGAGTTCTTTGAAGAGGTAACAAGTAGGTTAGACCAGGAAACCTGGTGGATGTTGTCTACCTAGACCTCCAAAAGGCTTTTGATAAGGTGCCTCACGGGAGGCTACTGAGTAAGGTGAGGGCCCATGGTGTTTGAGGTGAGCTACTGGGATGGATTGAGGATTGGCTGTCTAACAGAAGGCAGATAGTGGGGATAAAAGGTTCTTTATCGGAATGGCAGCTGGTGACAAGTGGTGTCCTGCAGGGTTCAGTGTTGGGGCCATAGCTGTTCACTTTACATATAAATGATCTGAATGAAGAGACTGGGGCATTCTGGTGAAATTTGCCGATGATACAAAGTTAGGTGGACAGGCAAGTAGTTCTAGGCAAAAGTGAAGACTGCAGATGCTGGAAACCAGAGTTTAGATCAGAGTGGTGCTGGAAAAGCACAGCAGGTCGGACAGCATTCAAGGAGCAGGAAAATCGATGATTCGAGCAAAAGCCCTTCATCAGGAATAGAGGCAGGAAGCCTCCAGGGTGGAGAGATAAATGGTGGGGGAGAGATGGGGCTGGGGAAAAGGTAGCAAAGAGTACAATTGGTGAATGGGAGTGGGGATGGAGGTGATAGGTCAGAGGGGAGGGTGGGGGAAGGTAACAAAGAGTACAAGAGGTGAATGGGGTGATAGGTCAGAGGGGAGGGTGGGGGAAGGTAGCAAAGAGTACAATAGGTGAATGGGAGTGGGGATGGAGGTGAATGGGGGTGGGGATGGAGATGATAGGTCAGAGGGGAGGGTGGAACGGATAGTTGAGAAGGGAGATAGGCAGGTAGGACAGGTCATGAGCACAGTGCTGAGCTGGAAGATTGGAACTGGGGTAAGGTGGGGGGAGGGGAGATGAGGAAATTGGTGAAGTCCACATTGATGCCCTGAGGTTGAAGTGTTCCGAGGCAGAAGATGAGGCATTCTTCCTCCAGGCATCAGGTGGTGAAGGAGACCCAGGATCTGCATGTCCCCGGCAGAGTGGGATTGGTGCGGGTGTCCCAGAGACATTCCCTGAAGCACTCTGCGAGGAAGCGTCCGGTCTCCCCAATGTAGAGGAGACTGCATCGAGAGCAACGGATACAATAAATGACATTGGTGGATGTGCAGGTGAAACTTTGATGGATGTGGAAGGCTCCTTTAGTGCGTTGGATGGAGGTGAGGGAGGAGATGTATGCACAGGTTTTGCAATTCCTGTGGTGGCAGGGGAAGGTGCCAGGATGGGATGGTGGGTTGTAGGGGGGGCATGGACCTGACCAGGTAGTCACGGAGGGAACGGTCTTTGTGGAGAGCGGAAAGGGGTGGGGAGGGAAATATATCCCTGGTGGTGGGGTCTGTTTGGAGGTGGCGGAAATGTCGGCGGATGATTGGTTTATGTGAAGGTTTGTAGGGTGGAAGGTGAGCACCAGGGGCGTTCTGTCCTTGTTACGGTTGGAGGGGTGGGGTCTGAGGGCGGAGGTGCGGGATGTGGACGAGATGCGTTGGAGGACATCTTTCACCACATAGGAAGGGAAATTGCGGTCTCTAAAGAAGGAGGCCATCTGGTGTGTTCTATGGTGGAACTGATCCTCCTGGGAGCAGATACGGCAGAGGCGGAGGAATTGGGAATACGGGATGGCATTTTTGCAGAAGGTAGGGTGGGAAGAGGTGTAATCCAGGTGTCTGTGGGAGTCGATGGGTTTGTAAAACCTTCTCCTCCCCCCACCCCCCCATTTATCTCTCCACCCTGGAGGCTTCCTGCCTCTGTTCCTAATGAAGGGCTTTTGCCCGAAATGTCGATTTTCCTGCTCCTTGGATGCTGCATGACCTGCTGTACTTTTCCAGGCAGGTAGTTCTGAGGAGGTGGGGAGGCTGCCAAAAGATTTAGACAGTTGAAGAGAGTGGTCCAAGAAAAGGCTGATGTAAGTCAATGTGAGCAAATGCGAGGTCTTGCACTTTGGAAAAAAGAATACAAGCATAGACTATTTTATAAACGGTGAGAAAATTCCTAAAGCAGAAGTACAAAGGGATTTGGGAATCTAGTCCAGGATTCTCTAAAGGTTGACTTGCAAGTTGGAATGTAAAAGCAGCAATGTGCAACTGAGATTTTCTAAAGCTCTGTTTAGGCCCCATTTGGAATTCTGTGTCCAGTTTTAGGCCTCACACCTCAGGAAGGACATACTGGCACTGGAGCGTGTCCAGCTGCAATTCACATGGATGATCCTTGGAATGGTAGGCCTAACATATGATAAATGGCTGAAGATCCTGGGATTGTATTTATTGCAGTTTAGAAGGTTGAGGGGAGATCTAATAGAAACTTACAAGATATTGCATGGCTTACAAAGGGTGGACGCTGGGAATTCGTTTCCATCGGTGGGGAGACTAGGACCCGTGGGCACAGCCTTAGAATTAGAGGGGGTCAATTTAAAACAGAAACAAGGAGACATTTCTTCAGCCAGAGAGCGGTGGGCCTGTGGAATTCATTGCCACTGAGCGCAGTGGAGGCCGGGACATTGAATATCTTTAAGGCAGAGATTGATAAATTCTTAGTCTCGCAAGGAATTAAGGGATGGGGGAGAATGTGGGTAAGTAGCGTTGAAATGCCCATCAGCCATGATTGAATGGTGGAGTGGACTCGATGGGTTGAATGGCCTTACTTCCACTCCTATGTCTTATGGTCTTACTAAACGTGGACTTTAACATTTTGACGAAAATGCTGGCGTTGAGGCTGGAGAAGGTCTTGTCCTTCATTGTAAAGGAGGACCAGACAGGTTTTATTAGGGATCGCAGATCCTCTAATAATATTAGGAGAGTGCTAAATATGATCCAGGTGTGCTAGCAAGGATCGATTCTGGGCTTGGTAATCTCCCTAGATGCAGACAAAGTGTTTGACCGGGTGGAGTGGCCTTACCTCTTTTACATCCTGGAATGGTTCAGTCTTGGAGGGGTCTTTGCCAGGTGGGTGGCAGTGTCACATAGTGACCCGAAAGCGGCGGTTCTCACTAATGGTGTAAGGTCTGACAACTTTAGCATTGGCAGAGGCAGGGTCCCCCTTTCACCGTTACTATTTACATTGGTGATTGAGCCGTTGGCAGAGGCCATCTGGAGGGACCCCAATATAACTGCCCCAGAGGCAGGATCAGGAAGTCATAAGATCACCCTTTACATGGATGAGGTTCTTCTCTTTCTAACTAACCCGATGATATCTGTGCCCTCTTTAGTATAAGTGATTAATTTATTTGGCGCTTTCTCGGGGTATAAAATCCATCTTATGAAGTCAGAGGCCATGCATGTCGGGGGTCTTATTAGAGTACCCGATCTTGGGGTGGAATTAGTTTCCCTTTCAGATGGTCACAGGGAGGTTTCTTGTATTTAGGCATTTTTATCACCCCAGCCTTCGATCAATTATATAAAGCTAACTTTGTGCTGTTGCTAGAGGAGATAAAACAGGACCTTCACTGCTGAGAGGATCTTCCGATAGCCTGGTTGGGTAGAATAGCTCTTCCTCGTTTATTATATCCCACGCGAATGCTCCCTTTGATGCTGCCTAGGCAGGCAATATGGAGGCTTAACAGTTAGCTCGGCTCTTTTATCTGGCGGCACAGGCAGCCTCTTATTAAGCTTGGATAAATTGCACCTTCTGCAGGGGGTGGGGTGGAGGGGGGGAGGGGGGAGCGGGGTGGATTTTCCAGACTGTAAGAAATGTTTTCTTTTGTTCAAAAACTGCATAAATCCATGGAAGACTCTGTAAATCCCACTTTAGAAATAGAATCAGTCTGACCTAACACTGGGACACAGACAGACTTTAACTTCACATTTCAATGCATTATCTGAGCTGAGAATGTAACTTTAAAAAAGTTCTGGGATTTACACATGAAGGAACTGAAACTAACATGATCATTTTGAGCTAAATTTGTTTAATATTGCATCTGTGACACTGCAATCCTGTTGCTACAAAGTCTGTGTTGTATGATTCTGCTCCATAACCATCTGATGAAGGAGCAGCGCTTCGAAAGCTACTGCTTCCAAATAAACTTGTTGGATTATAACCTGGTGTTGTGTGATTTTTAACTTTGTGAAACTTGAAAGGGTTCAGAAAAGATTCACAAGGATGTTGCCAGGATTGGAGGGGTTGAGCTATTGGGAGAGGCTGAACACACTGGGGCTGTTTTCCCTGGAGCATCAGAGGCTGAGGGGTGACCTGATAGAGGTTTATAAAATAATGAGGGGCATAGATACGATAAATAGACAGAGTTTTTTTTTCCCTGGGAAGGGAGAGTCCAGACTAGAGGGCATAGGTTTAAAGTGAGCAGGGAAAGATTTAAAAGGGACATAAGGAGTAAATCTTTCACGCAGAGGGTGGTGTATGAATGGAATGAGCTGCCAGAGGAAGTGGTGGAGGCTGGTACAATTACAACAGTTAAAAGCCTCTGGGTGGGTATATGAATAGGAAGGGATTAAAGGAATATGGGCCAAGTGCTGGCAAATGGGACTAGATTAATTTAGGATATCTGGTCGGCATAGACGTGTTGGACCGCAGGGTCTGTCTCCATGCTGTACATCTGTATGTCTTTTAAACATTTATTTCAGATTGAATACCAACTATGTAACTGAAGATCAACAATGTGATAATCACCAAGATACAAAAAGAACTGCAAAGCTACCTCATTGCACTTATTTCTGTTTTCAACTTGAACCAGACTTAGATCTTTTTTTCCTATATTTTCCACCCATCATATTTCAAAACAAGAATCGGTCTCATCTGTCTTGTTCACCTTCCATATGAATGAATGTATCAGTGTTTGTATTTAAAGTGGATATAGTTTGTTTGCATATTAGTAATGTTTTTCTCACATTAGTTTGTTATAAATAGTTTTATGTTTCTTATTCATTGATAATATGCTAGTTTCTTTAGTCAGAGAGTGTTCACAGTGAGGCATTAACCTCTAAGTGAGTAAGTTGGTCAGATTTCACATCATAGAATTGTCGGGTTAGATTTTCAGCACACAGTCCCCACCAGGGCTACAACAGCCCCATACTTCAGCTCAATAGTTGCCCCATGGACAGACCTACTACAGAAAAATACAAAGGTAGTTGGGACTGAGGAATGCCAGAGAGCTTTTGAAAAGCTGAAAACCATGTTAATATGCCAGTGCTCATTGTTCCACATGTTAGACAGGCAGAATCACAGAATCACTAGGATGCAGAAGGAGGCAATTCAGTCCTGGTGAAAGTCTCCTGCCTTCTACCCACGTCCCTGCATACTATTTCTCTCCAAATGATCATCCAATGCCTTCTTGAATGCCATATTTGAGCCTGCCTCCCCCAGGATTCCAGGCAGTGCTTTCCATATTCTAACTACTTCCTTTGTGAAAAGCATCTTGTCAACAATTTTTGTTTCATTTGTACATGAAGTTGAAAAGTGGGGTGCTGGAAAAGGCACAGTAGGTCAGGCAGCATCCGAGGGTGAGTCTTACAGCATGGAAATAGATGCTTTGGCCCAACTCATCCATGCTGACCTGGTTTCCTAAACTGCACTAGTCTCATTTATCTGCATTTGGCCCATATCCCTATAAACCTTTCCTATCCATGTAGCTGTTGAACTGTCTTTTAAATGTTGCAACTGTGTTTACCTCTACCACCTCCTCTGGCAGCTTGTTCCAAACACACACCACCCTCTGTGTGAAAAAGATATTCCGCAGGTCCCTTTTAAGTCTTTCCCCCTCAATAAATCAATGCACTCTAGTTTTGTGTTCCCCCCACCCTCAGAAAAACCGTTGGCTATTCAGTTTATTTATAACCCTCATGATTTTATAAACCTCAGAATCCTATGCTCCAGGGAAAGAAAGTCCCAATCTATCCAGCCTATCAGAACTCAAACCCTCCAGTCTCAGTAAAATCCTTGTAAATCTTTTTTGCAACTTTTCCAATTTAATAACAACACTCTTCCTATAGCAGGGCAACCAGAATTGTATGCAGTACTCCAAGTGTGGCCTGATCAATACCTTGTACAGCCAAAACATGACATTCCAACTCCTGTACTCAATGCTCTGAGCGATTAAGAGAAGCATGCCAAATGCCTTCTTCACCATTGTCTACCTGTGACACCACTTTTAAGGAACTATGTACCTGCACCCCTAAGTCACTGTTCAACAACACTCCCCAGGGGCCCACCATTAACTGAGTAAGTCCTGCCCTGGTTTGTCTTACCAAAATGCAACACCTTGCATTTATCTAAAACTCCAACTGCCATTCCTTAGCCCACTGGCCCAGTTGATCAAAATCTTGTTGTACTCTTAGATAACCTCCTTCACTGTCCACTATACCATCTATTTTGGTGTCACCCACAAACTTACTAACTATGCCTCCTATATTCTCATCCAAACAGTTTATATGACAAACAACAGTGGACCCAGCACCGACCCTTGTGGCACACCACTGGTCACAGGCCTCCAGTCTTAATAACAACCCTTTACCATCACCCTCTGCCTCTTACCATCAAGTCAATTTCCTCCCCACAATGTCCTGGGAGTTTATCTATCTTTATGCTTTTTAAGACCTTCAGCACCTCTTCTTCTGCACTTTAAATCGCGACCCTTTCGTTCCTTTTTCTTTTACGAGTGGGAACAGCTTCTCCTTAGCTACTCTATCCAGCCTGCTCATGATTTTGAAAACCTCTATCAAATTTCCTCTCTGCCATCTTCTCTCCAAGGAGACCAGAGCCAACTTCTTCAATCTATCCTCAACACCAAAGTTCCTCATCCGAAGAACTATGCTTGTATTATAGCCGCAAAACTGAGAGCATCAAGGGCAGGTATCTGCACTCTGCTTTTTTACCTCAGGAAACTCTTGTTAAATAAAGTTTTTAAAAGATTAATATATTTGGCTGGGTAAAGGTGCCCACAAGGCAAAGAATCCTTTTTTTAATAAATATTTTTTATTGAAAACCTTTTTAAATCTTTTACAAAGCATATATATATATATACAAAAAAACCCATCAAAACAGAAAAAAAGGCAGTACAACAAAACCACAACGCAGTACTATTATTAATGAACAACCTACTATTCTACCAGAACAAACATATCTAGTAAACTACAAACATATTAAATGAATACTAACTTAAACTAAATTCAAATAACTCAAATTAAATAATATCTCACTACTTTATTCTATCTCCCTCATCACACCTCCACTGAGGCTCCCATCCCTGGGAGCACCATCTACAGTACCCACATTCTTTATCCCCCCGCAGCCTCCTCCTCCTGGGGCCCCACAGGCACCCATATAGATTCCCATGGCTATACCACAGCCCTAATTAATATTGCTGATTAGTCAGCGTCAATATAATTTAAAAAGGGCTGCCATTTCTTGTAAAACTGTGCTGTTTTGCGGTGCACCATATTTGTGAGGTAGTCTTGGGGGAGATGTACCATCACCCGCCTATGACACCCCATAAGACCTGATGGTTTCTCTGACGTCCAATTCACTAGAATGTTCTTCCTCGCACAATGGGTAAGAATGTTACACAATCTCTTCCCATGTTCCCCCAGAGACAGCAAATTTAGCACCCCCAAAAGAAGAATTACCAGATCCACGTTAATTTCAATCCCCAGGATGTCCTTTAGCTCCCTTACTATAGCACTCCAGTATCTCTGGATCTTACAACATGACCAGTAACAGTGTGTACGAGTGCTTATACTAATGTTACATTTGGGACACCCTGATGATACTCCTCTCTTGAACTTAGCTAGCCTCTCTGGCACCATATGAGCCCTGTGTAAGATCTTCAATTGCATGGCCTGCACTCTGTTACATACTGAGATTTTCCTTACATTTCTATATGTCTTCCCATACCTCCGATGAAATATCCTCTCCCTACTCTCAATTCCACGTCCTACAGAGTTCTTCCACGTCCTTCAGGGCGCGACCTTTCTGTAAATGATATAAAGTACTGAGTGAAAGAGCACCCGTACCCTGGAATATTCTTTTCTCCACGTCTGATTTGTAACACTGGACCAGGAGCATGGTCTTCCTCTGTACATAGTCCCTTTTCTGGTAATATCAGAAAAGGTCCCTGTTAGACAATCTGTATTTTTGACTTAACTGACTAAATGACATCAGGACCTCCTCCTTGAATAAATCTCCCAGACAGGAGATTCCCTCATTCTCCCATGCCTGAAAGCCAGAATCTATTGCCAGGTTTAAATCCTTGGGCTCCCACCAATGGGGTAAATGGTGAAATCTTAGACCAATTGCCCTTGTCTTTCCTCATTATCCTCCAGGCTCTCACTATATTTTTTTTTATAGATATTTTTATTGGGAATTTAACATTTTGACAAATTTACAAAAATAAGCAGAATTTTCAAGCACAAACATTAATATAAAAATAGATCTTAAATATATAATCATCAAAATTCAACTAATCCACAATCATCCAGAGTGTATAGTTGAGTCGCTTACATCCTTCAAATAAGAGAAAATGTTCTCTAATACACTCATAACAGTATGATAAAAAGGAAGTTATTTCCAAACAATAAGAACAAAAAAAAATTAAACATGTTTGAATGGAGATCTTCCCCCTTGTTCTCAGGGGGCCTTACTACCTTTCCAACGTTCCACCATATCCTCTCCCAAACAGTGTCCCACCCTCAACCCAGGCGCTCCTTAATAGGATTTAGATATAATACCGAGCTAAAGTTAACAGTGAGCGCCGCACCCCCACCCCTCCCCACCCATACCTGAGTATATCTGCTGGCATCAATGCCACGTACAAACACACATAACTATAAAATTACAATTCCAACAGATTACAGTTAAGTATAATAACATAGCAAGGAAGACAACCCCGCTCCCAGAGGCAAAAGTAAAGTAGAATAAAGTATCCATTTCTCCCCACGGAGTGTGGGAGAGGCAAGCCAACATAAATTGTCTCTTACGATTTATTTAACCGAGTCTAAAAGTTTCTTGGCCTCTTCCGATGATCTAAAATTATACTCGGATCCTTCGTGGGTAAAGCATAACGTCGCTGGGTAGCGTAAGGTGTATTGAATATCTAAGTCCCTTAAACATTTCTTCACCTCATCAAACGCCTTCCTTCTTCGTGCCAAAGCCGGGTAGAAGTCCTGAAATAACATAATCTTGGATCCTTCATGAATCATAGCTTTAGGATCCTTTCCAAGCTTTCTGGAGGCATCCAGGAGTATCTGCCTCTCCCTATAACTCTGCAGCCGGAACAGGACCGGGCGTGGGCGCTGGTTTGGGCCAGATCCGCGTACTGCGACCCGGTAGGCCCACTCCACCCTTACCCGATCAGTTTCAGCCCCCAGGTTTAAAAGCTGGGGCAGCCATCGCTCCAGAAATGCTGCTAACTGTCCTTTCCCTTCTTGTTCTTGAAGGCCCAGCAACCGAATATTCTTTCTCTGATTTCTGTTGTCAATATCATCCATGTAGATTTCAAAGGCCCTGATTCTCTGCTCGAGGGTTCGCACCTGTTCTGCAGCTGTTTGAGCTGCAGCCTCGGAGGTCGTGGCCTTTAGTTCCGCCCCCTCCACTCGGCCCTGTAATTCTCCGATAGTTTGATTCTGTTTCTGCAGCTTTTCTTCGAATGCATTCCATCTCTGTCGGGATTCTGCGATGAAATTGACGAGTGTCGATTCCAATCTGGCAATCATCTCTTCAAGGCCTGTTTTTACATCAGCTGCAGCCGGAGGAGAGGAGAGTGGGGGAGGGGTCTTTGTTTTCTGAGAGCTGCGGGGTCCCTTTGATTTACTCATTATCCACTCAGTATTAGACTATTTTAATATAATATTCAGCAGCTAATTAAGATTAAAGAAATTTTTTGGGTGGTTTGGCAAGTGTGGTGGGGGCAGGAAACCCACTTTTCCCAGGTTTTGGGAAGGGCTCTGTAGACTCAGACTTGCTGAGTCGCCGCCATCTTGGATCTCCCTCACTATATTTAAAATAATTGAACTTTTACACTGCTGGGTCACGGATTTCATCTTATCTATAAATAATAAATTAATCAAAGGACATTGCTACTGCGAAGCTTCAATATCAAGCCAAGTCAACTCAGAATTACCCTGTAGCCAGTCACCAACATATGTCAATAGGGCGCTTATTTGGTGTTTCTTCAAATCTGGAAGATCCACCCCTCCCTCACCCTGTGAAAGCTGCAATTTAGTGAATTTAATTAAATGACGCCTGTGGTGCCAAATAAAATACCCTAGCCAATCACTGAGCCTCCATAATACTTGTCTGGGTAGCAACAACGGGAGCATTCTCATGGGGTCCAGCAGTTGAGGAAGAACACTCATTTTAATCAGGGCTATTCAGTCCAACCATGATAACGGTCACCCCTCCCACCGCTGCAAATCCTGTTTTATCCTCTCTAGTATTTGTACATAGTTAGCTTTATACAGCTGATGGAAGGAAGGTGTCATAAAAACCTTTTGATGACCATCTAAACGGGAACTGAATTCCATCCTTCAGATTAGGCACCTCCACTAATCCCCTACTGGCATGGCTTCTGATTTTGTAAAATTGATCCTTTAACCTGAGAAACCACTATATGAATTAATTGTTTGAATCAGTCGAGGAACAGACTTCTTTGGATTGGCCAAAAACAGAAGGACATCATCAGCGTATAGGGTGATCTTATGCTCCCCCATTCCCACCTTTGGTGCTATTCTTTCAGGATCCCTCCTAATAGCTTCGGCGAATGGCTCAATCGCCAAGGTAAACAACAGCGGCGATAAATAGACAATAGGTGCAGGAGTAGACCATTCTGTCCTTCGAGCCTGCACCACCATTCAATATGATCATGGCTGATCATCTTTAATCAGTATCCTGTTCCTGCCTTATCTCCATAACCCTTGATTCCACAATCCTTGAGAGCTCTATCCAACTCTTTCTTAAATGAATCCAGAGACTGGCCTCCACTGCCCTCTGGAGCAGAGCATTCCACACAGCCACCACTCTCTGGGTGAAGAAGTTTCTCCTCATCTCTGTCCTAAATGGTCTACCCCATATTTTTAAGCTGTGTCCTGTGGTTTGGCACTCACCCATCAGTGGAAACATGTTTCCTGCTTCCAGAGTGTCCAATCCTTTAATAATCTTATACATCTTAATCAGATCCCCTCTCAGTCTTCTAAACTCAAGGATATACAAGCCCAGTCGCTCCAGTCTTTCAGTGTAGGGTAATTCTACCATTCCAGGAATTGACCTCGTGAACCTACGCTGCACTCCCTCAATAGCCAGAATGTCTTTCCTCAAATTTGCAGACCAGTTCTGCAACAGTCCTCCAGGTGCAGTCTCACCAGGGCCCTGTACAGCTGCAGAAGAACCTCTTTGCTTCTATACTCAACCCCTCTTGTTATGAAGGCTAGCATGCTATTAGCCTTCTTCACTACCTGCTGTACCTGCATGCTTGCATTCATTGACTGGTGTACAAGAACACCCAGATCTCTCTGTACTGCCCCTTTACCTAAATTGATTCCACTTAGGTGTAATCTGCCTTCCTGTTCTGATAAACCATACATTTATCCACATTAAAGTGCACCTGCCATACATCTGACCACTCACCTAACTTGTCCAGGTCACCCTGTAATCTCCTAACATCCTCATCACATTTCACCCTGCCATAGTTAGCTTTAGTATCATCAGCAAATTTGCTAATGTTATTGTTAACACCATCTTCTATATCATTAACATATTTTGTAAAAAGCTGCGGTCCCAGTACTGATCCCTGCGGTATCCCACTGGTCACTGCCTGCCATTCCGAAATGGAGCCATTTATCACTACTCTTTGTTTCCTATCAGCCAACCAACTTTCAATCCAAGTTAGTACTTTGCCCCCAATACCATGCACCCTAATTTTGCTCACTAACCTCCTATGTGGGACTTTATCAAAAGCTTTCTGAAAGTCCAGGTACACTACATCTACTGGATCTCCCTCATCCATCTTCAGAGTTATATCCTCAAAAAATTCCAGAAGATTAGTCAAACATGATTTCCCCTTCATAAATCCATGCTGACTCTGACCTATCCTGTTACTACTATCCAGATGTTTTGTAATTTCATCCTTTATAATGGACTCCAGCATCTTTCCCACCACTGAGGTCAGACTAACTGGTCTATAATTTCCTGCTTTCTCTCTCCCACCTTTCTTAAAAGGTGGTATAACGTTAGCCACCCGCCAATCCGCAGGAACTGATCTCGAATCTATCGAACTCTGGAAAATAATCAACAACGCATCCACGATTTCTCAAGTCACCTCCTTCAGTACCCTGGGATGTAGACCATCAGGCCCCGGGAACTTAACAACCTTCAGACCTAACAGTCTCTCCAACACCAATTCCTGGCAAATATAAATTCCCTTAAGTGCAGGTCCTTCAGCCACTGTTACCTCAGGGAGATTGCTTGTGTCTTCCCCAGTGAACACAGATCTGAAGTACCAATTCAATTCTTCTGCCATTTCTTTGTTCCCCGTAATATATTCCCCTGTTTCTGTTTTCAAGGGCCCAATTTTAGTCTTAACCATTTTTTTGCCTTTCACATACCTAAAAAGGCTTTTACCATCCTCCTTTATATTATTGTCCAGTTTACCTTCGTACCTCATTTTTTCTCTGCGTATTTCCTTCTTAGTAATCCTCTGTTGTTCTTTAAAAGCTTCCCAGTCCTCCGTTTTCCCACTTATCTTTGCTATGTTATACTTTTTTTCTTTTAACTTTATATGTTTCTTAACTTCCCTCGTCAGCCATGGCCACCCATGCCTCCTCCTAGGATCTTTCTTCCTTTTTGGAATGAACTGATTCAGCATCTTCTGCATTATACACAGAAATATCCGCCATTGTTCCTCCACTGTCATCCCTGCTAAGGTATTGCACCATTGAACTTTGACCAGCTCCTCCCTCATAGCTCCATAGTTCCCTTTATTCAACAGAAATATTGTCCCTTCCGATTGTACCCTCTCCCTCTCAAATTACAGATTGAAGCTTATTGTATTATGGTCACTACTTCCCAATGGCTCCTTCACTTCGAGGTCCCTGACCAATTCTGGTTTGTTGCACAATACCAGATCCAGAATTGCCTTCTCCCTGGTCGGCTCCAGCACCAGCTGTTCTAAGAATCCATCTCTGAGGCACTCCACAAAGTCTTTCTTGAGGTCCAATACCATCCCGATTCTCCCAGTCTATCTGCATGTTGAAATCCCGCATAACAACTGTAGTAACATCTTTGCGACAGGCCAATTTCAGCTCCTGATTTAACTTACATCCGACATCCAGACTACTGTTTGGGGGCCTAAGATAACTCCCAAGAGGGTCTTTTTACCCTTAATATTTCTCAGCTCTATCCACACTGACTCTACATCTCCTGATTCTAGGTCCCCCTGCGCAAGGGACTGAATATCATCCTGTACCAACATGGCCACCCCACCCCCTCTGCCCGTCAGTCTGTCCTTACGATAGCACGTGTAGCCTTGAATATTCATTTCCCAGGTCCTGTCCACTTGAAGCCACGTCTCAGTTATCCCCACAATACCGTATCTGCCAATTTCCAAAAGAGCCTCAAGCTCATCCATCTTATTTCTAATGCTCCGTGCATTCATGTATAGTATTTTTAATTTGTTACTACCCTCACCCTTCCCATCAACTCCTATTTCACTCAACCTTACAGCATGATCCCTTTCTGAGTTTTCTGCCTTATTGATACAGTTGTCTTTCTTGACTTCCCTTGTTCTAACTTTTCCTTCAATTTCCTTCTTAAACACCCAGTTTGTCCCCTCCCTCACCCACCCCCCCCACCCCCCACTAATTAGTTTAAACGTAGCTGTGTTGCAGTAGCAAACCTGCCTGCCAGAATGCTGGTCCCTAACCTATTAAGGTGCAAACCGTCTCTCTTGTAGAATTTATGCTTACCACATACCCCAGTGACCTAAGAATTTAAATACTTGCTTCCTGCACCAGTTCCCCAGCCACACGTTCAAGTCCATGATTTCCCTGGACACAAAGGACACCCCTGTTGACTACCTCTTTCAATGTTAAAGTTGTCTGACTTAGTACCATTTGTAATGACTGCCGCCTTCGGATCATTATACAGTACTGCCACCCATCTGGCAAAGGAACCCCCCAAAACCAAAGCGCTCCAAGACCTCAAATAGATACGGTCATTCTATCCAATCAAATGCCTTTTCTGAATCTAGGGAGATCACAAAACCTGGAATCAATCTTTGCTGGCATACCTGCACAGTGTTCAGTACTCTTCTATGCCCCCTCGTAATATCTGACTCCATATGTGGAAAAAGGTTCTCATGGTCAACCCTATCTAAACCCCTAATCATCTTGTACACCTCTATCAAGTCACCCCTAAACCTTCTTTTCTCCAATGAAAACAGCCCCAAGTGCCTCAGCCTTTCCTCATACGATCTTCCTACCATACCAGGCAACATCCTGGTAAACCTCCTCTGCACCCGTTCCAGTGCCTCCACATCCTTCCTATTGTATGGTGACCAAAACTGCACACAATACTCCAGAAGCAGCCGCACCAGAGTCTTATATAACTGCAACATGACCTCAGGACTCTGAAACTCAATTCCTCTACCAATAAAAGCCAGTACACCATATGCCTTCTTCACAGCACTATTTACCTGGGTGGCAACTTTCAGAGATCTGTGTACATGGACACCAAGATCCCTCTGCTCAACCACACTACCAAGTATCCGACCATTAGCCCAGTACTCCATCTTCTTGTTACTCTTACCAAAGTGAATCACTTCACACTTACTGACATTGAACTCCATTTGCCACCTTTCTGCCCAGCTCTGCAGCTTATCTATATCCCACTGTAACCTGCCACATCCTTCCTCACTGTCAACAACTCCACCGACTTTCATATCATCCGCAAACTTGCTCACCCAACCTTCTAGCCCCTCCTCCAGGTCATTTATAAAAATGATAAACAGCAATGGTCCCAAAACAGATCCTTGCAGAACACCGCTAGTAACTGCACTCCAAGATGAACCTTTACCATCAACTACTGCCCTCTGTCTTCTTCCAGCCAGCCAATTCCTAATCCAAACCTCTAAAACACCCTCAATGCCATACCTCCGTATTTTTTGCAGTAGCCTACCACAGGGAACCTTATCAAACGCCTTACTAAAATCCATATACACCACATCTGCCGCTTTACCCTCGTCCACCTCCGTTCTTCAAGGTCTTTCCCTTTCTTTGAAATGAGGAAGATAGTAGCCTCCCTAAGAGAAGGCGGCAGACAATCCTGGGTGAAAAGAAAAGTTGTACATCCTCCAGAAGTGGCTCCACTAACATGTTTATGAATTCCTTATAGATTTCAGTTGGGAATCCATCTGGCCCCGGTACTTTGCCACCCTGGCGATGCTTTATTGCTTCCTGCACCTCCTGTACTGTTAGAGGCGCATTCAAAAGGGAAGCCTGTTCCATGTTTATATTGGGGAGGTCCAGATTTCCAAAAAAAGGACTGCATTCCCATTGTACTATGTTCACCCTCCCCCTCTGACCGATATAGTTCCTAAACCTAACATTGATTTTCTTCAATTAGTCCCAATTCTCCCTAAGGATAGACTGGGAAGCATTTTTCCTCCTAGTCAAATAAGCCAGATATCTACCTGGCTTATCTCCAAATTCGAAAACAGTCTTTGTTTGGGAAAGGAGACCTCATTTAGTTTTAGCCACTTGTGCGTGCAATGAGTTGAGAGCAGCCCGAAAAGCTGTGACCCACTGCAATCAATGACGGCCTATTATAATATGTTTTCTTAGCTACTTTCAGCCGGGCCTCCAGCATCTGTTGCTGCTCCTCCCTCTGCTTCTTTCTAGTCATCGAATATGAAATGATCAGACCTTATAAATATGCCTTAGTGGCCTCTCAAAGCATTGCCGGATTACTGGCCATACCTGAGGTGATATCCCAGAAGGCCCTGAACTCTCTGCTAATATATTCAACAAATTTGCTATCCCCTAACAAAAATGTACCCACGCGCCAGTGACAGGCTTCCATTCCACTGCCCTTGATTTTAACATCTAAATACACTGGCGCATGACCCAAAACAGCTACATTCCCAATTTTGCACGCCAATGTTCTGTCCAAACCGTCAGCTGGCATAAAGAAAACATTCATTTGTGAATAGCACTTGTGTGGGTTGGAATAGAATGTAAAGTCTCTTCCATTAGAATACAGGTATCTCCACACATCCATTAGTCCCAACACTTCATACATGTCCACCAACTGCCGGGCCCCTCGGCACCCTGATTAAAATCCCCTCCTATAATCGTATGGCGTACCCCAACGTTCATTAGTTTAGCCACTACATCAATTAGAAATTTAAGAGGATGAGCTGGGGGATAATATACATTCAAGACACCATACTCTTCTACATTTATTAGGGCTTTAAGAATGATAAACTGTCCATGTTCATCCTTAATCTGCCCGTTACCTGGAAATGGAGATTTCCTCTTAACAGTATAGACACTCCTCTATTGTTAGAGCTAAAGAATGAGAAAAATACCCTGTCATAACCCTCTGCTGCATTTTCAGACGCTCCTTATCAGTTAGATGTGTCTCTTGCAGCAAAGGCAATGTCCACCCTTTCCTTCCTAAGGCTTGATAACATGTTCTCTCTTCTAATAGGAGAATGGTTCCCTTTTATATTCCAGGTGCACCACTTGAACAAATCACCAGCCATGGTCATCTAGGGCAGCCCATGGTTTCACAGGAGGAGGGAACTTATCTGAGGCATGATGAGCTACAGAGATATTAACTCTATGAGATCTAAAAACTATTCTTATAAAAACTACTATAACTAAATAAATCATCATATTTAGCTGAAATGAACACCCAAATGACCCCCAATTTGCTTGAGATCTTCCCCCTCCCAATCTTTACTACCATCTTACCTCCCTCTAGCTAAGGCCATGCCCTAGCCCCAGGTAATTCACAAATGAGGAAAACCTGTTATTTACATTCTGAAAGTTAACAATGGAAACCCATCACCCTCCCCCTCCCCCCCCGCCCCCCAACTCATCTTAACCACAGATGTAGCCATCCCAAATACAAAATCAGAAGGACAGCAGTAAAAAAAAAGGAGCCCTAGATAATACCCAACCAACCGATATATAAAATAATTCCAACTTTACAATTTCACAACAAAGTTGTACATATAAAACCAATAACCACAAAAAAAGTGGAGAGAGAAGTAAAAAAAAGTGCAATAAAAATTGCATTGTCCACAATGATGCCCCCTCCCCTCCCATTCCAACTCAGGTCCTTCAACTCAAAGACTTTACAAAGTCCTTTGCCTTTTCTGTGGAGTCAAAGTTAATATATTGTCCCCCAATGGGCAAAACGCAACGTGGCTGGGTACCTCAAGGAGTATTGAATGTTCAGGTCCCTTAGTTCTTGACTTCATCAAATGTCCTTCTCTTCTTGATTAGGGCTCCTGAAAAGTCCTGAAAAAACATTGTCCTTGAGCCTTTGTACATTAAAGCTTGTGAATTCCTTCCCAGACTTCTTGCTGTTCCGACTATTAAAATGTTTTTTTATATAATACAGGAGCTGCACTAGGACCGTGCGGGGTGTGAGTCCAGCCCGGACCTGTGCATTGCAATTCAGTGGGTGTGCTCCAAGCTTACCAGGCTCAACTCCAACTCCAACCCCAGCCCCAGGAATTTCGGGAGCCACCCCTACAAGCAGCCGACGAGGTCCTCGCCTTCCGGGAGACCCACGAGCCATAAGACTTTCCTTCTATTTTTATTTCCCAGGTCATTGACTTGTTCCTGAAGGACCCGAACCTGGCCTTCCAGCGTTCGGATCCTTCCTCACGAGACCTCTACCACGGTCTCCGATGCTGCAGTCCTCTCCTCCACTGCCTCCATTCTTCAGTCCAGCAACTGGATTTCCTGCTCAGGCTTTTTTAGCCTGGTAGATAATGGCTCAACTGCTACCTGAATCCACTCTCAGTGTTTGGCAAACTCCGAGTAAATGCTGCTGTCCTACTGGATCTTTCTGCAGGCACCCCCGATGCAGTGGGGGAGTGTCCTGTCTGCTCTACTCCTTTAGGCCCCTTTCCTTTATTCGACTTCATCCTGGCCTTAAAGCGATCACACACTATTTCAGCAGCTCCAATGGTCAGCAAGTTTGAATCAGTATGTTTTTCTCCTCGGGGTGCTTGGTAAGGGAGGGTAAAGGTCCCCTTGCCAGGGGTTTATGGCACAGAACCCAGCACAGCAGAACACTCAGACTGCCGCCATCATGGATTGCCCAAAAGAATCCTTTTTAAGGTAACCTTATGAACCAACCAAGGGAGAGGTTGTGTAAAGAAAGGGATCCAGTTCATCCCTCCCCACTGGGAGCTTAACCTTTTGAGGCATCCCATCTACAACTGGAGGCAATTGTGCTTAGGACCATTTTAACACTGGACAAAAAAAATGTCTCCCTGAAGCCAACATGATAAAAACTGATTACCTAGTTGTTTTTACATTGCTGTTTGTGACAGCATGGCCTACATTATAATAGCCACTGCACTTCAACAGTGCTTAACTGCATCCATCTGTGGGAAAGCACGGTGACTCAGTGGTCAGCACTGTTCCCTCACAATCGGGACCTGGGTTAGATTCCATCCTCGAGCAACTGTCTGTGGGGAATTTGCACATTCTCCCCGTGTCGGTGTGGGTTTCTGCTGGGTGCTCCAGTTTCCTCTTGGGTGGTCTGGTTTCTTCCCACAGTCCAAAATTGGATTGGCCATGCTAAATTTCCCATAGTGTTGAGGGATGTGCAAGCTAGCCATGGGAAGTACAGGGTTACAAGGATAGGGTGGGGGCGGTGGAATGCTCTTCGGAGGGTCTATGTGGACTTGATGGGCTGTATGGTCTGCTTCCACACAGCAGGGATTCTATTATCTAATGTCATGACTTGGAATATGCTTCACTCTGCCACTTGTCATCAAGATGGTGGGGGTGGGCAACATTAGTTCAATGAGAAGCACATCAGACTGTGAGGGGGGTGGAATCAGACATATCTAGAACTGAGATGCCAGCCTGGTAAAGCTATAACTCAGGACTATGCTGCGCTGCAGTAGTGCCATTTAATGGGCAGAGCTAAATGATTCATAATTAAATGGACCAGTCAAAGTCATGAATGGTAATGAGCAATTAAAAACCAGTGGTGGGGAAGGTTCCACAAACACCCCCATCAGAATGATGACAGATCAATACAGAAGACAAGGATTTGCCCAATCTTCTGTTAGAGGTGCAGTGTGACTGATCCATCATTGCTGAGTCTTCAAACAATACAATTTGCTCCATGAGACACAAAGAAACAGCTGAAGGAACTGGATACTGTGTATGTTAGGCTGTTAAGATCTGAATTAGATGCACCTCCAATCCATCTGTTCCAGTAAAATGGAACATCTACCTGATGATGTGAAAACCATCCAGGTTTGTCTTGTCTGTGAAATGCAGGACAAATCCAATCCAGCCAGTAACTGCCTCTCAATCATCAACAAAATGTTGGAAGTTTTCATTGACAGTGCTATTAAGCAGCAATTACTGAACAACAATATGTTGACCAATACTCAGTTTGGGTCTTGCCAGAACCACTTAACTCCTGACCTCATTCCAATCTTGACCTAAACTAGGATAAAAGAGCTGAATTTTAGCTGTGAGGTCAGACTAACTGCTGCTGAGTTGTCTGTGGGTCAGGTCTGGGCTCTGGAGAGGTGAATCTGGACCCTGGGTCTTCCCGAACGGGAGGAGGAAGGCCAGCTTGTGGATTTCCTGGAGCAATGGCTCCCACAGCTGCAATTGGAGTCGGAGCTGAGCCGTGTGTGGGTTGAGCAGGCCCGGGTTGGACCAGTGCCCCCACCCTGTCCTAGTCCGATTTCAGCCCTACAGGGAAAACCAAATGCTGCTGGAGGCCTCCAGAGTCTTGGGGAAGGATCCCCATTGCCATGATGTTCAAGGGCTCCAAGATAATGTTGTTCAGGACTTTTCTCTGGTTGTGGTCCGCAAGAGGAGGGCATTTGACGAGGCGAAGAAGTGACTGAGGGACTTAAATATTCAATATTCCATGTGACATTTGGCAATGCTGTGCTTCAGTCATGGAGGATCTGTATATAACTTTGGGTCACTGGAAAAAGTAAAAGAATTCCTGGATGCTCTCAAATCGGCAGTGTGACTTGAATTGTATGGACAATAATTTTATTTTGCCTCCCCTTTGTCTTTCCTTCTTCTCTCCCTCTTTCTTTTCTCCATCTTTCCTTAGGGGTGGGGGTTGTTCCTTATTCCTCCTTTGGTCTCTTATCTATAGCTCGATTATTGAGGATGTCTCTGACTGGGTTTGTTTTCTTTTTTTTAGTTGCTTAATACTTGCTGGGATTGTAAATTTGTAATCTTTTATATATTTTTATCTTGGGTTGTTTTGTTAAATGTATCAAGGTGATAGTGTGGGGGAGTAGGTGGGTCACATACTTTTAACTTCTGTTTTATAAGATACTGGAATTTATTTACTTTATTTTGTAATGCCTGGGCCGAGGGCAGAGCTTTAGCTGGGAGAAGTTTATGGCAGAGTTATTGGAAGCTAGTAGTGCCTCTGTGAGCAAGGGGGAAAGTCTCCCTTTAAATATGCTCTGTTATTTTTATTTAGGAATAGCTCTTTGTTGTTTTGATTTAACTGTTTTAAAGAGTCTTTTTATATGTGAATTGAATACAGACGAAAACCAATGTCTTTTGGGTGGGGTTCTTCCTCCTTGGGGGTCTCGGGCTTGCCTGGACGATCATGGCTAGCCATTTGCTTAGGTGGTGCACCTGGAATGTCAAGGGGAGCCACTCGCCAATCAAAAGGAAAAAGATATTATCAAGTCTTAAAAAAGAAAGGGGTGATGTAGCTTTTTTACAGGCGACACATCTACTGATAAGGAGCACTCGAAGCTGCAACAGGGTAGTTGGCCAGGTGTTCTTTTCATCTTTCAGCTCAAAAAGTAGAGAAGTAGCCATTCTTATTCTGAAGAATCTTCCCTTCCAAATGTTAAGTCAGATAAAAGATGAGTCAGGACAGTATATATTGATTAAAGTCCTAATATATGGAGAGGAATACAGGATTTTGAATCTTTATTGCCCTCCAACACACCCTTTTAAATTTGTAATGGAAGCATTCTCTAAGTTTATGGCTCTCAGGGTCCACCATACAACTACAGGGGGAGATTTTAATTGTCATTGATTCAGAGATGGACAGGATACCGATGAGCTTTGCGGGCATATCTGAGATCTAGGCAGCTGGCGGATCTGAATATGGAGTTGGGGCTGGTAGATGGTGGAGGTGTCTCCATCCTGATGGTAGAGACTTTACTTTCTATTCTATCACACACAAGTGCCATACCAGAATTGGCATGTTTTTTTTTGTCCCCTTGACCCTTTTGAACTCGATATTGTCCAGTAAAATAGGTAATATAACTATTTCTGATCATGCTGCAGTATATATGGAGGTTAAGACTAGTGATGTTGGGAGAGGTCCCCAACATTGGCATATGGACCCTTTATCATTGAAGGATAGCAAGTTCATAAAACACTTTTTTTTTGCAGGAATTTAAAACCTTCTGGGATATCGACTCAGGCTTGGCCAGTAATCCCTTGACGATGTGGGAGACTGCAAAGGCATCTGGGTGAGGCTGGGTCACTTCATATTCTGCGACCCGGAAAAGACAAAAGGGAGAGCAACAGCGTCTGCTTGAGGCTCGCCTAAAGGCAGCTGAAACAACGTACGTTGATAGGTCCTCCATGGCTGAACTACAAAAGGTCAGCGCCCTCGGGGCAACCTTGAATACTGCACATACTCAAACAGCAAGGAGGGACGTAACTGAAATTATACATTGAAAATACCTTGATTGTCTGCTGAGTCTTTCATCTGTTTGAAAAGCATAATAGTTTCACTTCTTTCATGTGTAAATCACAAGTTTTTTAAAAAACTTGCATTCTCAGATTAACTGTAACAATTGGTGTTAGCTAGACAATATATTCAAGGTGTTAGCTCCCTGTGTTCTGTCTGTGCCACAATGTTTAGATTGATTCTAATCTAAGAAGTGAGATAACAGAGTTTTACATGAATTCATGCAGTTTTTGAGCAAAGCACAATGTAACTCTGCAAGTACAAATTCACCCCACAATGTCTGTCTGGGTTGGGGGGTTGTGAGTGTAAGAGAGAGTGTATATGTGAGTATAGATACATCTGTGAGGGAGTGCATGTGTGAATGTGGGAGTGTCTGTGTATATGGGGCAGGAGTTTGTGTCTGTGAGAGAAAGTGTATATGTGTATGCATGAGTGTAGGGTGGTCTTGAGTCTCTGAGAGGGTGTGTGTGTGTATACCTGTAGTGTGACATGAACCTAAGGTCCCAGTTGAGGCCCTCCCTATGGGTATGGAACTTAGCTATCAGCCTCTGCTTGGCCACATTTCGCTGCTGCCTGTCCCGAAGTCTGCCTTGGAGGATGGTCACCCGAAGGTCCAAGGTCGAATGTCCTGGACCACTGAAGTGTTCCCCAACTAGGAGGGAACACGCTAGTCTGACCACCATTGTACTATTCTCTCACACACCCTTACAGATACACACATTCCCACATGCATCCTCTCAGACTTAGACCGCTCTACACTCATGCGCACACATATACACTCTCTCACAGACACTCTCCACCACCCACCGCAGACACACTCCCACATGCACCACCTCACAGACTTAAGACTCACATACACACACATATACATACTCTCTCACACTCTCATATCTCTAACCCAGACAGACACACACACACAGACCCACATGCACACATATATTTTGTGGGGTGAATTTGTACTTGCAGAGTTACATTGTACTTTGCTCAAAAACTGCATGAGGAGCTTAAAAATGTGTTGCTGGAAAAGCGCAGGAAGTCAGGCAGCATCAAAGGAGCAGGTGAATCGACGTTTCTGGCATAAGCCTGAAGATGGGCTTATGCCCGAAATGTCAATTCTCCTATTCCTTTGATGCTGCTTGGCCTGATGTGCTTTTCCAACAACACATTTTTAAGCTCTGATCTCCAGCATCTGCAGTCCTCACTTCCTCAAACTGCATGAATTCATGTAAAACTCTGTTATCTCACTACTTAGATTAAAATCAATCTAAACATCATGGCACAGACAGAACCCAGGGGGCTAACATCTTCAACATATTGTCTAGCTAACACCAATTGTTATAGTTAATCTGAATGCAAGTTTTAAAAAAAGTTTTGTGATTTACACGTGAAAGAAGTGAAACTATTTGCTTTTCAAACAGATGAAAGACTCAACAGAAAATCAATGTATTTTTCAATGTATAATGTCAGTTACATCACACTAAATTTTTGCTATAAGTTCTGTTAGGATTGAGCCCTCCACTGTCACCTGATGAAGGAGCAGCGCTCCGAAAGCTAGTGTGCTTCCAATTAAACCTGTTGGATGAGAACCTGGTGTTGTCTGATTTTTAACTTTGTACACCCCAGTCCAACACCGGCATCTCCAAAAGCAAAGAAGCTATTTGATTACGGTGATAAGCCTGGCAGGTATCTAGCATACCTTACCAGAAAGAAAAAGGCTCCCCAAGCCATTACATCTATTAGAGTGCTGGTACCCCAACTTGTAATCGTAAAAAGATCATTGCAGCCTTTAGGAAGTATTTTTTTGAATTGTACAAGTTGCAGGACTGTGAGGACAGAACGAGGAAGATGGAGTCTTTCTTTAAAAATGTGGCCCTCCTGGGCCTAACCTCTGAGCAGGCGTTGTTCTTGAATGTGCCCCCTGACAACCTAGGAAGTACAGGACAGTGAGGCAGCTTCAGAGTGGCAAAGCGCCTGGACCAGATGAATTACAGGCTGAGTTTTATGAAAAAATTATAGGGAAACTGGCTGGGCCTCTTATAAATATGTATAGCTATTCACATAGACAGGGCTGCCTCCTGCCTTCTGAGAGAAGCAAATATTTCTCTCAGCCTTAAGAAGGGAAAGGTCCCAGAAGATTGCTCATCATATAGACCCATATCCTTGTTAGATGTGGATTTTAAAATGCCCTCAAAAATCTTAGCATTAAGACTGGACAGTGTCTTAACATTCATTTTAAAAAAAAGGACCAGACGGGGTTTCTAAAAGGGTTGTAGATCAACTAATAACATTAGAAGAGGTACAAGCTTGCCAGCAGGGAGCGATATCGGGTTTAGTTGTCTCCCGAGAGGCAGAGAAGGCATTCGATCGGGTAGAATGGCCATATCTCTTTTATACGCTGGAACGGTTTGGTGTTGGAGAGGTCTTTGCTAAATGGGTTTCAGTATTATATATTGATCCCAAAACAGTGATGATCACCAATGGTTTAAGTTCAGATAGCTTTAGCGTTGGCAGAGGGTGTCGTTTGGAATGTCTTCTCTCACCATTATTATTCACGCTCGTGATTGAGCCGCTGGCAGAAGCTATACGAACTGACCCTAACATAACGGCTCTGAGGGTTGGATCGGGCAAGCACAAAATTACTCTCTACGTGGATGATGTCCTTCTTTTCTTAAGTGATCCTTTGACATCTGTGCCCCGCCTAATTCAAGTGGTCAATCTATTTGTTTGTTCTCAGGCTACAAAATCAATTTTGTGAATTCGGAGGCCTTTCCGGACGGATCCTGTTTTCCCTTTTTGTGCTCACTAGCAGGTGGTTAGCACTGCTGCCTCACAGCACCAGGATCCCAGGTTCAATTCCAGCCTTGGGTGACTGTGTGGAGTTTGTACATTCTCCCTGTGTCTGCGTGGGTTTCCTCCCACAATCCAAAGGTGTGCAGGTTAGGTGAATTGGTCATGCTAAATTGCCCGTAGTCAGGGTGAGTATGGGAAATGGGTCAGGGTGGGTTACTCTTCAGGGTCGGTGTGGAATTGTTGGGCCAAAGGACCTGTTTCCATATTGTAGGGAATCTAATCTAGAAGGTTTTCTTTACTTAGGTATTTTCATCACTCCGACATTTGGTCAGCTACATAAAGCCAACTGTACACACTTATTAGAGAAAATAAAGCAGGACCTTCAACGCTGGGGAGATCTCCCAATATTCTGGTTGGGCAGAGTAGCCTTAGTTAAGATGAATATTTGACTTCGTCATCTATATCCCATGAGAACGCTCCCCCTGAGGCTGCCAGGACATGTTGTATAAGCTCTACGGCTGGCTCAGCTCCTTTATTTGGAATCATAGACATCCCCTTATCAAATTAGAAAAGCTGCAGCTACCACAAGTAAGGGGAGGACTGGACTTTCTGGATTTCAGGAGGTATCAATTGAGTTCTTTATTATCCTATGTAGCTGATTGTGAGTCACAAGAGACCCAATCAAACTAGTTAGATATTGAGACCTCCCAAGCAAAATGTCTCCTCATCAATTTACTATTTATGGACAAGATGAGAGTTATTAAGGATTATTGTAAACACCCTACTGTATTAAATACAATTAAAGCCTGGAGGATAATGCAGCAAGATGAGGGTAACCTGCTAAAAACCTCCCCTTATACACCTATAATGGGAACATTAGGATTTCAGCCAGGGCTGAACGATGCTATATTCAAAATCTGGGAGTCCAGAGGTATCTCCTGTTTAGGAGATCTGTTCGATGGGGTGGTCATGATGTCCTTTTAAGCAGCTATGCCATAAGTTTGGGCTGCCCAACAGGGACCTCTTTCAGTATTTTCAAATATGAGACTTTGTACAAAAGAAGACCACATTGATAATCAATCTTTATAAATCAGTTAGGGAAAGGAGTGCTTCGGCTGATGGGTCCACCCTCAGTCAGTATTCTCTGCAATAAGGTATCAAAGGACATGGAACGGTTATATAAAACCTGGAGTCAAGAATTAGGGTTGGAAATATCCTTAGAAATTTGGGAGGACGTCTGGGAAAATGCCACGAAAATCTCTATCTGTAACAGGACTCAGGCTACTCAATTGAAGGTATTTCACAGGGCTCACATGGCACCTGAATGACTTGCAAAGTTTAAGGCAGAAACATCTCCAAAGTGTTCTAAATGCAAAATCAAAGTTGGTACTCTCACACATTGTCTGTGGACATGCCTTGACAAAGATTTTGGGTACGGAGATTGGATTGGACCCAGTGTCCCTACTCTTGGGCTCCCCAAATTTTCCCTCTTTGGAGGTATATGGGAGGAAATTATTCACTATCCTTTCCTTTTGTGCAAGAAAAAATATTTTAGTGAATTGGGTATCCAAAGGTCCCCCAGGACTTTCAAACTGGCACAGGATAATCATGGAATATATCCCCCTTGCACCAAAAAACGGAATTATTTTATCAAACATGGCAACCCTTTTTGAACTATACTGACACAGTATTTTTGGCCATATTGTCTAGGGCCTTTGTTTAGCTGTGGTAATGGTTCTGGCTGGTTCGGGGGCACCTGGGAGGAAGAATCCCGTATAAATACAAGTTTTTGTTATGACTTGATATAAATCTATTTTGAGTATGTATTTAGTTATTTATTTACCAATTGGTAAATTGTTAGTAATGTATGATATCTTATTTCATGTTTTGGTTGTTTGTAGAATAGATTAGTAGTTGTTTTTTATAAATTTCATATTGGTGTTATTACATTGTGAAGTGGAATATACTAGTTTGTATTATTTTTGTAATTTTGTAAAAGAAAATGTTTTAAAATCTCCTTTGTCAATAAAAATATCTATAAAAAACAAAGTAAAACAGAAGGCGGAAAGGTAACTAGGTCTTTGAATGAACTAACTGTTCAGTTTTAAACCAGCACAGTGTGTTTGGCTGCAGTGAGGATGAGTATAGAGGTTGAGTTAAGGAAGAGAAATGCAAATGGTTCTTGATTTGTAACTCGGTGTGAAAGTGAGGTCTGCAGATGCTGGAGATCAGAGCTGAAAATGTGTTGCTGGAAAAGCACAGCAGGTCAGGCAGCATCCAAGGAACAGGAAATTCGACGTTTCCTGAAGAAGGGCTTATGCCCGAAACGTCGAATCTCCTGTTCCTTGGATGCTGCCTGACCTGCTGCACTTTTCCAGCAACACATTTTCAGCTTGTAACTCGGTGTGACTAGCTGCTGTAAGAGAGTATTATTTGGCCAGACCACCTGTTGTACATCGATATTTTAAAACATCTGAAGGACTGTGTAAATAAATAGTACGTGCACTCTAAGTATTATATTTCTCATCGTAGCCTGGGAGAATTGCAACTGGAGAGAGAAGGATGAGGAGAGTCCATCCAGACCCCTTGCCCCTCACAAAGAATCAGCCTGTCCCAGTGTCTTTATTAATAATAATATTATTTCCAATGGTCTGTCAAACTCAGACTTTTCAAACCACAGTGAGGATGCAGTGCACGTTGAGAATAATGTTGAATAAAATGATATTTGTTGACCTCTGCTTCCTCAAACAAAGTGATTCCCCCTTCCCAGGGTCACTCAGAATCACAGAGCTGGATATTACATGCCCTTTCTGACTGAGGTTTCAGTGTGGCTGGGAGGGGTAGGTAACACCCACCTTTGTAACACAGAGGCTTGGCTGATGCAGAGATCAGTACAAAGAAATTATTAATGGTCAGCTGAGCTTGTGAACCAAGCCCTCCATTAAACTTCCTACCCACAATCTGATTGGTGTGGGCAGTATTGAACAACCTGTTTTCTATCTCCAAAGTATTTTGAATAATGGCAAGGAAGGTGGGGGAGGGGTGGGTTTTGAGGATACTCTTTGCCCATTGGTTCTAAGCACCACCACCCACTCCCCATCAAGGATATAGATTCAACTCACCTTTATAGATCATAGAATCCTACAGGACATAAAGAGACTATTTGACCCATCAAGGCTGTACGGACCCGCCAAAGAGCAGCCCATCCCACCTCCATAACCCTGCATTTCCGATGGCTAATTCACCTAGCCTGTACATCCCTGGACACTGGGGCAATTTAGCATAGCCAATTATCCTAACCTGCACATCCTTGGTCTGTGGGAGGAAAGCACATCCCCGGAGGAAACCAACACAGACATGGGGAGAATGTGCAAACTCCACACAGTTGCAAGAGGTTGTAATTGAACCTGGGTCCTTGGTGCTGTGAGGCAGCAATGCTAACCACTGAACTACAGGGCCACACTCCTAGATACTTCTGTTTCAATGCCCCCACCTTGAACCTTAAGATGAAAATACCCAACTGACTTTACCTCACTCAAGGATCTACAGCTATGGCAATTCTCACGACCATAACAGCACACAAACCAACAACCACTCTCAGACAACAACTCACCAGAACGAAGGACCCGATACCCAGCATGAGCAAAATCAATGTAGTGTACAAAATCCCATGCAAGGACTGCACAAAACACTACATAGGACAAACAGGAAGACAGCTAACGATCCGCATCCATGAACACCAACTACCCATGAAACGACACGACCAGCTATCCTTAGTAGCCACACACGCAGATGACAAGCAACATGAATGCGACTGAGACAACACTACTATTATAGGACAAGCCAAACAGAGAACAGCCAGGGAATTCCTAGAGGCGTGGCACTGATCCACAGATTCAATCAATTAGCACATTGACCTGGACCCAATATACCGACCACTGCAACGGACAGCTGGAACTGACAACCGGAAGCGGCAGATTCAAACCACTACAAATGCCGGAGGAAAGATCACAGAAGCTCTTCACAGGAGGCTCCCAAGCACTGAGGATGTCACCTAGACAGGGGATGAAACATCTGCAACACAAATTCCCAGCTTGGCGAACAGTACCACAACAATGAGCATCCGAGCTACAAATCTTCTCACAAACTTTAAAATTAGATTAGATTAGATTAGATTACTTACAGTGTGGAAACAGGCCCTTCGGCCCAATAAGTCCACACCAACCCTCCAAAGAGTAACCCACCCAGACTCATTCCCCTACATTTACCCATTTACCTAACACTACAGGCAATTTAGCCTGGCCAATTTACCTTACCTGCACATTTTTGGACTGTGGGAGGAAACTGGAGCACCTGGAGGAAACCCATGCAGACACAGGGAAAATGTGCAAACTCCACACAAACAGTTGCCTGAGGTGGAAATTGAACCCGAGTCTCTGGCGCTGTGAGGCAGCAGTGGTAATCACTGAGCCACCATGCCGCCCATTATCCTGACCAGTCGTCTTAAATGTGAATGTGTAAAGGATGTTTCCCCTTGTGGATGAGGCCAGACCTAAGAGGCACTGTTTGAAAATTAGGGATTGTCCTTTTAGAGAAGAATTTGATTTCCTTACTCAGAATTGTAAGAATTTGAAACTCTCTGCTTCAGAAGGTGATGGAAGTGGGTCAGTGAATATTTTTAAGGCATAGATAGATAGATTATTGTTCAACAAGGGAAGTCCAGGGGTTATCAGGGTATATTTAAATGTAAAATTTGAAACAAAGATCAGCCATGCTCAAGGGGCTGAATTGCCTATCTCCACACCTATTTTATACATGTGTATGAGTCCAAGGAAGCCCATCAGACATTAGATTACTCAAGGGGGCTGAGTGGTATCTACAAATAGAGACATTGTGGAGAGGGGTTGCCATTTGGCAAATGGGTGTTTGAGGTAGTTTTCATGTTGGAATACAAACATATGAAATATAGGGTTACATCAATAGATGGGACACAAACTAAAAATCCTGAAGAAAGGATGGCAGGTTGTCAACCTGAGAATGTAATTCTGTTTCTCTGCACAGATGCTGTCTGATCAGCTGAGGTTGCCATCATTTTCCGTTCTTATTTCAAATTTCCAGCATCCAGGTTTTGGTTTTCAATCCATTAGAAACCCAGGAGAAATGCCCAGTGGTTGGTGCTGCACAGAAACTAGAATTTATCAGCTAGTGACAACAGAGAAGATTCCCTGAGTGAAGGTTTCAACAATTGGAAGGGTGGAATTAGGAAGTTATAAAACTGAGAAACAGTGGAGATGAAAGACTGTAAGGTTCCTGTATAATTATTGGTTTGTATTCATTGCACAGTTATCTCTGTATCCACACATTTTCCTTCATGCTTCTTCCTGTAATCGTTGAACTTTAATGTCTGCTTTAATGTCCCTCAGAGCTGAAAATGTGTTGCTGGAAAAGCGCAGCAGGTCAGGCAGCATCCAAGGAGCAGGAGAGTCGATGTTTCAGGCATGACCGGTGAGCCTGTCATCACTGGTAGGGAAGCTGCTGGAGAAGATACTAAAGGATAGGATCTATTCCCATTTGGACATGTCATAGATTGAGCACTCGCTCTCTCTGACTGCAGGCGTCTTCGACCGGAAGGAAAACTAACCGACGGTAGCGAATGCGCGACAGTAGGTGTGGCTTACATTACGCATGCGGACTATCGGTGAAGAGTGGCCGTGGCGGCCATCTTTGTATGGGTCTCCCGTGCTGAGGGTGGGTTACGCTTCGGCGGGTCGGTGTGGACTTGTTGGGCCGAAGGGCCTGTTTCCACACTGTAAGTAATCTAATCTAATCTAATCTACTCTAGGTCGAGTTGGCATAAGGAAGGAGGAAGTGATGGGTATTCTAAAAGGCAGTAAGGTGGACAAGTCCCCAGTTCCAGATGCATTCTATCCCAGTTTACTGAGGAAAGCGAGGGAGGCAATAGCTGGGGCCTTAACAGATATCTTTGCAGCATCCTTGAACACGGTGGGGTCCCGGAGGATTGGAGAATTACTAATGTTATCCCCTTGTTTAAGAAAAGTAGTAGGGATAATCCAGGTAATTATAGACCCATACCCTACATTTACCCCTTATCTAACACTACGGGCAATTTAGCATGGCCAATTCACCTGACCCGCACATCTTTGGACTGTGGGAGGAAACCGGAGCACCCGGAGGAAACCCACGCAGACACGGGGAGAACGTGCAAACTCCACACAGTCAGTTGCCTGAGTCGGGAATTGAACCCGGGTCTTAGGCGCTGTGAGGCAGCAGTGCTAACCACTGTGCCACCGTGCCGCCCATGGGATGACTATCATTGGTAATCAAACATCTATCCCTGGCCTCAACATCCATCATGTCCCTCTCCTTGGTGAATACCGATGCAAAGTACTCGTTAAGAATCTCATCCATTTTCTCTGACTCCATGCATAACTTTCCTCCTTTTGTCCTTGAGTGGGCCAACCCTTTTTTCTAGTTTTCCTCTTGCTCCTTATATCTGAATAAATGGCTTTGGGGATTTTCCTTAACCTTGTTTGCTAAAAATATCTCAACAGGCTTTAGCCTTCTTAATTCATCATTTCAGCTTGGGAGAGTATCAAGAACGTAGGAGCAAAGCTTTGTCTGTCTTCAGTCACCTAGACCTTATGAATGCTTCCTTTGTCCCCTTAGCTTGTCTCACAATTTTACCTGTCATCCATGACTCCCAAATCTTGTCATTTCTATGCCTCATTTTCACAGTAACACATCTCTCCTGCACTCTAATCAACCTCTCTTTAAAAGCCTCCCACATACCAAATATGGATTTATGTTCAAACAGCTGCTCCCAATCTACATTCACCAGCTTTTGGTATAGTTGGCCTTCTCCCAGTTTTGCATTCTTCCTTTAGGACCACTCTCGTCTTTGTCCATGAGTATTCTAAACCGTACGGAATTGTGATCACTATTCCCAAAGTAATCCCCGACTGAAACTTCAACCAACACCAGGTCCAGTATGGCCCCTTCCGAGTTGGACAATTTATATATTACTCTAGAAAACCCTCCTGCTCAATCTTTCCTCACAAGATAACCTGTTCATCTGAGCAGCAGAAGAGTAAATCTTCTCTGAACAGTTTCTAATGTAATTATCTCCTTTTACACATAAGGAAATGAAATCTGTACAAGGTACTCCATATGCAGTTGCACTAAGGTTCTGTACAGCTCCAGTTACACTTCCCTACTTTTATACTCAGTTTCCCTGGCAATAAACATCTTTCTAACCACTGACCTCAGTGGTGGGCCAGTTGTTGGAGGGAATCCTGAGGGACAGGATGTACATGTATTTGGAAAGGCAAGGACTGACTAGGGATAGTCAACATGGCTTTGTGCATGGGAAATCATGTCTCACAAATTCGATTGAGTTTTTTGAAGAAGTAACAAAGAAGATTGATGTGGGCAGAGCAGTAGATGTGATCTATATGGATTTCAGTAAGGCATTCAACAAGGATCCCCACGGAAGACTGATTAGCAAGGTTAGATCTCATGGAATAAAGGGAGAACTAGCCATTTGGATACACAACTGGCTCAAAGATAGAAGACAGAGGGTGGTGGTGGAGGGTTGTTTTTCAGACTGGAGGCCTGTGACCAGTGGAGTGCCACAAGGATCGGTGCTGGGTCCTCTACTTTTTGTCATTTACATAAATGATCTGGATGCGAGCATAAGAGGTACAGTTAGTAAGTTTGCAGATGACACCAAAATTGGAGGTGTAGTGGATGGCGAAGAGGGTTACCTCGGATTACAACAGGATCTTGACCAAATGGGCCAATGGGCTGAGAAATGGCAGATGGAGTTTAATTCAGATAAATGAGAGGTGCAGCATTTTGGGAAAGCAAATCTTAGCAGGATTCATACACTTAATAGTAAGGTCCTAGGGAGTGTTGCTAAACAAAGAGACCTTGGAGTGCAGGTTCATAGCTCCTTGAAAGTGGAGTCGCAGGTAGATAGGATAGTGAAGAAGGCGTTTGGTATGCTTTCCTTTATTGGTCAGAGTATTGTGTACAGGAGTTGGGATGTCATGTTGCTGCTGTACGGAACATTGGTTAGGCCACTGTTGGAATATTGCGTGCAATTCTGTCTCCTTCCTATTGGAAAGATGTTGTGAAACTTGAAAGGGTTCAGAAAAGATTTACAAGGATGTTGCCAGGGTTGGAGGATCTGAGCTACAGGGAGAGGCTGAACAGGCTGGGGCTGTTTTCACTGGAGTGTCGGAGGCTGAGGGGTGACATTATAGACCAGATTGGACCGAAGGGTCTGTTTCCATGCTGTACATCTCTATGACACTATGACTTATTACACCACCCTTTTGCAATTCACATTGGAGAGCACATAGATCCCTCTTTACTTCAGTATTCTGCAGCCTCTCTCTCTATTCAATAACATCCTGTTTTTCTGTTCTTCCTGCCTAATTGGATAAAATCACATTTTCCCACATTAGACTTCATCTGCAAAATTTTAGCCAATCATTTAACCCTTGTACTCTTTATGTTCACTTTCCGACTCAATTATCTATCATTGTGTCATCAGCAAAATTTAGCTTGCGAGCCAGAGGCTCCAGGTTCAATTCACACTCTGGGTCTCAATGGACAAGGAAGATATGTTTGTAAAGTGGCCAAAAAAAATGAGAATTAGCTTGTAAACCCTTCCATCACACACAAACGACAGGCCATAACAATTGGAAAGATTGCTTATCGGCCTTTTGATGAAAGAAATTGTAACCTCTACAATTACTACTTATCCATCTAGCTGCAACATGCAAGTAAAAGTGTGTTAATGTTTCAGGTCCAGTAGCCCTTCTTCAGAACTGGATCCAAAATGTTAATTCTGTTTTTTCTCCACAGATGGTGCCAGAGCTGCTGAGATTTTCCTGCAATTTCTGTTTTTGTTTCTGATTTTGGACATCCACAGTTCTTTGGATTTTTAAAAATTTAAGTGTGTTTGCCAGAACAACTTGGACTTCTTAGTGATTGGGGAGTAGTTGGCTGGTATTCTGGATCCAATCGCATACTGTTCAATACGAGATCTGGCTGAGATGAATTGGATACTTGCATCATTATGTCATCCAGGGTGGTGGGTCGTGCTGTGGGACAAATTTACCTTTGAGCAGACAGCATTTAAATATAGAAGCCCTACAGTGTGGAAGCAGGCCATTCGGCCCATCAAGTCCACACCATAGAGCATCCCATCCTATCATTGTAACCATAAATTGCCCGGGGCTGATTCACCTAACCTACGCATGTTTGAATTGTGGGAGGAAATCCACGCAGACACGGGGAGAAATCTGCAAAATACACACAGACAACCACTTGAGGTTGTAACTGAACCTGGGTCACTGAGCCAAGGGACTGCTTTGCATTAACTTTGACCACTCCCCCAGCACGGGAGACCCATACAAAGATGGCCGCCACGGCCACTCTTCACCGATAGACCGCATGCGTAATGTAAGCCACACCTACTGTCGCGCATTCGCTACCGTCGGTTAGTTTTCCTTCCGGTCGAAGACGCCTGCAGTCGGAGAGCGAGTGCTCAATCTATGACATGAAGATTTAACTGCTATATCTGGAAGTGCGGACAGCGAGAAATCTGCTGCGATGGATATACCGGTTCCTCCTGAAGGTGAATGTTGGAATATACCACTTTGGAACAGAACTTAGGCTGAGAAAGTGTTTTTTTTTAAATTGTACTGGAACATACAGGCCCTTTCGTTGCGCCGCTTTGGCCCGGTCTGGTCCCTTGTCCGCTCGGAGCATGCGTGTCCGCCCGTCTCGGTTCTGCGCCTGCGTGGTATTTCCCTCGGCGGCAGTTGTGCATGCGCAGACTGAGTTCTGCTGAAGTGGGGGTTGGGGTTCCAGGCTGTTAAATAGCTTCTCAGTGGAGGTGGGAAAGTAGGTATGGGGAGCTTAGGGCTTGTCACCTGGCCTGAGAATCGAACATAAGATCACCGTCAGCTTCAGAATAATTCTTTGGGAACATTTGTCAAACGTAAACTCCTTCTCCCCCCTCAAATGTGAGTCATAGAGACATACAGCATTCGGTCCAACTCCTCCATGCCGACCAGATATCCTAAATTAATCTAGTCATATTTGCAAGCATTTGGCCCATATCCCTCGAAGTCTTTGTTATTCATTTACCCACCTAGATACCTTTTAAATGTAGTTGCACCAGCCTCCATCACTTTCTGTGGCAGCTCATTCCAAATACATCATCCTTTGCATGAAAACGTTGCCCCTTAGGTACCTTTTAAATCTTTCCCTTCTCATTCTAAACCTATGCCCTCTAATTCTGGACTCGCCCCACCTCAGGGAAATGACATTGTTTATTTACTCTCTCCATGCCCCTTATGATTTAATTAAGGTCATCCCTCATCATCTGATGCTCCAGGGAAAATAGCCCCAGCCTGTTCAGCTTCTCACTATAGCTCAAACCCTCCAACCCTGGCAACATTCTTGAAAATCTTTTCTGAACTCTTTCAAGGATCATTTCACAGCTTTCCAGATTGATCAGCTCACAGTCCGATAAAATAATATCTTCTAATTTTAGTTTTGTTTTTCCTCAAGCAAAGTTTTCCTTGCCTCAGTGTTCATCTGCAATCATTTATGTTTTGTACTTTACAAAATATGTCCCTCCTTCAAGAATATAAAGATGTAGAAGACTTGAAACTCTGCCTTATTTCTTTAGTTTCAATCTAAATTTCACTGATACATATGTTACTATCATTTGCAAAAATATCATTCCCACTGAAACTTAACCTATAATGTTAAAAATTTCACAACACCGGTTTATAGTCCAACAGATTAATTTGAAAGTACAAGCTTTCAAAGCACTGCTCCTTCTGGTAGCTACCAACACCTCCACATCATGGTTAACCTATGATGTTGCACCAGAAAGTATTAATAATGTTTAGGTTTCCCAGTTAGTAGTACAGGGAGTCTTTAATGGATGGGGAAAATTTGCTTTACAGTAACCAAACTGGTCAAGAGGGATGATTGGATGGCATAGGTTACCTGTTGACAAAAGGTATTCTTTGTTCAAAGAGTCATCGCAGTGTCAAGTATCATTACAGAGTGGAACATGAAACAAAAAATCATGTGTTGCTTTAAAAGATTAGGCTTTTCAAATAGGGTGTCTGCCAGACTAAGTGGCACTATTCAGAGTGCTGTGAAATGCTGGCAGATTGAATTTGATGGAGTAAAGTAGGAAGACTTTCTACTTTGGTAGGAAGAATCAATAGGCAAGATATTATTTCCAAAAACAATGCATGCAGCAAGGAAGTATCTAAATATTTGTGTTCACGAAATACAAAATGTTAATATGCAGATGCAGCAAATGGAATGTTTACCTTTAGTGGGATTGAATATTAACAGCAGAAAATCCTTGTTGCAACTGTACAGGTGTAGGTGAGGCAGGAGTAACGTGCAGTTTAGGGTGCTATATTTAAAAATGGATATACTGGTATTAGAGACAGTGCTAAGAAGATTCAGTAGGCTGATTCCTGGGATGAGGGCATTGACTTATAATGAACAACTAAACAGGTAAGGCCTTTATTCATTAGAATTTAGAAGAATGAGAAGTAATCTTATTGAAATGTACAAGATTCTGAAGGGACTTGACAGCATAGATATTTAAAAGATGTTTTCAGTCATGCTAGGCACCATAATAACAACACAGAATGTTGATTTAAAACTGAGGCACATAGGAATTCTCCCAAAAGGTCATGAATGTTGAAATTCTCTACCTCGGTTGTGAAGGTTAGATCATTGAAAGGGTTTAAAGAGATGGGCAGATTTTTGAAAATTCAAGGTGTTGAGGACTATGGGAGCGGGCATGAAAGCAGATTCGAGGCTTGGTGTAGATCATCTATGATCTTGCTTAATGGCAAAGCAGGCTTGATGGACTGAATAGCCTACTGCTCCTATTTCACATGGGCTTATGTTACCTTCGTTGATGGAAAATTACTATTGCCATATCTCTATAAGACTGACTGTTTTGAAAGTTATTCATTGTTCATAAAACATATTGGATATCCTAAGCGGACTAGCATGTACATAGAAACAAACTGCTGTAGATACTGGAAATATTAAACACACCAAGCAACATATGTGGAGAGAAAGCAAAGCTTTTCAAGTTAAAGACCTTTCATCAGAATTTAACTCTGTTAATCTGATCTGTTGGTTGAATGGGGAAGGTAGATTAGGGCACAGAACTCATTACAAACAACACAAGCCTAACATCTTAAATTGACTGCAATCGTGAGAGATTCCATGTATTCAGAGTTGAAGTTTTTCAAATGAGAGGGCTCCAAGTTTCTATGGCATTGTTCAGAGACTTCTATGTCCGAGAGGGAAGTCTGTCTGTCTATCTATCAATCCTGTTTGGCAAAGCTGTGCTACTCTTACTATACTATAATGTACTCAAGGTTCTTTTTTTCATAGATTTTTTAAATCGAAAATTTAACATTTTTACAAGTTTACAAAAATAAAAATAAACACAAGTATAAACATTGATATACAATTATATCTTAAATAAATAAATAATAACCAAAATTTAACTAAAATAATACCGAGGGGAAAAAAAACAACCCAACTAACTACTAATCTAACCTACAACTAACTAGAGTGTATAATTAAGTCTCTTACATTATTCAAATAAGAGAAAAAAAATGACGGATAACACACAGAATTGGGTAGTAAGATACATGCTCGGAATGTATTAACATCAAATGTAACAAAACCCGTATTCATGCGGGATTCCTCTCCCAAGGGGCCCCGGACCAGCCAGGTTCGCCATCTTAATTAAGTAAAAGCCCTTGGTAGGATGGCTGAAATATCTGTATTTATGAATTCAAGAAGGGCTGCCATATTTTATGGAATAATTTGGTCTTTCAGTGCACCATATTTGTAAGGAAATCAAGGGGAATACATTCCATAATTAATCTGTTCTGTAGTTTTTTTTTTGTTGGTCTGAACGTAGCCCGGAGTCCATGCGGGGTCAGTCGGTTCCAAGGACATGCAGATCCTTGGCCGCCTCCATCGCCAGACCATGGGAACACAGCGCCTGGAGGAACAGTGCCTCATCTTCCACCTAGGAACCCTCCAACCACAAGGGATGAATGCAGATTTCTCCAGCTTCCTCATTTCCCCTCCCCCCACCTTATCTCAGTCCCAAACCTCGGACTCAGCACCGCCTTCTTGACCTGCAATCTTCTTCCTGACCTCTCCGCCCCCCCCCCCGCCCCACCCCACCCCCTCTCCGGCCTAACACCCTCACCTTAACCTCCTTCCACCTATCGCATTCCCAAAGTCCCTCCTCCCTATCTTTTATCTTAGCCAGTTTCGCACACCCTCCTCATTCCTGAAGAAGGGCTTATGCCCGAAACGTTGATTCTCCTGCTTCTTGGATGCTGCCTGACCTGCTACGCTTTTCCAGCAACACATTTTTCAGCATAATTAATCTGGGCCAGTTTGAAAGAGCAGGGGTGCCCTCAGCCACCCAGTTTACCAAAATATTTTTCCTTGCACAGTATGAGAGAATAGAAAATAATCTCTTCCCATGCATATCCAGAGAGGGGAAGTTCAAAACACCTAAAAGAAGAGATACAGGTTCCACTCTAATTTCCGTTCCTAACATTTCTGTCGGAGCACTTGCTACTTTAGTCCAATATCTACGGATCTTATGACAGGTCCATATGCAATGTACAAGAGTGTCTACTTCTCTTTTACATTTGGGACACATTGGAGATGCTCCTGCCTTAAATTTTGCCAATCGATCCAGTGCTATATGGGTCCTATGAAGTATCTTCAGCTGGATAGCCTGAGTTCTATTGCAGATGGTGATTCTTCTGGCGTTTTCCCAAATGTCATTCCACGTTTCTATAGAGATTTCTAGTCCCAAATCCTGATCCCATGTTTTCAGCAGATTGTCCATATCTCCCGATACTTCATCATGTAATAAATGGTAAATAGTACTGACGGACGATACCCCATTGGCCATAGCACTCTACATTCTCTATCTGATTTATAAAGACTATCTAATAACGTAGTCGTCTTCTGTATGTAATCTCGAATTTGGAAGTATCTAAAGAGGTCTCCACTAGGTAATCCGAATTTCTGACGCAGCTGTTCGAGACATCAGGACCCCTTTAAATAGATCCCCTAAACAAGAGATGTCACTTTCAAACTCTGGAGATCTAGGGGTATCTGTAAACCCCGGTTGAAATCCCCATGCTCCCACTATCGGAGCATGGGGGAAGTTTTGTGTGAGTTGCCCTCATTTTGCCACATTATATTCAAAGCTTTAATTGTGTTTAGTATTATAGGATCAAGGATAACCCCAAGGCCTTTTATGCGTATGTGAGAAACATGAGAATGACGAGAACGAGGGTAGGTCCGATCAAGGACAGTAGTGGAGACTGTGTATTGAGTCAGAAGAGATAGGAGAGATCTTGAATGAGTACTTTTCTTCAGTATTTGCAAATGAGAGGGACTGTATTGTTGAAGAGGAGAGTATGAAACGGACTGGTAAGCTAGAGGAGATACTTGTTAGGAAGGAAGATGTGTTGGGCATTTTGAAAAACTTGAGGATCGACAAGTCTCCCGGGCCTGACGGGATATATCCCAGGATTATGTGGGAAGCAAGATCTTTTCTTTTGGCAATGATCTTTTTGTCTTCACTGTCAATGAGGGTGGTACCAGGGGACTAGAGAGTGGCGAATGTTGTGCCCCTGTTCAAAAAAGGGAATAGGGATAACCCCGGGAATTACAGGCTAGTTAGTCTTACTTCGGTGGTAGGCAAAGTAATGGAAAGGGTACTGAGGGATAGGATTTATGAGTATCTGGAAAGACGCTGCTTGATTAGGGACAGCCAGCACGGAGTTGTGAGGGGTAGGTCTTGCCTTACAAGTCTTATTGAATTCTTTTGAAGAGGTGACCAAGGATGTGGATGAGGGTAGAGCAGTGGATGTAGTGTACATGGATTTTAGTAAGGCATTTGATAAAGTTCCCCATGGTAGGCTTATGTGGAAAGACAGGAGGCATGGGATAGTGGGAAATTTGGCCAGTTGGATAGAGAACTGGCTAACCGGTCGAAGTCAGAGTGGTGGTTGATGGTAAGTATTCAGCCTGGAGCTAGTTACGAGTGGAGTTCAGCAGAGATCAGTTCTGGCTCCTCTGCTGTTGTAATTTTTCTTAATGACTTGGAAGAGGGAGTCGAAGGGTGGGTCAGTAAATTTGCAGACGATACGAAGATAGGTGGAGTTGTGGATAGTGAGGAGGGCTGTTGTCAGCTGCAAAGGGACTTAGATATGATGCAGAGCTGGTCTGAGGAGTGGCAGATGGAATTCAACCCTGTCAACCATTAATCCACCAGCACCTATCTAGCCTTTTTTCTCAACTTACTATCAACAATCCCTTTGTTTACCTACCGTTTTCTCTCTGGCACCTCTGTCCACTCTCTCACATTCCTGCTCCCCACAAACATCAGTTGGAATTACATGTTTTCCTAGCTACTTCTAATTCTGAACTCAATGTTAACTCATTGATTCTCCTCAAGGATACTACTGGACCTGTTGAGTTTCAGTTTTTGTTCGTTTCAGCTGTTCTTTGTTTTATTAGATATAACTTACAGATCTGGCTAAGATAGCAGAATGGAGAGAAACGTTCTATTATCTACCTAAGATCAAAAATCCCATGATACTAAGCTATCATCCAGCAGGTTTATTTGAAATCACAGGTTTTCGGAGCAATGTTCCTTCGGAGACTTCACCTGATGAAGGAGCGTTGCTCTCTAAGCTTCTGATTTCAAATAAACCTGTTGGACTAAAACCTGGTGTTGTGAATTTTGACCTTGTCCACCCCAGTCCAATACTGGCATTTTCACATCACTATCTTTCACATCACATCAGCATAATGGGTAGCTTTAATTATTGTAGATCTAGCTGGATAAGCATGATATTATAAAAGTTTTCAAAAGGAACAAACCTCAAAAATTGCCCAAAGTGCCTCAGCCACATTTTGAATGGGAAGTTGGACTTTCAAGCATTGGCCTTTTTAGAATCAGCTAATTCTTCTACAAATACTGATGTTTGGTTAATAGATGAGCAGTTTGTATGGTCCAAACAAAATTTGAATGTAGGGTGAATTAAATAAAGATTCACATTTATCTAGAGCCTCCTTCAAGCTGTACAGGACATTGGTTAGGCCACGTTTGGAATGTTGCCTGCAGTTCTGGTCTCTTTCCTATCGGAAGGAAGTTGTGAAACTTGAAAGGGTTCAGAAAAGATTTACAAGGTTGTTTCCAGGGTTGGAGGGTCTGAGCTATAGCCAGAAGCTGAATAGCCTGGGGCTGTTTTCCCTGGAGCTTCAGAGGTTGAGGGGTGACCTCATAGAATTTATAAAATTATGAGGGGCTTGGATAGGATAAATAGACAAAGTCTTTTCCCTGGGGTGGGGAGTCCAGAACTAGAGGGTAGAGGTTTAGGGGAAAGATATAAAAGAGACCTAAGGGGCAACATTTGCACGCAGAGGGTGGTACGTGTATAGAATGAGCTGCCAGAGGAAGTGGTGGAGGCTAGTATAATTGCAACATATACAAGGCACCTGGATGGGTATATGAATAGAAAGGGGTTAGAGGGATCTGGGCCAAGTGTTGGAAATGGGACGAGATTAGGTTGGGATAGCTGGTTGGACAAAAGGGTCTGTTTCTGTGCAATACATCTCTCAATGGTTGTATGACTTCTCAACACTTCATAAATGTACCTGGTTCATATATTGTTGCTCTTTCTTTGTCACTGGGTCGAAATGCTGGAATTTTTAAAATTCATTTAAGGGATGAGGGCATCGCAGGGTAGTCCAGTAATCATTGCCTGTTCCTAATTGCCCAGAGAGAAGTTAGGAATTAAGACCCACATTACTGTGGATCTGGAGTCGTATGTCGGCCAGACTGGGTAAGGATGACCGTTTTCTGCCCTAAAGGACAAAATTGACCAGATGGATTTTACCTGACAATTGACAATGCATTCATGCCTTTCATTAGACTCTTAACTTCAGATTATTTTTATTCAATTCAAAATCCACCATCTGTTGTGGTAAGATTCAAACCTGTCTCCCCAGAACATTACTGACATCTCTGGAATTTAGTCCAGCAATAATACTACATACCATTGCCTCCCTGGTGAATTGCAAGGATGCCTATCCAAGAGAAATGCAACAGATGGTGTCAAGTCACCGGTATCACCTTGACGCAACTATGGATTGGCAACAAATGCTGGACTTTCAGCACTGGCCACAGCCTAAGAATTCTTTTTTTTTAAAAAAAAATTACTTATTTTGAGATGCATTGGTACTAGGTTCTTTTCCTGAAGTTTCACACGAGATGCAATTCACACACATCAACATCTGCAAACAGTTAAAGTTTATTAAAGCTTGTACAAGGTAGATGACCCCTTTGACCTTCTTCGTAGGCGTGCGAAGTCGAGTCAAAGAAGCTCTAAACAAAGAAAACACATCAACCGACCTGTAAAAAGGGGATAATGCTCACAGATACTCTGCCCTACTCTATTCTACTTTGTAGAATAGAATCCCTACAGTGTGGAAACCAGCCATTCGGCCCATTGAGCACACACCAACCCTCAAAAGAGAATCTCTCCCTGACTCACCCCCTGGTTTTTCCATGGCTAATACATCTACCCTGCACATCTTTGGGCTGTGGGAGTAAACTGGAGCACCCAGAGGAAACCCACTATAGACGGTTAGAATATGCAAGCACCACACAGTCATCTGAGACTGGAATTGAACCTGGCACTGTGAGACAGCAGTTCTAAGCACTGAGCCACCGCAGTTTGCCAGTCTACTCTGTTCCAGCCTACACCGCAGAACTGCAACGGTGGAGGCTAATTCTCCATCACCATTTTGAGTGTAATTGGGTATGGGTAGTAAAAGCTGGCTTCCTCAGTGACACCCCATCCAACTAGCAATGGCAACATTTCAACTAGCATTTTAAAAATATTTCTTTCCTGGTACGTGACTCATGAGAGATTAGTATGCATATACAGTAAATGATTTAGGAAAGCAAATGGAATTTTGGATTAATTGCAAAGGGGTTCAAACGTAAAGGGCTGGGACTATTGCATAGAGCATAGATGAGACCATGTTTAGCGTTCTGTGCACAGTTTTGGTTTCCTGTAACAAATCACATAACGTCATTGGAAACAGCTCAGAGAAGCTTCACTTTTCTGATTTCTGATAAATCTTGTGAAGAAAGATTATATTGAAAGATAAAGGTCAAGAGTCTGTCCCCTTCCCCAGAGAACAGTGGAGGCAATCTTTAAATATCTTTAAGGTAGAAGTTGATTGTCTCCATTGTTAGTCAAAAATCTAAGAGTATTGGGGGGGTAGATGGGGGACAAAAGGAGTTGAGGCCACAATCAGATCAGCGATAACCTGATCACATGGTGCACAGGTTAACAGTACTGATCTATTTCTGCTAGATTGTAAGATGTATGAAAATTTTTTTGTCAACAGAAGTATATATAATATATTATCTATATAATACCAAGTCTAGCATGATTTGGTTTAACCACAACATTTTCAATGGCAAAAAAAAGACACAGTCTGGATATTAATAATGTGTTTCTTGTTGCAGACCAGGAGTTGAGGAATGTCATCGACAAACTTGCGCAATTTGTGGCCCGGAATGGCCCCGAATTTGAGAAAATGACAATGGAGAAACAGAAAGAAAACCCCAAGTTCTCTTTTCTGTTTGGAGGCGAATACTACAATTATTACCAGTACAAACTGGCAATCGAGCAGCAATGTAAGTGTACAAACAACATTCAGATTTCAAAGATAATAAAGCTATAGAGTTACTAAGACAGAAGCCACGAACTCTCACTCGGTTATCTTAAGATTTACAGGTTCCTCCACTTAGATTTGATACTTAATTGAAAGTTTGGTGGGTTGCTTCCATTCCTCCTTTCCACACAGCACCTTACTGAGAATATATGCATGCATATATTGTCATTAATTTAATCTGTTTAAAAAGTGTAAAGGGGCAGCTTTTATTAAGTGAGAGATAAGAAAAAAAATCCTACTTAACATTAGCTGACAAATAATGCCAACATAGTGATATAATAAGGTCTAGCTTTTCAAGGTAATGAAAGAATCAGACGTGACATTGGGAAATTTAATTGTATGGCCAGTGTAATTATCATGTCCAAATTACAGACAATGGGCTCAATTAATGCTTGCAACCAATTCATGACAGTTATTTCCCAGGGTATGCAATTAACAAATTGCTTTATTTTTTAAACAGTTAGTAAGCAACAATTGTAGCATATTCTCTAATTTCTGTTTTGCAAAGTATTTAGGTTTGACCGCTGAGTTATCAGTGGCTTCAGGCGTACAGAGAAGTAATAAAACAGGATTAAAGGCATGAGATGTCTACTTCGTTAACTTTTGAACGTGTATTCTGAAGCAACAAGCTGGGATTCTTTTTCTCAAAGGAAAATTTTTTTAAATTAGGAAAGGTATAAAAGAGATTAAACAAACTCCATATTTCTCAGTGAAAAATTCTATTGGCTGAGATCAGGCAAGTCTAATAAGATGTATGCATAAAAGATTCAAACTGTTTGGGAAATGGACATTATTAGAAACTTACATTTATCTGATGCCTTTCACAAAGTGAAGATATCCTAATGAAGGTTTTTTGAAGTGTAGCTATTACTTAATTTAAGTAATATTTCTGTGGTTTTTAACAGCAAGATTCTATAATCAATAAAGAATAACTGAATTATCTGATTTTGGGTGTTGGAATGGAGCTTAAGTTGCTAATTGGAATAAATGATCTAATTTCATGTTGCACACTGTGTTCCATATTCTACTGTTTAAAATTGGCTGTACATCTAACATTCTTAAGGGAAATGCACCATGTAGGAAGAAATCTCCTCCATGTTAACACAGGATGGCAGTTAGAAGTTGGACTGCTGCTTAGAAGGCAGAGAAATTGAGGATTACGTGAACAAAGTTTGTGGACTTGTCTGGGATCTCTCAATCCTACATCTGTTAAGCTTCTAAATAAATTGCTCTTTCAAATGCTATAATTGGTCCTGGCATGTTGACATAGTAGATATTCTCTCTACTAAGAGAGAATCTAATCATCTCCTTGACATTAAATGACATAATCATTGCTGAATTCCACCAACATTCTGGAGTTACTATTATTGAACTGGACCACCTATTTACCTATTGTGGGAATTCAGCAGCAAGCAATTCAACCCTTGACTTCTCAAAGCTTGTCCATCATCCACAAGGCAATGGAATACTGTCTGCCTGCCTGGATGAGTACAGCTCTTAACAATAAAAAAGCCCTGACATCAGCCAAATCACAGGAGCCCAATTGTCTGGCACTCAATGCACCTCTTTAAATATTCACTCTCTCCATTCCTGATGCACTGTTGTAGCAGTTTGCATTGTCTCCAAGATGTATGCAGCAACTAACTAAGCTTCCTTCAGCAGCAGGACAGAAGACATGATGAAACAAATGAATGTTCAAACTGGTCTATCTTCTCCAATCAACGCAACTGTAGAACACAGCTTTCTGTACTGACTGGAACAAAGGGACTGTATATCTTGCGTAGCTCCGACAGATGCAGGTTTTGAAGATTTAGCTACACAAAAAGCAGCATTTCCATACCTGTGACCTCTACCATCTAAGAAAGCAAGTGTAGTAGATACATGAGAACACCACATAGGCAAGATCCCCATCAAATCCCACACCATACTGATTGAAACTATATTGCTATACCTTCATTGTCACTGTTCTAAATCCTGGAATGTCTTTCCTGATAGCACTGCGAGTATCTACGCCAAATAGACTGCAGTGATTCAAGAAGGCAGCTCACCACCATCATTTTCAGGACAATCAAAAGTGGGCAATAATTGCTAGCCTAGCTAGTGATGCCCACATCTCTTGAATGAATGAAACAAATTCCATGCTTTTTTTCAAAAGTTTCTATCTTAATCAGAGAGTTTGAGATTAGATTAGATTACTTACAGTGTGGAAACAGGCCCTTCGTCCCAACAAGTCCACACCGACGGGCTGAAGCAAAACCCACCCATACCCCTACATTCACACGTACCTAACACTACGGACAATTTAGCATGGCCAATTCACCTGACCCGCACATCTTTGGACTGTGGGAGGAAACCGGAGCACCCGGAGGAAACCCACGCAGACATGGGGAGAACGTGCAAACTCCACACAGTCAGTCACCTGAGTCGAGAATTGAACTCGGGTCTCTGGCGCTGTGAGGCAGCAGTGCTAACCACTGTGCCACCGTGCCGCCCGGTGAAGTTGTTGGTTTAAACTTCACTGCAAAACTGCAGCATATTCATAATCTCGGCTGACATCAGCACAGTGTTGTGGGCACTGCATCATTAAGATCTTGCAGTTCAGAGAAGATTTTAAAGCAGTTTTCTAATGTCTCAGATGTATGATCAAAGCTTCAAACCAAGACAGAGCGCTCTCCTCTGGTTAACTAACATTTGTCATTCAACTAATTCCACTAGAAACCACTAAATAATTGATCTCCTTTTAGAGAAACGTGCAAATTAATGTTATGCATGGGGCGAATGCATTTGTTAATTGTTATTGCAAAGCTCTTGTCAATTTCTTCCTCCCCATTGGCTTCATATCTGTGAAGCATATTTGGAGTTATTTGAAAAGGTGGTGTTAAGATATGATCTATAACTTGCACCATTTTTCAATGTTGTGATAATTTAAAAAAAATGTTGGCATGTTGTATCATAGCCTGTACCTGGTGATCAAAGTTGATTTTGTTCTGTGCAGACTAACACATTTGCTTATTGCAGACAGTGATTCCCTATCCCTGACAAAACTACTTCAAGCACAATGCAACTCACCAGATTCCTTTAGCACTTTAGTGCAAAGTTCTAGATATTTGTTTGGTTCACCTGATCTCTTGGTCACTCTTAATGTCTAAAATTGTTTTAATGTGCCCAGAAACCTCTGACTAGATGACTTTGACACAACTGACTTCTGATCTTCACAGCTGACGGTCAAGATAAAATCCTGAACTGAACATGAGAAACTAATTTGATGGCATTGGTTTAAATCAATGCCCAAAAAAGTTTTGACGTGCAAATCCGAATACTATTCCCAAAGGTTAATATAATTGTTCCAAGGCAAAGCATGTGCTCAGCTTACAGTAACCAGGCAGGTTGTTTACTATATAACTTAATCATGATGCATTCAATGTTCGAACTAAAAGCAGAAACTCAAGTTTAGCAGAATCTGTGGTGAGAGAATAGATGTTTCAAATGTACTATGACTCAATTCTGTTTCTCTCCCCAAATGGCGCTACACTTGCGGAGTTTCTTCAGCAATTTGTTTTTATTTTCAGTACCAGGATCTTTGAAGCTAACATGATTTGATTAAATCATTATTCTCTGTGGTTTCCTTAAAATGTTAAGCCAGCAATGTAGCTCACTCGGATTAAACATAGTCAGGTAGCTGGCAAAACAAAATCCAGAAGTACAAAGGGGAAGATTAAGTAATTTATTTCAACCAATCTGTACACCGGATTCCACAAATAAAAATGGGATAGCCAGATCATCTCTGCCTTTAGTGTCATGTTTTCAGCGATAAATATTGGCCAGACCCCCTGATAAAGTCCCCTTCTCATCAAAAAATTACCATAGGACCTTTTATGTTACTTTATGTGAACTCAGAATATCCTGCCTTAGTGTACTGTGGTGTGATTGGACCACATCTGACACCTAACAACAGTGCTGTTAAGAGGGTGTGTGGCCCCAAAAGTAAGTTGTATAATTCTTATCCATTCATATATTTCTCTAACCATCTGAAACATGACACAGTTTGAACCAAATTAACCAAATAGCAACATGAAAAACTACTCAGAATTTGAGAAATACCATTGAGAAAATAGTGAATTGTAGAACAGGGTGTTCTTCCTGATATTGAAATATATGTTCCTGATAAGTAGAAGGTATATTTCCTGAGACAAAATTGCTCCTGTTCTTAAAGCAACGTTTTTTACTGTGTAATGCTGTGGTTTGGTGTGATGCTGAGTCATGTAGCTTAGAAATAATCTTTAATCTGCCTTTGCGAATCATTAAATCCATTAAATTTTTCATTTGCCCTGCATCTCTGGAGAATTGACAGGAAAACTCGAGCATCCTTGGGCTTATTAAAGGCGAGTTAATCAGATTGAGACTTAGTCAGATTTTCACTCCAGATTGGATGTCCGGCAAAATTCGTGTTCAGATAGGTATCTGTTGAGCTCAAGACTGAACAGCTGTGACCTTACTTAGAGAATGACTGCTTCCTGAGACATCCAGGGACCCTCACTGGCTTGGGATTTGGATCTCAGAATGGACTTTGGAAAAGATATATGACATAAAGAGATACTGACAGAATTCAGTCTGTTGTTCACTCTGTGATGAATAACATGAAGTGATGGATTTTTTTAAACATTTAACTTCTGTGTATTCTTTTTGCAGTGTTGTGTAATCCATCGGGGCAGGAAAGTGAACCTCCAGCTGCAGCCTCTGTGCCAGCTCCAATTCCAGCCCCAGTTCCACCCCCTGCCTCTACAGCTGTGCCAGTCCCAGCTTCTGCCCCAACCCTAACTCAGCCACCCACCCCTCCAGCTCCTGGCCAGCCACAGTTTGAGGAGCTGATTCAGCAGAGTGTATGGAACCTACAGCAGCAGGAACAGCATCTCCTCGTGCAAAGACAGGTCAGTCCCGATACCTGACAGTAATAAGACCAGGCCCCAGCAAAGATAACGTTACATTGTCCTGGCATTTTATAAACTCAGTTATGTATTTGAGTGTCTCACTTAGGATCTTGAGCGTTTGACTATGTCACCGAGTACCCCTCATTTGAAACAATCTGCAGTCTGCTTTGAGATAAATAATTCAATTTCCATTAATAGGAGGAATTCAGATAAAGGGTAGCGGAGATGCAAAATTCTGTTCCACTGAAGAGGCTCTTGATGCTGTTGTTGATCAAAATTTTCAAGATTGGCTGATAAATTTCAATAAGATTAAGGCATAGAAACAGAATTATGTTGCTTGTCCGATCAAATTGGTTCTATAAGTCAGAGATTATGGCTGATTGGATAAACCTTAACTCCATTTTCCTCTCCTTTCCCCATGACCCTTAATGCCCTTGTAGCCTTTCCCCATTTTAATAATATTCAGCTCTTCTATTTTTCCTACCAAAGTGAAAAAACTTGCATTATATTTCATCTGCTATGTTTTACCCACTTGATTAATCTGTAACATTCTAATTCCTTGTGCCACCCTCACCACTTGACCTTGGACATGCGTCTTCCACAAACTTAGCAATAGTGCGTTCACTTTCATTATCGAAGATATTAATAAATATTGTAAAGAATTGTAACCTCAGCAGTGACAACTGTGAAACTTAACTAATTAGAGGTTGCCATCTTGAAAATATCCCCTTTATCTCATCTTTCTTCTGTTACTTAGCCAATCCGCTATCCACACTAATATATTGTTACAACACAGCTGTGAACCCTTTGGTTAATTAAACCAAACACCCAGACAAGCTCACCTCGCCTTGTAATCTATTTAAATATGAGTGATTGACAACTCCCAAATTCCACTATTTAAGGAAAATAATATCAATTTATTTCTTGACTCTAAAAGTGAACATTAAACAATAACTACTCACAACTCTAAGCCTCTTTTTCTCTTAACCTCTTATTACCTGCCTCCAATTCTATTACAAGAAACTGTTCCAATAAAACACATACTAAAATTACATCAGTTAATTTCTAAACCATACAGCAGCTATCATCTTTCTTCTTCTGGCTGAAGATCTCCCAGGGTCATCATCTTTCTTTTACTATGAATATATTTCATATGAAAAGTTACCTTTGATAGTGTTTTCTAATTTCATAGCTCTTGAAGACAGTTGCTGTGTCTGATTTTCAAAATGTCTGCTTTTTTTATATCCCCAACATTGGATTGTCTCATTGGTTCAAGGTTGGCAAAAAACAATAAATTCAAACTCGTTTTCAAACTAGGTTTTAATATCCTGGGGCATATTTTAAACTGGTTAAATTTGAGTTGTCAAAACAGCGACCAACTCTGATATATATTTCACAGGCAAATGTTACATATTTTGAATTTTCCAATACATTCTGAGACTGCTCTTGAAAGGTCTCAGTGCAGAACAGCATTCACTTTCTCTTAAAGGTACAGTACATGCCTTCAACTTCATAACAATACTACCTGCTACACCATGTGTTCTTATCTTATTAAATAGCGTAACGTGTAATGCTTTACCAATCCAAACATATTATATTCACTGCTTACCCCTTTATCTATTCTGTTTTTATCTCTTCAAAGAATTGTAATACATTTGTCAGGCGTGATTTATCCTTTGTGAAGCCATGTTGATCCTCTTGATTATATATTTCTAGATGCTCTGCTGTTGTAACCTTTATAATAGACTCTCACAAAGTTTCAATAACAGTGTTAAACTAACTGACTTGTAGTTGAGTGTTTTGTCTCTTTCCCTTTTTTTAAGAAGGTACATACTAAATTGCCGGAGTGTTAGGTGCAGGGGTAAATGTAAGGTTGCTCTTCGAAGGGTCGGTGTGGACTTGTTGGGCTGAAGGGCCTGTTTCCACACTGTAGGGAATCTAAGAAATCTAAGATTGAAGGGTATCAAGAAATTCAGGCTAACAACAGCAATTTATACAGTAAACTTAAAAAAAAACTGTGGATGCTGGAAATCTGAAACAAAAGCAGAAATTTCTGGAGAAGCTCAACGGGGTATAGTGGCATCTGTGGAGAAGAAGAACAAGAGTTAATGTTGCATGGTGAATTTTGACCCTTCTTCAAAACTTCAGAACCAGTCTGAAGTTCTGCTGAGCTTCTCCAGCAGTTTCTGTTTTTTTGACCATATACAATGCCTTTCACATAGTAAAGCAGCCCAAAGTGTTTCTCAGAGCATTATCAAACCAAAGTCAGCAGAATCATGTTTTAAGGCATTATCTAACTGCATGATGAAACCTGACTTGAGGTTGAATGGTCTAATCCTGGTCCTTTGTACCAGACCACTTTGGCCCAGCCCATGGAATAACAGGACAGTACACAGTCAGAAGCAGGTTTGTCAAGGATTGGTACATCTCTCGCCAAATAAGAAAGGGAAAGTGGGAAGTAGTCTACTTGGACTTTTGCAAGGCTTTTGGTAAGATTCTGCATGGAAGACAGATTGCAAAGGTATTGGCTGAGTGACAGAAAGCAGAGTGTGATAGTTGAGGAGTGTTTTTATGACTGGATAAGCAAGGGAATACATGATGAATGATGAGACCTTGGGAAGCATTGACTATCTGAGAGAACTTGCTGTGCACGTGCATTGGTCCAAATAAAGTATCAGGGCAAGTGGATAAAGTGGCTGAGAAGGCATATGAAATACTAGCTTCTTTTAGTCAAGCCATAGAATTTAAGAGCAGGGAGGTTATTTTGAAACTGTATATAGCATTGGTAAAGACACAGTATTATAAAGAATAATACAGCACAGGAATAGGCTCTTTGGCCCACCAAGCTTGTGCTGACATATGGCACTTTTCTAAACTAAAAACCTTTCACCTCTGTGATTCTTATCCTTCTATTCCAGCTTATTCATGTATATGTCAAGCTACCTCTTAAACATTTGTCACCATAGTATCTGCTTCTACCACCCTCTGGCAGTGCATTCTAGGCACTTACACCCTCTGTCGAAACAACTTGCCTGTCACATTTCTTTTAAATGTTCCCCCTTTTCCTGTAGTAATTGACATTTCTACCCTGGGGAAAAAGACTCCATGCTATCCATCCTTCCCATAATTTTGTAACCTTCGATCAGGTCAGCTCCTCAGCCTTGACATTCAAATGAAAACAAACCAAGTTTATTCAATCTCTCCTCATGATTAATAATCTCCGTATCAGGCAACATTTTGGTAAACCTTTTCTGTACTCTCTCTCGAGAGCCTCCACATCCTTCTGGTAGTGTCGCAACCAATTTGCAATATTCCAAATGTGGCCTAAGTAAAGTTTTGTACAACTGCAATGTGACTTGCCAAGTTTTAAGCTCTCTGCACTGACTGAACAGGTGACCGTCTTATCCACTAATGTTGCCACTGTCAGTGAATATGGCCAAGTATGCCTCTGTATATTGATGTTTCTAAGGGTACTGCCATTTACTCTATACCTCCTTTCTGCAGTAGATCTTCCAAAATGCATCACCTTGCATTTTTCCAGATTAAATTCCATCTGCTTTTCCCTGCCCAACTCTCCAACCTATCTATATCCTGTTGTATCCTCTGGCAATCCTCCTCACTATCCATAGCTTCTCTAATCTTTGTGCCGGCCGCAAATTTAATAATCATATCACCTACATTTTCCTCGAATCATTTTTAAACATACACAGCAAGCAACGAGCCCCAGCACTGATCCCTGCGGAACCCCAAAAGTCACTGTTCTCCAGTCAGAAGAACACCCGTCTATTGCTACTGTCTTCTATGACCCAGCCAGTTCTGTAACCATCTTACCAGCTTGCCACAGATCCCATTTGACCTTCCTTCTGTATAAACTTGCCAAGAGGGACCTTGTCAAAGGCATCGCTAAAGTTCATGTTGACAGCATTCACTGCACTGCCCTCATCATCATCATTGTCACTTCCTCAAAAAAACTCAATCAAGTTTGTAAGACATGATCTCCCCCACACAAAGCCATGTTCCTATCACTATTAAGGCCATATTTTTCCAAATAGGAGTTAATCCTGTCCCTAAGAATCTTCTCCAATAATTTCCTTAAGACTAAAGTCAGGCTCACTGGCCTGTAATTTCCTGGATTATCCCTGTTGCCCTTCCTAAACAAAGGTGCAACATTGGCAATTCGCCAGTGCTTTGGGACCTCTCCTCTGACACAATAGGATACAACGATTCCTACAAAGCCACAGCAATTTCCCTCCTTAACTCTCTCAATATTCTGGGATAGATTCCATCGGGTCTTGGCATTTTGACTACCTTAATGCTTTCAAAACACCCACACCACCACCATTTTTTATATTGACATGCCCTAGAATGTCTAGATTCACGATCCACCTTGTCCTCCTTTGTGAATACCAATGTAAAATATTTGTTAAGGACCTTGCCCACTTACTCTGGCTCCAAGCATCAATTCCTTCATTTAGTGGATTTACCCACTTCTTAGTTACCCTCTTGCTCCTTATGCCTGAAAAAACGCATTGCGATCTTCCTTAATCTTGTCTGCCAACCATATTTCATAACCCCTTTTTAGCCTTCATAATTCCTTATTTAAGCTCTTTCCTGCTTTCTTTATATTCTTTGAGGGCTCTCTCTGACTTTAGAAAACTTTACATGTGCCCCCTTTTTCCTTTTTGACTAAACTCTCAATTTCTCTTGTCATCCGAGGTTTCTGAATTTTGCCTTCCTTATCCTTCATTTTCACAGAACGTGTTGATCCTGAACTCTAATAAACTGTCCTTTAAAAGATCCCCTCATGATTTGGATTTACCCTCCAAACAGCTGCCCCCAGTCTACATTCTAATGTTATGGTAGTTAGCGTTCCCCAATTTAATACTTTCACTTGAGGACTACTTTATCCTTATCCATAAGGTCACTGATCCTGAAATGCTACCCTACTGAAACTTTGATCATGTGGCTGGGATCATTCCCCAAAATCTGGTCTAGTGTGGCCCATTCCCATTGGGGTATTTAGATATTCTTCGAAAGGCACTCCTGGATGCACCTAACAAATTCGACACTTACGTGGACACAGATGGGCACACACACTTGCGTACACTCTATGGGAGTCCGAGTCAATATGTGAAGTTAAAATGTGAGTCTTCAGATCTGAAGTTGGGGAAAGTTAAAATCGTGCAACACAACAACCCTCTTAATTTCGCATTTTTCTATAGTCATTTTTCCTCAGTCATTTCACTAGCTGACCCTCTGCTCTAGATCACACCTCCTTGTCACTCTAGTGTAAATCCTTCCAGGTGGCATTAGCAAACCTCCATGCCAGAATATTGGTTCCCTCCATATCCTTGTACAGGTCCCATCTTCTCTGGAAGACACCTCAATGATCGACATATGTGAAGCCTTCCCTCCTAAACTAGCCAAGTATTTAATTGTACTGTTTTCCTATTTCTAGCCTAATTGGAACATGGCATAGGGAGCAATCCCTAGATTATAATCATAAAGGTCCTACTTTTCAAATTACTGTCTAACCTGAACTCCTTTTATGTGACCTTATCATACTATCTGCCTCTATTGTTCGTACCAGTGTGTAACTTGACCTCTGGCTGTGTTTTCCCTCCCTTTTGATGATGTCCTGTGTGTGCTCAGAGACATCCTTGAACCAGGCATGGACACAACACACCATACTGGAATCTCTTTTGAGGCGAAGAAGCATTATCAGTGTCCCCTATTACTACTGCCCTATAGCACTTTGATCCTCCCTGCTGTACAACAGAGCCAGTGCTGTACAACCACTTTGGCTGCTGTTGCTATTCCCTGATAGGATATTCCCAATCGTATCCAACATATTGTATTTGTTGAGAAGGAGATAGCCAAACTAGATTCCTGCACTGTCTGCCTGCCCCTTCTAGTGGTCACCCATCTATCTGCCCAAATATAGAGTGTGATCATGTCTCTAAAACTATTGCCTATGACACTATTCTAAAACCTTACGGATATGAAAATGTTAATGGAAATTGAAACAAAGCAAACAAAATCAGGGCTTTTGCCCGAAACGTCGATTTCGTTGCACTTTGGATGCTGCCTGAACTGCTGTGCTCTAACGGCACCACTAATCCAAAGAAAATCACTGGACCAGTATTACTATCCAGGAGCCGTTCTGTCCAAAAGGTCACTTTAGAACTTTGTGACAAATTGGCATTCCCACAATCTTCCCTGTGTGATTGGATCAAGGTGAGGCTGCTACTCCAAACTAGCATGATGACTGCACCGATTTCCTCAGCATCCTCCTTGGTCACCTCTAACCAGCGCCCTCTGTGTCCATTCTAGAATCCACATTACAGAAGGGATGTGATTGCACTGGAGAGGGTGCAGAGGAGATTTACCAGGATGTTGCCTGCGTTGGAGAGTTTCAGTTATGAAGGGAAATTGGACAGACTGAGGTCGTGGAACAGAAGATATATAGAGGGGACATGATTCATATGTATAAAATTATGGGGACAGAGACAGGGTATACAGGAAGGAGCATTGTCCCCTTGGTGGATCGATCAATGACTGGAGGCATAAATTTAAGATCAGGGGTAAGAGGTTTAGAGGTGACGTGAGGGAAAAATCATTTCACTGGTGAGAATCTGGAACACACTGCCTGGAAGAAATATTTAGACATGCACTTGCAATGCCAAGACATTGGCACGCAAGGCTATAGCCCAACTGCTTATTACAAAAAAGGGGGATTAGTATTCGGTGGTTGTTTTTGACGAGCACAGACTTGATGGGCCTTTTCTGTTCTGTAGACCTCTCTGACTCTCTGGAAGGTGATGAATGGTGAGTTTAAAAAAAGAAAGCAATTTGAGATGTGGCCCTTCTTCAGAACTGATATTGATTGTTTTTCTGTCATTTTTCTTGTCATTTGATTCTTTGTCTATTTAATGATGCTTTTCAATTTTTATCTAGGAACAAATAACTGCAGCAATTGCCTTGGCAATGGAACAGCAAATACAGAAGCTCCTGTCAGAGACACAGCTGGACATGACTGAATTTGACAGCCTATTACAGCCCATTATCGACAGTTGTACCAAAGATGCCATTTCAGTACGGTGCTTCTTTTATTGACTTGATTTGAACTTGTATGCTTCACACAGACACTGTATTCAACAGAGATTAATGTTGGCTCTGGGTCTTGGGGATGAAAATTCCAACCCTGCATAATCTAATGTTTAGTTACTAATGCTTGCTACTTAAAAATTCACAAGATGTAGTGAAGGGGAGGCATGTAATACTAATTCTGTTGTAGCTGGCACAGGTTCAAATGTTTCTGAAAGTCTTGATCCTTGGTTTGTCCTGGGTTATCTGACATCAATAAAGGCAGTAGTATGGTTGTTTGGAGAGAGGCAAAAATTTCTCTTCACTAACCATGGATGCCTGGAATTCCCTTCTCCACGTGGACTTTGTCACTGCCATCAGCACCTATAGTCAATGATCATAGTTTCCCATCTACACTCAAATGTGGGTTTTCACATGAAGAATGGTTACCATGCCTGATTTATGAAGAAAGTTTTTTTGTCTCTGGAACAATGCTCCATTTGTGATGCTAGCTGCACGAGTGGTCAGATAAAGGCAAAAAAAAACTAGTAGATAATGAGAAGTAACTTTTTGGCACTTTATTTTGAGCATCAGCAGTGTATTCATGTGTAGCAAATTAGATCTGTGGGACCGCAGCAGCAAAGCAAATGCATTTTGATTTTCTTTTGCTCTTTGTTCATGAAGGAATTGCAAAACATGAGTGTGCCACTCCAGAACATGGATATGAAGAACACAGACATCCTCAAGATAGCCAATTGCTATCACATTTCAGAAGGGGAGGTACAGCTGGGGGTTAGATACTGCTTTCTTTTCAGTGATGAGCATACTTCTCGAACAATAGCTATTCTGTAAGACTAGCTTGTCAAATTGTCAAAAGTAACTTTGAAGGTATACTCAGGACATTTTCTTAAAACAGCCTTCTGAAACCAAAATAAAACAAAGAACTGAAATTGCTGCAGAAACTCAGCAGGGCTGTCAGCATCTGGAGAAAATGAAAATTAAGATTTTAGGTCCAGTGACCCTTCAGAACCTTCTACTTCTGCAGCTAATCAGAAAACCAGCTATTTTGGACTTTATATTATGTAATGAATAATAAATGATCCTCAAGGTAAAATCAATTGCAACTTGATAGAAAATCAAACTTGCGTATAAACAATAAGACATAAAGACACAAAGTTCACTAAAGTAGTCTGGAAATAACTTCAGATAAGATGGATAAGCAGTTACAGAATTTTGGGAGTCAGTTCATAGCTTTTAATAAAAATATATTCCTTTTGAGAAGGAAAGATTATATGGGTATAATTTGCTGTCCATGAGTATCCAAGGAAATTAAGAATGGTGTCAAAATAAAAGAAAAGGATTACAATGTAATGACAATTAGTGGTAAGATTGTGAACATCTTATAAACCAGCAAAGGATGATTTTTTTAAAAAGAAGAAATTAAAACTTGAGTAAACCAACAAGAAACAGAAAATCAGTCAATAAAGTATAGCAAAGAAAAAAGAATAGCTTAAGTAAATATTGGTCCTTCAAAGGGTGAGAATGAGCAGTTCAGAATGGGAAATAAGGAAATGGCAGAAAATGTGCAGAAGCATTTCATAAATCTTCACAGTAGAAGGCACAAAAAGCATTCCAAGAATAGTAAAAAAAAATCAAAAGACAAGACTGAAAGAAGAACTCAAATGCGTTACTGGAGAAGAAAGACTTATAAAAATGAAGGAAGATAAACACTGAACCTGATGGAGTGAATCCTAGGGTCTTAAAAGAAGTGGTGGCAGACATAGTGAATGCATTGGTTATGATATTCCAAAATTCCTAGATTCAATAAATTGGAAAACTACAAATGTAACAGCTCTGTTGAAGAAAGGAGGGAGATGGAAAGAGGAAGCCATGGCTAGTTAGCCTTATATTTGTCAGTGGAAATCAGGCTGCAATCCATTATTTAGGTAGTAGTAGCAATGTGTTTGCTACTAAACTGTCCTTTGGGCAATAAATGCTAGCTAACCTGTGACGCCATCATCCCATGATTTTTTTTTTAAAAGCAAGACATTTAGAAAATCAAAGTCAATATGATTTTATGAAAAGGAAGTAGTATTGGGTAAATTAATTTGAGTTTTTTGAGGATGCAGCAGCAGTGTAGATAAAGCACTAGTTGATATGCATTTCCAAAAGGTATTCAGTAAGGTGCTATGTAAGTGGCTACTACACATGATGTTGGGATTGATGTATTAACATGGACAGAGGATGGTCTAACTACTGGAAAGCAACGAGTGTGAATAAATAGAATTCCACAGAGATCACTTCTGGGGCTTCATATGTTTACACTTTCTATTAATGACTTGGATGAATCAACAGTTTATATTGTAGCCAAGTTTGCTGATGAGCAGAAAGATAGGAAAGCAAATTGTGATGGAAACATAGTTGGATAGATTGATTGGGCAGATGTTTAGCATATGGAGAAAATATGGAAATAGACTGAGAGATTGCAACAGTTCAAAAGGATCTGTATAAATCATAAAACATTGAGCATGCAGATACACCAGTTAATTAAGAAGGCAAATGGAATGTTATCCTTTATTGAAGGGGGTTATAGTATAAAAGTAAGGAAGTCTTGCTACAACTGTATAGATCATTGGTGAGATTGTAAAGAGAACACTTCACGTTTTTGGCCTCGTTATTTAAGAAGGGATGTACTTGCATAGGAAGCAATCCGAGAAGGTTCACTGGGTTGTTTCCCAGGGTAAATTGGTTTTCTTTTGAAGAAAAGTTGAGCAGTTTGGGTCTATACTTTTTGAAGATGTGATTGTATTAAATCTCAAGATTCTGAGTGGGCTTGACAGGGTAGATTCTGAACAGATGTTTTCCTTTGTACAAGAATCTAAAAATAGGATACACTTTTCAGAACAACAAATCTCAATTTGAAGATGGAGATGAAGAAACATTTCTTAGAAGTGTGTTCATATTTGGAACTTGCTATCTGAGAGAGCAGTAGACGCTGGGTCATTGGATTGACTCAACAATGAGTTAGACATATTTTCAATCTACAAGTGTTGGGGAGACCAGGCAGGAAAGTGAAGTTGATGTCATAAGTAAATGAACAGAGCGTTATGTTCCTGCTCCATTTTTGGCTATGCTTTTGATGTGTGGTAGTGAGCTTTAATTCTGATTTTAGAAATCTAGGATTGGAATATCTTACCTCGCAATTGAGGCAGTCAGTTGTAGTCACCAAGCTTATTAATTAATTTATAATTGGTACCACTAATCATCTTATTCCACTCAATCGAACGTGTTTTAGTGTATCCGCTTCCTCCCTGCCATGTTGTTAAGTTATCTCATTCATTCCCATCAGTATCAACTGTATCAATGCCAGTCTTCAACATTTTGCCCTTGTTAAATAACTCTGTGATCTCTCCAGTCATGATCCAAGTTGGAAGAAAATCTATAAATGTGTACCTGGCTATTTTTTATGGTTTAGGTGAATATGATGTGAAGTTATCATGTGCAAGCATTGTCCCTGATCAGAATTATTGTTATGGTCTTGAATGTCCCTGGATTATGCATTGAATACTACTTGGTCAGTGATTTATTGGTGCTTGGCTAACTGGGAAGATGGCCTTAGTCTGGTAGTAGAGTTCATTAACATGTCTTTCTTTTGGTTGTACAAATCTAATTCCTGTAAGTGCAGGTGGTCTTTACCTTACTTTTGCACTGCCCTGCAAGCATCTAACTTGGAGCAGCCAACTTGTTTTCAACCTGCCATGAACTTTTGTTGTGTGACTTAGAGAGAACATTGGTCACCACTCATGTAATTTTTAGCCTGCTTCCCAGCTGTAATGTTGTGTATTTGAAATGCTAATGTAAAGGCTAAATTACTTTGGAAGGTTTGTGCATTCTAGTGGTGTTGCAGTCTGGACAAGGCGTTCTTGCTTGTTTAGTATTTTAACTTGTACAAGGGAGAGATGTCCCTGACCGTTGAACTGGAACAACTTGAATCCCTCACTGAAATGATTGTGAGTGTACCTACACCAGAAGGACTGTAGCTGTTTGAGAGTCTTTTCCAGGGCAATTAGGGATGGGCAGTAAATGTTGGCCCAGCCATTGGCCAAATCCCGTAATAAAGTAAGTGGGACACTACTGAAAACCTGAACCATGAAAACAGACAGTATTAAAATATACACAAATACCCATCTCCGTCATTCTCTTCCCATTAATGCAGTGCCATTTTACTGTGTTTTTTAAAAGTCAACATTAAGGTCACAATAAAAACAAAGGTTTTGATGTGTTTTGTTTTTGATGGGTGCTGTTGGAAATATTTCATTTTTAAGTTGCTTGTTTTATTGCAACCCTCAGGAGTGATCAAAACTCTCATGATCTCCTGCTATATTCTCCTTTCTCCTTTAGGCTGGTAAGAACTGGATGTTTAATAACGCAAAAACTCCACAACATTGTGAGCTGATGTCTGGCCACCTGAGAAACCGTATCACAGCTGAAGGAGCTCATTTCGAACTACGCCTTCATCTGATCTACTTGATAAATGATGTGCTGCATCACTGGTTTGTACCCAGTTATTAGATTGGTTTATTTTTCTACCAAAGGTAGAAATCCTAAGCCTATTATGAAAGCTTTATAAAACCACTTGTGCGTGTTGTAACAGATTGAGTTGGGAAGTAAACTAAGCTATAGTCAAGCTGAGCAAGAATTTTGATGTGGTGCCCTGATTTCATCCCGTTGTACAGAATGCCTCGTCAATCAGTAATTCTTTTTATTCACTTGTGGACTGTGGGGTCGTTGGCTAGCCAGCATTTATTGCCCATCTGTAGTTACCCTTGGGAAGATGATGGTGAGGTCTTTCTTAAACGGTATCAGTCTATGTACTGTAGTCCTCAGAACCATTACTGGGGGAAATGTAAATATTTGTCAAGATTTTGCTATAATGGAGATGCAGCAGAGATCTTCAACGTGCTGTGTCATGGACTGGAGCCACACAATAGTCGTCATGACCTTACAGTAAGTCTGCAGTAGTGAGTAGGGTGGGCTCTTTCTTGATTAAATGTTTTATTGAGATATGTCTCTTGATTAAACTTAAATTAACATTTATGGCTTATATTTTAACTTGGGGCAGTGTTTTGTAAAGGAATAAGACAGTGCTATTTTATGGGTCTGTAGATTGAAAGAAGCAAAAATGACCTTTAGTAGGGTGATGTGCTCTTGTTGGATGTGGAAGTTTCGGGAGAGTTTATGGGTTACTGAGAATTATATCTGCAAAAAAATGCTGTAGGTTTCTAATCCTATCACATTGAATGGGTCAATTAGAGGGACAGTTAGAGGCAATGAGGAATTTACAAGAACAAGGGGATGTGATGGATGGCATTTATAGGAAGAGGGAAAAGTTGCAGATACAGTCACATAGGTTAACTCCAGGAAAGGTAAGAAAGGTAGTTAGTTAGTTCAGGAGTCTTTTGTGGATATACCTATTTCAAACAGGTATGCTGTTTTGGAAAATGTAGGGGATGATGGATTCTCAGGGGAACATAGCATGAACAGCCAAGTTTCTGGTATTGAGACTGGTTCTAATGCAGTGAGGGGTATGTCAGGTTCCAAGAGATCAGTTGTGTTAGGGATCTCTTTAGTCTGAGGTACAGACAGACGTTTCTGTGGCCAGCAGTGAAAAATCAGAATGATGTATTGTTTCCATGGTGCCAGGATCAAGGATGTCTCAGAAGGTGCAGAATGTTCTCAAGAGGGAGAGGGGCCAGCAGGGGGTCATTGTACACATTGGAACCAACGACATAGGAGGGGAAAAGGTTGAGATTCTGAAGGGAGATTAGAGAGTTAGGCAGGAATTTAAAAAGGAGGCCCTTGAGAATAGTAATATCTGGATTATTCCTGGTGCTACAAGTCAGTGAGGGCAGGAATAGGCGGATAGAGCAAATGAATGCGTGGCTGAAGAGCTGGTGTATGGGAGAAGGATTCACATTTTTGGATCATTTTGGGGTAGAAATGATCTGTACAAGAAGGACTGATTGCACCTGAATTGAAAGGGGACCAATATATGGCTAGAGCTGCTCGGGAGGATTTAAACTAGTATGATAACTGGTATGCTGGGACCCAGGGAGATAGTGAGGCAAGAGATCAATCTGAGACTGGTACAGTTGAGAACAAAGGCGAGTCAAACAGTCAAGGCAGGCAGGGACAAAGCAGAGAGCAAGGTAGGACTGATAAATTGAACTGCACTTATTTCAATGCAAAAGGCTGAACAGGGAAGGTAGATGAACTTAGGGCATGGTTAGGAATATGGGTCTGGGATATCATAGCAAATACAGAAACATGGATCAGGGATAGACGGGGCTGGCAACTTAATGTTCCAGGATACAAATGCTACAGGAAGGACAGAAAGAGAGGCAAGACAGGAAGGGGAGAGGTGTTTTTGCTATGGAATAGCATTATAGCATTACAGCTCTACAGCTCTACTGAGCAAGGATATTCCTGGGGATACATCCAGGGATGCTATTTGGGTGGAGCTGAGAAATAAAAAAGGGTTGTTGATCACCTTATTGGGATTGTATTATACATCCCCTAATAGTCAGAGGGAAATTGAGAAACAAAGGAGATCTGTTAACTGTAAGAATGACAGGGTGGTTGTAAGAATAATAGGGTGGTTATGTTAGGAGATTTTAACATTGCAAACATAGACTGGGACTGACATAGTGTTAAGGATTTAGATGGCGAGGAATTTGTTAAACGTGTACAAGAAAATTTTGTGATTCAGCATGTGGGTGTACCTACTAGAGAAGGTGCAAAATAAGGCAGGGCAGGTGACTGAGATGTCAGTGGGGGAGCACTTTGGGGCCAGCCACCATAATTTTATTAATTTTAAAATAATGATGGAAAAGGATAGACCAGATCTAAAAGTTGTATTCTTGTTAGGGTGAAAGGAAAGGCTGGTACATATAGGGAATGTTAAATGACTAAATAAATTGAGGTTTTGGTTGAGAAAAAGAAGGAAGCATATGTCAGGTACAGACAGGATAGATCGAATGAATCCTTTCGAGTATAAAGGCAGTTGGGGTATACTGAAGACAGAAATCAGGAGGCAAAAAGGGGACATGAGATAGCTTTGGCAAATAGATTTAATGAGAGTCCAAATGGTTTTACAAATACATTAGGGACAAAAAGGTAACTGGGGAGAGAATAGGGCCCCTCAAAGATCAGCAAGGCGGCCTTTGTGTGGAGCCGCAGAAAATGGGGGAGATACTAAACAAGTATTTTGCATCAGTATTTACTGTGGAAAAGGACATGGAAGATATAGAATGTGGGGAAATAGATGGTGACATCTTGAAAAATGTCCATATTACAGAGGAGGAAGTGCTGGATGTCTTGACATGCATAAAAGTGGATAAATCCCCAGAACCTGATCAGGTGTACCCTAGACCTCTGCCGGAAGCTAGGGAAATGATTGCTGGACCCCTTGTTGAGATATTTGTATCATCGGTAGTCACAGATGAGGCACTGGAAGCCTGGAGGTTGGCTAATGTGGTGCCACTGTTTAAGAAGGGTGGTAAGGGCAAGTCAAGGAACTATAGACCAGTGAGCCTGACATCGGTGGTGGGCAAGTTGTTGGAGGGAATCCTGAGGGACAGGATGTGCATGTATTTGGAAAGGCAAGGACTGATTAGGGATAGTCAGCATGGCTTTGTGCGTGGGAAATCATGTCTCACAAACGTGAGTTTTTTGACGAAGTAACAAAGCTGATTGATGAGGGCAGAGTGGTAGATGTGATCTATATGGACTTCAGTAAGGTATTTGACAAGGTTCCCAGTGGGAGACTGGTTAGCAAGGTTAGAACTCATGGAATACAGGGAGAACTAGCCATTTGGATACAGAACTGGCTCAAAGATAGAAGACAGAGGGTGGTGGTAGAGGGTTGTTTTTCAGACTGGAGGCCTGTGACCAGTGGAGTGCCGCAAGGATCTGGGATGGGTCCACTATTTTTTGTCATTTATATAAATGATTCGGGTGTGAGCATGAGAGGTCTAGCTAGTAAGTTTGCAAATGACACCAAAATTGGAGGTAAAGTGGACAGCGAAGAAGGTTACCTCAGATTATAACGGGATCTTGGTCAGATGAGCCGATGGGCTGAGAAGTGGCTGATGGAGTTTAATTTAGATAAATGTGTGGTGCTGCATTTTGGGAAAGCTAATCTTAGCAGGGCTTATATACATTTAATGGTAAGGTCCTAGGGAGTGTTGCTGAACAAAGAGATCTTGGAGTGCAGGTTAATAGCTCCTTGAAATTAGAGTCGCAGGTAGATAGGAAAGTGAAGAAGGCGTTTGGTATGCCCTCCTTTATTGGTTTAAGAAAAAGAAGGAAGCATATGTCTGGTATAGATAGGAGAGTGAATCCTTAGAACTCCTGTATTGAATACAGGAGTTACAAGGTCATGTTACGGCTGTACAGGACATTGGTTAGGCCACTTTTGGAATATTGCATGCAATTCTGCTCTCCTTCCTATCGAAAAGATGTTGTGAAACTTGAAAGGGTTCAGAAAAGAATTACAAGGATGTTGCCAGGGTTGGAGGATTTGAGCTATAGGAAGAGGTTACATAAGCTGGGGCTTTTTTCCCTGGAGTGTTGGAGGCTGAGGGGTGACCTTATAAAATCATGAGGGGCGTGGATAGGATAAAGAGACAGTCTTTTCCCTGGGATGGGGGAGTCCAGAACTTGAGAGGGGAAAGATATAAAAGAGACTTTGAAGGGGCAACGTTTTCACACAGAGGGTGATACATGTATGGAATGAGCTGCCAGAGGAGGTGGTGGAGGCTGGCACAATTGCAACATTTAAAAGGTATCTGAATGGGTATATGAATAGGAAGGGTTTGGAGGGATATGGGCCGGGTGCTGGCAGGTGGGGCTACATTGGGGTTGGGATATCTGGTCGGCATGGATGGGTTGGACGAAGGGTCTGTTTCCATGCTGTACATCTCTATGACTCTATTTGCTGTCCCTCAATTTGAGGACGTATCTGTGCAGGATCACAAGTTTATGCCATTGTTCTATATGTGACTGAACAGGCTGATTCTCAGCCTACAAGAAATAACAGGATCAGGAGTGCAGAACTTGCTAGACAAATTGCTGCCATTTTGAATAATTTGCAGTAAGCTTCTCTGAGTCGTTAACATCAATGCACCCATCCCTCAAGCAGAGTTGGAGTGTCTACCACGCTGGAATCCTGTCTATTTGAGAGTAGAGGCACACATTTAGTGGAGGAATGAAAAGAAGGACTGCAAATGTATCACATGAACAATCAAGATTCCAAATTCTGTCTCAGTGAGACCTGCCGTCATGGGGAAGTGCAGCTCAAGGAAGGAGCAGCTGATGTGTCCTTGATTGGAAAGGCTGACGTGACCCCCGTGTCCATGTAGTGTTACCATCCGGATCAAGATTTTGGATGCATTGAACATTGTATAAATGAAAGTCTCATATATACCATTGTTACCCACCCACCCAACCCTGCCCCCCCCCTCATCCATTAACCCTCCTGATTTTATAAACATCTCAGGTCATCACTCAGTCTCCAGCACACCTATTCAGCCTCTTCCCGATATCTTAAACTCTCCAATCTTGGCAACATTCTTGTAACTCTCTTCTGAACGCGGTCAAGTTTGACAACATCCTTCCTATAGCAGGGAGACCGTAATTTCCACGAAGTATTCCAAAAGTGGCCTCACCAATGTCCTGTATAGCAGCAATATGACCTCCCAACTCCTGTACTCAATGCACTGTCCAATAAAGGTGCGCATACCAAATGCCGCCTGCACTATCCTGTCTACTTGCAACTCCATTTTCAAGGAATTATGAATCGCACTCCAAGATTTTTGTTTGACAACATCCCCATGACCTTACCATTAAGTGTGTTAAGTCCTGCTGTGATATGCCTTTCCAAAACGCAGCACCTCATAGTTATCTAAATTAAATCCATCTGCCACTCTTTGGCCCATCATTCTATCTGATCAAGATTTTATTGTACTTTGAGGTAACCTACTTTGCTGTCCACTGCACCTGGTGTCACCTGCAGACTTACAAACCATACCTCCTATGATCTCATTCAAATCATTTATATAAATGACAAAAAGCACTCAACCCAGCACCAATCCTTTCTGATGTCTCTGCTGTACAGAATGTGGTGACATCAACTGCTGTTTACCCCAAGAGTTCAGTTGACTCATGGAAATCTTGGTTCTTGAACCCCTACTGTTGTAGTTTGCAGGAGACTATGCTGGCAGTGTTGGATCCCTTTACCAGTGGTGTCTTTACCAGAGAGGTATAGGAAGTGCTCAGTATACGAGAGGTAGAATATTTTACTGACCATGTATACATTATGTGCAGAACTAAAATGATTTATAATTGCTTCTAAATAGGGTGAGCTGTGGGAAACATACATCTGTGGTGATAAGTTTAGTTATCTGGCTTTCAAAAGGATCTATAGCAGATCTCCTGCTCAAGCTAGTTCAGACAAATCGTCCTGAAATAGTTGCAGGATTCTGATTAAAGTTTTAAAATCTTCAGCGTACACACCATAGAGCCTCATGATGAGTGAAAGTGTGGGCAAGCTGGCTAATGTGCTGAAGAGTTCCTGGTTACTGAATATTTCTCTTGGATTTTCCTGACAGCAGAAACCATGTCAGAATTTTCTCTGATAGTCTAAAGTCCCAGTGCGACTTGGGCCTGATTTTCTTACCCACATGAAAGTAGCTCAATAGTTTCACAGCATGATTTTGTTTCCTGTGAAGATACAATTGTCAGGGGCAGAGAGAGATGATACAGAAGTTGAATTTTATTGAAAAAATACTTCTTGTCAAAGCAGACACCAGAGTCCTGAAAGTCCTAGAAATAGTCTTTTTTCTGAAGTGTCAGTGAGAGCTTCAGCGTTAGCATAGAACTTTTCCTGAGCATTCTCATTGGATTCAAGAGTCAGGCATAAATACAGGTGGCAGTGCTACATTTTGAGGCTGAACTGGGGATAAAGTATTTTGAGTCTTTCATTTATACATTGGGTGGTGCATTCGAAATCTTGATCCAGATGGCAACACTAACCGCTCCGGAGAGTGGGCAACAACGTGGCGGATGGAGGGCAGTGTGGGAAAGTATGAGGTCGTGCACTTTGGTAGGAAGAATAGAGACATTTTCTAAATGGGGAGAAAGTTTAGAAGTCTGAAGTGCAAAGAGACATGGGAGTTCTAGTCCTGGAATCTGTCAGAGTATTCTTGCAGGTTGAGTCAGTAGTTAGGAAGGTAAATACAATGATGGCATTTAATTTGAGAGGACTTGAATATAAAAGCAGAGGTGTACTTCTGAGGCTCTGGTCGGACTACATTTGGAATATCATGCACAGTTTTGGACCCTATATCTCAACTGATGTACTAGCCCTGGAGCGTGTTCAGAGGAGGTTCACGAGAGAGGCCCCAGGAATGAAAAGCTTAACATGAGGAATGTTTGAGGACTCTGGGTTTATATTGATGGAGTTTAGAAGGATAAGGAGGAATCTAATTGAAACATAGAGAATACTGAATGGCCTGGACAGAGTAGGTGTTGGAAATATGTTTCCTTTGGTAGGAGAGACTAGGACCCAAGAGCACAGCTTTAGAGTAAAAGGGAAACCTCTACAGCCAGAGTGGTGAATCTGTGGAATTCATTGCCACAGAAGGCTGTGGAGGCCAGGTCACTGATTATATTTAAGACTGAGGTAGATAACTACTTGAATATCAAGAGTTACGGGGACAAAGTGGGAGAGTGGGGTTGAGAAACTTATCAGCCATGATTGAACGGCAGAGCAGGTTCAATTGACTGGCCCAATTTCTGCTCCTACGTCTTATGGTCTTATGGCAAAGAAACTGATGAAAAATGGGGTCAAATTGTATATCATGTGTATGTTCCCAGCTGACCATGATGCTTGTGTATAGCAGATTCTTTAATGTACAGATCTCATTTGTGTATGGCAGGTGTAGGAGTCTGTCTGCCAAGGTGTAATATACCATATACAAGGCAAGCCTTGTTTTCCTATGCCTAATCTGTTCTGAGTTAGTGACTTTAACTTACAAAGGCTGTGCTTTACTGTTCAGCCCACTCAGTAGGGAATGAAAGTAATAAAATTAACTCCCCACTTTCCTTCCAGGACTCAGACTAAGTGGGTCTGAATAGTCAGCATACCTGTATTAATTCAAGAATCTAACCTAAAACAGATGTTGCAGAATAAGGAGAACACAGCTGTCTTAGTATGTTCCAGAAAGGCTAATTACACAGTTAGAAGTCAGATTCAGGAGTACGCTATTTATATTAAAAATAGAATTACTTTATTAGCCTGAGCTGAAATTTAATTCAGTAGCTCCAAGGAGTATTTAATCAGGCAGTTGTGCTCCACCTTTTACTATTGATTGTAGGGCCTTTAATGCACTCAGTTTCAGCTATTTTACAAAATTCTTGGATAATATGCACCATCCAGTGACTGAAAAATAGACTGCAGGAACTGTAATTCTGTTGGGTCTCATTCCTCCACTTTGAACTTCTAGTGATGGTCACGTTAGAATTTCTGTAGTCCAAGACATTGCTTGAATACTTAAAATAAAAACATTCTTTCTGTGTTTCCTTTCTTGTAAATGTATCTGAACAAGCAGAAAAGTTCAAATGTTGTTAAAAACTGAATTATTTTCTTGTTTTGAGAACCAGTTTTGTCTCAACTTTCTTCCGTTGTGTGTTCACAGTCAGCGGAAACAGGCCCGAGACCTGCTTGCAGCCCTACAGAAAGTCGTGGTTCCTATTTATTGCACCAGCTTCCTTGCTGTGGAGGAAGACAAACAACAGAAGATTGCACGGGTAATTTTCCCTACTTGCTCATGAATCAGTTTATTCACCAGGAGGGGGTAGTAGTGTGTTATTTAAGATTTCTTTTGATTTTATTAATCTGTGCTGGAAGAAATTTGTATGATATTAAGTGAGTGATTTGCAAACTGTGGGTCGGAACTCAAATTTGGGTAGCAGAAAGTGAATGGGGTCACAAACTCCTTTCCTTTAAGACTGTATCCCACCTTCGATGCCCAGGAGGTTTCCAGCCCTGCCCTTCCCCTGCTCATCTCTTAGTCTCTTGCTGTTCGGGCCATGGATTTCAATTCGTAGCCACTTCATTGAGTCTTAAAGTTCTGCCCTGACCATGAACCTGGTGGTGATGTCTCCGTTGCTGAGCTGTAGCCTCACCCTGTCACTCTGGTGCTGTTGAATGACCTGGATTCCAACATCAGCCACCTCAAGAACTTCAGCCTATTCTTCTGCTACTTCCTGGCCAAGTTCCATGAGCTGGTAAAGCTCCAATGAAATATTGGGATGGTGAGTACACAAAATAATATTTTAAGAACATTAAGTACTTTAAAAATACAGATTTTCATTAAATTATTCATAATTATACATAGTATTCACACAAAAATGTATTGAATGTTGCAGTGCTGCTTTATTGCTGTTTTGTTTTTATCATGTGGATTCATATGAATTTTGAAGTGTTAACGTGGGCTTTATTATGAAATGGTTTGAGAAATGTATTCAACAGTGCTTTAGCTGACTATTCCATAAATGGTGAAGGCTGATTCCCTTGTTTCGTGGCTGGCATTTTTAATGTGCACAATAAAAGCCTTGCTAGGTACCAGATATTGTGCTCAGTTCTTTATCTGTCTTTGTCTCCATCTCAATGATGTATCTACTTTAATGGGACAGTAGTGTCTCATTTGTTGTGGATTTCCTTTTTTTTAATTCAAGCATGGGATCACAGTATTGTTCACTGGGCTAACATTTTATTGCCCATCCCTAGTTGCTCTGGAGATGATGAGGTGCTACCTTGAATCACTGTAGTCAAATTCTGTAGTACATTACAATTTAATTTATGATCATTATGTGTGATATTTGGTTCTGAGTTTTTTTTTTGTTGCTCAACATTATTGTCACTGGTTGCACCCAATCTCCGATGAATCATTTCTCAGTGTAGTTAAGAGCAACTGGATCTGCAACATATCTGTTTACTGTCAGACCCAAAACTGGTCTGTCAGTTATTTTTAATAGGAAACCTTAATCACAGTGACTAAAGAGGATAAAGTCACAGAAGAATTACTGGGAAACATTGTTTTACATATAGAATATTAAAATAGTCAGAATAAATCTATATAAATCCTTCGTAGGGTTGAAGTACTGTGTTGCAGTTTTATCTCATATAATAAAAGGGCTGAAACTTGTGCAAGGACACAGCATTGAATCTCTGGGAATTTGAATGAGAGAAACATAAATATGAAGAATGAAGTGGGAAACAGTGGAGGCTATGGGATCATATGATGAAGATGTTTTAAAATAATGAAAGAATGGGGCAGAGGAATTGACAGGAGCTGAAGGAATGGGAAATATTAAGTGCTTAATGGCAGCACTCCAAAAGTCGCCACGCTCAGATTCTAGAGAGACTTAAGGGAGCAGAGCTCTTGATAGAAATCTTAAGGCCTCTTTGAACACAGGATTAGTCCTGGGGGACCAGAGGATTGAAAATGTGACACCATCGTTTAAGAAAGGGACAAAGGACATCCCAGGAAATTATAGAAACTGATGAAGGCCAAAATATGGGCTACGGTAAATACATACTTAGAGTAAAATAAGTTAATAATAGTCAACATGGCTTTGACAATGGCAGGTCACATCTGACACAGTAATGGTTGAGGGCACTGCTGTGGGTATTATGCATTTGGACTTTCAGAAAGCATTTGATACAGTGTTGGCAGGTTTGCTAGCAAATTAGAAATGTTTGGGGTTGATGGGTCTTTGGCAACATGGATTAGAAACTGGCTAAAAGATAGGAAACTGTTAGGACGGAGCTACCGTCCCCGTGTTCGTTTGAAGGAGAGAGACACTGGATCTGATTCAAAATATAAGCTGGTTTAATGAGAGAGAGACGTACACAGAAAATACAGTGAGATATTTACTGCTCACTGGAGAAGGCGCGTTCTGAAATCTTTCCAAAAACCCCTGCTTGATATATTGTTTGCTAAGCTAACGCTACGTAATCACTCACACACGTGATCTCTCACAGACAAAGGCTTCCTGTGAACAGGCCTCGGCCTTGGCAGGTATCCACGAGATGGTCTGTCTTGTAAACAAGGTCTCCGAGTAAAGGCTGCCATTGTATTGGTCTGACCTTGGTAGTCCAGCTGTACAGGCAGTTTCGGTAAACAGTCCAAACAGCAGCTCCGCAGCGCCCCCCGATTTCCCAAGCAGCAACTACAGGTCCACCCTCCCTCGGCGTATAGATATACATCCCAACAGAAACAGAGGATAGGTATAGATGGGCATTTGTTAGGTTGGAGATGAAGTGAAAGTGGTGTTCCTTAGCGATCAATTTTGGGACTGTTGCATTATCTGATTTACATAAATGATTTGGAGGTGAGTGCTGAGGGCAAAATCACAACATTTGCAGATGACTCTAAGCTAGGAAGAATAGATGCTGAGCAACTTCAGAGGGACATTAGTTGGCCAATTGGGCAGATCAATTTTCAATGCAGAGAAATGTGAGTTAATGCATTTTGGTAAAAACAACATGGAGAGGCAATGCAGCCTCACTAATACAGGAGCAGAGGGATCTCTGGGTTCATGTGCATGATTCTCTGAAGGCGACCAGGCAAGTTGAAATAGTTGTTAAAGCGGTTTATAGGATCTGTGGGATTTATAAATAGACGTATAGAGTATAAAAACAAAGAAGTGTTGCTGCACCTCTACGAATCGTTGATCAGACCACATTTGAAGTATTGTAGTCAATTCTGGGCACCTCATTTAAGGACATCCTGGAGAGAGTTCATAGGAGATTTACGAGAATGATGCCAGAAATGAAGGATTTTAGATAGAGATATTGGGCCTTTTCTCCTTGGAGCAGAGATTAAGAGGTTACCTTATTGAGGCATTCAAAATTATCAACAGCTTTGACAGGGTAAAAAGAATATTCCATTAGTTGGTATATTAGTAACTAGGGATCATAATTTAAAGATTGTTGGCAAGAAAGCTAGGAGTGAGGCGAGGAACAACCATTTTAATCAGACAGTTGTCAGGATTGAGAATGTGCTGCTTGGGAGAGTGGTGGAGGTGGATGCCAGAGGAGAGAGCTGGATATGTATTTGAAAATGATAAAGTTAGAGGGCAGTGATGATTAGGCTGGGGAGTGGAGATAGCTGGGTAGCTCTATCGGGAGCCACTACAGACATGAAGAGTCAAATAGCCGCCTTCTGTATTGTAAAATTCTGTGATTCAAAGATATGAATTGAAGGGTAGAAAAAAGATTCCACTCACAGCATATATGGCTGTGGAATACAGAACTGGAGTTGGAGATTACAACAGAGACCATGGCAACATAAAGGTAATGGAAGGGAAGTGATCTGAGAACAAAGTAATCATTTAATATTAAGGCTACTCCATATGGGGATGATTAATATTGATATGTAACTGTACTAACAAAAACAAATTGGGGTCTGAAAGTATTGGCAGTGGAGAAAAGCAGTTAATGTTTTGAATCCAGTGAACCTTCTCCAGAACTCCTGTTCTGATGTACAAAGAGAGAGTAGTGGCATAACACAGACAGGCTTACATGGTGACCAAGAGTGAAGCAACTTGCTGAACCAATGAGGGATAAAACTCATTCATTTAGTGCAGAGAGTTAGAATTAATTAGTAATGCCACACTAAAATGCTCGCTGTGAAATAATCGTAAAACAGTAGAATTCTACATCAAATTGGAAATCTGTATTTTCCAATCTCGAATAAGAATCGAACTGCCAATTACATAGGTGTATGGGGAGAGCTAGCTCAGGTTAATTGTATAAATAGAAAAAAGATGTGGTATTAACGAACAGTGGGAAACCTTTGAAGGAGCATTTCAAATCTTTCAGCAAAAATGCATCGAGAAAGAAAACTTCAGTGAGAAAGATGTCATCTAAGGAAGTTAATGATGGTACTAAGTTAAAAGAAGCAGCTTATAATGTTACAAGAAGTAATCGTAAGAGTGAAGAATGGGAATGTTTTAGAAATTAGCAAAGGTTGTTTAAAATCAAAGGAAAGAAATAAAATGACAGCAAACTAACTGAGATATCTTACAAATTTAGAAAAAAGGAAGACCGTATCTAAAGTGACTGGTGATTCCTTAGAAGCAGAGACAGTAGAAATTATCATGGGAACTGAGAAAATTGCACAAAAATTTATCTTCTATTTGTCTGACTTTACTGAAGGAATCGCAAGTTGCATACCAGAAATAGAGAGTAACCCAGAGACGAACAAGATGAAGGAAGAGAACCAGAGATTAAAATTCGAATCCTAGGACCTGATGGCATCCATACTAGACGTCTAAAAATGATAATGCATTTGATAAGGTGCCTCAAATACGTGTGAAAGCAAGCAAATGGGAATTAGAGTCAGAGAGATGTACAGCATGGAAACTGACCCTTCGGTCCAACTCATCCATGCTAAATTAAGCTAGTCCCATTTGCTAGCACTTGGCCCATATCCATCAACCCTTTCTATTCATATACCCATCCAGATGTCTTTTAAATGTTGTAATTGTAACAGCCTCCACCACTTGCTCAGGCAGCTCATTCCATACACATACCACCCTTTATGCAAAAATTAGGTCCCTTTTGAATCTTTCCCCTGTTACCCTAAACTTTTGCCTTCTAGTTCTGGACTCCCCCAACACAGGGAAAAAAACCTTTTCTATTTACCCTATTCACACCCCTCATGATTGTATAAATCTCTATAAGATCACCCCTCAACCTCCGACGCTCCAGTGAAAACAGCCCCAGCCTATTCAGCCTCCCGATAGCTCAAGCCCTCCAACCCCGGCAACATTTTTGTAAATCTTTTCTGAACCCTTTCAAGTTTCACAACATCCTTCCGATAGGAGGAAGACCAAAATGGCACACAATATTCCAAAGATGGCATAACTAACATCCTGTACAGCCCGAACATGACCTCCCAACTCCTGCACCCAATGCTCTGACCAATAAAGGAAAGCATTTTAATTACCACCTTCGCTTTCCCATCTACCTGCAATTCCACTTTCAAGGAACTATGAACTCGCACTCCAAGATCTTTGTTGAGCAACACTCTCCAGGACTTTACCATTAAGTGTATAAGTCCTGCCAACCTCCAGTCTTCCGTCACCTCACCTGTGACTATCAATGATCCAAATACCTCAGCAAGGAGCCCAGCAATCTCTTTCCTAGCTTCCCACAGAGCTTTAGGTACACCTGATCAGGTCGTGGGGATTTAAGACATCCAGCACCATCATCTGTGTAATATGGACATTTTTCAAGATGTCACCATCTATTTCCCCACATTCTATATCTTCCATGTCCTTCTCCATCATAACCATGAATGCAAAATACTTGTTTAGTATCTCCCCATCTCCTGTGGTTTCATACTGATCTTTGAGTATACCTATTCTCTCTTATACTATGAGGACTGCAGATGCTGGAGGTTAGAGTTGAGAATTTGTTGCTGGGAAAGCACAGCAGGTCAGGCAACATCTGAGGAGCAGGAGAATTGACATTTTAGGAATAAGCCCTTCATCAGGAATTTTGAGGGACCTATTTTCTCCCTAGTTACCATTTTGTTTTTAATGTATTTGTAAAATCCCTTTGGATTCTCTTAACTCTATTTGCCAAAGCTATCTCATGTCCCCTTTTTGCCCTCCTGATTTCCTTTTTAAGTATACGCATACTGCCTTTATACTCTTCTTAAGGATTCACTTGATCTCTGCTGTCTATTCCTGACATATGGTTCCTTCTTTTTCTTGACTAAAACCTCAGTTCCTCTAGTCATCCAGCATTCCCTACATCTACCAGCCATGCCTTTCACCATAACAGGAACATGCTGTCTCTGGACTCTTGTTACCTTATTTTTGAAGGCTTCCCATTTTCCAGCTGTCCCTTTACCTGTGCACATCTGCACCCAATCAGCTTTCTTAAAGTTCTTCGCTAATATCATCAAAATTGTTCAGTTTAGAAACCTGGTAGGGGAGAGATTGGACTGAAGGGTCTGTTTCCACTCTGACTCTAACTGCAGTGGCTACATCAGCTGGGATTTTCCAGAGTTCTCTACATTACGAAATTGTCTTAGAGATGGGAAACTCTGAAGAAAGAATGGAAAGAAAGGGGACTATAGGTGTGTTAAACCTAACATTTGTCATCAGAAAGTGCTATTAGGGAAATCTTAATGTTACACTTTTTAAAAAAAAAATCATTACAGCTAAACATGCTTTTATAAAATGGAAATCTTATTTGATGAATGTTTTTGAGGATGTAACTAGTAGGGTAACAGGAGATGTAGAATACTTCGATTTTAAAAAGGCATAAAATAAGGACCACATAAATATGAAAGGTTTAGATTAGATTAGATTAGATTCCTTGCAGTATTGAGACAGGCGCTTCGGCCCAACAAGTCCACACTGACCCTGCGAAGAATAATCCACCCAGGCCCGTTTCCCCTACATTCCCCTCTGACTAATGTACCTAACACTATGGGCAATTTAGCTTGGCCAGTTCATCTGACCTGCACATCTTTGGATTGTGGGAGGAAACCGGAGCACGCGGAGGAAACCCATGCAGACACTGGAGAATGTGCAAACTCCACACAAACAATTGTCCAAGGTGGGAATCGAACCCATGTCTCTGGTGCTGTAAGACAGCTGTGCTGACCATTGAGCCACTGTTACACCCGTGTGTGTTTATACAAAAGCTGCAGACACATTGAATTGGGTGTGATATCATGGATACAGGACTACTTAATAAGCTGACCGTATGGATGAATGGGACTTTCAAGTTGGCAAGCTAGTGACTAGTGTGTACTGTAATATTAGTGACTTAAGTGCAGAGGTAAGGAGTAATGTGTCTATGTTTGCTGATGTAACAAAGGTAGGTTGGAATGCAAGTTCTGAGGAGGATACAAAAGAGATGTAGGCAATATATCGACAGATGGAGAAATAATATGGGCAATTGTGAGATTATTCAATTTAATTGTAAGAATAGAACAGAAAAGCAGAATATTTTTTGAAAAGCATGTAAATGTTGATGTTCAAAGCGGCTTGTGCTTGTACAAGGAGCACATAAAGCTTTGCTTCAGAATATGAGGCTTTGGTGAGACCAAACTTGGAATACTGTGCACGATGGACCATGTGGCCTCTGTTACTGCTTCTTAAGCCACAGCTCCTGTCTGTGAAATCTATGTCATCACACCAAGTGCTAAAACTTCCACCTTGGTTTTGTGGAGAAATCCAAGATGAGCCAACCAAAGAGCTCTTGACTCTGGTTGATCCATGGTATCAACCAATCAAAGTGGGAGCAGGAATAGGGAGCAGTGAAGTTCAGTTTGAGACATTTGTTGGTCTGGCAAAAGATTTTGCTCAGTTATGGAGTGCAATCCCAATCTTCCCTTGCTAATAGCTTAGGTTGTAAGCTAATTTCTGAGGTTGGAATGAAAATACAAAATTCTGGAAAAATGTAGTAGATCAGTCAGGATATCGGAGTGGAAAAGGCAACAGGGTCACACCTAAAGAGTCACCAACTCTTATTTTGCCTTTACAGCCTGCTTTATCTTTCCAGCATTTTTGTTTTTATTATATGTCTTGTATCATTGTACCTGTAAACTAATGAGAAGTGGCTTTAGTACCATGTAAGTCCCAGCATCATGTTATGCAGTAACACTGCCTGCACTAGGGTGCAGGGAACATGGCATTCATTGATCAGTAAACACTAATAAGATAAAGCTGTAATTCTTCAAGAATTCTGGATTTTTTTTAACCTAGTTTGATGTACATTCTAAAAGGTTTGCATAAAGATTTGTAACTCGGTTGCCATGATTGTGGGTATGTTCGCTGAGCTGGGAAGTTGACTCACAGATATTTTGTGCTCTTTCTAGGGAACACCCTCTTTCTAGGGAACACCACAGTCTGTACTGTCTCTTCTGGAATTTTATTTTGTTTTATTCCCACTGCTTCTGGTTGCCCATTCTGGTAGTTCGTTTTAGTGGTCGGTATACTGGATCTAGGTCTATGTGATAATTGATGGAGTCCATGGATGAGTGCTGTGCCTCTAGAAATTCTCTGGCTGTCCTCTGTATAGCTTGTTCTGTTATCATTGTGATGTTCCAGTCGAGTTTGTGCACCTTGTCATCTGTGAATATGGCTTCCAGGGGCGGCTAGTCGTAGCGTTCAGTGGGTAGGTGGTGGTCATGGATGCGGATTGCTAGTTGTCTGCTTGTTTGTCCAATATAGTGTTTTGTGTAGCCTTTGTGATGGTAGGATGCGGATGTGATAGTAGAAAGAACATAGAACAGTGAATGCATAACAAAAGTGTACAGGAATAGACTGGGACTGCCATAGTGTTAATGGTTTGGATGGAGAGGAATTTGTTAAGAGTGTACAAGAAAAATTTCTGAGTCAGTATGTGGATGTACTTACTAGAGAGAGTGCAAAACTTGACCTACTCTTGGGAAATAAGGCAGGGCAAGTGACTGAGGTGTCAGTGGGGGAGCATTTCGGGACCAGTGAACATAATTCTATGAGTTTAAAAATAGAGATGGAAAAGAATAGACGGGATCTTAAAGTTGAAATTCTAAATTGGAAAAAGGCTAATTTTGACGGTATTAGGCAAGAACTTTCAAAAACTGATTGGGGGCAGATGTTCACAGGTAAAGGGTGGCTGGAAAATGGGAAGCCTTCAGAAATGAGAGAACGCGAGTCCAGAGAAAGTATATTCCCGATAGGGTGAAAGGGAAAGCTGGATAACTTAAGAAATTGAGGGTTTGGTTAAGAAAAAGGAGGAAGCACGTGTCAGGTGTAGACAAGAACGATCGAGTGAATCCTTAGAAGAGTATAAAGGCAGTAGCAGTATACTTAAGAGGGAAATCAGGAGGGCAAAAAGGGGACATGAGACAGCTTTGGCAAATAGAGTTAAAGAGAATCCAAAGGGTTTTTACAAATACATTAAGGACAAAAGGGTAACTAGTGAGCGAATAGGGCCCCTCAAAGATCATCAAGGTGGCCTTTGTGTGGAGCCGCAGGAAATGGGGGAGATACTAAATGAGTATTTTGCACCAGCGTTTACTGTGAAAAAGGATATGGAAGATATAAAATGTTGGGAAATAGATGGTGACATCTTGAAAAAAGTCTATATTACAGAGGAGTAAGAGCTGGATACCTTGAAACGCATAAAGGTGGATAAATCCCCAGGACCTGATCAGGTGTACCCTAGAACTCTGCGGGAAGCTAGGGAAGTGTTTGCTGGGCCCCTTGCTGAAATGTTTGTATCATCGAAGGTCAGAGGTGAGATGCCAGAAGACTGGAGGTTGACTAATGTGGTGCCACTGTTTAAGAAGGATGGTAGGAAAAGCCAAGGAACTATAGACCAGTGAGCCTGACTCAGTGGTGGGCCAGTTGTTGGAGGGAATCCTGAGGGACAGGATGTACATGTATTTGGAAAGGCAAGGACTGGTTAGGGATAGTTAACATGGCTTTGTGCTTGGGAAATGAGGTCTCACGAACTTAATTGAGTTTCTTGAAAAAGTAACAGAGAAGATTCATGAGGTCAGGGATGTGGATGTGATCTATATGGGCCTCAGTAAGGCGTTTGACAAGGTTCTCATGGGAGACTGATCAGCAAGGTTAGATCTTACAGAATACAGGGAGAACTAGCCATTTGGATACAGAACTGGCTCAAAGGTAGAAGACTGCGGGTGGTGGCAGACTGGAGGCCTGTGATCAGTGGAGTGCCACAAGGATTGGTGCTGGGTCTACTACTGCTTGTCATTTATATAAATGATTTGGATGTGAACATAGGAGGTATAGTTAGTAAGTTTGCAGATGACACCAAAAATTAGAAATGTTGTGGACAGTGAAGAAGGTTACCTCAGATTAGAACGGGATTTTGATCAAATTGACAAATGGGCCAAGGAGTGGCAGATGGAGTTTAATTTAGCTAAATGCAAGGTGCTGCATTTTGGGAAAGCAAATCTTAGCAGGGCTTATATACTTAATGGTAGGGTCCTGGGGAATGTTGCTGAACAAAGAGACCTTGGAGTGCAGGTTCATAGCTCCTTGAAAGTAGAGTTGCAGGTAGATAGGATAGTGAAGAAGGCATTTGGTATGTTTTCCATTATTGATCAGAGCATTGAGTACTGGTGTTGGGAGGTCGTGTTGCGGCTGTACAGGACTTTGGTTAGGCTACTTTTGGCATATTGTGTGCAATTCTGGTCGCCTTCCTGTCGGAAAGATGTAGTGAAACTTGTAAGTGTTTTCTGAACCCTTTCAAGGATGTTGCCAGGGTTAGAGTATTTGAGCAAAAGGGAGAGGTTGAATAGGCTGGGGCTGTTTTCCCTGGAATGTCAGAGACTGAGGAGTAACCTCGTAGAGGTTTATAAAATCATGAGGGGCATAGATAGGGTAAATAGACAAAGTCTTTTCCCAGAACTAGAGGGCGTAGGTTTAGGGTGAGAGGGGAAAGATATGAGACCCAAGGGGCAACTTTTTCATGCAGAGGATGGTGTATCTATGGAATGAGCTGCCAGAGGAAGTGGTGAAGGCTAGTACAATTTAAAAGGCGTTTGGGTGGGTATATGAACAGAAAGGGTTTGGAGGGATATGGGCCAAGTGCTGACAAATGGGACTAGATTGGATTGGGATATCTGGTTGGCATGGACAAGTTGGACCGTGTTTCGTTGCTGTCCATCTCTGTGACTTTGTAAAAGCCACACATGGACCAGATCCTGAACTATAACACAACACAGAAGTAGCATTAGGACCCTGTTCAAAAGGGCTGCAACACATTGCACTACCTGCAAAGCAAAGAAAAAGAACACCTCCACAAAGTCTTTGCCAAGGGTGGATAGCCCTACAACTTGATATGCAGATGCTTAGCAGACAAACAAGACGGCAATGACATGCCATGACCTAACACACTAGCCACGCTACCTTACATAAAAAAATGTCTCTGAAATAACAGCCAGACCTCTCCGATTACTTGGATTCATGATACCCCATAAATCAACAGCTGCACTCATACAAAATTCATCAGAATAAAAGACCCAGTACCCATCATGTGCAAGGCAAATGTAGCTGTCAAGATTCCCATGCAGACAACTTACAATTCGCATCCATATACACCAACTAGCTACTAAACACCATGACTAGTTGTCCCTGGTAGCCATACACACCGATGACAAGGACTGCAAATTCAACTGGGAAAACACAATGATAATAGGACAAGCTAAACAGAGGACAGTCAAAGAATTTCTAGAAGCATGGTACTCATCAATAAACACATTGACCTAGACTCAGTATACCAACCACTACAATGAACAACTGGAAACAGCAGGAACAAACCAAATAAATTCCAAAAGGCACAGTACAGCAGCGCTTCACAGGAGTCTCCAAACCACTGAGGGGGTCACCTAGAATGGGGATGAAATGTCTGTGAATCAACATCCCAGCTTGGCGAACATACCCACAAATACATTTGAAAAGATTGTGCAGCCTTTAATTGCTGACATCTCCTAACACAACATTTTTAAAATCAATTTTTCACAGCTGTTGCAACTGTGGGAGAAGAATGGTTACTTTGATGAGTCCATTATTCAGCAGTTGCAGAGCCCAGCTCTTGGACTTGGACAGTACCAGGTTAGTAACTTGGGTACCTGTAGTATCTGCTATTCAGAATGCAAACAAGCTACTGCTTAGCTTTGGAATAGTTAACATTTGAAATAAGTTTTGATTAAGAAGTCATTATCAGATTATTTATCAGATGCTTTTTAAGTTAAATCCTAGCTCATCTAAGCAAAAAAGACTCAAATTCACTTCCACCATGTTTTTGGCAGTGTTGCACAGCTCAATTTATTGGGTGGCTGATTTGCAATGCAAAATGATGTTCAGGTTCAATTCCTGCACCATGAAGGCCATGCCTTCTCAATATCTCCCCTTGCCTGAGATGTAGCTAGCCTCCTGTCAAATTCACCACCAGTCATTTCTGTCTCTAATGAGAAATAGTCCTCTGTGATTATGGTGACTTTATCTTATCTTGTCTTCAAACCTTGTAAAACAGTCAAGGTGATACAGTAAGCTGTCACCTGTGTTAAACATTAGCATAGATTAATTAGATGAAAAATTCCATTCTCTCCTCCCTCTAAGGATCCAACTTGAGATAGATTTGCATGATTTTGTTTCCATTCTTAGTAGATGTTGGCTTATAGCATCAAAGTAATGCAAATTTGGCATTAATTGGGAGACTAAAGCAGGGAATTTGCAATGACGACTTGTGTGATGAATTGAAATTTGAATGGTAGTTCAGAAATTGGCACAGATCTAAGATCATGGTGCCTTTTTCAGGTAATGAGATCCTAGTTTTTGCAAATGACCATGCTGGACTTAGCTTGGGAAATGTGGTATTGCGACTGGTAATGAGTATCAAGTTCCTTTTTAACACAACAGTACTCTTAATAAATTAAAGAGTTAGGATTTAGGACTGCTGCATCATGTAAATGGAGTCTGTAAAGTTTAATGTTCCAAAACTTCAGAATCAGAATTGTTACAGTGTGAAGGGAGGCCATTCAACCGATTTCATCTGCACTGGTTCTCTGATCGTTGTAATTTAATGTCACTTTCCACACAACTCACAACTACTTGTGATGTGAATTATTTTTTCTCATCATGTTGCTTCTTTTGTAAATTATCTTATATCTGTTCCTCCTTACTCTCTACTCTTTTATGAGAGGGTACAACCTGTTCCTATTTACGCTGTCGAGCCTGTCATGATTTTGAAAACTTGTATCAAATGTGTTTCTCGATAGATATAAAATGGTTGCAATCAAAATGCTCCTGCTGTGACCTCATGATATCCAAAAGCCCTTTACTGCTAATGAGGTACTTCTAAGTATGAGTCACCTGTATTAGTGTAGGCAAATATAGCAGCAATAGTGCACCATCTCCCAGCAAAGGAAATAAATGATCAGATTGTCTGATGTTAGTTGACATAAAAGTGCTGTCTAAGTCACAAAGAGAATTCCCCTACTTTCAAATATTGTTGTAGGATCTTATAGATCCACTTAGATAGAAAGGCATGGATAACATCTATGCCAAAAAAATGGCTTTGCCAACAGTGAACTGCCAAGTACATCACTGAAGTACCAGCCTAGGTTGTGTGTTCAGGTATTTTAACCAACTTCTGACTCTGATCAAATTGTTACCTTTGATGCAAGGATGCCACAATGCATAACTACAAATTAAAATTGTTAGCAATATTTGGAAAGAAACCAGTTGACCAAACCCCTACTGGGAATCTCTTGTGGGAATTATCCATTTTATTTCTCAGGAATTTAATTAAATTCAAGATCTTTATGATAAACATGCTTGATGCCTTGAGCCTATTCTTTATTTTGCCAGCATCTTTAGTTTACACTGATCTCATCTTCTCCATCAATGTTCCTGAATGTAATTTTGTGCTTCTGTATGGTACTTCCTGCAGGCCTCTCTAATCACAGAGTTTGCTGCTGTGGTTCAGCCCATTCAGATGGCATTCCAGCAGCAGATCCAGAGCTTGAAAGCCCATCACCAAGAGTTTGTGGACAGTCTCACCAAACATCAACATCAACCACCCCAGCCTCCACCCCAGCCTCAGCCCCAACCCCAACCCCAGGCACAGCCCCAAACACTGCTGGAACCTGAGGCTCCACCACCACACATCCCAATGCCTCCGAGCCAAGATCTGCCAGCGCTTTCACCAACTGAGACACAAGGTGCAGTAATGAATGAAATGAAACGTATGAACTGAAGTGTTAGCACATCGTACATTTGAATTAAAAAAGAAAGATGTGCGTATTTACATAATTTTTTAATTTCCACTGCTATCTTACGTAAAACTCATGTTTACAGAAATCCTGGATTAGTCTGTTGATCTCTAACCTGATGAGATTTGACTTTTCAGGATAAGTAGAGGCTCAAGAGAGGTCCCTCTCAGTGAATGTCTGTTTTTGAAATTCAGATATGGAGCTGCTATTGAGTATTTTATCTGAGTCAAAGAGTAATCAGAACAAAGTCAAGTTCTTTGCAACACAAGTATTGTGAGAGCAAGGTATTCTTGCTTCCCTTCATTAATAGTTTAAAAACTTTAGAAAAAATACACTGCAAATTGGAGGGCTCACATTTCACTTCCTCAGCCATTTGTATAAAGGTAATAAGCCTGACTTGATTATTCTACTTACAAGTTATTGAGAAATTTCTGAACTCCATGATGGAGTTCTACATGGCAAGCTCACTATGTCTAGTTATCGTTGGCCTTTCATAGAAGATGCAGCATGAGAGGCCATTTCCTTCCCCCACACACAGTTTCCCATAGCCTGTGGACAGTTGGTTGCTGTGATTTGCCTTGGAAAGTTAGCCAATTAATGGCAACTTTTGTGTTTTTTGTAGAGATTTTTGTAGGATGCTGTTGAGGGGAACCACTTTTAAAAATCTTCTGATTATATTACAGATGAGGCCAAGCCCCCACTTTCCCTCCCTGAAAATGTGCCAAGTGGAGGGCAAGAACTCAGTCCAGCAGGACAGCGAGGACCTGGGCAACATGAGCACTCGTCTTCTAAGCCACCATGGTTCGAACGTCCTGCCATGCCACTCTGGGGCCAACAGCAACAGGTACTGGTTTGGGGAATTCTTCCAGGTCTGTATCAGTAGAGAAATAAATCAAGCAAACTGCTTGTCCCAAAACAGGCTGTCTGTATCACACACAGGAGTGTGCACGAGAACCACCAGAGAGGCAGTCAGCATCACAGAGGAGCGAGTGAGAGGAGCAACCTGAGACAATTAGCATCACCTAGAAGGGCAGATGTGACAGAATTCTAAGACAGGCAGTCAGTGTCATCTATAGTGTCTTAGAGGAAGACCATAAGACAGGCAGCCAGCATCACCAAGAGGAACAGGTGACAGGAGAATCCTGAGACAGGGAGGGTGACTGAAAGGAATTGTCAATAATGATATCATAGGAAAGGTTGATTAGATTAGATTAGACTTACAGTGTGGAAACAGGCCCTTCGGCCCAACAAGTCCACACCGACCCGCCGAAGCGCAACCCACCCATACCTAACACTATGGGCAATTTAGTATGGCCAATTCACCTGACCCGCAAATCTTTGGACTGTGGGAGGAAACCGGAGCACCCGGAGGAAACCCACGCAGACACGGGGAGAACGTGCAAACTCCATACAGTCAGTCGCCTGAGTCGGGAATTGAACCCGGGTCTACAGGCGCTGTGAGGCAGCAGTGCTAACCACTGTGCCACCGTAGCTGGTGAATAATAGCCAAGAACAGTGTAAATAGCTGGAAATTAGAGAAACATAAAGTTTAAAATATTTTAGATGATAAAGGTAAATACAGTAAGTGGTGAAACACTAGCTAAAGTGTTCAAGGATATTAATTAATTAAGGGAACCAAATAATAACTTATCATACACTAAGGATGGAAGGCTGGTGATGTGGTGCAGCTGCAGAAGGTCAGTGCTTCCAAGCCAGTGTCCTCTAGGACACTGACTGCAGAATATTTAAGTGAACATGTTACACATGTTTGATACTACAGTTTCTTTTGCTCATATACTTAAAAGACATTTTCATTTATATAAATTTTAATGTACATTTAAATTTTATCCATAAGATGTGCACAATTTTGATCTGTAAATACAGGATTTATATTATTTCCCTCATCTTGTTCTTATTTTACTGGTTAATACTTTCAGCCCTTCCTCCCATGTCATGAACCCCAGTAAATGTTCTTCCACTTCTCCATTTTCTCTGAATCTATTGAAATCTGACTAAGACAGGGGACTACGCAACATGGTTTTTAGGTGCTGTCCTTCATTCTAACTTGAAGTACATTTAACCGCCAACAAGGAAACCCATAAATAATTCTATATGTCTAAACCAGTGACCTATAAAAGGACACAAAGGTCTCACCATGAGTGTAAAGTGTCAGCTCATTTATCTCTTGTGCCTGTCAACCAAAGCAGTGCTGCTATTCAAGAATGCATTCCATGAATAGGTTCCTCTGTTGGTATCTGCTATATGTGTGTGCTGAGAGCAATCTTATGAAACGTATGGCCTGGTTGTAATTAAATAACATGTCAAACCTGTGTGTACATATTGATCAGGATTTCTAATTAAAGAATGATCATTTTTAAAATAATCTTTTGACACACTTCCTGCAGGAAATACTGTGTATTCTTGTAAGTGGTACTAGCCTACCATTATCCTTAGTCAGTGTTCTGCATTTACTTAAAGCAGCTCTTGAGTATCTGCTTGTGCTTTTTCAGCATTACTTGGTTATATAAAGGTGACAGCTGTCATTTTAATGAATGTTGTAATAACAAAGACCAAGTTATGAGGACAGGATCAGGCTTGGCAGTATATTTCTCCCATAATGTGAGTGTGAACAGATTTCAATAACTAACCCTACTTGAAAGAAGTATTTTTAATTACAAACAAATAAGAAATAGAGATTGCTGGGAAAGCTCAGTGGGTCTGGCAGCATCTGTGAAGATAAATCTGAGGAAGGGTCACTGGATCCGAAACAGGGCAGCACGGTGGCTCAGTGATTAGTACTGCTGCCTCACAGTGCTAGGGACCCGGGTTCAATTCCCGCCTCAGGCAACTGTCTGTGTGGAGTTTGCTCATTCTCCCCATGTCTGGGTGGGTTTCATCCGGGTGCTCCGGTTTCGTCCCACAGTCCAAGAAGATGTGCAGGTTAGGTGAATTGGCCATGCTAAATTGCCCATAGTGTTAGGTGCATATTTCAGGGGTAAATGTAGAGGAATGAGTCTGGGTGGGTTGCTCTTCGGAGGGTCGGTGTGGACTTGTTGAGCCAAAGGGCCTGTTTCCACGTTGTAGGGAATCTAATCATAGATGTTACCAGACTTGCTGAGCTTTTCCAGCAATCTCTATTTTTGCTTATGATTTACAGATTCCACAGTTCTTGTAGTTTTTATTTTGTATTTTTAATTATTACCCATTAATACTGATCGTTAGGTTAGTGCAGTGTTCAGTGAGTTGGAGTTTCTCTTTGCCCCTGTTGATGCTTCCATTCACTAGCTGGGCTAGTCAGAGAATGAATGTCTTAGAGTCAAGTTGAGCAAGATATAAATTAGCTGTTCAACCCAAACCATTTGTTTGGATGAATTAGTTAAAATTGAGAAAGATCTCTTTATGAATCAGTTCATTTGACATGGACCTCACCATTACCAAGGTGTCACGTATGCCAGCTTTTTAAAAAGGTAAGTCAACAAGTGTTGATAGCTGCAGTTTAAACCATGCTGTCTTAACATTTAATGAATAAATGGTTCTATGCTGTCAATTCAATGTACTTTAAATAATGGTTCTTGGAGTCTGAGCATGTCTTTCTCTTTTTTACCATTGCCAGTTTGACCAGGGGTTTAATGCTCCACACCAAGGACCACCTCATTGCCAACCCTGGAATAACAATCATGAAGGGATGTGGAATGACCAGCGGGAACAAAATTGGAACAACCAACGGGATGCTCCTTGGAACAACCAGCATGAGCCATCCTGGAATAATCAGTTTGAGCCACCGTGGAATAACCAGCATGAGCCACCCTGGGGAGGGCAGCGGGACCCACCGTTCAGAATGCAGAGACCTCCTCACTTCCGCCAGCAGCCCCCATTCCCACCACACCAGCAGCACCCACCTTTCAACCAGCCTCCACACCCCCACAACTTTAACCGCATTCCTCCGCGGTTCATGCAGGATGACTTCCCTCCTCGACACCACTTCGATCGTCCTCCATATCCTCCTCACCATTTTGACTATCAACAGGGAGACTTTCCACCAGGTAAATAATTCCCAGCAACCTGTGCATTGATAGCATCATGTAGTTAAGTTCTTTCTTAATTGTTTTTAAACTTTGCATTGTTGTGACTTCAAGCTGATTTCATACACTTATTTTCCATAGAAGTTTCTTCCAAGTGCTTATAGAGAAAGAAAGACTTCCATTTGTGCAGCACTCCTTAACAGTGTTAATGCCCCAAAGTAAGCTCTCACAGTATATTTGAAATGTTATCAGAGTTTACATGTAGGAAACATGGAAGGCAACTTGCACAGAGCAAGAGTCCCTTAAACTGCAGTGTGATAGCAATTGTCTGTTTTGGTTGTGATAGGGAATAAATGTTACCTAGGACAAAAGATACATTTCTCCAAACTTCATAATATTGCCATGAAACGTTTTACATCAACGTTAGAAGACAAATTGAACCACTGCTCCATCAGTGTGACCTCCAGTAGTGCACAGTAGAGGGTGTGCTGTGCTATGTTGTAATGTCAGCCTAGATTTTGCGTACAAGGTTCTGGTGTAGGACTTGAGTACGCAATCCTGATTCAGAAGCTGAGTGTTACCAGTGAGCCAAAACCAATACTTCTTCACTGTGATACAGCAGCAGTGGGAGAGATCAGATCCTTGTCTTGACTGATAGTTGCACTCTAGTTTTTTTTTCTGGTCCTGACTTACCAACCCTGGAGCATTTTTTTGTGCTGAGCCTGTGAAGTCTGTAGGAATAACAGTGATGCTAAGTTCTTCACATTCCAGACTAAGGAGGAGATTTATAACTGACAGAAGGCAGTTAGGAAAGTCAGGTGAAATCTGTTGGATACTTCACCTAGTGAAACATAACTTTGGTTTAGTTGGGCAGAATAGCCTTTTTCATTCATAGTTGTGAACTGCATATGTAATTCAGAATCAAATCTGGTTTTATTTTGCCATTGTTGAGCAAAATTGTGATTTTTGTATGCATCGGTCACATCTCCTATCTGTCAAACAAATCATTTGCAATTTCAATTTATAGCTCGATGCAAGATTCGCATTAATGTTGCTTTTATAAACTACAGTTTATTAATTTTCTAATAATAGTTGTCACTATTTTGTTTGTGATTTGACACATGTAGGTCAGGTGTAATAGTATTGTGTTATATATAAGCCTGAAACATTAATACAACTAAGAAACAGAACCAGGTATTGAACTTTGGCTGAAATGCCTCTTCAATGTTAATATTTCAGATATGGGCCCTCCTCATCATCCTCCACACCGAATGCCTCCGCCAGGAATGGGAGAACCCCCTCCATGGGGTGGGCCCCAACACCCAGATTTTGCTGGTCCCCCTCCAGGTTTTAATGGACAGCCACCCCATATCAGACGGCAAGGGCCCCCTCCACCACAGATCAGCCCAGATGATCCTAGCCTGGTGCCCAACGTGCCATATTTCGATCTCCCGGCAGGATTAATGGCACCACTGGTGAAGGTAAGCTTCCAATATTGCTCGGTCTACCTATATCAGGATTAACTTGCATTCTATGTGTCATTTTTTAACATGAGAATGCACCAAAACTGCTTCATAGGCTCCTGATCAAAAGCTGATGTGCAACCATCAAGGTACAGGTAACTAAGTGTTAGGTCATAGAACTAGGTTTGAAACAGGGCCTTAAAGCAGCAGTTTGAGATAAACTCAGATGTTTGGCAAAGAAATTCCAGAGTTTAGGATCTGTGGTTGAACAAATGACCACCAATTCTCTGCCAAAGGGAGTGGGATGTATAGGTGGCCAGATTTTGAAGGTTACAGAAATGGGAGGGTAATACCATAAGATTTATTTACAATGCTAAATCAAAGGTGTTGGTTGCCTGGGAACCAAAGTAGATTGGTAAAGAACAACATCGATTTGTGCGTGGATTAACGTATGGGCAGAAGAGGTTTAGATGGGTTTAAGTTTAATCGAGAGTGGGTGTTGTAGGCAGGGAGTCCACCTGGAAAGCTGCGGAGTTCATTTTGCAGGTTATGAAAGCACTGATGCCTGTTTCAATGGTTTGTTGAGCTGAGACAGAGTGAAAATAGCTAATCTTTTACAGAGCTGGTAGGAGACAACTCAAGTGATAGAGGTGATATGAAGTCAGAGCTCAACCCTGGGTGATAAGATTACAATCTGTTCCTTTGTAGATCATTCAGATATAGGATTCCAATCAACCCATCAAGTTTTCATTGGCTCTCTGTAGAGCAGTCTAGTCAGTCTTTTTTTCCCCTGCTGTCTCACTGTAACCGGCAGGTTTATCTCCCTCAACCACACGTCCAGTTTCCTTCAGAAATCGTAAGTCGTTTTCCATCACCTTTGACGATGAGAGTTTCAGGTCATTACTTGTCACTATGTTTTAAAAGAAAAGTCTTCCTTAGCCTTCTCCTGCATGCAACTTTACATCAGTTTCATCTACACCTTTGATTTATGAGGGGGCTAGAATCATCAGCAATTCAACTCAGTTTGGGGGAGGACTGAAGACCAGAACACTCTATTGTTTAATTGTACAATGGAATCCTTAACATTCGCCATCTGAGAGGTCAAATGGTATCTTTGTTTACTGATTCCTCAAAAGATAGTATCTATGAATTATGTGCTTAATTCCCAAGAGTGAGATTTGAATTTGCCTAGATTAGTCAGATTGTGGTGCGAGTAGTGAGATGATAGATATTGATTGGAAGCTGTCAGCTCTGATTCTGAACTATCATTGTCTTTTATCATCAGCATCTGTAGTGTAAAGTACTAACCATTTGGAATGCTTCATCAACAAGTCATTTTTTAAAAAGCTGAATTCAAATGGCTTTATTAGAACTAGTAGTATGACCTATTGTCAGATACTTTGCTCCTACTTTTTAAGAAACAAAACATACCGAATTACCAGGCAACCTGTTAAATACACTCCATAAACCAACTGTTTACCATTACTATTCCTTACTTGCAAACAGCTGGAGGACCATGACTACAAGGCTCTGGAACCGAAAGACATGCGCCTTCCACCTCCAATGCCACCTAATGAGAGGCTTCTTGCTGCTGTTGAAGCATTTTACAGCCCACCATCACATGACAGACCAAGAAACAGGTAGGAGTCATTACAAAGACTGTATTTCTGCTTCAGTTCTGTCAGTGTATGATGAAAATTGTGAGCAGTTACACCACAGATACAGACTATTCCTCCCAATTACTCCATACCTGCATTTATACTGCAGACAAGTTACATCTAGCTTCCCCTTGAATTTCATCTACATGCAAAACGCTCCCTGATAAATGCAGTAGAAATGATCTTATATGTATTCTCCCTAGATATTAAACTACACACCTTTCATTCCTTGTTTTCTTTCTAATTAAACTCCTTCATATCTTTTCAGTCCTGAAGAAATTTTTTTTAATCTTCCTTCAGAATCTTTTCTATTTCATCATGTGAAAACCAGAACTGTGCGCTGGAATTTTAAATGTGTTTCGACCATAGTTCTATATAATGCATCTACTTTTCAATGCTACTCCTCGAGTTTGGTTTGATTTTTGTTTTACATCTTTATTAATTGATATTGTTGCTTCTAACGATTTGTGTGCTCTAGATCCCTGTAATTTTACAAGAGATTTTTGACCACTTCAGTTTTTTCAAAACGCGGCAACTCAAATTTATATTAAAACAAATTTGTTAATCTGTGTCTATTTTGGAATTTCTTTATGTACTTAAAATGAAATCATTGCCTCTATATAAGAAAGTAGGACCAATTGGGTAATTCTCTCTCAGAACCAGTATCGACACAATTGCTCAAATGGTCTCATTGTCTGCTGTATGTCATCCTCAAGTTTTGAAATAATACTCCCAAATCTATATTATCGATGTAAGTTATGGACAATAATGGTCCTAGTATGAACCTGTGCTGGCAACAGAATCCTGACAACACACTCTGAAATCTTAACCATGAATCATGTGGTACTTTATTGAAGCCCTCTTGTAAATGCATCTACTTTATTAATTTTGTTTACCCTTTTTTATATTTCTTCAAAACGCTTGAGTTTGGTCAAGCATGGATTTTCCTTTTTGAAATCTGTGTTATATGTTTAGTTTATAGATGTTTACCTAGTGCATCCTGTGGAAAAGATAATGGAATCTGTACTCCCAGTGATATTAAGCAGATTTGCCTAAGTTTCCTGGACTTTTCTCTATCTCCCTTTTACGATTTAGGAATAGCATTAGCTATCTACCAGTCCTTTTCCTAATTATATTGTATGAATGTATTTATATATAAAAGTGTCTTTGCTTTCTTCAGACTTTTAATAGTTACTGATAGAATGCAATTGAGGCTTTTACCCATTCTAGATGTGGCTAATTTATCAAGCTTTCTCTCTTTCCCCCATCCTAACCCCACCCCCACCCCCATATCAAAAATGTCTTTATCTTTTTGTTATCATTATCAATAGATCAAATCTGATTCTACCTGTGGTTTTATTCTGCTGACTAGTTGAATTATAAGTAAAAATCTTAGTAAAACTTGGTTTTTATCAATATCTTACAAATTTAATGCCAGTACCAGGTTCACAATGTATCTCATTTTTTTAGCTTAATTTCTGTATCGTTTGATGTTTTTCCTATTGCAAGTTGTGTATCTAAAACAGGACAAATGACTCCGTCAGTAACCGCTTCTGATACTTTGATGTGTGCTCTGATAGCATAACTTTAAATTGTCAATTGGAACACTTTCACTGTTTACAATGTAGACTGTTCAAAACTTTAAACATTACCCAGATCCCACAGTCAACTCTCATAATTTCTCAAGTCTTTTATGATTTCATTGTACTGTCTTTATTTGACAGTAAATTTACATTGTGGCATTTCCATAAGCTTCAGTGTTTTCTTTAATATAGAATGAAAAATTCTACTGTACTAATGTATGCCTAGCTAGGGTCGTTACAATTACATTGTCACCTTTCCACTTTTGTGTTCAGAGTCTCACTTTTTCTCTTAATGACTTTTGCCACCTGCAATCTGCTTTTAAATAGTGTGCATCAGGAAAAAGGAAATTGTATATATATTTGAAATGAAAACATTACTGGTATATAAGAAAGTAGGACCAATTGGGTAATTCTCTCACAGAACCAGTATTGACACAATTGCTCAAATTACCTCATTCTTGGCCGAATAACCCTATCATCCATGTAGCGACAATTCCTCAGTTGCCCTGTTCATTCATTTACTGTTAACAAATTTGATGCTAACAGTTAAATTATTTTAATTTTCTGTTCTTTTTCCCAAAGTGTAAGCCACATTTATCCATTTAAACTTCATTAGAGTATGTTTGCCTGTATACTGTTCTGTAGGCAGCTTTCTGCAGATTCTTGCTACGTTTACCCATCACTTCCCATATGTAAATTATTTTTGTACAAGAAAAGGTGAAAATCTCTGCTGTTAGTTTCTCTGTTTTAATATGGCAGTGATTCACTTGGACTTGTTTCACCTTCATAAATTATGGTTTCCCTGTGCAGTGAAGGTTGGGAGCAGAATGGGCTGTATGAATTTTTCCGAGCCAAAATGCGAGCCCGGAGGAAAAAGGGGCAAGAAAAGAGGAACAGGTGAGTGTTGATTTGGAGAGGAGAGAAATGGGATGAAAATTGGATTAAAATTTTAGAAAGTTGCATGATCAAACCTGTCTAATATTTGATTTTATGTTTTTGTTAGCTAATAATGATGGTAGTCATTACCAGTTAATAGATCGGAGTGTGGACAGGCCAAACACCCCTTGAGCTATTCTGTCAGACTGAAGCTGAATGGCAACCCAATCTTTAAATATCCTTAGCTTCAAATCCCTTTAACAACTATATAACAATCTTAGACTTAGGAGCACCTCAGACTCGAGGGTTTTCGGTAAATGATTCCAAATTTCAAATACTTTGCATAAACAAAGTGCTTCCAGATTTCCCTTCCAAATTGCTCAGGTCTAAACTCCGTTTCATGTTTACTTGATCCAGATTGCCCACTCAAGGAGCTAATCAAATCTGTGGTTAAATCCTTTTAACTTTTTTAGCATTTAAGTTTGATTATATCTCAATTTTCTAATTCAAGAAAATATTAGATAAATTCCAGCAAATTGGCCTCATAACTTATCAGAATGTTAGAATGATGCAGAAGGTTAAGTTGGATGAGTACACAAGACTGAGTGCAATAATTCAGATACAGCCTGGCCAATTCTCTGTAAAGCTGAGGCATGACTTTGTTTTCAAGGCCCCCACTTTAACTAATGAACTGATGTTTGTAATTTTCCAATCCAAAAGTGCAATTTCTGAATCTAATGGGCATCTAGGGGTGGCTTAGAAGCAGCAGTGGTAACTACACAGCATCAGGGACCCATGTTCAATTCCACCCTCAGCTGACTGGGTCGTGTTTGTATTTTCTCCCCATATTTCGGTGGTTTCCTCTGAATGCTCTGGTTTCTTCCCACAGTCTAAAGATGTTCAAGCTAGGTGGATTGGCCACGCTAAATTGTCCACAGTGTCCAGGGATATGCAAGTGATGTAGACTGGGCATGGGAAATGCAGGGATAGGGTAGGGGGTATGGGTCTGGGTGGAATGCTCTTCAGAAGGTTACTGTGGACTCAGTGGCCAAATGGCTAACTTCCACACTCTATGGATTGTATGATTTTGTGATTTGGAGAATGACTGAAGTTTCTGCAATTTATTATTATAAAGGGGCTTTTCCTTTCAAAACGTAGTTGTTCCAAGCAATAGATTCAACTTTTGAATAGTAACCATATTTAGCTGAGAGAATTTGCAGGTTTGGTATGTTCCTAGCTGCAAAGGAAATGGGTTGGTCTCAGTGCAGAGAACCATATAACCAAGGAGTCCACAATATCATTATCCCAAAAATAATACAGTTCATCACTCTCTGCTGTCTGTCTCACTAAGTAATTAGGCAAGTAATGACAACAACATTCATTGCTGGGGTAACAGGATGTTGTTCATATGCTTGATCTTCTGAAAAGTTTTATGACATAGAAAATAGGTGCAGGAGTAGGCCATTTGGCCCTTTAAGCCTGTGACACCATTCAGTATGATCATGGCTGATCATGAAATCTCAGTATCCCATTCCTGCTTTCTCTCCATACCCCTTGATTCCTTTAGCCACAAGAGCCACGTACAGTTACCTCTTGCATATATCTAAAGAATTGGTCCCAACAGCCTTCTGTGGTAGGGATTCCACAGGTTCACACACTGAGTGAAGAAATTCTTCCTCATCGTGGTCCTGAATAGCTTGCCCCTTTTAGACTGTGATCCCAGGTTCTGGGCTTCCCCAACATCAGGAACATTCTTCCCGCATCTACCCTGTCCAGTCCAATCATGATTTAAATGTTTCTGAGGTTCCCCCCTCATTCTCCTAAATTCCAATGAATACCAACCCAGTCATTCCAATCTTTCTTCATACGTCAGTCCTGCCATCCCAGGAATCAGTCTGGTAAATCTTTGCTGCACAACCTCAATAGCTGGAATGTCTTTCTTCAGACCAGGAGACCAAACCTGCACAAAATACTCAAGGTGTGAGGCATTGTATAACTGCAACAAGACATCCCTACTTCAATATTCAAATCTTCTCACTATGAAGGCCAGCATGTCATTACCTTTCCTCACTTCCTGCTGCACCTACTTGCCAACCTTCAGTGACTATTTCACCATGACACCCAACTTCTCATTACACCTCACCTTTTCCTAAATTGACACCATTCAGATAATAATCTGCCTTCCTGTTTTTGCCACCACAGTGGATAACCTCACATTTATCCACATTATGTAGCTTTTGCCAAGTATTTGCCCATGCAGCCAGCCTGTCCAAATCACCCTGCAGCCTCTTAGCATCCTCCTCACAGCACAAACTGACTCCCAGCTTAGTGTTGTCTGCAAATTTGGAGATATTGCATTCAATTTCTTCATCCAAATCATTAATGTATATTGTGACCCTTGACTCTAAAATCCCTGAAATATCTAGAATTTTGTCTGTCTTTTAAATTCCAGTTGTGGGAATGCATCAAAATTTGTGTTAGAAAAATACCTAGTTGTGTATAATTATGAAATGTGAAACTGCATGTATGAACAATTTATTGATTGATAATGTAAGCTGTAATCCAATTTACCCAACAATCTTGATACAGGGGGGGTCCAAGCACATCCACACCTGGAACTATGAAACCAGGACCTCGTTTGGAACCCCATGAGGCCAGTAGTGGAGTCAAAACGGAAAAGCGGTTAGTGCGGACATGATACACTGTCTTGGCATCTTCTGTATGTTTTTTCAGGTTTGAGCAGGAGATTTAGATAGATGATTTTACACAGCATTTGAGAGACTTTGGTATTCACTGCCAGATGTAATGATTAAAGCAAAGACAATGTCAACGTTTAAGAATAAGTTGGCCAGGTTGTGTAAAAACTGCCATGACAAAAATGAGGTAGAGGGGCTAGAATATGAGTTTTGGGACTTTTGCTCATCGTGAAGGTTAGTATCAACATAGGCTGGTTGGTTAAACTGCCTCCTCCTTGCTGCTTCTGTGATAGATTACAATATCTATAAAAAGAACTAATGATATCTAATGGCAGAATATTCTTGTTGTTTCAGTCTTTGCTTCTATTTTTCCATCTTCCCTCTTGCTGTCTCAATATTGACTGGGATCATTCTTCTATATGTGACATATACCCTCCAGTATCTCTCAGCAGAATATTTCATTTCAAGCATGAGCTGAGGTCAACCAGTGTCAATGATTGCACTTCAGTCTGATGTTAGCAGAAGGCAATCAGGAGTAAAGAGCAGTGACTCTTATACATCTCCTCAGCTGTGCTGAGGCCACTCAGAATATCCTTTACTCGAGAATCAGCTAAATCTACTTAGATTATAGCCAGAGCCAGGAGCTTCCTGTTTTGTGGAATATAGCCCTTCACTATTCATTTAGTTTTTTAAAAAAAGTAAGTTATCCCGTTTTTAGGTGTTAATGAGTTGCCTGATACCAGCTGACCATTGCCCTCTTGGATGCACTAATTTTTGTGAAATTTTCCAAACAAAATAAAAACTAGCTCCAAACACATACTAAGGAGATGGTGAACGTTACTTTAGAATTATACTCTTTAGATACCCCCACCGCCCTTGGAGTAAGAAGGAAATTTGCTACAAATCTATCATGTATCTATAAAGAGATGTGCTGTGAGAATTGCAGCAACAAAGTGAGTATTGCCTTATTTGAGGAACCTGATGTACCATTATGTAGAACACCATCTGCAGGTTCCCCTCCAAGCCTCTACCATCCTGACTTGGAAATATGCTGCCATGTTGTTGGGACAAAATCTTGCAATTCGTTCCCTAAGGACATTGTGGGTCTACATACAGCACGTGGACTGCAGTGGTTTGAGAAGGCAGCTCACCACCAACAATCTTCTCAAGGACAAGTAGGGATAGGCAATAAATGCTGGCCCAGTCAGTGATACCCATGTTCCATGAGTGAATTAAAAACAAAAACTGAGTCTTTTTGTGTCTCTGGTGATTTTCTTTCTGTTTCCCTGTGTTTAACCAATGCTCTCAAGGCCACATTTAGTCTCTAATCTAATTGACCTATGAAAGTGGTGGTCTGTTTTCTTCCCTGAATCACTGGAGTCCTTGGTGTAGAATTTGAGGTTATGTAATCCATATTGGCTCAGTGACAATGGGAGAACGATATAGATGTCTGAGTCAGGTGGGTGTGTGACATGGTGATAGGGTTCCCCATACATAAATCTAAAACTAAAAACAGTGTGTGATATGCAGTGATTGGATGCATTTCAATTCACATTTACGAAAATGGCGATTGTAGTTTGACTGTCTTGCTCTTGCTGAGTGAGGTGGTGGAGATGAAAATTGTTGAAAAAGATTCTGTAGAAGAAAAAAATAAAGCAATATCTAATCCAGAAAGTGACTCATGCCATTTGTCCGCAGCGGGCGATCAAAATCCCGGAGTCGGTCACGGAGCAGGCGTTCATCCTCTGGTTCAAGCTCAAGGTCTTCACGGTCCTCCCGCTCTTATTCCAGATCAAGGTCGCGGTCTCGATCCCGTTCACGTTCTCGTTCATATTCCGGTTCACATTCTAGGTAAGAGAAAACAAACCATACTGCTTAACTGCAGATGTGTTAACCAGGTTTTCCAGTATGTCCTGATTTTTCTCCACTGAGATGGTTTTGCCCCGATCAATATTATTTTGTTTTCTGTTTTTGAAGTCTTAACTTACATGTTGCTATGACACGCTTGAAATTTAAGATTTGAGTAACCAAGGTCTTTTCCCCAGGGTAGGGGCGTTCAGAACTATAGGAACTAGAATTTAAGGTGAGAGAACAAAGATTTAAGAGGGACCTGAGGGGCAATGTTTTCCTAAGCAGGGTAGTGCTTATGTGGAATGAGCTGCCAGAGGAAGTGACAAAGGTTGGTACAATTAAAACATTTAAAAGGCACTTAGACAGGTACATGGATAGGGAAGATTTAGAGGGATATGGGCCAAACGCAACCAAATCAGGCCAGTTCAGTTCAATTGAGCCCTCCATTATCACCTGATGAAGGAGTGTCGCTCCTAAAGCTAGTGTGCTTCCAATTAAACCTGTTGGACTATAACCTGGTGTTGTGTGATTTTTAACTTTGTACACCCCAGTCCAACACTGGCATCTCCAAATCAGGGCCAGTTCAGTTCAGGAAAACTGGTTGGCATGGGCAAATTAGGCCAAAGGGCTTGTTTCCATGATGAATGATTCGAAATCTGTGACTCTTAAAATCTCCATAATATTATCTTCAGTCATAGCAGGTCAAGGTCATCTCGGAGCAGGTCTCGCTCACGCTCTCGTTCACGTTCACGATCCTTTTCACCAGGAAAGAGGAGAGTATCAAGGTCACGGAGCCAGACTCCACCGTAAGTTCATGTAAATTAGCATGTTATCCATTACAAGATGTTGCTGTGGTATAGGATAAACGTAAATGATTGGTAGGGAATGCGCTTTGAAGACCAATTGTGAATTTAATATAAATTGTAAGTCTTTATTTCAATGTTTCCCTTTCTGGGTCCAGACTTAATGTCGCAGAAAAGCTCAATGACAAATTTATTTACCTTAGCCATATTGTGATGTTGAAAGTTTGAGGCGTGGCGTTTGCTTCTCGAGAACACTTGCGGTATTGGATGATTATCTATTTCGGAGTCTGTTTATGAAATAAGTAGGGATTTAGATAGTGACTGCAACCTAGCTGAGTGGGTGCTATATTCTGAAAGAACAGAAAAACTTGCATTTAAAAGATGCCTTCATGATCTCGGGAGAAAGCACTTCCCAGGCAATTAAGCACTTCTGAGTGTGGTGTCTGTTGTAGTGTAGGAAATTGGCCATGACCAGCAGATCTGGGAACAGATTGTTAGCTTCTTTACTGAACAGAAAAGATTGTGTGCGCATCTATCTTATCCCTTCAAAGACTCCATTCTGCACCAGAACAAGGTTAGCATGGTTCTGAAATTCATTCTAGTTGTTGTAATGGAAGAAATAGTTATTTTGAGTTTTTTTCACCCTTGGGATTAAACTTTATTTTGCTTTTATTGGAGGCATACTTCAAAACTAAATATTACCTTGATCTGGCAGCTGAAGGTTTTCAGTGTTGAAGCTAGAATTTTCACCTCAGGATGGTCCTCATTCTTTGCAATGGATTTCATTATTTTGATAACACAAAGTCTCTTACTGATTTAATGTCAAGCTTATATTAAAATAGTAATCTAAGCCACCAGAAACTGCATGATGAATCACAAGGCATTGAGAAAACATTCTTTATTAGGAAGCTCTTGCTTGATTTGTTAAAGAGTAGAATTTAGACCAGGTTGAAAGTTGGATGAGAAGTCATAACTGGTGGTACGGTCCTTTCCAAGCTCCCTTGGAATAGTTTGGAAATGAGACATCAGGACCAGTATTCAGATGGGAGGCAGCTCTCCCCCAGCCTTGGGGTCAAATTAATTTACCAACTTATCTAAATTAAATTGAACAACTGGTTTTGGAGTAGGTAATTATTCCTGAAGGGAAAGTTTTTGGTCTGAAGTGTTACTGTGATGATCAGGTTCTCCTGAAAAGAACTCCCGAGATCGAGGTGTATTGTGGAGAAATGGCATTGTACCCAGAGAGGGAGAGAAGATCATTTTGTTGGCCTTCAGTCTGTCTCCAGGTCTCAACGGGATGAGAGGAAAAGGAGGGAGGGAAAGAGAGACACAAAATGTACAGAGATTAAGAAACCTACAGAACCAAGAGAATCTGAGAGTTTCAGGAAGAGAAAGAAAGAAAAGGTTGGCAAGAGATTTTTTTTCCTTTATTTGTTCACGGGATATGGGTATCGCTGGCTAGACCAGCATTTATTGCCCATCCCTAATGGCCCTTGAAGGGTGAATGTGATCCACACAAAGTGAGACAGAGGGGGTAAAAGGCAAAAATAAATTGGAGACAGACAGTGAAAGGAAAAAAAAACTTCCTTTTGTCTCATCTGTATTTCTAAAATAAACTAACACCACTCATTTCCGAGCTTAATGAGAGGTCAAGATTCTTGCATGCCTCTGCCTCCCTGAAATGTGAGTTTGCTGCTGACATTTCCTGAGGTGTATGTAACGGTGAATGACAACAGTGGACTTTAGCTCACTCCTAGTGGAGCCAACCAGTGACAAAGTGGACCCCTGCAATAATTTTTGCAGCATAAAAATTGATAACAATGTTGAGCTTTTACTGGTTTTCATGTGTTAAGGAAGGGTGGCTGTCACATCTACCTGCAGATCTTAGCCAAATTGTAGACCCTCTGGTTACATCCATGAGCCTAAATGGCTTCATGTTCTGCAGCCCTATTTTGTCCAGATAGCTGCTCCTGTTTTGGTGCATCTGCCTCTTAAACTGCTTTATATTTGTCCAGTCGCATAACTATGTTCTAATCACAATCTCAGACTAAAACTCCTCTCTCTAACATTCCCAAATAATTGAGGTGACTGTTTTAAAACATTTATGTTTGTTCAATTCACAGCCGACATCATCTCTGATGTAGTTTGAGGCACTTGCCTTTTGATATGAGTCTTGCTGCAATTTTATTTATCATTAATCACCTTGAGCCAGTTTTTTTTCCCCTTAATTAGTGGCTTGTACCCAATTTTTATTTGTTGTCACTCCTCCACTGTTGTAAGATCACCTGCGTCATCAGCAAAGCTCTGCACAGTTGAGGTTGTGCATTGGTGTTTTCCAGACCTTGGCAACTCTCAAATGACATAGGTCTTTTCTCCAAAAATTGATCAACATAAGATAGGCATCTGATCCCAGATCTAAAATTACTGCAGAATCCAGCTGTTTGCTGTTCTGTTTCACAAAAGCAAAAGGTCCTTGCAAATTGTTCCAGCTGTTGCTCAAGGATTGCCTATGGAAATCTCTGCTTTAGGATTAATTTATTGACATCTGTTTTTCTTTAGTTCCACAACAGGACTTGGAGGTGGTCCTGTCACCCTCACTCCTGATCAGAGACTGGGGGAAGAAAACAAAGGACACCAGCTGTTAATGAAGATGGGTATGGTTGCTTTTTCTGCTTCTAGTCATGTTTTTCAAAGTAATTCTATTTAAGGTACTTGGTGTGTCATGTTATTTCCTCTAAGCCAAATGGGTGGCTGGGGATTTTTACCAAAATAATTAGTTTGGCAGGATAGTGCTACAAAGCAAAATGTCTTGCATTGTAGTTTGTATTCAATGAAGCTTTTGTAATTTATAGTTGAGTGGTTTTGAAGTTGCTTTTGCTTAGTGGATGCACAAGACTCAACAGTGGTAACACCCTGGGATGTTCAAGTCTTCTGTCATCATAGCTGACGTAGGTACAACTGAAATAGCAATATCTTATAGCAATGCCAATGTGAAATTTTTTTTAAATCATTTTGGATAATTGAGAGAGACTTAAAGCCAATGTCTGGTAGAGTTAGCTAACTTAACAGATTTAACCAGAGAAATGCAAATAGTCAAACTCACTGAGCAAGAAATACTAACACCAGTATTAATTCAAGGCTTCAGAATGTGATATCTAGAGTTCCTGTGACACCATGTGGACTCCCACTGACTGTGTATTTAATAAAAAATCGTTTTGCTTGTGTTGGTTTGTTCTAGGCTGGAGTGGATCAGGAGGACTTGGGGCAAAGGAACAGGGCATTCAAGACCCAATCAAAGGAGGAGAGATTCGTGATAAGTGGGACCAGTATAAGGGAGTGGGTGTTCCACTTGACGACCCCTATGAGAATTATCGAAGAAATAAGAGTTACTCTTTCATAGCTCGCATGAAAGCAAGAGATGAAAGTAAGTTGTGTGAATTAATCCAGTCTGGGTATGTCACTCCGAGTTGATACTTATGTTGCTTTATAATTAGAGTTGTGCCTCTTGATGTACAGGATCTGATCATTGATAGTGAAAGTTTGCAAATGCATGGAGTAAATAGAGCTTGGAGCTCTCTTTTAAGCTGGGCAAACAGCTTTTTTTTAAAGCTATAAGTGCCGTAGCTGTCACTTCTGTTGAATTACTTGGTCCCTGGTGTACACTAGAGAACTAAACACCTGTGCCATGGAAACAGTTTCTCATAAAGTGTTCGTTTTTATCTATCCATTACGCAGATCTTACCCACTCATTTTACATACATGATTATCAAATTATTACAAATACCATGATACATCTGATAATAAACAGGGTTCAAAACCTACCTTTGCTGACATCCTTCCATATATAAAGAATCATCACCTAAACTTACAACATCCTATGTAGTCTGAGATGTCCAATTTTATGTACTTCATTACTTTAACTTCAATAACCCGATGCCAGGATGTTTCATGCAGCTTTATTGCAGAACATGTCAAAACTTTGAATTAAAGTTTTCAGTTGGTAGTAACATGGTGTATGTTTTTGCTGTTCTGTGTCACACCAACCCTATGATGGACCATGTTTGGAACCTGTTCTTCAATGCATCTTCTGTGTGCATTCCAAAGACCTGGGTCCTTCTCACAAGCATGTCATGTCTGAACATTTAGTCCCAAAACAGCATTTGGTGCCTCATGCAAGGCATTTCTACCTTTCCAAGCTCTCTCCCCTAACATCAGAGTTTTTTTGATCATTTTGAATGTTCCCGACATGTCAGGTAGTGACAGGCTACTAATAAGAGATTTTAAAAAACCCACCAACGTTGCACTTTTTATTTCAAATTTGAACTCCTCTCAAATGTGAACTATTAAGCTAAGTCTTTACTTTTCCCAAGCGATTGAACAGCAGCTCAAAGCAATGCGTCCTGATATTGTAAACAAACGATGTCTCACCTCAGTGGTTTTTATGTAACTCCCAGGGCTCCCCTATCCTTTTAGTACTGATGTGTTAAATTGTTGCTTCAGTCATGGCTTCATGGAGATTTGTTGGTAACTGTTTTGCTACAGAACAGGAACATGGCATATTTAGTAAAGTTAACCTGAAATTAACTGTCATATTCAGGGCAATGAAAATATTCAAGATGCAACTTGAATGCATTAATCATTTCTCCAAATATAAGTTCTTCCATCATGGTTAACAAATAACTAAAGTATTAGAATATTTGTTTTGCTTTTTAATATTTTTCTGTTTATTGCAGTGAAGAAAGAAATACAGGAGCAGCCACCCCCAGAGTGAAGCATGCTTAAAATGATGAAGTTGTGTTTGTTCTGCTTCAGATGGTGACATCACTCCCATAATCCAATAATAAGGACTTCGAAACCCAAGCTACTTCCTGCTGGACTGATCAATCAAAGGGGGGTGGGGGGGCCTCAAAGCCGAGTATTTCAGGGCTGGGACATGAGCAGAGGATTAAATCCCTATTGAATCTTCATGTAGATTGAATATACTGTAATTTCATTTTCACATGGGGTATCTGCTTATACAATGATGTGTTTTTCCCAGTGTATTTTTTTTTAGGTGAAGCAGTGCAAAGTTGTAGGCATCAATGATAGGATGAGAATTTTTATACTGACAAATTGTAAATGTTTGTGTTGGCCTAAATTGGACATTTTGACTGTCTCCTCTCTTGTGTAGTAAGGAAAGAATCTGAAGTCTTGAAGTATTTTCACTTGCCCTTTTATGTTTGGTTTTTGAGAGATGTGCCTGGATTGTTAACACACTCTTGTTTGATCAGTCACTAGACTAGACCTAATGTGAACTTTTGTGAACCATTTTAACCTGTTCATCTGAACTGCAGGAGTAAAGTTTCTCAATCAGTAATTCTTTAATTAAATGCATTCTGTTTATTGTGGCCATGTCCAATTTGGTCACCAGTGTTCCTGTCACTCCACATTCTACTCATGTAGACAACAACAACTTCTAGTTATTGATCGCCTTTCACATTATGAAACATTTCAAGGTATTTCACTGGTGTGATATAAAGGAAAATTTGATGCTGAGCCTTATGAGATGTAATGACGAGACTAAAAAATTGGACAAAGGTGTAGCTTTTGAGGAGGAGAGTGTGTTAGAGACATCAAGAGACTTAGCAAGGGGATTGCAAAACTTAATGCTCAGGCATTAGCTGCTAACACAATCCAAATGAGCAACACATTTTTCAACACAATACTGTGCGATCAGTGTTCAGACTCTTGTATTACTCTAGCACTGATTTCAGTAGATGCCTCTCGTAATGATTATATCCACATTGCTCTCTACTATCTCATTTTCACCCATGAATGTGTGAAGCAAGTCGAATTTGCTAGACATCTAACACTGGCATTAGCAGCGTTAGTACAGCTAATGGAGGAGATTGAAAACTGTCACAGCATTATCGTTGTCTTCCACCTGCCAGTAAGAAATCACAGTCAATTAAATGGCCTTTTATAATTTCATAATTTTGATATTGCTTTGATACAATTTTCCCCAGCCCAAAAGGTCACCCTTACAAAACAAAACAAAGGATTGAATACAGATTATTTCTCTATCCTCCTGGAAAAGTGTGAACCATGTAGTCATCCCAGTACGCTGATATACAGTACACAAGCTATGTTTGATATCGGCAAGATAACTGTTACCCATTGATCTTTGTTACCTTCTGTCATTGATGTTCATCCATCAGAAATCAGTTTCTTTCTGACACTTGAAATAATTGTTCATTTTGCAATGAGGACCCAAGATTTTGGGCTTACATTATATTTCCCACTCCAACCCCATGAAATGTGTATTTCTGTCCCCTCAAGCAAATGTAGTAGGACCAACAATTTCCTTTGATATTAAGTAAAGGGCCCAATTTCAAAGAGTGCGGTTTTGACCAGGACTAACTTGGAATAAAATTCATGTCTATTCAGCTGAGTTTTCCTGGAGAAAGTTCTTACTGGTGTATGGAATGTCCACGTTATGGTTATAATTTTATAAAGCATCTGCAGCATACAAAGCAGGCCATTCAGCATACTTCTCCATATGATTCTCCTCACACACCCTTCACTATCTAATCCCTTGAGAGTATCCTTTCTTTTATTTTTCCCTCAAACCTACAACATAAATGAACATGCCATTTATTTCAACTATATATTCTTTGCACTCCACAGTTCAGAGGAACTCCACACTTTTCAGCTCAATGAGCAAACTTACATCCAGAGCCTCAACCTGAGCTATAAATCTTCTCAAAACTCGCTAAGTTCAGAAGAAGTTACTACAAAGACTTAAATTGCACTTGGAAGTTGTCAAGTTTCTATTGCTGAAGAGGGGATTTCCAAATGGTTTAAGGAGGTATCAAGTAGGGTAGATAAAAGGGAGCCAATCAATACAATATGTTTGGATTTTCATAAGGCCTTCAATAAGGCACAACATATAAGGCTACTTAACAAGAGGAGCACGTGAAGTTGGGATCACATATTAGCTGTGATTGAGGATTGGGTAACTAATATAAGTCAGAGTTGGGAAAAGGATGGTGATTTCAGGATGGCAACCTGTAATTAGTGATAATTCTACAGAGATCAGTGCTTAGTTACAAAACGTATCAATGATTTGAAAGAGGAAAGTGAATGTACTATAATCAAGTCTGCATTTGGCTAAAAAGATGTGTTCAGGCTGACTGCAGAGGGATGTAGACAGGTTTAATGACCACAAATTCTGGCAGAAGAAATATAATGTGGGAAATCTGAGGTTATGTACTTTAGCAGGAAGAATAGAGGAACTGAATAGTATTTAAATGGAGATTGGCTGTAGGCAACTGCAGCACATGGATTTGGGGGTCTTCATGCACAAATTACAAAATGTTGGCATCCAAGTTCAGCAGCTAATAAAAGCCAATCCATTTGCCTTCCTTATTTCCAAGGGAATGGATTATCAAAATGGGGAGGTCTTGCTGAAACTATACAAGGCACTTACCAAAATTGTGAACAGTTCTTTTGGATGCAGTCGAGAGAAAGTCCATGAGGTTGATACTGGGAATGGAGTGAATTTCTTATAAAGAGTTTAGAAGAACGAGAGGAGCATTTATTGAAACCAGTTCCTTGGGCTTGGCTGTGTAGATGCAGCAAGTTGGTTTTCCGTGGTTGGAGTCTCAAGGACCAGAGGGTAAAATCTGAGTAAGGGGTTCCCTGTTTAAGACAAAGATGAGAAATGCTCTTCTTAGAGGGTAATGGATCTGGGATACATTACTGCAGGGGGCTGGGTTGTTAAGTATATTCAAGCTGAGAGTCATTTTTAAGCGGTAAGTACAAGGGTAAAAGGCAGGAAAATTGAGTTGAGGATTATCAGATCAGCTATGATCTCATTAAATGCCAGAACAAATTTGATGGGTTGAATGGCCTGCTTTTGCTCATACATCTCATGGCATTCAGTAACTGAGCTAAGACGACCTCAAAGGCACAATGATGATTGCTCACATAATATGGTTCATTGATGGGACTCGTAGAGGGGTCAATGGGTATTTCCTTTCTGATCGTCATCCCTGCAATTCTGCTACCTGATATGCTGGTCCTAGTTGGGATAAACCAGAAGAGTTTTTAACCTAACAAATTCCACTGTCAAAACATCTGGGTGTTTGATGTCGAACAGAAGCTTGTCCTCGTTATGTGGTTGCTGATTCGTTTCTCTCAATGAAAATGCTGGAGATTCTGAGTAGGTCTACCAGCACATGTCGGAAAGAAATAGGCTAAGGTAGAAAATCTGGGCCTTTCAACAGTATCTGGTTATGCTAGTCCTGAATATTTCTAATATTTTGATGTCATATTTCCAGTATTTGGGCAATGTTGTTTTTGAATTTCTAGGTGAGTACAGTTCCAGAAAATGATCTGCTCTTAATGCTGCTATTGCAGGGCCTCTCCCACAATGTCTTTCAAGGTGTTTTTGGAATTTGTGGAATTTTCATCTCTCTCTCTCTCTCTCGCATACGCGCACACACACCCTTTGTAGAAAATACATCCACAGGATGAGGGCAGTGCTACCTAGGCCAGCACTTATTGTACATCTAATTTCCCAGAGGGCAGTTAAGTGTGAACCACATTTGTGTGGGTCTGGAGTCACATGTGGCTAGACCTGGTAGTGTGGGAAAATGTGAAATCATTCACTTTGGTAAGAAGAATAGAGGCATACACTATTTTCTAAATGGGGAGAAAATTCAGAAATCTGAAGTGCAGAGAGACTTAGGGGTCGCAGTCCAGGATTCTCTTTAAGGTTACCTTGCAGGTTGAGTGGGTAGTCAGGAAGGTAAATGCAATATCGGCATTTATTTTGAGAGGATTAAAATGTTGATGTAGGGATGTACTTCTAAAGCTCTATAAGGCTATGGTCAGATCACATTTAGAATATTGTGAGCAATTTTGGATTCCATATCTCAGAAAAGATGAACTAGCCCTGGAGTGGGTCCGTGAGAATGATCCCAGGAATTGAAAGGCTTAACATATGAGGTCCATTTGTCTGTACTGGATGGAGTTTGGAACGATGAAGGGGGATCTAATTGAAACTTACAGAATACTGAAAGGCCTAGATAAAGTGTATGTTGGGACGATGTTTTCATTAGCAGGAGAGACTAGGGTCCGAGGGCACAGCCTTAGAGTAAAGGAAAGACCCTTTAGAATAGAGATGAGGAGAAATGTCCTCAGCCAAACAGTTGTGAATCAATGGAATTCATTGCCGTAGAACACTGTCAAGGCCAGGTCATTGAATATATTTAAGACTGAGCTAGACAGGTTCTTGATTGTTAAGTGGATCAAAGCTGGGAGATTGAGGTTAAGAAACTTATCAATCATGACTGAGTGGCAGAGCAGACTCGATGGGCCCAATGGCCTGATTTTTATCCTATGATCTTGGCTGGCAGTTTCCTTCCTTAAAGGACGAGGTGAGTTTTTCTGAAAGTTGGTTCACAGTCGTCAGTAGATTCTTAATTCCAGATTTTTATTGAATTCAAATTCCACCATCTGCCATGGCAGGATTCATACCGGGTCCTCAGGACATTATTTGTGTCTCCGGATTAATAGTTCAGTGATAATACTGCTAGACTGTCACCTCCTGGTGTGTGCGCATCCTTGTAGGAAGCCTTTTTCCAGCACATCAATACAGAGGACCAACTATTTTCCCAAGTGAAATCTGTTCAACTTGGAATAGACCAATGATCAGACTTGGGAGCTTCGACACAACACAACACATCAAACCATGAATGTCAAGAACAAACCACTGAAAAAGAAGGTGGTAGCTATTGCTCAGAATATGAATGGCTTGGGAGAAATTGTTGAAGAATGGTTGACAATAATATGATCAGTGCTTCATTGATGACCACAGAGGAACAGAAGATTTAGCAATTCACCCATCGACTGAATCACTAAGGTACCCATGACATTCTGTTTTGTAGCTAGCACCAGGTTGCGATCTTTGATCTCACTGATGGACAACAAGAATAAGCTGTCGCAGCTCTACTACAGGTTTGGTGTGGAGAGATACAAAGGAATGCTGGCTCAATGAAGGACAGAATGTCATCTTCTGTTTTAATATTTGAAAAAGTTTGGGTGTTCTGTCATAAAGAAATGTATTGTGAGCTGTATTACAGCTGTGAGCTAGAAGATCAAAAACATCAAATAAAGTGAAAGATCATTCCATCAGAACCGTTTATGTGTGTAGCAGATTATATTGGTTCTGAAGCCTCTAACTCAAATTATGATGATTTTCCTTATTTGGGTGTAACAGAATGAGCAAGATGTTTCCATCTTTGGACTAAGTCTGAAAGTGGGAGTTCCCAGGAAGGAAAATTGTAGCCTATTGAGAAAACCTGTGGGATCTTCCAGAAACTGGATGTCTGATTGGCAACCAGTAGGCTTTCTACTACTAGAAAGTGGGCCCTGGACCAAGGAGTCTCAGTGGTGGTTGAACCTGGTTAGGCTGCAGACAAGGTGTCCCTGGTTCCCTCGAAACATTCCCAGGATAAAGAATCGCCCAAAAGCAAGTTCAAGCTGTGTTTGGGTTTGGCCAAGTGGAGCTGGAGGAATCAGAAGCAAGGGAAAGGGTTCGGCTCTCTGACCATCCCCTTCCTGAGATCCACTCACCTGAACCCACCTTTGTTATTATGGCCACCACCTTCCCTCACTTAAACTGGCAACCTGCCCACACAGGTTAACCAGTGGTCATTTATCATTTAAACACCTCAAATGGCAGTCAGGGTGGAAAGGTGGATCTTGGATCTTCCCACCAAAGCTTAATTCAGGCAGGGTCAGGAAGATGGCTAGATTTTGGTCTTGCCTGTGTCAGTTCAGTTCATTTCCCACTTCCAGGCCCTGAAGAACGTGGCAATGATTTTTAAGGAGCAGTGAATTAATCAAGTAATGAAACTTTCAGCACAGCACATTTTCAGAGTTGTACTCCTGCATGTTGTAAGTGTCTTTGCCTGTTCATGAACCTGAGTATTAAAGCTGTTTTTTTTTATCTGTCCAGGGGTATGGATAATTAGTTGTTAGAAAGGGATGTGGAATGGGAACTGATGCAGACATGGCAGAGGAGGAGTTAGGGAGGAATTCAGAGCAACTCCTATAAAGGAGGTTCTTAGAGTTGCTGTTGAAAGTTTAGTGATTCAAAGATGTGAAGAATATTCGACAGGTTTGTCCTTTATTGAAATTCACACTTCAGTGGTATATTAAAAGTTATAGAAATATATGGCATAGAAAGAGACACTTCAGTCTAACTTGTCCATGCCGACCAGATATCCTAAATAAATTCAGCATTTGGCCCATATCCCTCCTATTCATATACCCACCCAGGTGCCTTTAAAATGTATCAGCCTCCAACTTCTTTGACCGGTCATTCCATACACGCACCACCTTCCGCATGAAGAAATTGATCCTTAGTTGATCTAGTTTTGAAGTGCAGGGTTACTTGGATAAGATAGGGGGTGGGATGTTCTTCGGAGGGTTGGTGTGGACTCAATGGGCCAAATGGTCTGCTTACACACTAGGGATTCTATGATTTTATTCTAATATCAATCACAAGGTGTTGTCACATTGTGTTGGAAAATAACAGACTTGACCAAAAACTTTTGTTAATCAAAGTTTAAGCAATAAGATTTTATATTATCTTTATTCCCAAGTTGACATTGTATTTTTAAGTATTCTTGCTGCTTTGATGTGCTCCAACTATAAATAAATATGATCTTTTCCCTTTCACCCTAACCTATGGCCTCTAGTTTTGGACTCCCCCCACCCCAGGGAAAAGACTTAGGCTATTCGCCCTATCCGTGTCCTTCATGATTCGACAAATCTCTAAAAGGTCATCCCTCAGCCTCTGATGCTCCAGGGAAAACAGCCCAAGTCTATTCAGCCTCTCCCCATAGCTCAAACCCTCCAACTCTGGCAAAATCTTTGTAAGTCTTTTCTGAACCCTTTCATGTTTTGCTACATCTTTCACACGATTCCAAAGGTAGCCAAGTCAATGTCCTGTACAGCCGCAATGTGATCTCCCAACCTCTATACTCCATGCACTGTTCAATAAAGGTAAGCATATCAAACACTTTCACTATCCTGTTGACCTGGGACCCCACTTTCAAGGAACTATGAATCTGCATTCCAAGGTCTCTTCGTTCAGCAACCCTCCCCAGGACTTTACTTACTGCGTGGATTCCTCTGAGTGCTCCAGTTTCTCCTACAGTCCAAAGATGTGCAGGTTAGGTGGATTGGCCATGCTTAATGCCCACAATGTGCAGGATGTTCAGGCTAGGTGTATTAGCCACGGGAAATGCAGGGTTACTTTGATAGGATAGGGCGTGGGATGTTCTTCGGAGGGTTGGTGTGGACTCGATGAGCCAAATGGTCTGATTAACACTGTAGGGATTTTGATTCTATTCTAATATCAATATCTTGTCACATTGTGTTGGAAAATAACAGACTTATCCAAAAAGCTTTTGTTAATCAAAGTTTAAGCAATAAGATTTAATATTATCTTTATTCCCAAGTTGACATCGTATTTTTAAGAATTCTTGCTGCTTTGATGTACTCCAACTATAAATAAGTGTGATCAGATCAGTTTTTAAAAAAGAGAATATGGTGAGCATTCTGCTGATCTCCTATGTTAATACCTTTGGTAGAAATCATCACTTGATAATTCAGAACTTGAATATTGATAACAAAAGACTGTCAAAGCTTTTTGTCTTGCTCTCACCAATGCAAGAATTCCAAATTTCAAAGGTACCAATAATGTAGAAAGAAAGGGTACTGATTGGTTCACCTTCATTGACACTTGCCAGAGAGAATGTGCCAGCATTGCAAATAATGACAGTGTAAAGTGAGTAGACAACACACAAGGCCAGAATTGAATGAACAGCAAGAGAATTATAGGTCCCGAGGAGTTTACATATGTAGGGAGATGCATGAGAAAATATGAGAATTATGATTTTAAAATTGAGGTACTGAGGGAATGAGTTAGTGTATCAGGAAAGGTGGATTGAAGTAAAAAGGATAGAAAATGGAAATGTATCTGAGAAGGATTTGAAGCGCAGGTGGAATGAGCAAGCCAGAGAATAGCAGCAGCAGGTAGGATTAACGACTGAACAACTCATAGTACAGTATAGGTAATGACATTTGGAACCAGTTGGATTTCAATGGGGGCCAAGTGAGGGTGATTAGCAGGGTTCAGTCTGGTAATTAAAGGAGATGTAAATCCTAGCTTTAATGGGGGGAAGTGATGTCCAGAAACTTAAGTGGACCAGTTGTGTAAATACAATAACTACAAAAGGAAGTCAGAGGCTGGGAATTCTGCAGTGAATAACTTACCTTCTCACTCCCAAAGCCTGTTCACTATCTGCAAGGTATGTGTGAGGTATGTGATTGAATACTCCCCATTTGCCTGAATGGATGCAGCTCCAACAACACTCATGAACTCATTAACACCATCCACAACACAGCAGCCTACCTGTTTGGCACCTGCTTTGCCACCATAAACACTTGTTTTAACACAATGCACATGAGTCAAGATTAGAGTGGTGCTGGAAAAGCACAGCAGGTCAGGCAGCATCCGGGAAGCAGGAAAATCAACGTTTTGGGCAAAAGCCCTTCATCAGGAATGGGTGGAGAGATAAATGAGAGGGGTTTGGGACTGGGGGAAAGGTAGCTGAAAGTGCAATAGGTGGATGAAGGAAGTGTTAAAGATGATAAGTTGGAGAGGAGGGTGGATCGGATAGGTGGGAACGAAGATTGACAAATAGAACACGTCATGAGGAGGGTGCTGAGCTGAAAGGTTGGAACTGGGGTAAGGTGGGGGCAGGAAACTAGTGAAATCCACATTGATGCCATGGGGTTGAAAGGTCCCAAGGCAGGAGATGAGGCGTTCTCCCTCCAGGCGTCGGGTGGTGAGGGAATGTATGTCCTTGGCAGAGTAGAAGGGGGAGTTGAAATGTTCAGCCACGGGACAGTGGGGTTGGTTGGTGTGGGTGTCCCAGAGATGTTGTCTGAAGCAGTCTGAGAAAAGGCACCCGGTCTCCCCAGTGTAGAGGAGACCACATCGGGAGCAAATGACATGGCACCAATGTGTATCATGGGGGTACCATGGTACCTACTTGAGGAAGTGACAAAGGTGATTAATGAAGGCAGGGTGGTAGATGTTGTCTATCTGGACTTCAGCAAGACTGTTGGCAAGGTTAAACAAGGCCCTTCACGGCAGGCTGATACAAAAGGTGAAGTCACATGGGATCCACAGTGACCTGGTAAGATAGATACTTTAGTGGTGGAAGGATGTTTTCAGATTTGATTTATTATTGTCATATACCGAGATACAATGAAAAATTTTATCTTGCATGCAGTTCAGGCAAATCATACCATTCCAAGTGTATTAATGTAATAGAACAGAGTGAGGAGTACAATGTTACAGCTGCAGAGAAGGTGCACAAAGAACGAGATCAACAAGAGATTTAAAATTTGAGAAGCCCATTCAAAAGTCTAATAACAGTGGGGAAGAAGCTGTTCCTGAATTTGTTGGTATGCATTTTCAAACATTTATATCCTCTGCCTGATGGAAGAGGGTGGAAGAGAGTATAACCAGACTGGGAGTGGTTTTTGACGATGTTGGTCACCTTCCTGAGGCAGCAGGAAAGTATAGATGGAGTCAATGGATAGAAGGTTGGCTTGTGTGATGGACTGGGCTGTGTTCACAACACTATTGTTACTTATGGTCCTGGGCAGAGCAGTTGTCATATAGAATGCATACAGAATGCTTTCTATGGTATATCCGTATAAATTAGTAAGGAGTCCTTGTGGTCATACCAAATTTCTTTAACCTCCTGAGAAAGTAAATTGTGCCTTCTTGACCATCATGCCAAAATGAGCAGATCATGACAGGTTGTTGGTGGATTTTTGGTCAAATTCCTGGGAATTTGACATTCTCAACCATGTCCAGCTCAGCACCATTGATGTGGATGGGGTGTTCCCTCCACTCCACTTCCTGAAGCCAATGACAAGCTCCATCATTTTACTGACATTGATAGAGATATTGTTGTCTTTATACAATGCTGCTAAGCACTCAATCTTTTTCCTGTGTATTGTCTTGTCATTTTTTGAGACCTGGTCTATAATGGTGGTGTCATCAGCAAACCTGTAAATGGAGTCGGGCAGAATTTGGCTACACAATTTTGAGTATATAAGAATTACAGTAGGGGGCTACTCCATATAGTTTTATGGATAGACGGGAAAAGGTCAGCTTGTTGTCCCTAAGAATAAACTCTCCTAAAGAAAACTAAGATGACTTAATTGGCTCGTTTAAGGGTTTAGATAGAGAGAAACTGTTGTCGCTGCTAAACAGGTTGATGAGCAGAGGGCAAGATTTAAGGTGATTGATAAAAGAAGCAGAGACTGTGAGAAAGATCCATTTATGCAATGGTTAGTTTTTGGAATGTGCTGTCTGGTAGTTCAATGATTGCTATCCAACTTCCATTTCAGTTCATAATCCCAAAAATGAAAACATGGTCTCTTTACAGAGTGAACAAGGAATCCAGGGAGTAGTTATAAATGAGCTGGATGGGGGAATAGTCAACAGGATAATTACACTGATTAATATGGGGCGCAGAGTTGAAGAAATGGAGATTAAGGTGAAGGGAAGGAGGGTTGGAGCATTCAGTGAGAATAGGGTAAGAATTTAAATAAAGGTTTGATGTATTTTCCATGGCAACAGAAGAACCCATTTGTGAATGAATCTGCAGCCAATTGTACACTATAAATCGATTTTCCCTTTGAGATTTTGTGTTCTTGTGATTTAAGTATAAGACAAAATGTTCTGACAGCTTGTCCTTTTCTATAGCAATACTTAATGGGATATGCATAATTGTCAGCATCCATGGTTAATATGAACATTAGCAAGGATGACATAATCCCACACAGTGGTCTCTGTGGCTGTGTACGCTGTAACAATCTATATGTTGCCAGCTCTACTTTTAAAGGGCAGTTATGGCCCACACTGCCTCTTTTGCCAGTTACCTTTCTGCACAACTGCTCTCCTCTCAGTCCGTCCCACAGGTGTGGTGGGTAAACACCTTGCGGAGCGTAGCAATGTTGGCTCACATCCTGCTGTTCCATATTAAACTGAGACACCTATTCTGAATGTTTCTCTGTTTGATATGCCTTATTCTTTACCTGCGTTTTGATCAGTTCTGGCTTCAGTACACACTGATTAGAACACATTTGAAGTGAATGGGTTGAGGATTTCCCCCAGTGAGTTACCTGTCGACAGATGGTCTATATCCCTGCTGGACCAGTCTTCATCTTCCTGGCGCCTGCTCCACTTTGCCAGATGCTCATACTCCCTTCTGTGATTTCACTAATCTGACTTTTTTAGTTGCATATTATTTTAGTCCATCCTTCACCTCTTCAGCTTTCTTTCCTTCCTTAAGATTCTTTTAGAAACTCACAAGTTTGACCAAGTTTTCTGTCACCTGACACAAATAATTCCTTCTCTAGTGCGACATTATGCTTTGTTTTATAATCTTCTGTAAAATGCCTTCAGGCACTTTATTGCATGAAAGGTGCTTATTAAGTGTAAATTGTTGTTGTTGTGCACCTTTTTCTCCAATATTTTCCATTGCATCTGCTCTCATTGTTTCAGTCAGATCATTCTTTTTTTTTAGCAAATCCGCTTGCAGCTTATTCTGTCCCTGACATTATTTGGTCTAGTTCCTTTCCCTCACTCTGTCATGAACAAGGGATATTCCTGAATTAACATCCATGATTACCTTTAGATGCTGAGTCTGACATCCTGAGGTACCTCCATTTATTATGTTTACATCTGACATCTAATAACCTGGGCTTACTTTGGCAATAAAAAAATGTTTTTTGTTACAACTACTTAGTTATCAAGTGAATTAGTTTGCTCTGTTCCTGGGTGTTGCTATCCTAAGCCAACTAGTCAGTAGATTATCCATGGACAGCTGTTAACAGGTGCACTTACACACCCTATACACAAGGGATCAAACACTAGATGTTTTGCTGATCTAGGCTGTTGTTGTCATTTAGATAAATTTCAGTAACACAGCAGCACGCATTTCAGAGAGCCCCGACATGAACATGGCAACCGGTTTAGCTCAGGAGGCTTTAGGGGAGGAATTAACCTGTGCTATTTGTCTGGAGATTTACACGGACCCTGTGATACTCGACTGTAAACACAGCTTCTGTCAAAGCTGCATTGAGGAGACCTGGAATGACACGGCTGCAGCCCCTTACTGCTGTCCTGAATGTAGAGCAGAGTACACCGAGAGGCCCGGCCTTGAGAGGAACTTTAAACTGGCAAATATCGTTCAGAAATACCTGGCTCTGGAGGTCTCCCAGGATGCTGTTCTGTGTAACTATTGCACTGAGAAAATACGGCCGGCAGTGAAGACCTGCCTGAAATGTGACGCTTCCATGTGCCCCGAACACCTCAGACATCACACCGAGAGCACTGTGTTTAAAAGCCATCTCCTTGTAGATCCCACTGCAGATGTGTCCCAATGGAAATGTACAGAGCACCAGGAGCTGCTGAAGATTTACTGTAAGGAGGATAAGGTGTGTGTCTGCACTCTCTGCACTGTATTTGGGAAACACAAGGGCCACAATTGTGGGAGCATCAGCGAAGGTGAGAAGGAGCTCAGGGTAAGTGTGTGATGATTACTGCAAAACTGTATTACTAACTGCATTAAGGAAGAGTTAGAGTAAAGATGGCGAGGCATACGCACACTTGATTCCATCCCTTTAATTTACCACTGTGTAACCAGTTCAAGTCTAATGATACAAATATAATACGGCATTAGGGATATGACCAGCTGATGCAATAGTTCGTTACTGAAATTTTAAAAATGGAGTATGGGTGATTTAATTATGACTTAATTTGGAATATGTTTTTTACTTTTAATATATAGAGTCATATAGCACAGAAACAGGTCCTTTGGTCCAACCAGTCCATGCTGAATATAATCCCAACCTAAACTAGTCCCACCTTCCTGCTCCTAGTCCATATCCCTCCAAACCTTTCTATTCATGTATCTAGCCAAATGTCTTTTAAATGTTGTCACGTTAAATGTACCCACATCCACCACTTCCTTAGGAAGTTCATTCCACATACCAACCACCCTCTGTGTAAAAAATTATCTTGGTCTTTTTTAAAATCTCTCTCCTTTCACCTTGAAAATGTGTCCCCTCGTCTTGAAATCTTCCATCCTGGGAGAAAGACAACTGCCATTAACACATATCTATATTCTACTTCCTTGATGATTCATTAGGCCAATCATTAGATGGCTATGATGATGAGAAAATGAAAACATGATTGTGATGATGTAAAATATTGAGATTGGCAACAAGGAGACTGAGCAGCACAGTGGCTCAGTGGTGAGCACTGCAGCATCACAGTGCCAGGGAGCTGAGTTTGATTCCATCTTCAGGCAGCTGTTTCTGTGAAGTTTGAATGTTCTCCCTGTATCCACATGGGTTTCCTCCAGGTGCTCTGGTTTCCTCCCATAGTCCAATGATGTGCAGGCTAGGTGGATTAGCCATGGGGAATGAAAGGTTAAGGGAATAGGGTAAGGGCATGGGTCTGAGTGGGATGCTCTTTGGAGGGTCAGTGTGGACTAAATGGGCTGAATGGCCGGCTTCCACAATGTAGGGATTCTATGAGGAGCAGCACAAAGTGGTCCACAGGTTAGGGTGGGGACACACTAAGAAAATAGAAAACTACAGCACAGAACAGGCCCTTTGGCCCACGATGTTGTGCTGAGGTTTAATCCTAATGTAAAATAAAGTAACTTAACCTAGGCACTCCTCAACTCACTGCTATCTATGTGTATGTCCAGCAGTCACTTAAATGTCCCCAATTACTCTGCTTCCTCCACCACCGCTGGCACCACATTCCATGCATTCACAACTCTCTGCGTAATGAACCTACCTCTGACATCTCCTTTATACCTTCCTCCTAATATCTTCAAACTATGACTCCTCGTATCAGTCAATCCTGCCCTGGGGAAAAAGTTTCTAGCTATTGACTCTATCTATTCCTCTCATTATTTTGTACACTTCGATCAGATCTTCTCTCTTCCTTTTTCACTCCAGAGAGAAAAGTCCGAGCTTCTTCAACCTTTCTTCACAAGGCAAGCCCTCCAGTCCAGGCAGCATCCTGGTAAACCTTCTTTGCACCCTCTCCAAAGCCTCTGTATCTTTCCTATAGTAGGGTGACCAGAACTGGACACAATATTCCAAGTGTGGTCTCACCAGGGACTTGTAGAGCTCCAGCAAAACCTCACGGCTCTTAAACTCAATCCCCCTATTAATGAAAGCCAAAACACCATATGCTTTCTTAACAACACTATCCACTTGGGTGGCAACTTTAAGGGATCTATATAGTTGCACACCCAGATCCCCTGTTCCTCCACACTGCCAAGAATCCTGTCTTTAATCCTACATTCAGCATTTGAGTTGGACCCTCCAGAATGCATCACTTCGCATTTATCCAGGTTGAACTCCATCTGCCGTGTCTCAGTCCAGCTCTGCATCCTGTCTATGTCACGCTGCAGCCTGTAGTAGCCTTCTATACTATCAATGACACCTCCAACCTTTGTGTCATCTGCAAATTTACTAACCCACCTCTCAATCACCTCATTTATAAAAACTACAAAGAGCAGAGACCCAAGAACAGAGCCCTGCGGGACCTCACTCAACACTGACCTCCAGGTAGAAGCATTTAATAAGATAAAGGCTGATTTTAGCTTGGCCACTATTCCATTTTCCTGCCCTCTCTTCATGACCCTTTAACCATTACTAGTTAAAAAATCTCTCTCTCCTCCTTAATTCTGTTCAATATCCCAGCCTCCAGGCCTTCTGTGGTAGTGAACTCCACAGACTCATGAGCCTTTGCATAAAGTAATTTCTCTTCATCTCGGTTTCAAATCTGCTACCCCTTATCCTAAAGCTATTACCTCTTATTCTAAGGTTTAGAGAGATAATGGCCTGGAGCAGGCAGGTGAGATTAGTTTAGTTTGGGATTATGTTCGGCATGGACTGGTTGGACCTAAGTGTTTGTTTCTGTGCTGTACGACTGTATGACTCTGTGAGGAAACATCCTCTCTGCATCTAGTTTGTCAACCCCTTTTAGCATCTTATATACTTCAATTGGATCTCCTCTCATTCTTCTAAACTGGTATCCTAAACTTCTAAACTGCTGCCTCACAGTGCCAGAGACCCGGGTTCAATTCCCGCCTCAGGCGACTGACTGTGTGGAGTTTGCACATTCTCCCCATGCCTGCGTGGGTTTCCTCCGGGTGCTCCGGTTTCCTCCCGCAATCCAAAAATGATCAGGTCAGGTGAATTGGCCATGCTAAATTGCCCTAGTGTTAGATGAAGGGGTAAGTGTAGGGGTATGGGTGGGTTGCGCTTCGGCGGGTCGGTGTGGACTTGTTGGGCCGAAGGGCCTGTTTCCACACTGTAAGTAATCTAAAAAAAATCTAAGAAAATCTAAACACTGGAGGAGGCGCCTACACAAATGTTCCCACCATCAACAATGGAGGAGTCCAATACATCAGTGCAAAATATAAGGCTGAAGCACTTGCAGCATTCTTCAGCCAGAAATGGCAAGGGAATGATCCATCTTGGCCTCCTCCAGTGCTCTCACCATCACAGATAGCAATTTTCAGCCAATTCAATTGACTCCACGTGATATCAAGAAATGCTGGATCCTGCAAAGGCTATGGGCCCTGACAACATTCTAGCAATAGCACTGAAGACTTATGCTCCAGAACTAGTTGCACCCCTAGTCACACTGTTTCAGGACAGCTACAATACTGGAATTTTTTTGGCATTATGGAACATTGCCCAGGTATGCCCTGTGCACAAAAAGCAGGACAAATCCAACCCGGCCTATTACTGATAATCATCAGTGGATCAAAACTGGAAGATGTCATCAACAATGCTACTAAGCAGCACCTGCTCAGCAATAACCTGCTCATTGATATCCAGTTTGGGTCCTGCAAGAACACTCAACTCCTGACCTCATTAGAGCCTTGATTCAAACATGGACGAAAGAACTGAATTCCAGAGGTGAGGTGAGAGTGACAGCCCTTGCCATCAAGACCATATTTGACCAAGTATGGCATTAAGGAGCCCTAGCAAAACTGGAGTCAATGGGAATCACCAGTTGGAGTCATACCTGGCGCATAGGAAAGTAGTTGTGGTTGTTGGAGGTCAATCATCTCAGCTCCAGGATATCTCTGCAGGAGTTCCTCAGTGTGGTGTCAGAGGCCCAACCATCTTCAGCTGCTTCATCAATGATCTTCTCTCCATAATAAGGTCAGAAGTGGGGATGTTCGTCAATAGATTGCACAACGTTCAGCACATTCCACATGTCCTCAGATACTGAAGCAGACAACGTTCAAATGCAGCAAAATCTGGACAATATCTAGTTTGGGCTGACAAGTGGCTAGTAACATTCACACCAAACAAATGCCAGGCAATGACCATCTCCAACAAGAGAGAATCTAACCATTGTTTTTTGATATTCAGTGGCATTAGCATCACTAATACCCCTGCTATCAACATCCTGTGGGTTTTCATTTACCAGAAACTGACTTTAAACATCAATATGTTATCACTGAACTGGGCAAGACATACAAATACAATGGCTACAAGAGTAACTCAGAGGTTAGGAGGTGAGTTACTCACTGCAGGATTCCTGACTCCCCACAGCCTGTCCATCATCTACAAGGCACAAGTCAGGAATATGATGGAATACTCCCCACTTGCCTGGATTTGTACAACTCCGACAATACTCAAGAAGCTTGACACTATCCAGGACAAAGTGACCACTTGATTGGCATCACATCCAGAAATATCCACTCCCTCCACATTCAGTAGCAGCAGTGTGTACCATTTACAAGCTGTGCCACTGAAATTCAAAAGGCTCTTTAGACAGCACCTCCCAAATCCACAACCACTTCCATCTAATAGACAAGGGTAGCAAATACATGAGACCACTACCACTTGCAAGTTCTCCTTCAAACCACTCACCTCCTGATTTGGAAATCCACATATGGGGTTGATATTGTAATTTCTTGGAGTATCTAAAATTAGAATCCTTGCATGGTGTGTGTGCTCTCAACCATTCAAACCTGTAAAAACTATGATACACAGTCAGAAAGCCAATGCTGCTTTCAAATCCAAGGGAGGTTGGACCAGCTACAGTTGGCTTTCGTGTCAGCATTGTCATTCCTTCCTGGCTGTGAACATTCAAAGAAAGGTATTCTTTTTAATTGATCTTCTCTTGTTATTATATTGCAATTTAAGTGTTAGTAAAAAATGCTTTCTTGGAAAGTTAGATTTGGACTGCCAAACTAACGCTTTAAGCACAAAGTACTGCAGATATTAGGAATCCAAAAAGAGAAAATGCTGGAAATACTCAAGGGGGTCTGTAGTTTTTATGGCAGGAAAATTAATGTTTCACATTGATGAAGAACCTAGGAAGTCTTGGAAGACTGTAAATAGCCAAAAATATCCTCTAGATCAACATAATCATGACAGATTATAAAAGCTGTTTCACATAGTATCAAATACATTATAACATTTAAAATCTTTTCACATAATGAATTACTTTTAGAGGTGCCATTTTGTCCCAACAATGTCTCATACAGCAGTTTTGACAAGATTGAGGAACAGTGCTCCGAAAGCTAATGTTTCCAAATAAACCTGTTGGACTATAACCTGGTGATGTGTGATTTTTAACTCGGTTTTGACAATATTAACTAAGGGAGAAATGTTGGCCATGGTATCAGAATGTTCTGCTGTTTGACTGGCATCTTAAATGTCCTACTGAATCTGAAGGATAGAACAATGTAAAATTCCCTTAGTGTCAACCCAGAATGGGACTCCATCCACCACATTCTAACCAGAGACGAAGGTGCTTTAAACGAAGAAAAAACAATTCCCCTGTGTATTGGTGCCATGTCTATTGTCTGATCCTGTGCCCTATTAAAAGCACTTTCTATCAAAGGCAATCATTTGGCTGGAAGGACAAGACTGACATTTCTCTGGCCACAAGTAGGCCAGTGGTTTTCCATTTCTGTAATCTCCTCCTTGCTGGTTTTCTGTTGAGTTTCCCTTGTTCTTTTGATTTCTCCTTTCGTTTTCATGACACTTGCTCCTTTTACACAAGTCTTCAATTTTAGATTAGATTAGGTTTCCTACAGTGCGGAAACAGGCCCTTCAGCCCAACAAGTCCAATCCGAAGAGCAACCCACCCCCCCTACGTTTTACCGCTGACTAATCCACCTAACACTACGGCCAATTCACCTAACCTGCACATCTTTGGACTGTGGGAGGAAACCCATGCAGATACGGGGAGAAGGTGCAAACTCTACACAGCCAGTTGCCCGAGGCAGGAATTGAATCCGGGTCTCTGGCGCTGTGAGGCAGCAGTGCTGACCACTGAGCCACCGTGCCCACCTAGTCAATTGTGAATGTTTTTCATGTGATTCCTGAGATGCTTTTTTCATGCATCTTGGTTTTTTTGAGACCAAAATGGAAATGACGTTATGACTTAGATGGTAAAGGGTCACTTTAACCCCACAACATCAGTATTGTTGTTTTTCCTGGTTCCTCCTGTGCTTAATCTGATGCTTTCTTTATATTAGATTAAAAATAAAAAGGTCCATCAATATGTGTTTATTAATAAGCACAATCTGAAAATATTAATACTCCTTGCAATATCCTAAAACAGAGAAATAAAGATTCAAAATCAATGGGTTTCTCTCTGCAGAGGAAAAACATATCCTTTTGGCTAATAGAATCCCTACAGTGTGAAAACAGGTCATTCAGCCTAATGGGTTCACACTGACACTCCAAAGGGCACCTCACCCAGATCCATCCCCCAATCTTATTCCTGTAACCCTGCATTTTCCATGTTTAATCTAACTGGCCTACACATCCCTGAACACTATGGGCAATTTAGCATGGCTAGTCCACCTACCCTTCACATCTTTGGACTGTGGGAGGAAACCAGAGCACTCAGCAGAAACCCATGCAGACACGGGGAGAATGTGCAAACTCCACACAGACATAGGGTGTAGGTTTGATATCCAGATGTTTCATTACCTGGCTAGGTAACATCATCAGTGGCAACCTCCAAGTGAAGTGAAGCTGTTGTCTCCTGCTTTCTCACCAACCCGCCAACACTCTCAAACAAAAACTAACAAACTTAAAAGACCCAGTACAACCCATGGACAAAACCAACGTCATCTATAAAATTCCATGCAAGGACTGCCACAAACACTACGTAGGACAAACAGGAAGAAAGTTAGCCACCAGGATACATGAACACCAGCTAGCCACAAAAAGACACAACCCCCTCTCCCTCTCCCTCATAGCCCTGCACACGGATGAAAAAAAAACACCATTTCGACTGGGACAACACATCTATCCTGGGACTGGCTAAGCAAAGACATGCCAGAGAATTCCTAGAGGCCTGGCACTCCAACCACAACGCCATAAACAAGCACATAGATCTAGATGCCATCTAGCAACCCCTCAGAAAACAAACAGGAAATGACATCACCACAAACCCCAGGGACCCCATCCAGGAGAAAGATATAAATAGAAAGCAGGAGACAACAGCTTCGCTTCACTTGGAGGTCGCCACTGATGATGTTACCTAGCTAGGTAATGAAACGTCTGGATATCAAACCTACAGCTCAGCGAGCAAACCTACACCCTAAACCTCAACCTGAGCTACAAATCTTCACAAACCTTGCATCCACACAGACAGTTACCCAAGGCTGGTATTGAACCTGGGTCCCTGGTACTGTGAAGTGGTAGTGCTAACCACTGAGCCACCAAATAATTGTTAACTCTTGAAAGCAAAAAGGATGATGTTTAAGATGCTGAAATGTTGGTCTGATGTGCTGGCACACAGAGACAGATGTTGTTTAACACATGCAGTGTCCTCTGGGACTTTTGCTAACACAATTGTTCATGAAGTATTGACAAAACCTTTCAGAGGCTTTTCATGGAGAACACAGGCTCCAGGTACTAGACCGGCATCGAGGGTTGTTTTCCAGAGAAGGGAAAGCTGGACTGGGAAGTTTCTGTTTTTCATCTGTCCCAAACTATTCCAAACAACATCTACAAACAGCAGCTGGAACCCGACCAATTGTAAACTCAGATGGGAAGACTCCATCAAAAAGAGCAGTTATGAGAAAAACAAGAATTACCTTGTCAAAAAAAAGCTCCAAATATCTTTCACTGACTTCTTTAAAAAAAATCCACAATCATTCAAACTCAACTTTTCATATAATTGATTAAATGTGAAACCACCAGAACAACAATGGCAATCATCCTTTGCAGTAAACCTGGCTTTTATATTGTTTACAATGTCTTCAATATTCTTACTTTAGAATCATTTACAACATCAGCTTCAGAAGATTCGGAACAATGTCGAAGCAGTTCACCTTGTTCTAAGTGATCTTCACAAAGAGAAAAAGAATGCACAGGTAAGACACTGTCAAACAACATCTCGTGGCCCCTGGTTCTGGACACCCCACTCTCTGTACGTTTATGCTTTCAGCAACTTTTGTGTAGACTGCATCTCCCCTTTTCCCAGTCTACCTCCATTCAGATAACAAGCTGCCTTTCTGTTCTTGGTACCAAAATTGATGACCTCGCTTTTATCCAAATTATAATTCATCTGCACTCAATGTGAAACAAATCATACTGAATCCCTCTGTATCCTTCTCACAAGTCCCAGCCCACTCCCCACCTCCCAACTAACTTTATGTCAGATGCCATCTTGAAGAAAGTGCATTCTGTTGCCTCATCTAAGTCACAATATACTTCGTGAATAGCTGGGGTCCAAGTACTAAGATCCCCCTGTTACCCCGTTAGCTGCCATTCAAAATTGACCCGTTTATTCCTTTTTTGTTTTGTATCTACTATCCAGTTCCCTCTTTGTGTCAGTACACAGTCCATTCACACATATTTAATTTTACATGCTGATCTCTTTTGAGGGGCCTAATTGAAAGCCTTCTGAAAGATCATGGAAGATACATCCACTGCCCCCAACATGAACTCTACAAATTATACCCTCATAAAATTCTAGTGTAATTGCCAGGCAAGATTTTCCTTTTGGTACAGATATACGGAAGTCATTCCCGGAGAGGGCTGTGGAGGCCAAGTCATTGACTATCTTTAAGACAAAGATAGATAGCTTCTTGATTAGTAAGGGGATCAAGGGTTATGGGGATTTGGCAGGAGAATGGGGTTGAGAAATTTACCAGCCTTGATCAAGTGGCAGAATAGGATCTGTTATTTGGCAGGAAGGTGGCCTGGACCTGAACTTTTCTTATTTTAAAGGTAAATGTAAAAGTTCCAGATGCAATTTGTTTGGTCAAATTATCAATGTGGACCAAAACACACTTTATTCTTACATTATAGGTGAAATAAAGCAAAAGAAAAGTTTTGATAAAGAATTGACTTAGCTGTACCTCCATCGAAATGCTTAATAAAGTAATAGATACAGTAACTATTACTAATTAACTGTTCCAATGTAGTAAAATCCCATAAACACACCCTTGACAAAGACAAATTCAGGAAAACAGCTTGTCTCATATGCAATTCCAGCAATAGGAAAACATCAAGAGAAAACTCAGAGTATAGCAGCGAGAGATAAACTTCAGCTTCTAAAACCTGCTGAGACACCAGCAACAACTGCTGAAAGCTAAAACTAAAATTTCTGACTACACCCATTCAGGCTGCTTCTATTGTTTCAACTTTTAAACAAAGTCCCAAGGCCTCATAGGCTGCTTACTTTACAAGTTTTCACTAGACAGCTTTTCACCTCTGCCTTAAAATCTCGCTTGAAAAATAACCAGGACAAAATACACCTCTTAAAGACATAGTCTTGCCACAGATTTACGGTCTGAAGTGCTTAATTCTGCTCTGATATGAACTTATGGTCTCATGCTAACTTAATCTGATTTTGTCACTGTTTCCCAAATGTTCTGCTATTAAATCTTTTATGACATTGCCCTACTTCAGATCTGACTTCAGATCAGAAAATTGTAGGTATGACACAAAAGTCGGTGGAGTTGTGGATAGTGAGGAAGGAAGTGGTAGGTTACAGCGGGATATAGATAAGTTGCAGAGCTGGGCGGAAATGTGGCAAATGGAATTCAATGTAGCTAAGTGCGAAGTCGTTCACTTTGGTAGGAATAACAAGATGATGGATTACTGGGCTAATGGTAGGCTACTTGGTAGTGTGGATGAGCAGAGGGATCTTTGTGTCCATGTACACAGATCTCTGAAAGTTGCCACCCAGGTAAATAGTGCTGTGAGGAAGGCATATGGTGTACTGGGCTTTATTGGCAGAGGAATTGAGTTCCGGAGTCCTGAGGTCATGTTGCAGTTGTATAAGACTCTGGTGAGGCCTCATCTGGAGTATTGTGTGCAGTTTTGGTCGCCATACTATAGGAAGGATGTGGAAGCTTTAGAACGAGTGCAGAGGAGGTTTACCAGGATGTTGCCTGGAATGGTAGGAAAATCTTATGAGGAAAGGCTGAGGCACTTGGGGCTGTTCTCATTGGAGAAGAGAAGGTTTAGGGGAGATCTGATAGAAGTGTATAAGATGATTAGGGGTTTAGATAGGGTAGATACTAAGAACCTTTTACCGCTAATGGAGTCAGGTGTTACTAGGGGACATAGCTTTAAATTAAGGGGTGGTAGGTATAGGACAGATGTTAGTGGTAGATTCTTCACACAGCGGGTTGTGAGTTCATGGAATGCCCTGCCCGTATCAGTGGTGAACTCTCCTTCTTTATGGTCATTTAAGCGGGCATTGGATAGGCATTTGGAAGTTATTGGGCTAGTATAGGTTAGGTAGGATTCGGTCGGCGCAACATCGAGGGCCGAAGGGCCTGTACTGCGCTGTATCCTTCTATGTTCTATATGTTCTATGTACTATTGATGTCAGGCTTAACTGTTCTATATTTCCATGTTTTCTCTTTACTGTTTTATAATGGTGAGGTTACATCAGCCAACCTCCAGTTTATAGCATCTGTTCCAGAGTTTATAGAATCTCAGAGAAAGGCCAAGAAAACATTCACTATTTCTAGGGCCAATTCTGTAAGCATTCTGGGGTGTAGATTATCAGTCCAGGGGTAGTTATTGCCCTTTAATCTAATCAATTTCCTACCCATAATTCCTACCAATACTGATTTCTTTCAGTTCCTCCTTCTCATGAGATGCTGTGTCAACCCAATATTTTTGAAACATTTTTACTTCAGAATATTCTGAAAATACAATCATGTGTTCAGCTGTGGCTATTTTATAAATCCAGCAAGGTTGTCCATTTTTAAATGAAGCAGGACTTAAACTTAATAATGAGATTATTGTTTTCTTTTGAATTTCTCTTTATGGCCACTGGCTATGGCAATCAGTTATTCTTATCTGCTGGCACATCAAAATATTCACACTGACAAGAAACCAATTAAATATGAGGGCTGTTGAAAATGTCATAAAACGTCTGGAGGCTTACAGTACAAAAGAAGGTCATTTGACCAATTGTATCCGTACTAGCTCCCAAAACAGACACCCAGCCCCATCTCCATAGCCCTCTCACTTCATCCCTTTCAAATATATGTCCAGCTCTCTTCTGAAACCTCCTATGGAATTCATCATCATTATTCTCCCAGGCAGTGAATTCCAAATCTTAACAATTCTCTGAGTAAAGAAGTTTCTCCTCATCTCGCTCCTAACTCTATTGCTGACAATATTGAAAGTGTGACCCCTTAGTTACTGACATATCAACGAGTGGAAATAGGATATCTGTCTTTACCCTGTCAAAATTGTTCATAATTTGAAAACCTCAATAAGGTCACCTATAAATCCTCTCTGCTCCAAGGAGAATAAGACCAATTTCTCTAACCGCGCCTTGTTTTTAAAATTTCTCATTCCTAGTATTATTTTGCTTAGTCTCCTTTGTACTCTCTCCTGGGTTTTAATATCCTTCTTTAAATAAGGTATGCAGAAGTGACTACAATACTCCAAGTGTGCTCTGATCAATGATTTGTAGATGTGTAGCATCACTTCTTTGCTTTTATACTCTTATGCCTCTATTTATAAATCCAAGAATCCTATAAGTCTTCTTTACAACTCTACCAACATGCCTGGCCATCATCAGAGAATTATTCCCTTGAGCCTTGAGATCCATCTGTTCTGGTACTCCCTTTAAATCTACCATTGAGCCTCTGTTGTCTCTCCATGTTTCTTCTACCAAAATACATTACCTCACATTTCTGTGCATTGAAATTTATTTGCCAGGTGTTGGCCCATTTGGCCCAGGGACTTGGCAATGTCCCTTTGAAGTTGCTCAGCATCTATTCTCCCTAGTTTAGTACCATCTGCAAATTTAGAGATTTTGTTCTGAGCACCCATCTCCAAATCATTTAAATAAATCTTAAAAAGCAAGGGACCCAACACCAATCCCTGGTAAACACCACTTGCTGAGAAAAGCCCATTCCTACCCTTTGTTTCCTACCTTTTAGCCAACTTAGATTACCCTCTTAGAAACAAGCCCCTCAGCCCAACAAGTCAACACCGACCTGCCAAAGCGCAACCCACCCATACCTCTACACTTACCCCTTCACCTAACACTACGGGCAATTTAGCATGGCCAATTCACCTGACCTGCACATCTTTGGACTGTGGGAGGAAACCGGAGCACCCGGAGGAAACCCACACAGACACGGGGAGAACATGAACCCGGGTCTCTGGTGCTGTGAGGCAGCAGTGCTAACCACTGTGCCGCCCATGCTGCCAAGAACCCAAACATTTCTAATTTGGTAATCAGCCTGCCAGGTACATCCTATCAAATGCTTTCTGCAAGTTCAAATACACAACACCCAGAACACTACCCTCGTCCACTGCCTGTGGCGCCTTGTCAAAGAGCTCAAGAAAAAAAATGTCCCATGACCTTCCCTTAACAAAGCATGTTGACTGTCTAGTGTTAACTTACTTTTCTCTAACTTACTTTTCGATTATCTTATCCATCAGTTTTTCCACCATTGATGTCAAGCTGATAGGTTTCCAGGATTATCCTTAGGCTCAGGATCACAGTTGCAACCTTCAGTCCCCGGGACTAATTCCATGTTCAGAGAAGCCTGGAAAATTTCTGTCATTGGCTCTGCAGTTTGCTCCCTTACCTCTCTCAGCAATCTAGGATGCATCTCATCCAGGCCTGGTGATCTCTCTACCTAGAGTGCTGCTGGCCTTTTTAGCACATCTTCTTTATCTATCACTATACTGGTCAGTTGCTCAACAAAGGTCACCATTCCATTTATTTCCCTCATTACTTGCTGTATCCAAACACTAACCCCATGTCATTCATCTACCAGGAGATCCATATCCCTCTGTATAATAGCATTCTGCAGTTCCGCAACAATTCAAAACATTTTGTTTTTCTCTTCTTTCTCCAAAAGTGGACAAACTCATATCTTCCAACATTATTCTGCATCCTCCCAATTAAAGCCCGCTCACTTAACCTGTCATATCACTTCAGACACACTTTGTAATGTTCTCACAGCTTACGTTCCCACCTATAATACAGTTAGTCCCTTCATCCAAGGCATTAATATAGATTGTAAATAGTTTTGCCTCAACACTGACCTCTGTGGCATTCCACTAGCTCATCCTGTTTTCCAATCCTTTATCAATGTTTCAGTGAAATTCCTCCCTCATCCTTTTAAACTCCAATGGGTACAGACCCAGAGTTCAGTCAAACCCTTCATTCCTGGGATCATTCTTGCAAATCCCATCTGGTCTCCCTCCAAGGCCAGCATATCCTTCCTTAGATATGGGGCTAAGCAGCACTGATACAAACATAGGTGGAGAAACAGGTAATGTTGAGGAGGTGGAGATGTTGCAGAAGGACTTGGATAGGCTAGGTGAGTGCACTAGGAATGGGTAGATAGAACTCAACGTAGGAAGAGTAGAGGGCGTAGACTATTTCCTAAGTGGGGAAAATCTCCAGAAATGAGGGGTGATCCTACAGAACTTTATAAGTAATGAGGGGCATGGATATGGTGAATAATCAAGGTCTTTTCCCTAAGGTAGGGGAGTCCAAAACTACATAGCATAAGTTTAAGGTGTGAGGGGAAAGATTTAAAAGGGACCTAAGGGGCAACATTTTCACACAGAGGGTTGTGCGTGTATGGAATGAGCTGCCAGAGGAAATGGTGGAGGCTAGTACAATTACAACATTTTAAAAGGCATCTGGACGGGTAAATGAATAAGAAGGGTTTAGAGGGATATGGGCCAAATGCTGGCAAATGGGGCTAGATTAATGTAGAATATCTGGTCAGCATGAACCAGTTGGACCAAATGGTCTGTTTCTGAGCAATACATCTCTATGATTCTAAGGCTCAAAATCTGAAGCATACAGGGAATTAGGGGTTTTGGTTCAGGAATCTCTTAAGGTTAACATGCAGATTCAGTAGGCAGTTAGGAAAGCAAACAGAATGTTAGCACTCATTTTAAGAAGGCTAGAATACAAAAGAGGGATGTCCTGCTGGGGCTGTGTAAGTCTCTGATCAAACCATATTTGGAATATTGTGAGCAGTTTAGGCCCTGTATCTAAGGAAGAATGCATTGAGGGGGGTCAAGAGAAGGTTAACAAGAATGATTCTGGGGATGCAGGGCTTGTCATATCAGGAGTGGTTGAAGAATTTGGGTCTGCACTCAATAGAGTTTAGAAGGTAAGGGGGGATTTGATTGAAACTTAAAGAATACTGAAAGGCCTGTATACAGTGTATGTGGAGATGTTTCCACTAGTAGGAGAAACCAGGACCCGAGGGCACAACCTCAGAATGATAGCACAGCTCTTTAGAACTGAGATGAGAAGGAATTTCTTCAGGCAGGGATGAGTGAATCTGTGGAACTTATTGCCGCAGAGAGCTGTGGATGCCAAATCACTGAGTATATTTAAGGCAGAGATAGATGTGTTCCTGATTAATAAGGGGATCAAGAGTTACGTAGAGAAGGCAGGAGAATCAGGTTGAGAAACACATTAGCCATAATTGAATGGGCCAAATGGCCTAATTCTGCTCCTATATGTTGTGGTTTTATGGTCTTTATCCACATTATATCGTTACCATGAGCTTTGATCTTGCATAGTAACCTTGCATGTAGCAACTTATCAAATGCTTTTTGGAAATCCAAATACACTGCTGTAGTTCCCTTTATCAACCTGCTTCATAGGTCCTCAAAAAACTCTAATAAATTAGTCAATACAATTCCCTTTCACAAAATCATGATTCTGTCTGTGACTCTATCTGATTACAAATGACCTACTACATCTTTAATCCTGGGTGCTGTCATTTTCAAAATGACAGATATTAAATTATCTGGTTAAAGAGGTCAAAAATGGGAGTGACCAATCTATCCTTCAGCATCATCATGTCTGTCTTAGGTAAGAGGGAAGTGTTGAGAGAATTTTTTTCTCATTGGAAATTATCTCATTTTTGCAACAGTAAGGTGAATTAATCTGTTCTTGTTTGTGACAAAATTCCTTCTGCATTTTAAGAGCATGAAAAAAGTTGTACAGATGAAAATTAAAGCGAAATATGAGACACTGAGGAAGCACATTGACAAGGAAGAGAGGCGGATACTGCGGTACCTGGAAAGTGAACAAAGCCGTCTGACTACAGAGATTGATGTTAAGATCTGCAACCTGGAAAAGAAAGTGAAAGACTTTGAAAAGTCTTTTACTGATCTCAGTGACCTTCTGAAACACAATGAAGATCTTGTATTTATCCAGGTATTACTGCACCTTTCTCAATGTCTCCAATAACACAGTATTATGTGCAAACATGAACACGTGAACTCTGGCTTCAGATGGTAAATGGACTAGAGTTCTGGAATATCAGAAAGTTAAGCAGTTTAGACAGCCATCCAACTGAAGTTTATGGAACTATGGAAAGAATTGGCAAACTTTATTTAGGAATAAGTTTCCCTGTTATGAAGGGTTCAAAACCAGTTCGTAACAAACATTAGGAAGTTAGCAGTACAATTGAAGTAAGTGAGGACAGGAAACAATGGGATGTATTTCTGGCAAGGAGCAAGTGAGGGATAACAATGATGATTTAAGTAGCGGGTTCCTAATTCGTTTTCAACCCCTTAAATTCCTATATTCTATTAAAATATAAATTTTTAACTGCTTATTCATCTTTGCTTTTATTAAGTAACAGCAAATAGGAAAGCAGATGAAGGAGAAATGTAAGCATCATCATTGTCTAAATGCCACAGGCAATGAATTTCCAAACGTTTCAATAATAACAAGTGTGTATGACCTCTTTGTTGGTATTCTGGTAAAACTAATCTTTAACAGCCTCTTGCTATTCTGTTCATCCTTCCAAAGGACATTCAGTCCTCCAAAGAATTTTTTATTATCATATCATAGGATGTGGTTGTCCCAGGCAAGGTCAAACTTTGTTGCCTACCCCTAAAAGCCCTTGAACTGAGTGACTTGCTAGGCCATTGCAGATTCAGTCATTTTCCTGTAGCCCTGGAGTCACAGTTAGGCCAGACCAAGTTAAAAAAATTAACCAGATGTTTTTTTTTAAAAACAACAAATAATGTTAGTTTTATATAGTCGGCACGGTGGTTCAGGAGGTGGCACAGTGCTCAGTGGTTAGCACTGCTGCCTCACAGCACCCGGGACCTGGGTTCGATTCCAGCCTCAGGTGACTCTCTGTGTGGATTAGATTAGATTACTTAGTGTGGAAACAGACCCTTCGGCCCAACAAGTCTACACCGACCCGCCGAAGCACAACCCACCCAGACCCATTCCCCTACACTTACCTCTTCACCTAACACTATGGGCAATTTAGCATGGCCAATGGGGAGAATGTGCAAACTCCACACAGTCAGTCGGCTGAGTCAGGAATTGACCCAGGTCTCTGGCGCTGTGAGACAGCAGTGTTAACCATTGTGCCACCATTCTCCCTGTGTCTGTGTGGGTTTCCTCTGGGTACTCCGGTTTCCTCCCACAATCCAAAGATGTGCAGGTTAGGTGAATTGGTCATGCTAAGTTGCCCGTAGAGTTACGTGCATTAGTTAGGGGGAATGGGTCTGGATGGGTTACTCTTTGGAGTGTTGATGTGGACCTGTTGGGCTGAAGGACCTGTTTCCACACTGTAGGGAATCTAATCTAATCATAGTCACCGTAAGTGAGTCTAACTTTAGCATTTTGGATTTATTAATTAAATTGAGATTCCATAAATTGCCATAAACTCAACCCCTGTCCCCAGAGGATCGCCTGGATTACTATGCCAGTGAGATTATCACTTTGCTATCATCACCTCTTAAGAACAGGGAGAAAGTGAGGACTGCAGATGCTGGAGATCAGAGCTGAAAAATGTGTTGCTGGAAAAGTGCAGCAGGTCAGGCAGCATCCAAGGAGCAAGAGATTCGACGTTTCAGGCATAAGCCCTTCTTCAGGAATGAAGAAGGGCTTATGCCCGAAACGTCGATTCTCCTGCCCCTTGGATGCTGCCTGACCTGCTGCACTTTTCCAGTAACACATTTTTCACCTCTTCAGAACAGACATCTTCAAAATTATGGATGATTTTGACATAATTAAAAAATGAAATTTCCATCTGCAAGAGATTAGTTAAACAGAAGATATACATTTAAGCTAACTGGTGAAAGGAGCGGTGGTTTAATAACACGCTGCATTGTGATGAGTTGCATTTACTTTTAGATCTGGACTGTCGAAGTTGGTTAGTTCTGTTGGCTAGATGTTGAGAGTCCAGTGCAGATTCATGCTAACAATGCGGGTTAAATCTCCATACCAGTTCATGTAGTGCATGAAAGCCTATATCCTTGTATTGTCCCATGGTTTTGGAATGGTTTCATATGATCAGATTGAAAAAATTAAATAATTAAATAATTAAAATCAAATTTGACCTGTCGAGCCTGCTTCATCATTCATCATGATCGTGGCTGATCCAATTCAATAGCCTAATCCTGCTTTTCCCCCATAATCTTTGACTCCATTCGCCCCAAGTGTTATATCCAGCCACCTCTTGAATATATTCATTGTTTTGGCATCAACTACTTCCTGAGGTAACAAATTCCACAGCCTCACCACTCTTTGGGTGAAGAAATATCTCCTCATCTCTGTCCTAAATGGTCCACCCCGAATGCTCAGACTGTGACTTCTGGTTCTGGACACACCCACCATCGAGAATATCCTCCCTGTATCGACCCTGTTAGAATTTTATAAGTCTCTATGAGGTCCCCCTCATTCATCTGAACTCCAGTGAAAACAATCCTAACCTAGTCAGTCGATCTCTCCCCATACTTCAGTTCCATTATCCCCGGAATCAGCCTGGTAAACCTCCACTGCACTCGAGAGAGAGCAAGAGCATCCTTCCTCAGAAAAGGATGCATACAATATTCTAGGTGCGGCCTCACCAAGGCCCTGTATAACTACAAGAACACACCCCTGCTCCTGTACTCGAAACCTCGGGCAATGAAGGCCAACGTACCATTTGCCATCTTTACCACCTGCTGCACCTGCATGCTTACCTTCAGTGACTGGTGCACAAGGACACCCAGGTCCCACTGCACACTCCCCTCTCCTAATGTACAGCCATTCAGGTGGGAATCTGCCTTTTTGTTTTTGCTTCCAAAGGTGAATAACCTCACGTTTATCCAAATTATACTGCACCTACCATTGATTTGTCCACTCAGCCAACCTGTCCAGGTCATGCTGAAGGATCTCTGCAGTGATAGCACTAATTGTCTGACACTTCTTCCAAATCTGCAGGAATTATAGGAAAGTGTGAGAACTTTAAAGGGAGGTCAGAGACACCCGGGCTCCATTTTCTTCAGAACCACAAAGTTCTATTTTTTTAAATAAAAGAATATAATAAAATATATGGTGAAAAATTTGGAACAAGCAATATTTGAATGATTGAACACGTTATTTTATATATTAAAGTTAATTTTGATGATGTTATTTACAATGAATGTTTCATTCCAGGGTCTCAATTCCATGGCAGACCGGTAAGAGTCATATATTTACTCAGTTCTCCAATAATTCCTTTTGTCAGCCATATTTTAATTCATTTCTGAGGTTTGTAGTTTAGTACCTTTCAATATTTGTTTATTTATGAGTGAGTTTAGTTGTTTTTGCTCTAAATAGGGAGGGTCAGAAGTGTACCTAATACTGTCTTCATTCAAACTAACGTACACTTGCAGCGTGCTGTTGATGAATGTCAGTCTGTGTTCTGCATATTCTAATTTATGTTCATGCCGATGTAACTTGAGGTTTCCCTCTGTCCACTTGTGTGCACTTTGGTGGCTGCTGCAACCTGAGATCACTGGTACCATTTCCACTCGATTATTCTCCTCAGTCTTTTCACTTCTTTTCTCTCAATTCCTCCTTGACTCTTCTCTTCTCTCATTACTCCTGCTTTCATTCCTTCCCTCAGGTACTCTTTCTTTCCCAAATCCCTACCCTGACGATTCCTACTCCTTGTTTTTCCTGCTGCTGATCCAGGATTGAATCATTCTTCCATAAGTCTGGCTTCTCTTTGTGTCTCCTGGCATCTTCGAAATGGCCTATTGAAGCAATTGTTGCCGTGACCTCTTGAGTAGTGGGCTCAACAATAGTCTCATCCTTCACTCTTAAAAATTTTCCTGCCCTTACCAAATCTACAAATAACCTCCTATGTGACGATAGCAAAGGTAACTTGACCCTCCTGACACCTCTCAAACTGCAGCCTTTGACACAGTTGATGTCACTATTATCCATTTGCACTGCTCCAGTTGGGAGGGAAGAGTCTTCAGACGAGGAAGCTGGGTAAGTGAAGTTTCTTTTAGACAAATGTGAGGTGTTGCATTTTGGTGTGTCAAACCAGGGCAGGGCTTACACAGTCAATGGTAGAGCCCTGGCGAGTGTTATAGAACAAAGAGATCTAGGGATACAGGCTCATAGCTCCTTGAAAGCGGAGTCCTAGGTAGACAAGGTGGTGAAGAAGGCTTTTGGCATGCTACCTTTCATTGGTTAGAGCACTGAGTATCGGAGTTGGGACATGCTGTTGCAGCTGTAGAAGATATTGGTCAGGCCACATTTGGAATAGTGTGTGCAGTTCTGGTTGCCCTACTACAGAAAGGTTGGATTAAACTAGAAAGAATGCAGAAAAGATTTATGAGGATGCTACCGAGAATGGAAGGTTTGACTTATGAGGAACAGCTGGATAGTCTGGCACTTTTTTTCCTGGAGCATAGGAGATTGAGGAACGACCTTATAGAGGTCTGCAAAATCATGAGAGGCGTAGATATGCTAGATAGCCATCAGCTATCTAGGGAAGTCTAAAGCTAGAAGGCATAGGTTTAAGGTGAGAGGTGAGTGGTACAAAGGGTGAGGGGCAGTTTGTTCACACTGAGGATGATGAGTGTCTGGAACAGACTGTTAGAGGGAGTGGTAGAAGTGAGTACAATTTTGCAATTTAAGAAATATTTGGATAGATACATGGATGGGCTAGCTATGGAGGGATATGGATCCAATGTAGGCAATGGGACTAGATTAATTGTAAAAAGCAGGCAGCGTGGACAGAGTGGATGAAAGGGCCTGTTTCCATGCTGTAAGACCTCTATGACTCTGACTGCATTTGCTCAGTTTCAGTCTTTTCAATCTGATCATATCCTAAAGTTGGCATCTCTGGCCTTTTCTTTTCACTGCTCCTACACCCAAATTGTCTTCTAAGGTTCTACTCTTGGTCATCCTCTATTTCTCATTAATGTGCTGCACCTTGGTGACCGCACTCAAATACATAGCACCGCTTCTACATATACAATGATGAAACTACGCTCTATCTGTCCAGCAACTCTCCAGATCCTTCACTGTCTTGAAATTGTCAGGGATAAGCAGATGGATGAGTAGAAATCTTGTCTAATTAATATTTGGAAAACTGAAGTTATTGCCATAAACTTTATTCCTTAGGCACAGACTCCATCCCTGGTTCTGGAAACTGCCTGAGGCTGAACCAGAGTGTTTTCAACCATAGTATTTTACTTGACCCCAAAATGGGTTTTCAACCATATATCACTAACTGTTGTGATTCTGTTTGCCGAGCTGGGAATTTGTGTTATAGACGTTTCGTCTCCTGTCTAGGTGACATCCTCAGTGCTTGGGAGCCTCCTGTGAAGTGCTTTTGTGATGTTTCCTCCGGCATTTATAGTGGATTGTCTCTGCCGCTTCCGGTTGTCAGTGGTCGGTATATTGAGTCCAGGTCGATGTGTTTGTTGATAGAATCTGTGGATGAGTGCCATGCCTCTAGGAATTCCCTGGCTCTTCTCTGTTTGGCTTGTCCTATAATAGTAGTGTTGTCCCAGTCGAACTCATGTTGCTTGTCATCTGTGTGTGGCTACTAAGGTTAGCTGGTCGTGTCGTTTCGTGGCTAGTTGGTGTTCATGGATACGGATCGTTAGCTGTCTTCCTGTTTGTTCTAGGTAGTGTGTTGTGCAGTTCTTGCATGGGATTTTGTACACTACGTTGGTTTTGCTCATGCTGGGTCCCATGTCCTGGTGAGTTGTTGTCTGAGAGTGGCTGTTGGTTTGTGTACTGTTATTAGTCCTAGTGGTGTTAGTAGTCTGGCTGTCAGTTCAGAAATGCTCTTGATGTTTGGTAACGTGGCTAGTCCTTTGGGTTGTGGCATGTCCTCATTCCGTTGTCTTTCCCTTAGGCATCTGTTGATGAAATTGTGGGGGTATCCGTTTTTGTCGAATACATTGTAGAGGTGTTCTTCTTCCTCTTTTTGCAGTTCAGGTGCTGCAGTGTGTTGTGGCCCTTTTGAATAGTGTCTTGATGCAACTGCTTTTGTGTGTGTTGGGGTAGTTGCTTTTGTAGTTCAGGACTTGGTCTGTGCGTGTGGCTTTCCTATATACCTTTGTGATGAATTCTCTGTTTGGTGTTCTCTGTACCATCACGCCTAGGAATGGGAGTTGGTTGTCCTTTTCTTCCTCTCTAGTGAATCGGATTCCTGTGAGTGTGGCGTTGATGATCTGGTGTGTGTTTTCTATTTCTGTGTTTTTAATGATTGCAAAGTCCTGAACTACGAAAGCAACCAATCCAACACACCCAAAAGCAGTTTCATCAAGACACTGTTCAAAAGGGCCACAACACACTGCAGCACCTGAACTGCAAAAAGAGGAATAAGAACACCTCTACAATGTATTCGCCAAAAACGGATACCCTCGAATTTTCATCAACAGATGTCTAAGGGAAAGACAATGGAATGAGGACATGCCACAACCCAAAGGACTATCCACATTACTATACATCAAGAACATTTCTGAACTGACAGCCAGACTACTACAACCACAAGGAGTCATAGCAGCACGCAAACCAACAGCCACTCTCAGACAACAACTCACCAGGACAAAGGACCCAATACCCAGCATGAGCAAAACCAATGTAGTGTACAAAATCCCATGCAAGGACTGTAAAAAAAACACTACATCGGACAAACAGGAAGACAGCTAACGATCCGCATCCATGAACATCAACTAGCCACAAAATGACATGACCAGCTATCCTTAGTAGCCACACACGCAGTTGACAAGCAACATGAGTTCAACTGGGACAACACTACTATTATAGGACAAGCCAAACAGAGAACAGTCAGGGAATTCCTAGAGGCATGGCACTCATCCACAGATTCTATCAACAAACACCGACCTGGAACACGGCAGCAGATAGCTGGAACTGACAACCGGAAGCGGCAGAAACAAGCCACTATAAATGCCGGAGAAAACAACACAGAAGTGCTTCACAGAAGGCTCCCAAGCACTGAGGATGTCACCTAGACAGGGGACAAAACGTCTGCAACAAAAATTCCCAGCTCGGTGAACAGAACCACAACAACGAGCACCCGAGCTACAAATCTTCTCACAAACTTTGAATATATCACTAACACTGCTTATTTTACCTTTGTAACATTGCTCACGTTCACTTTTGTTCTGCTGAAACCACTGCTGCTCATTAATGCCTTCCTTATTTCTCCATGGCCTCTGCTGAAAATGTGTTGCTGGAAAAGTGCAGCAGGTCAGACAGCATCCAAGGATCAGGAGAATCGATGTTTTGGGCATGAGCCCTTCTTCAGGAAACCACTGCTCCTCGGATGCTGCCTGACCTGCTGCGCTTTTCCAGCAACACACTTTCAGCTCTGATCTCCAGCATCTGCAGTCCTCACTTTGTCCTCGAAGATTTTAACCTACTGCGAATCCTCTTGCAAGGATGCCTTCCTTGAAGAAACTCTCTTCCTCCCTTCCTGAAGAAGGGCTCATGCCCGAAACGTCAATTCTCTTGCTCCTTGGATGCTGCCTGACCTACTGCGCTTTTCCAGCAACACATTTTCAGCTCTGATCTCCAGCATCGGCAGTCCTCACTTCCTTCTCCATGGCCTCCCTAAGTCCACCCTTTATAAATGTGCATCATCCAAAACTCTGCTGCACTTGCACCAAATTCCATTCATCCTTCATTCCCATGCTTGATAGCTTAAAATGCCCAATTTTAAAATTCTCAATCCCTCATTGCCTTACCCTTCCCCACTCCTGCAATCTCCAGCAAGTTTGTGGAGGTACTTGATCTCCTTTATTTCTGGTCTCTTGAGTATATGCATGCATGCAACTGCCAAAACTTTTAGCTCTAGAATCCTTCCCTAAAGTTCTCCCTCAATCTTTCCTCCAGGAAACAATGAGTAAGAATAAACAGATTATCTTCCGAGTGACAGGCAGTGACTAGTGGTATACTGCAGGGGTCAGTGCTTGGACCCAGCTATTCACAGTATATATTCATGATTTAGATGAGGGATAAATATGTGCAGACAACACAAAGCTGGGTGTGAGGGTGAGCTGTGAGGAAGATGCAGAGATCCCTTCAGTGTGATTTGGACAAGTTGAGTGAGTGGGAAAATGAAGTATAATGTGCATAAGTATGAGGCAATTTCTGCTCCTAGTTTCTATGTTTTTAAAACACTCCTCAAACACTACCTCTTTGACCTAGGTTAAAAATCACACAACACCAGGTTATAGTCCAACAGGTTTAATTGGAAGCACACTAGCTTTCGGAGATACGTTCCTTCATCTGATGACTTTTAACTTTGTACACTCCGGTCCAACATCGGCATCTCCAAATCTTTGACCTAGCTTTTTGATGACCTGCGCTAATAATGCCTTCAGGTGTTAAATGTTATATCTTATGTCATAGTGCCCTGGTGAAGCATCTTGGGTTTTTATTACATTAAAGACGCAATATAACTATTATTGGTTGCAATCTGATCTGTCTGGTTTACTTGTCACCTGTGGCTAAGTGTATAGCTTCCTTTCATCTGAGACAGAAGGTTTAAGTGGGTTTAAGAGTAACTCCAGAGAATTAAGTACATAATCCAAGATGACACTCAGTGTAGTGCTGAGGAAGTGTTGAAACATAAACACAAAACACAGGAAATGCTCAGCAAGTTCGGCAGAATCTCAGGAGGCAGAACCAGTTTCAGTATGATGACCTGTCATTCAACACCAGAATAGCAGATGATCTGGTTGTCATGGTGAAGCTGTTTGCAGGAACTTACTGGGCACATATTGGCAGCCATGTTTTCCAGAACTTTTTCAAAAATTGGTTATAATGTGTTTTGTGATGTTTTGAGATTGTGACAAACAAGTTCTTTTCTTTTTGCTTTAGAATGAAGGATGCATCTGAGCCCTTCATAGCACAGATTCCCAACGCAGACATTAATGTATCTGTTGTGGAAAGGCTGTCAGAATGGGTCCAGCAGCAGTATATAACAGCACCCCAACCAGCCCTGGGCAGGAACTTCCTGGTCAGTATGTGTAAGTATCTATAGACACAGCTGCACACTTTGATAAAGAGGCCAGTGATGCTTCCACCTTCCTCAGGAATTAATAAAAAAATGTTGGGGATTGGGGAGTATGTGGATAGTGGTTAGGGCTTTATTCAACAGAGATTTAAGAGGTTCATTATCAAGAATGGATCCCTAGATATGTACAGAATATTTAATGAAATATGTGAGGATCAAGGAGCAGATTATGCTGATTGGACGAAGACCAAATGGCTATTGTGTAAAACTTACCTTGTCATAGTCAAATAACACAGCTTTCTCAGCCAATTATTGCTCAAGCCAGGGGTCCAAAGCAATATTTAATTTCCCACTCATTGGATGGAATTCCAACAATATTAACTGCTGAACACTCACTCCTGTGATTAAAGTATGCCAGAGTTTCAGTCTTTTGTGCCAGTTCCTGTATTAAGGATTGTATGGTTTTCCACAATATTATGGGTGTGTCACTCCAACATGGTCCAATGGAAGTTCTAAAAGACCTTAAGCAAACAAATACAGCAGCTGCAGCATAACCCACCATTTACAGCAGAAGAATGAAGAATTGAAGAAGAAAAATAATTTTCAGGGGAAACACTGAAAAAATAGTTTATTCCAAGTGATTACAGAAATCAGAAATTGAAAGAGAAATTGGGAATTTAAGTTTAAAATATTAGGAGGGAATATTGAAAACAATACAGCAGTTACTAAAAACTGATACCTGATAGAAATCCCACTCAAAGAAACTCCTTGCCCAAATGTCGATAGCAAAGTAGGAATTCTATGATGCCAGGATAAGGAAGGTTCCATTATCATGGGATGTTGGCATTAGTCGCAAGACCAGTACTTATTGTTGATCACTAATTGCCTTTGAGCTGCATTATTGAACTGTTGTAATCTATGTCATGATTTGGAGATGCCAGTGTTAGACTGAGGTGTACAAAGTTAAAAATCACACAACACCAGGTTATAGTTTAACAGGTATATTTGGAAGCACTAGCTTTCGAAGTGCTGCTCCTTCATCACCTTAAATCTAGTGCTTCCAAATAAACCTGTTGGACTATAACTTGGTGTTGGGTGATTTTTAACTTTCTACTCTATGTGATGATGTTATTTAAGTCCTGTGAGGCACTAAGTTCCAGGATTTTGACCCTTGCATGAAGAATCAGTGACATAGTCTTAGTCAAGACGATGTGGAGTGGAGAATTTGAAGGAAGGTAGTAGCATTCCCATGTTCTACTGCTCACGTTTTTCGTAAAGCTAAAAACTGTACTTGGAAGTTGTTGTAGGACAACTTGTAGTGTTCCACATTGATGAAACTGTTATATTTGTGCAGGGAATGAATGTTTAAGCTGATAGATGAGGTGCCAGTCAAGTGAACTGCTTTGTCTTAGTTGATGTTGGATACTTTTGAGTATTGTTGGAACTTCACTCATCCAGGCAAGTAAGGTGCATTCCATCACTCTCCTTACTTGTGCCTTGTAAGTTGTGAAAAGGCTTTGGAAGTCAGGAGTTGAATTGCTCACTGCATAACTCCTAGTCTCCATCCTTGTAGTCACTAATTATGACTGGTTCAGTTCAGTTTTTGGCCAGTGGTAACTCCTGGGATTAAAACAGAAAATGTTCAAGAAACTCAGTAAGCTGCAGTGTCTTGGATAGTGACCAGCTTGAGTTTTGTTGGAAATGTCAGGAGGAGCTGATTAGGTACGGGAGATCTTCATAGCACTTGCAATGGCATGCATATTGTTTTCCAGTTATCCTGAATAGTGTCAAAGTCTTCTAGGAGAAAGTGAGGACTGCAGATGCTGGCGATCAGAGTTGAAAATGTGTTGCTGAAAAAGTGCAGCAGGTCAGGCAGCATCCAAGGAGCAGGAGAATCGACTATTCGGGCATGGGCCCTTCTTCAGGAAAGTCTTGTTTCATATGAGCATAGACTGTTTTATTATGAGAAATTGTGAATGGAATTGAATACTGCACTACTAATTATCAGCGAAAATCCAAATGTTTGACCTTCTGAAGGAAAGGTAATTAATGCCAATTTCCAGTTTGATGGGGTAATGATTTGATTCATTTGTTATGGATTTCATGGGGTTGTTTACTACTTCTACTATTTAGTCCTGTAGCTTTATCAGGTTGGCAGGTCATTTTTAGTTACCAACAATGCTGATCTAGATGTGTCTATTCCTCATTGAGCAGAAAGTGAGGGCTGCAGATACTGGAGATCAGAGTCGAGAGTGTGGTGCTGGAAAAGCACAGCAGGTCAGGCAGCATCCAAGGAGCAGGAGAATCGACGTTTCAGGCATAAGCCCTTCAACAATTCCTGATGAAGGGCTTATACCCAAAACACGGATTCTCCAGCTCCTCGGATGCTGCCTGACCTGCTGTGCTTTTACAGCACCACACTCTCGACTCTATTCCTTATTGAACCAGAGTTAATCTTGTTTCTTAATGATAATATTGGAGTAAGGGATTATGGGAGTACAAATCATGGTGATGAAAGAAAATTTTATTGTTGCTGTTGGCCCAAAACATCTCACCGATGCCTAGTTTGAACATATTATATCAGATTACAGTATACACACTGGCATTGAATGACCTCTTCCTTTGTCAATGTAATATTTCTAATCAGCATTTGTGCTAATAACACTAAGATTTTTCAAACAGTTCACTTTCCCAAGACTGACTGGCTGGGATTGATTCAAGCTACTCCTTTCATTTATAGATGGACAGACACCAACTCTAGATCCTCACACAGCATTTCCTCACCTCATTCTGTCAGACAGTAACCGATTTGTATCAGGATCAAAACGCCAGCAACCTTATTTTGATAGCCCAAAAAGGTTTAACTATTGGTGGCAGATTCTATGTACCGAGAGATTGAGCTACGGTCGTTGCTACTGGGAAGTGGAGATCGGAGGAGATCGCCGTCGGTGGGATGTTGGAATGTGTTATGAGAGCTTGAGTCGGAAAGGCAAAGGGAAAGAATGCTCACTGGGACAGAACAAAGAGTCATGGTGTCTATACTCAGAGCCAGGGAGCCTTGCAGCCTTGCACGATAACAATGCCACTAAACTAACAGCTCAAATGCCCACAAGAGTGGGAGTCTATGTGGACTTTGAGGCTGGAATAATCTCATTTTACAGTGTATCTGACAGGAAACTAACACTACTACACAACTTCCGGGAGCAAACATTTACTAAGCCCCTCTATCCAGCTCTGGGGGTGGCTGATTTCACAACATCCCTGGCATTGTGCAGTTTAAAGTAATGCATTATCACTGCTGATATTAAAAAGGAAGTGATCAGATCAAAAATTGCAAATGTCTGCCCTTTAACGGTAGTGCAAACACTTACAGTGGTGCTATGTGATGATTTAATTGGTACTGTGCAATCATTCCCCAGCACTAGCTCAAACGCCTGGCTATGGTTCTGTACGATTATAGTCTGGTAAGGCTTAATAATTCCTCTGGCAAACTGTCATGCCTGACATGAAAAGAATCAATTTAAAGCAACCAGTGCATGGTACCAGTGTTAGCCATGTGTCTTTGGCAGCACTCTAGCCTCTGCATCAAAAAAAGTAGATTTGGGTCTCATTCCAGTGACTTGAGCACAACATCTAGATTGTCAGATTGTAATACTGAGGAAAATCCTGTCTTTTGCATAAGCTGTCAAAGTAAAAAGCTGCCTGCCCCCTCTCGTGTCAAGAAGAGTAGGACTGTTTTCCCTGTATCCTGGCCAATATGATGATCACATTGCTAATTATAGGAATTTGCTGCTTTTTGAATTTTTTTTTCCCAGTGCTGTCTTTTACACCTTAACTTGAATGTTTATAATATCCCTTCTGTCCCAATTAATGTTTTAAAAATTCTCCACAGAGGCCACTACCAGCCTCCAAGTCCTGCTGAAATAGGATCTTGCAGATGTGGATGGAGTCAGTGAGGTAGTCAAGACAATAGTCACCCACCAGTAATTGGGCTGATAGTGTGGTTTATATTCTTCAGCCTTTTCAAACTTCATCTTCCATTTACCCATACATTGGAACAGCATGGTCTCAAACCAGACTCACAGACAAGTCTATCTCTTCCTCACCCAGCCAGCCAGCACATTCACTTTCCAATTGGTCACTGGTAACATTTAGTTGGAGAATCCTAGATTATTATTCCTTGCTTAGTTTACACTCAGTAAGTCCAGGTTTAGTCACTCATTGCTGCGAATTGACTAGATTTGACTAGCTGCTCCACAGTACTGTGTTGGGAGGGAAAACAGCTGATGTGACTACCAACACAGAATCCCTACAGCATGGAAACAGGCCATTTGGCCCAACAAGTCCACCCAGATCCATTCTGCTACCCTATTACTCTATATTTATCCTGACTAATGCACCCAACCTACACATCCCTGAACACTATGGGCAATTTAACAGGGCCAATTCACCAAACTTGCACATCTTTGGATTATGGGAGGAAACTGGAGTATCCAGAGGAAATTCACGCAGACACAGGGAGAATGTACAAACTCCACACAGACAGTCACCTGAGGCTGGAATCGAACCCGGGTCCCTGGTGCTGTGAGGCAGCAGTGCTGACCATTGAGCCACCATACCGTGAATTACTTCATATTTGATTGAAATAAAAAAGATTATTTAATAATGTGATGTGCATGGAAGAAAATTTTGAAAATTAGTTTGCATATTGTATAAATCTAATCTCTTATCTGATGTTCAAGTTAGCCACAGCATTATGGTTTGTTTTATACCAACTTCGCCACTGTAAGGTTAATTTAGTTTCTAGGAACCATGCATTTTGTGCAAATCGGGCTATAAGATAAATTCCTTCTCTACTGCCTAAGCTCTGATCTGCACCCTGTCTCAGTTAATTATCATTCTTTTCCTTGCTAATTAGTTCCCAATTCTCCAGTGCATCCCATTTAAAATTTTCATTTTTGTGTTAGCATTCTTCTGTGATCTCATGCTTCTCTAGCTTGTAATGCTTTTGCTGTTCCTCAGGCTCTGGCCTCAATGCTAGTACTGTAGAAACTGATCATTAAATCCCTGGTCACAGAGAGCAACCTGGGAGAAAAGCTATGAGAGGTTTAAAATAAACTAAATTTTCTTCAATGCTTTCATTTATTAGTTATTAAAATCCTCAGGCTGGGATTAAAAGTCGTCTGATTGAAGGGAAGTGGATGGAGAGAGAAAGTTGTAATGCAACCTCTCGGGATCTCCCATGAATTTGACAGGAGGTAGGAGTGCAGATATAAACAATAGGTGGAACTGACTATTGAGCCTGTTCCAGCCTCTTTTATGAGCATGGCGGCTCAACTCCAGTTTCCTGCTCAATCACCATGTTCCTTGATTCCCTGAGGGACCAAAAATCTTCGCCTCAAATATATTAGTTAATGGAACATCCACAATCTTTTGGATGTGAGAGGTCCAAACATTCACAATCCTCTGAGTGAAGAAATTTCTCTTCATTTCAGTCCGTAATGATTGGTCCATTATTTAGAGAATGTGCCTCTGTGCCCAGATTTCCCAGTCCAGGGAAACAACCTTCCAATGTCAGCTGTGACATCTCTTTTGAACCAAACAGAAATGTTTGGATTTGTTAAAGGTAATGCATTTCAGGAGTGCACTTTATAGTCTGAAAATGTATAAATGTTAGCTATTTCAAAAAGTTTATGTAGAACAAATCCTACTTTGTATGACTGAGCCTGTTCCTGCCTCTTTATGACATGGTGGTACAGCAAAGGGTTGGAAACTAAAATTAATTGTTTCTATTTTATGTTCTAATGTAAATATCTCCTTTAGTAATGAAGTAGGAACTTGATGAGCAATGCACCACATGATAAAAGATCTAAGAAACTAACTGCAATGGAAAAAGCATGAGACAATGCAATCATTTAAAATCAAGTTTGGATGACTAATTTCCTTTGAAATGAAATGGTACTAGCTGTTCTGCACTGGGCTGTAAATAAATGCTTAATAAAATATGGTGCATGATATATTTTCCTCCAAATATTTCTAATGCTGTGTTTCTCCAGCTTAGCAGAAGCGCCAAAATTAATGTTTAGCAACAACAAATTTCAACTTTTATAGACTCACGAAGAGAAATCTCTGAATTTAGTTAAAATGGTATCTCAAAGTTAGGATTAAATGACTGCAGGAAAGCAGAGGGGAGTAAGGAAGTCCAGTCGAGCAGACAGACAGGAGGGAAGCCTCAAGGACTTGAGAACGGGAAAGAGACAGCAAGAGAGAATGAGAGATGGAAAAGCCAGGCAAACAAATTGGCAGATAGATGAACCAACAGGAAAGAGAATCTCAAGAGTAGCCAGACAGGGGAGCAACAATACAAAGTGCGGCTACAAGAACAAGTTAGAGGCTAGAAATCCAGCAGTGAGTAACTCAACTCCAACTCAATTCAGGCCTAAGCCATCCTACTATTGACAAAGCATAAATCAGAGCGTGATGGAAGACCACCAATTTCCCTGGATATATGCAGCCCCAACACTGAAGAAGCTTGATACCAATGAGAAAGTAAGGACTTAGAGTTGGAAAGGGTGGCGCTGGAAAGGCATAGCAGGTCAGGCAGCAGCCAAGGGGCAGGAGAGTCGATATTTCAGGCATAAGCTCTTCATCAGGAATGTGGAGGGAAACAGGATAAGAGATAAATAGGGGGGTGGGGGTGAGGGAGGGGGAGGTAGGTGGGAAAACGATAGGTGGATGCAGGTGGGGGTTAATTGTTGGTGGGGAAGGTGGAGCAGATAGGTGGGAAGGAAGATGGACCTGTAGGACAGATCAACAGGGTAGTGCTGAGTTGGAGGGCTGGATCTGGAATGAGATGGGGGGAGACTTGTGAAGTCGATGTTGATGTCATGTGGTTAAAGGGTACCAAGGCAGAAGATGAGGCATTCTTCCTCCAGTTGGCAGCCTACTTGACTGGTAACACATCTATAAACATTCTCTCATTCTGCCATCAACACTCAATAGCAGTGTACCAAAGCCTTTTTAAACAGCACCTTCTAAACCCACAATCACTTCCACCTAGAAGGACAAGGGCAGCAGTTACATGGGAACACCACAACCTGCAAGTTCCCCTCCAAGTCACTCACCATCCTGTTTGAAATATATCACTGTTCCTGGATCAAAATCCTGGAATTCCTTCCCTATCAGCATTGTGGGTCTACCTACAGCAAATAGATTGCAGCTGTTCAAGAAGGCAGCTCATCACCTCAATCTCATGGACAGCCAGTGAGGCCCACATCCTGTGAATGAAAGCACATTATCGTCTGCAACATTTCCACCCTTGCGATGTTGTAGATTAATATGGTAAGTGGTTTACCAGAGAAAGTTTTCATTGAAATATTAAATTCTAAAAACAGAAAATGTTAGAAACACTCAGGTCTGGTAGCTGGAGAGAGAAGTGGGTTCATTTTTACCAGCCTGGGGTGGTGAGAGTTGATATCACAGCAAACCCATTTTGTTGGGATGGTTTCCACTCTCCTTTGGCCTTGTACCATCATTACTCCTATCTTAATCATTTTATCACAGACCTTTTCCTCCCCTCTTCCCTTTCTATGCCTCAATAATTTCTTACAACTTGTTCCACATCCAATGTTTTCCAGTTTTGACAAACATCACTGCCCTGAAAATCAACTCTGCTTCTTTCTCCATAGGTGCAAATGCGGCCAGCTGAATACAACCAGAATTTTCCTTTCCTTTTATTTCATATTTCAAATATCCACACTTCTTTGCTTTTGAATTACCTTGTGGTACTGGGGCATTTTCACAGATTCAGTAATATCATTTGCCAACATAGCTTCTGTTAGACCTGTAGCAAGATGTCTGTTACAATAATGAAGTTTAAAAGATTGTTCTGGTTTGTGATTATGTCTTTAATTTATGGTAAAAACATGCTTTGAAGCCAACATGCAAGCCTGAGTGGTTTGATTGTGAGAAATTAAACATTGCTTTACTGGGAGAAAGTACAAGGTATACTTGGAGACAATAGCAATAACCTCTGTGCTATTAGGTAATAGACTGGGAGTCTCCAGCATGCTGAAAAGTATGGGATCCCCAAAATGCAAGTGGAAGTCTGTGCTCAGATTGAAAAGGCCAAATTCTAGAATGTGTGCCTAGCTTATGCTAAAGGGACGATCTCCAGTAATCCCCTCACCATGATTTACAGTTCTGGGGTTAGAGGTTAACAGCTTGAGAAAGGAGAGTTCCAAAGTAAACTCTCTGGAGTAATAAATCATTTTGGACTGTTTCCAGAGAGGAAACAAAAATTTAAATGACAACTCTACAAGACAGTGTAAACCTGTGAAGTGTGCTGTATCGGTTATAAACATTCTATTCTGTAGTAAACCACAAGTTGCCAGTATGAAGTATGTTTGGTCAATAGCGCTTTTAGTCTGTCTGTTATTGTAAATGTTTTAAAATGTGAATTTTTCCATCGTTCATTCAACGATTTACTGGATGTTCAAATTTCTTTTTAAACATTTTTGACCTCTCCAGGCATCATTAGTTCAAGAAGCAAAACAATTCTTAGCGTTTATTGTTACTCAGAATGTAAAATGGCCTGATATGAAGAGGAATTTCAAACAAGGAAGTTTTATTTAAAAATACTCAGCTTTATAGGTATCCAGTGATGTTGCTGCTAACTTCACAAATTCAGGACTCCTATTGACAAAACAGGAAATTGGATGTAGAACTTCAAATGTAAGCGCAGACAGTGGTGCTCTCTCCTAAGAAAGATGAATGTGGTTTGTCGCCCCAGTCTACATATCACCTAGGTTAACACATATAATACTGAAGGATTGCTCTACACAGCAATATAAGTGTCAGACAAAATTTCAAACCTGAGGCCCTGGATGCCTGTTCAGGTGAGTGCATATGAATGACATAAACAGTGGATCTCCTACCTGAAGTTCCTCATTCAACCAGTATCACAAAGAAATAAGTTGGTTATGTCATTTGGGGGGGGGGCATGGAATCTTGTGCAAAATGGGTACCACATTCACAAAGGTGGCTACATTTCAAAGGAATTAAATGGTTGTGAAATACTTTGAGACATTCATTAATAGATTTTAAGTAACCAATTCATACATACTTGTTACAACATGAAACAATTTTGTAGAGAAGCTGCATAAAGCATATAAATATTGCTGATAGAAAAATACTGAAACTTCAACGGATTCTACTCAATGTTGGAGTTAAGAAGGGATAATAGGGTCCATTTGTACAAAGAAAGATTATTTATATTTCTCATCCATACCTGCTTTGTTGCAACAAGTGGTATGTTAATTGCAGAATTAAACCACTTCTAAATGCACAGAATCAGTTTGAAAAGCTGTGTGCATAAGTGAGCATTAGAATATTAAATAATTTACAGGTGACATTGGATAGGAGTGCCAGTTGCAGGAGTTGCTCTTTCTCTCCATTACTAACATTGTAGTATTTATTTCTCACTCTTGTTAGTCATCATTAACAGTGATATTGCTTCATTTCCTGCTGTACCTCTTCCAAGGCCTCATCCAAGGTAAGTGGTGGCGACCTATGACGTCTGATAAACTAGACAAGAAAAGATTACAACAGATTAAAGTGGCATATATGTGACAATTGGTTACTGTCCAAAATAATGAGTGTAAATGTACAAAAACATTTATTGGTTACACTCAATCCTTTAAGTCGTTAACACTCACATCCCTAAGCTAAAGGCCTGTGGGTTCAAGTGCCATTCCAGAGACTTGAACACAAAACCTAGGCTGACATTTCAGTGGAGTACTTTGTGGTACACTGTTGTGCAGGTGCTGTTTTTCTGATGAGACTTTTAATAGTGGCTCTGTCTATCTTCTCTGGTCTGTAAAAGATTTCATGTAGCTGGTTTGAAAAATTGCCAGGATGTTCTCCCTGATGTCCTTGTGATTGTTTATCCTCGGTAATTCCTATTTGCCATCTATTGAAATTAGCTTTCACATTTCCGAACACCAGCAGAGGCTAACTACACTGTGGAAGTATTTTATTAGCTGTAAAATGCTTTGGGAAGTTCCGAGATAATAAATGTTGCAACAAAAATGCAAGTCTTTCTTTCAGTCTTCCTGCAACTCTCCATACGCTAGCCATCTCACTGATTTATAAACTAGTCTTGGAATCAATTGCTAATCCCACAATTTGGATCGTTCTTCCTTGCATCTTCCTCCAATCTCCTCTTTATTTCCTACCCTTTTTAAAGCTACACCTCTGAAATCTTCTCTCTAATATCTCCTTTATTTTGATTGTTATTCTTAAGTGCCTTTTTATGTTGGAAGCACCTGACAAATGCACATCATTGTTCCAGTCTCCTGCAAAGCACTGACCTTGGCCCGACCGCAATGGACACAAAAATCAAGGGATTCCTGTGGTATTGATTTCTTTTCCAGTTTAAATCTGGTACCAAGTCAAGGACATACCTTTATATGAAGCAACAGTATTGGAACACAGAGGTTAGGAACAGGGGTAGGCCATTCGGCCCTTACAGCCTGCTCCACCATTCAATTTGATCATGGCTGATGCTCTATTTCATGCCATACTCCTGATCCCTGTTCACATACCTTGATGCCTTTAACATTTAAGCAGTTACCATTGTTTGTGGAGGCAATGGTTTAGTGGTTTTATTGCTAGACTGTTAATCCAGAGACCTAGGTAATGTTCCAGGGACCTGGATTCTAATTCCACCACAGCAGATGGAAGTAAGAGTCTAATGATGACCATGAATCCATTGTCGATTGTTGGGAAAAGCCCATCAGGTTCACTAATATCCTTTAGGGAACGAAATTGCCATCCTTACCTGGACTGGTCTACATGCGACTCCAGACCCACAGCAATCTGGTTGACTCTTAACTACCCTCTGGACAATTAGGGATAGGCAATAAATGCCATGTTAGAATTCTATATTTTTCAATCAAATCCCCTCTCAGTTTTCTAAACTCTAATGAATACAGACAGTCAAAACAATGTTTCCATTTAGGCTGGGGCTGTTTTCCCTGGAGTGTCGGAGGCTGAGGAGTGACCTGATAGAGGTTTAGAAGATCATTAGGGGCTTGGATAAGATAAACAGACAAATTCTTTTCCTTGGGGTGGGGAGTCCAGAACTAGAGGGCATAGATTTAGGGTGGGGGGGGGGGGAGAGTTATAAAAGAGACCTAAGGGGCAACGTTTTCACACAGTGGGTGGTACATGTATGGAATGAACTGCCAGAGGAAGTGGTGGAGGCTGGTACAATTGCAACATTTAAAAGGCATCTGGATGGGTATATGAATAGGAAGAGTTTGGATATGGGCCGGGTGCTGGCAAGTGGGACTAGATTATGTTAGGATATCTGGTCGGCATGGATGAGTTGGACCGAAGGGCCTGTTTCTGTGCTGTACACCTCTAAGAGAAGTTCTCTGGGTAATCCAAGATGGAGGATGGGAAAAATTTCTGGCTCCTTTTTTGTTGAGGTATTTTAGGTGTTGGAGGTGATTTCCTCGAATTCCAGGAACAGCAATACTGTTGCATTGTTTTGGAACTTTGGAAAGAAAAGTCAAAACAACAGCAGTTTTAAAAAGGGAGAAGAACATGGTGAGGACAGTGCAGGAGGGAGAGAGAGAGAGAGAGAGAGAGAACCTGCAGTCACTGCCGTTGCTGTTTTTGAATTCATGCGTCGCTGGACATCGTAGTGCATCTGAGAAAATTAACAAACAGTGAATTTCACAACTAATCTTGGAGGAACCGGTTTGGGCGAAGTTCACAGCACAGAATCAGATAAGTTAATTGTTGTTTTAGGTCTATCCGAGAGAAAGGCTGTATTAGTGAGTACAGTGGGTTCTTTCTTGATTATATATTTTTGGAGATAAGTCTCTTTATCAAACTTAAAATATAAGTCATAGCTATTAATTTAACCTGGTGCAGTGTTTTGTAGAGGAATAAGACGGTGTTATTTTCTGGGTCTGTAGATTGTGAAGGAGCAAAAATGGCCTTTGCAGTGATATGTACTTCTTGTCAGATGTGGGAGTTTAAGGGTTACTGCGGATTATATCTGCCATAAATGCTGTTGGATGCGAATCTTATCAGATCGAGTGGATCAGTTGGAGAGACAGATAGAAGCGATGAGGAATTTGCAAGAGCAACAGTATGTGATGGATGGCAGTTATAGGAAGGGGGAAAGTCTCAGTTACAGTCACATAGATGGGTAAGAGAGGTAGACAGCTAGTGCAGCCTTTTGTGGATATACCCATTTCAAACAGGTATGCTGTTTTGGAAAATGTAGGGGGTGATGGATTCTCAGGGGAACGTAGCACGAACAGCCAAGTTTCTGGTATTGAGACTGGCTCTAATGCAACAAAGAGTACGTCAGCTTCCAAGAGATCAATTGTGTTAAGGGATTCTGTACATCGGCTTCCAAGAGATCAATTGTGTTAGGGGATTCTGTAGTCAGAGGTACAGACAGATGTTTCTGTGGCCAGCAGAGAAAAAGCAGAATGGTGTGTTGTTTCCCTGGTGCCAGGATCAATGATGTCTCAGAGATGGTGCAGAATGTTCTCACGGGGAGAGGGGCCAGCAAAAGGTCATTGTCCACGTTTCCCTTCCTATATCATTGGAACCAAAGGTTGAGATTCTGAAGAGAGATTACAGAGAGTTAAGCAGAAATTTAAAAAGGAGGACCTCAAGGGTAGTAATATCTGGATTACTCCCAGTGCTACGAGCTATTGAGGGCAGGATTAGGAGGATAGAGCAGATGATTGCATGGCTGAGGAGCTGGTGTATGGGAGAAGGATTCACATTTTTGGATCATTTTTGGGGTAGAAGTGACCTGTACAAGGACAGATTGCACCTAAATTGGAAGGGGACTAATATACTGGCAGGGAAATTTGCTAGAATTGCTTGGGAGGATTTAAACTAGTAAGGTTGGGGGGCGGGTGGGTGGGACCCAGGGAAATAGTGAGGAAAGAGATCAATCTGAGACTGGTAAATTGAGAACAGAAGTGAGTCAAACAGTCAGAACAGGCAGGGACAAGGTAGGACTAATAAATTAAACTGCATTTATTTCAATGCAAGAGGCCTAACAGAGAAGGCAGATGAACTCAGGGCATGGTTAGGAACATGGGATTGGGATATCATAGCAATTACAGAAACATGGCTCTGGGATGGGCAGGACTGGCAGCTTAATGTTCCAGGATACAAATGCTACAGGAAGGATAGAAAGGGAGGCAAGAGAGGAGGGGGAGTGGCATTTTTGATAAGGGATAACATTACAGCTGTGCTGAGGGAGGATATTCCCAGAAATACATCCAGGGAAGTTATTTGGGTGGAACTGAGAAATAAGAAAGGATGATCACCTTATCAGGATTGTATTATAGACCCCCTAATAATCAAGAGGGAAATTGAGAAACAAACTTGGAAGGAGCTCAGCTACCTGTAAGAATAATAAGGAAGTTATGGTCGGGGATTTTAACTTTCCAAACATCAACTGGGACTACCATAGTGTTAAAGGTTTAGATGGAGAGGAATTTCTTAAGTGCATACAAGACAATTTTCTGATTCAGTATGTGGATGTACCTACTAGAGAAGGTGCAAAACTTGACCTACTCTTGGAAAATAAGGCAGGGCAGGTGACTGAGATGTCAGTGGGGGAGCACTTTGGGGCCAGCGATCATAATTCTATTAGTTTTAAAATAGTGATGGAAAAGGATAGACCAGATCTAAAATTTATCGTTCTAAATTGGAAGGAGGCCAATTTTGACAGTATTAGGCAAGAACTTTCGAAAGCTGATTGGAGGCAGATGTTCACAGGTAAAGGGACAGCTAGAAATTGGAAAGCCTTCAGAAATGAGATAACAAAAATCCAGAGAAAGTATATTCCTATCAGGGTGAAAGGGAAGGCTAGTAGGTATAGGGAATGCTGGATGACTAAAGAAATTGAGGGTTTGGTTAAGAAAAAGAAGGAAGCATATGTCAGGTATAGACAGGATAGATCCACTGAATCCTTAGAGTATAAAGGAAGTAGGAGTATACTTAAGAGGGAAATCAGGACGGCATAAGGGGACAGGAGATAGCTTTGGCAAATAGAATTAAGGAGAATCCAAAGGGTTTTTACAAATATATTAAGGACAAAAGGGTAACTATGGAGAGAATAGGGCCTCGCAAAGATCAGCAAGGCGGCCTTTATGTGGAGCCATAGAAAATGAGGGAGATACTATATTAATATTTTGCATCAGTATTTACTGTGGAAAAGAATATAGAAGATATAGACTGTAGGGAAATAGATGGTGACATCTGGCAAAATGTCCACATTACAGAGGAGGAAGTGCTGGAAACGGTTAAAGGTAGATAATCGAGTAAAAAGTGAGGTCTGCAGATGCTGGAGATCAGAGCTGAAAATGTGTTGCTGGTTAAAGCGCAGCAGGTCAGGCAGCATCCAAGGAACAGGAAATTCGACGTTTCGGGCAAAAGCCCTTCATCAGGAATGAAGAAAGTGTGTAGAGACTCACTGAAATCCTTGTAGAGGGAGGAAGAGAGCTTCTTCAAGGAAGGCATCCTTGCAAGAGGATTCGCAGTAGGTTAATATCTTCGAGTAAAAAGTGAGGACTGCAGATGCTGGAGATCAGAGCTGAAAATGTGTTGCTAGTTAAAGCGCAGCAGGTCAGGCAGCATCCAAGGAACAGGAAATTTCAGTGAGTCTCTACACACTTTCCTCATTCCTGATGAAGGGCTTTTGCCCGAAACGTCGAATTTCCTGTTCCTTGGATGCTGCCTGACCTGCTGCGCTTTAACCAGCAACACATTTTCAGCAAAGGTGGATAATCCCCAGGACCAGCTCAGGTGTACATGAGAACTCTGTGGGAAGCTAGAGAAGTGATTGCTGGGCCTCTTGCTGAGATATGTGACTCATCGATTGTCACATGTGAGGTGCTGGAAGACTGGAGGTTGGCAAACGTGGTGCCACTGTTTAAGAAGGGCGATGAAGACAAGCCAGTGAGCCTGACCTCAGTGGTTGGCAAATTGTTGGAGGGAATTCTGAGGGACAGGATGTACTTTTTATTTGAAAAGGCAAGGACTGATTAGGGATAGTCAACATGGCTTTGTGCGTGGGAAATCATGTCTCACAAACTTGATTGAGGTTTTTTGAAGAAGTAACAAACATGATAGAGGGCAGAGCAATACTTGTGATCTATATGGACTTCAGTAAGGCGTTTGACAAGGTTCTCCATGGGAGACTGATTAGCAAGGTTAGATCTCATGGAATACAGGAGAACTAGCCATTTGGATACAGAACTGGCTCAAAGATAGAAGACAGAGGGCGGTGGTGGAGGGCTGTTTTTCAGACTGGAGGCCTGAGACCAGTGGAGTGCCACAAGGATCGGTGCTGGGCTGTCTACTTTTTGTCATTTACATAAATGATTTGGATGCGAGCATAAGAGGTAAAGTTAGTAAGTTTGCAGATGACAGCCTAGTGGGGTAAGCTGCAGTGACTGGGTCTCTGGCACGATATCCGGCTCAGAAGGGACAGGGAGAGCGTTAGTTATAGGAGACTCTATAGTTAGAGGGACAGACAGGTGGTTCTGTGGACATGGGCGAGACTCTCTGATGGTCTGTTGCGTCCTGGGTGCCAGGGTCCGAGACGTCTCAGATCGTGTCTTCAGAATCCTTAAGGGGGAGGGTGTGCAGCCAGACGTCGTGGTGCACATTGGCACCAACGACATAGGTAGGAAGAGAGGTGGGGAGGTCATTCAGGAGCTCAGGGAGTTAGGCTGGAAGCTGAAAGCTAGGATGGACAGAGTTGTCATCTCTGGGTTGTTGCCGGTGCCACGTGACAGTGAGGCAAGGAATAGGGAGAGAGTGCAGTTGAACACATGGCTGCAAGGATGGTGTAGGAGGGAGGGCTTCAGGTATTTGGACAATTGGACTGCATACTGGGGAAGGTGGGACCTGTACAAGCAGGACGGGTTGCACCTGAACCAGAAGGGCACCAGTATCCTTGGAGGTAGGTTTGCTAGCACTCTTCGGGGGGGGGGGGGGGGGGGGTGTTTAAACTAATTTGGCAGGGGGATGGGATCCGGACTTGTAGCCCAGCAAGAAGGTTAGCTGTTTTTCAGGATGTCCAAGAATGTAGGGAGGCTGTGGAGAAGATAGCACTGACAGGGAATACTTGCGGACACAGAGATGGGCTCAAGTGTGTATACTTCAACGCAAGAAGTATCAGAAATAGGGTGGGTGAACTTAAGGCGTGGATTGGTACTTGGGACTACGATGTTGTGGCCATCACGGAAACGTGGATAGAAGAGGGACAGGAATGGTTGTTCGAGGTTCCTGGTTACAGATGTTTCAGTAAGATTAGGGAGGGTGGTAAAAAAGGAGGGGGTGTGGCATTGCTAATTAGAAATGGTATAGCGGCTGCAGAAAGGCAGTTTGAGGGGGATCTGCCTTTGGAGGTAGTATGGGCTGAAGTCAGAAATAGGAAAGGTGCAGTCACCTTGTTGGGTGTTTACTATAGGCCCCCCAATAGCAGCAGAGATGTGGAGAAACAGATTGGGAAACAGATTTTGGATAGGTGCAGAAACCACAGGGTAGTAGTCATGGGCGATTTCAACTTCCCAAATATTGACTGGAAGCTCTTTAGATCAAGTAGAATGGAGTGGCAGCGTTTGTGCAGTGTGTCTAGGAAGCTTTTCTATCTCAGTATGTAGATTGTCCGACCAGAGGGGAGGCCATATTGGATTTGGTGCTCGGTAACGAACTGGGACAAGTGATGGGCTTGTTGGTGGGTGAGCATTTTGGTGATGGTGACCACAATTCTGTGACTTTCTGTTATGGAGAGAGATAGGTGCGTGCAACAGGGTATGTTTTACACTTGGGGGAAGGGTAAATACGATGCTGAAAGACAGGATCGGAGGACCATAAGTTGGGAGCATAGGCTGTCAGGGAAGGAGGTCATTGAAATATGGAACTTTTTCCAAGGAACAGATACAACATGTCCTTGATATGTATGTACCTGTCAGACAGGAAAGAGATGGTCGTGTGAGGGAACCTTGGTTGACGAGAGAGGTTGAATGTCTTGTGAGGAAGAAGAAGGAGGCTTACATAAGGTTGAGGAAACAAGGTTCAGACAGAGCGTTGGAGGGATACAGGATAGCCAGGAGGGAGCTGAAGAAAGGGTATAGAAGAGCTAAGAAAGGGCATGAAAAACCTTTGGTGGGTAGGATCAAGGATAACCCCAAGGCCTTTTATGCGTATGTGAGAAACATGAGAATGATGAGAATGAAGGTAGGTCCGATCAAGGACAGTAGTGGGAGACTGTGTATTGAGTCGGAAGAGATAGGAGAGGTCTTGAATGAGTACTTTTCTTCAGTATTTACAAATGAGAGGGACCGTATTGTTGAAGAGGAGAGTATGAAACGGACTGGTAAGGTAGAGGAGATACTTGTTAGGAAGGAAGATGTGTTGGGCATTTTGAAAAACTTGAGGATAGACAAGTCCCCCAGGCCGGACGGGATATATCCTAGGATTATGTGGGAAGCAAGAGAGGAAATTGCAGAGCCGTTGGCAATTATCTTTTCGTCTTCACTGTCAACAAGGGTGGTACCAGGGGACTAGAGAGTGGCAAATGTTGTGCCCCTGTTCAAAAAAGGGAATAGAGATAACCCCGGGAATTACAGGCCAGTTAGTCTTACTTCGGTGGTAGGCAAAGTAATGGAAAGGGTACTGAGGGCTAGGATTTATGAGTATCTGGAAAGACACTGCTTGATTAGGGACAGCCAGCAGGGATTTGAGAGGGGTAGGTCTTGCCTTACAAGTCTTATTGAATTCTTTGAGGAGGTGACCAAGCATGTGGAGGAGGGTAGAGCAGTGGATGTAGTGTACATGGATTTTAGTAAGGCATTTGATAAGGTTCCCCATTGTAGGCTTATGCGGAAAGTCAGGAGGCATGGAATAGTGGGAAATTTGGCCAGTTGGATAGAGAACTGGCTAACCGGTTGAAGTCAGAGAGTGGTGGTTGATGGTAAATATTCAGCCTGCAGCCCAGTTACGAGTGGAGTTCAGCAGGGATCAGTTCTGGGTCCTCTGCTGTTTGTAATTTTTATTAATGACTTGGAAGAGGGAGTCGAAGGGTGGGTCAGTAAATTTGCAGACGATACGAAGATAGGTGGAGTTGTGGATACGAAGATAGGTGGAGTTGTGGCTGTTGTCAGCTGCAAAGGGACTTAGATATGATGCAGAACTGGGCTGAGGGGTGGCAGATGGAATTCAACCCTGTCAAGTGTGAGGTTGTCCATTTTGGAAGGACAAATAAGAATGCGGAATACAGGGTTAACGGTAGGGTTCTTAGTAAGGTGGAGGAGTAGAGGGATCTTGGGGTCTATGTTCATAGCTCTTTGAAAGTTGCCTCTCAGGTGGATAGAGCTTGTAAGGCGGCCTATGGTGTATTAGCGTTCATTAGCAGAGGGATTGAATTAAAGAGTCGTGAGGTGATATTGCAGCTCTATAGGACCTTGGTAAGGACACATTTGGAGTACTGTGTGCCTCACTTTAGGAAAGATGTGGAAGCTTTGCAGAGGGTGCAGAGGAGATTTACCAGGCTGTTGCCTGGATGAAGAATAGGTCGTACGAGGATAGGTTGAGTGTGCTAGGCCGTTTCTCATTGGAACGGCGAAGGACGAGGGGTGATTTGATAGAGGTTTATAAGATGATCAGGGGAATAGATAGAGTAGACAGTCAGAGACTTTTTCCCCAGGTACAACAGAGTGTTACAAGGGGGCATAAATTTAAGGTGAGGGGTGGAAGGTATGGGGGGATGTCAGGAGTAGGTTCTTTACCATGGTGGCGGCATGGAATGCGCTGCCTGTGGGAGTGGCAGAGTCAGAATCATTGGTGACCTTTAAGCGGCAATTGGATATGTACATAAATAGGTGCTTAAGCTAGGACAAATGTTCGGCACAACATCATGGACCAAAGAGCCTGTTCTGTGCTGTAATGTTCTATGACACCAAAATTGGAGGTGTAGTGGACAGCGAAGAGGGTTACTTCCGATTACAACAGGATCTGGACCAGATGGGCCAATGGGCTGAGAAGTGGCAGATGGAGTTTAATTCCGATAAATGCGAGGTGCTGCTTTTTGGGAAAGCAAATCTTAGCAGGACTTATACACTTAATGATAAGGTCCTCGGGAGTGATGCTGAACAAAGAGACCTTGGAGTGCAGGTTCATAGCTCCTTGAAAGTGGAGTCGCAGGTAGATAGGATAGTGAAGAAGGCATTTGGTATGCTTTCCTTTATTGGTCAGAGTATTGAGTACAGGAGTTGCGAGATCATGCAGGAGTTGGGTGGCTGTACAGGACGTTGGTTAGGCCACTGTTGGAATATTGTGTGCAATTCTGGTCTCCTTCCTATCGGAAAGATGTTGTGAAACTTGAAAGGGTTCAGAAAAGATTTAAAAGGATGTTGCCAGGGTTGGAGGATTTGAGCTACAGGGAGGGGCTGAACAGGCTGGGGCTGTTCTCCCTGGAGTGTCGGAGGCTGAGGGGTGACCTTATAGAGGTTTACAAAATCATGAGGGGCATGGATAAGATAAATAGACCAAGTCTTTTCCCTGGGGTTGGGGCATCGAGGGCATAGGATGAGAGGGGAAGGATATAAAAGAGACCTCGGGGGCAACCTTTTCAGAGGGTGGTACGTGTATGGAATGAGCTGCCAGAGGAAGTGGTGGAGGCTGATACAATTGCAACATTTAAGAGGCATTTGGTTGGGTATATGAATAGGAAGGGTTTGGAGGGATATGGGCCAGGTGCTGGCAGATAGGACTAGATTGGGTTGGGATATCTGGTTTGCATGGACAAGTTGGACCGAAGGGTCTGTTTCCATGCTGTACATCTCTGTGACTCTCATACAAGACAGTCCTGTCATCCTGTCAAGCCTAGTGAACCTTCACTACACTCCCTCACTTGGGTAGAGGCAACGAAATTGCACACAAAACTCCACATGGGGTCTTACCAAGACAGGCATAACTGCAGTAATACATCCCTACTTCTGAACTCAAACCCTTTTGCAATAAAGGCTCAGGTACCAAATGATTGCTGCACCTGCCTGTTTATTTTCACAAGCTGATGTACAAGGACACCCAGATCTCTTTTTACATCCACATGTTCCCAGTAGGTTATCATTTCAATAATATTCTGCCTTTCTGTTTTTCACACTAAGTGTATAACTTCAGATCATCTATGTTGTACTGCATCAGCCATGTGTATGCCCACACACTCGATCTGTCTAGATGGCCCTAAGGCGTCCTTGTATCCTCACAACTCTCAATCCCACCTAGTTCTGCGTTATTAGGAAACCTGCAAATATTGCATTTGATTCTCTCATCCAGGTCATCGATATATATTGTGAATAGCTGGGGCCCAAGCACCAATCCCATTAATGCTTTTCAAGTGTTACCACATCCTTTATAATAGACTGTACCATTTTCCCTACAACTAATGTTAGGCTAATTGGTCTGTAATCCTCTTCTTTTTCCCTCTGCCTTTTTTTTAAAAATAGAGCGGGGTTATATTTGCCCTATTCCAACCTGTAAAAACTGATCCAGAATTGATAGTATTTTGGAAGATAATCACCAATGTATCCAATATTTCCAAGGCCACTTCCTTTAGCATTCTGGGGGGCAGATAATCAGGCCTGAATATTTGTCAGCCTTTAATCCCAATAAGTTCTCTGGCATTTTTTTTAAACTAATACTGACTTTCTTCAATTAGACCCTAACATTGCTGGGAATTTAACTTCATCTCCTTTTGTGAAGAGAATACGTATTTAGTTTTTTAAAATTTTTTTTGTTCCGATTATAATTTCCTCATTTCTGATTGTGAAGGACCTACATTTGTCTTCACTAATCATCATCTTTTCATGATTTGGAGATGCCGGTGTTGGACTGAGATGTATAAAGTTAGAAATCATACAACACCAGGTTATAGTCCAACAGGTTTAACTGGAAGCACTAGCTTTTGGAGTTCCACTCATTAACCACCTGATGAAGGAGTGGCACTCCAAAAGCTAGTGCTTCCAATCAAACCTGTTGGACTATAACCTGCTGTTGTGATTTTCATCATCTTCTCATAAATTTATAAAATCTTTTACAGTCACCTATTATGTCCCTTGCAAGTTTAACTCTCATACTCTATTTTACACCTATTAAGCAACTTTTTCCCCTCTTCTGCTAAATTCTAAATGATGATTGTTCTGGCAATTTCTCCTTGGATCTAATACAATCCTTCGTTTCTTTGATAAGCTACAACTGAGCCACATTTCCTGTTTTCTTCTTGTACCTAATAGGAACGAATAGTTATTGTAATATATGCATATGTTCCTTAAGTATTAGCCTACCTACTTTTAGTAAGGAGCCCCAATCTATCATTGCTAACTTGCACCTCACACCCTCGTAATTCCCTTTATTTAGACTCAGAAATAAGAAAAGCAGCCAATTTGTTCAAAGGATGTGTGCTTGCCAGCAAAACAAGTTAAAATAACTGCAAATTTTAATTTTCAACTTTCAGACATAAAATAAATGATATCAATTTACAGTAAAAGTGAAAATAAAAACTCACCAACTTAAAAATATATCAGAACAGAGAAACCTATATTCCACAAATAAATGAATACTGCACAAAAAAAAGTCACAAAGAACTACAGATGCTGGAACTCAAACAGAAATTGCTGAGAAAACTCAGTAGGTCTGGTCGCATCTGTGGACAGAAAGTAGAGTTAATGTTTCGGGTCTGATGACACTTCTTCAGAACTCTGTTGCTGCCAGACTTCGTGAGTTTGCCTGGCAATTTTTGTCTTTGTACATAAGTACTGCTACTGGAAGCAAGGGCGTTTACTCATTAATGCAAAGTTAGTTAGCCAATACAAGCTTAATTGCACCCCATTCAACAAGACCATAAGACATATTCAGCCCATCGAGTCTGCTCCACCATTCAATCGTGGTTGATAAGTTTCTCTACTCCATTCTCCCACTTTCTCCACATCACCCTTGATCCCCTTTACAACCAAGAACCTATCTATTTGTCTTAAATATACTAAATGACCTGGTCTTCACAGCCTTCTGTGGCAGTGAATTCCACAGATTCACCACTCTCTGGCTGAAGAAAGTATCTCCTTATTTCTGTTCTAAATGGTCTTCCCTTTACTCTAAGGCTGTGCCCTCAGGTCCTAGTCTCTCCTACCAATGGAAACATCTTCCCAACATCTGGTCTACCCAGGCCATTCAGTATTCTGTAAGTTTCATCACTAAACCCCATTAAGTATAAACCCAGAATCCTCAAAACGTCCCTCATATGTTAAACTGTTCATTTCTGGGACCATTCTTGTGAACTTCCTCTGAACACTCTCCAGGGCCAGTGCATCCTTCCTGAGGTATTGGACCCAAAACTGTGCACAATATTCCAAAAGTGGCCTGTCCAAAGCCTTATGGAGTCTCAGAAGTAAATCCCTGTTTCTTTGTTAAGTCTTCTCAAAATAAATGCCATCATTGCATTTGTCTTCCCTACTACTGACTCAACCTGCAAGTTTACCTTGAGAGCATCCTGGACCAGAACCTGGGAGTAAAATTGGAAAGGTTAGGATTGTTTTCTTTGGAACAGAGGAGGCTGAGGGTGAAGGTAGAAACCTCTAACTTGAAGCCTGTGGACCAGATGCTGGAAGGTGGAATTAGAACTTATGGCTAGATTTCTAAATTTTTATTTTATCTTTATTTTTGTGCAGATATCATGGCTGATGATCTCTCTCTTGCACTTCAGACTTCTGAATTTTCTCCCCTTTTAGAAAATAGTCCGTGCCTCTATTCCTCCTCACACTTTCCTATGTTGTATTCCATCGGCCACCTCTTTGCCCACTCTCCTAGCCTGTCCAAATCCTCTGTAGCCTCCTTGCCTCCACAATGCTACCTGACCTTCTACCTATCTTTGTATCATCTGCAAACGTAGCCAGAATGCCCTCAGTTCCATCATCTCGATCATTAATGTATAAAGTGAAAAGTCGTGGTCCCAATGCCGAGCCTTGCGGAACACCACTTGTCCCATGCTAGTACCATGCCTCTAACACCACAGGCCTTTATCTTTCTCAGTAGTCTATGTCACACCTTGTCAAAGTTCTTCGTGAAGTTCAGGTAGATAACATCTATTGGCTCTGCTTCCTCAAAGAATTCTAGTAGATTTGTCAGGCAGACCTCCCCTTGATGAAAGCATACTGACTCTGCCCTATTTTACTGTACAATTCCAAGTATTCAGAAATCTCATCCTTCACGATGGATTCCTGGATCTTATCCACACCAGACGTTCGGCTGATTGGTTTGTAATTTTCTGTCTTCTGCCTTACTCCCTTTTTAAACAGGAGTGTTACGTTAACTGACAAGATGCAACTTTAAGAAATCTCACAGTTAGATTTAACAGCAAATTGAATGCAATTTCTCATTACTTCAGTATTGAGCTCAATGTTGTGTCCTTATATTTTATATGCATTAATGATTTTAACTTACATATGGGAGGCATGACTGGGAAATTTGCAAATACTAAAAAATTTGACTTTGGAGTTAATAAAAAAAAGGGCATTTATCAACTACAAGATTATATCAATAGTTTGGTTGATTGGGTGGAAAAGTGGCAAATGGAAATTAATCTGGAGAAGTCCGAGATAATGCATTTGGGGAGAGCAAACAAAGCAAGGGACAGGACACAATAAAACAGGAGAATATTGGCAAGGCAAGAAGTAATGGGAGAGCTTGCATTTTGTGTCTACAAGTTCTTGAAGGTGTCAGGGCAGATAGATAATGTGGTAAAGAAAGGGTTTAAGGTTTGTGCGAAGATTTGTAGCTCGGGTGCTCGTTGTTGTGGTTCTGTTCGCCGAGCTGGAAGTTTTTGTTGCAAACGTTTCGTCCCCTGGTTAGGCAACATCATCAGTGCTTTGGAGCCTCCTGCAAAGCGCTTCTTTGATGTTTCTTCCGGTATTTATAGTGGTCTGTCCTTGCCACTTCCGGGTGTCAGTTCACCCGGAATTCACCACAAGGGTATACAGGAAAACAACACACACAGACCAAGTCCCAAACTATGAAAGTAACCACCCCAACACACACAAACGAAGCTGCATCAGGACACTATTCAAAAGGGCCACAACACACTGCAGTACACCAGAACTGCAAAAAGAGGGAGAGGAACACCTATACAAGGTATTCGCCAAAAACGGATACCCGCGCAACTTTATCAACAGATGCCTAAGAGACAGACCACGGAACGAGGACATGCCACACTACCATACATCAGGAGCGTTTCAGAACTGACAGCCAGACTACTGCGACCCTTAGGACTCATAACGGCACACAAACCAACAGCCACGCTCAGACAACAACTCACTAGAACAAAGGACCCGATACCCAACATGAGCAAAACTAATGTAGTTTACAAAATACCATGCAAGGACTGCACAAAACACTATATAGGACAAACAGGAAGACAGCTAACAATCCGCATACATGAACATCAACTAGCCACGAAACGACACGACCAGCTATCCCTAGTAGCCACACACGCAGACAACAAGCAACATGAATTCGACTGGGAAAACACTACTATCATAGGGCAAGCCAGACAGAGAACAGCCAGGGAATTCCTAGAGGCATGGCATTCATCCACAAACTCCATCAACAAACACATCGACCTGGACCCAATATACCAACCACTACAGCGGACAGCTGAAACTGACACCCGGAAGCGGCAAGGACGGACCACTATAAATACCGGAAGAAACATCAAAGAAGCGCTTCGCAGGAGGCTCCAAAGCACTGATGATGTCGCCTAGCTAGGGGACGAAACGTTTGCAACAAAAACTTCCAGCTTGGCGAACAGAACCACAACAAAGAAAGGGTTTAAAAATGGACAAGGTTAAGTAGGGAAGCAATTCCAGAACTAAATGTAACACTGGTTAGGCTACAGCTGGAACACAGTTTTGGTCATTACAAGAAGGATGAGATTTCATCTGGACAGAGTACAGGGGAGTTTTATAAAAATGCACTTTAAACTGTAGTTGTGTGGTAAGATTGGAAATTTGCTTTACAACAGAGGAAGCTGAGGGTGAAGGTAGAAACCTCTAACTTGAAGCCTATGGATCAGATGCTGGAAGGAGGAATTAGAACGTGTGGCTAGATTTCTAAATTTTTGTTTTATCTTATTGTTGTGCAGATATCATTGGTGATGATCTCTTTCTGTGTTATAAGTTTTCCATGCTTCAATTTAATTAATTCCCCATCAATCGCAGATATGGGATGCATCAACTGTGCACCATCTGGGAATGAGGCAGTATCTTCCTGCACGTAAACAGACTCCAAAAGTTTCCGTCAGTTTCAGTGCAGCAATGAGGAGAAATGCTGACACGATGTCCCTGTCTGTACTGTTGCATAAGCTGGGCTTATCAACTTGAAAGACTACACATTGCTCTGTTTTTAAAGCAGGCAGGCAGCCAAGCAGCACTGATGGGGACGAGGGTTACTGTAAAGTCCTAACATGTACAAAAGAATTGACTGTTTAGTTACCTCTTTTGTTTCGTCCAAAGTTGTGTAATGGTAGTTGTCCTTTTCTATTGAGGCCACAACAGATAAGTAGAGATGCCGACTGACTTGCACAAACTGTTGAATTAGAGTGAGCTGCTGTTTCAGCATATCATTCAGAGCAAAGCTAGCAGGACTATATGCAGTCAATGCTGTGGATTGGAAAAGAAGAAGAAATCAGTAGCATACTGTACTGCAACTAGAAGATTGCCAATCATGACACTCACCTCAGCAGAGGCGTTATTTCAGTTAATTTTATTGTACTTTTTTCATAGAACTCTGTGGTTATTTGACACAAGATGGTAGGACTGAAGCTTCCAATGATCATCTTCTTTGCCCCACCCCTATATCCAGTGGCAGGCTGAGGTCAGGAGTGCTCTGGATCTGATCAATGCAGAAATTTCATCATGTTTCTTTAATAAGACAGGCTGAAATTGTGAAACTCTGTTCCCAGCGCTAAGTCTTGCTTGAGTGCAGGAGTGCAGATCAGAGGATCGGGTTCCCCACTTGTAGTACGATTGATTGACTAAAATCAAAGTACCAGTAATTAGCCATGGAGACCACTAACAGCTGCTCCTAATGAGTCAAGAGCAGAACTTCAGATTTTCAGATTCATATCTCAACTTTATCAACCAAACTATTCTTCTCCCATTTTATTTAATACACCATCCAGCAAAACTGTGCCATGGCTGAAGTATTAGAAAGGTTTCAGAGACTTTCAATCATTCGATTTAATACAATAGATCTTCAATTGTATGCTAACCAAATAGTCAGAACCAAAACTCTAAACTATAGACTTCTCATTAATGGTGTAAAGTCACATTTGATTAAGTTCTTTAATATGTTTGCAGGTTTTGAAGAGTACGACAGCCTTTGTAGAGTCACCGAATATCACTAATAACAGTTATTACTGTCTGTGGCTTGGGGGATTGCTTTTAAATTCACTTATATACAAACAGTTTCTGCAATTTTGAAGTAATTAATGTTATGTAAAGCACCTTAAAGTATTGGTTGGACACTCTAAAATGCAATTCCTTTACTTTCTTTGAGTGTTTTTGGCCTTTCATGTGACTTCTTTATTAAACAATCATAGTTAATTGTCCCAAGAGCTTTAAATTGAGAATCCCTCCCATTCTAGTCAACCTAAAGCACATGGGCTGCAGTGGTTGAAGACAGCTCACTATCACCTTTCAAGGGTTTCGAGGGGCAGGAAGTAAATCCTGGCAATTCAGTGACATCCACGTTCAACGAGTGAATAATTAAAAAAAAACTAAATATCAGAACGACGTCAATACATATTAAAATCTAGCTCTGTATGAATTGCTGTTGAAAATGGAATTAGACCTAAACTACCACATTTCTGGACTATGCCCCAGAGCAGTCTGGTCTGCATGTAATCCTAACCCTTGTTTCAGCTTCATTATATTTGTTTTAAGTTAACAATTTACTGAGTACAGATTTAAAATTAATTCAATGTTTTTGCAATATTAATTCTATTTGACATGAAAGTTACTCAAGTTTTGTCCCTTAATTTTCTATGAAACCTTTATATGTGCCTGCATAACAATTTATTCCATCCCCAGTCATCCATACTGGATTTCAGTACGGAGCCTGCTGTTTTCCTTCAGTTTCAATGTCCTCAGATTCCAAACTGGAATTTGTTGCTCATTGTGCAGTAAATTCAAAAATGCTGCTTCCCTCAGCACTGCATTCCCACTCCCTCTCTCATACACAAGCTCTCTCTCATATCCCCACACATATACTCCCCCACTCTCAACCACACACGCACCCTCTAAGCAGACTTATACCCCTTTACACTCACACCCTCTGACAGGCACCTTTCCTGCCCCCACTCTCGCGCACACACACACACACACACACACACACACACACACACACACACACACACATATATATATATAAAAATTTGCGGGGTGAATTTGTACATGCAGAATTATATTTTATTTTGCTCAAAAGCTACATGAATCCATGTAAGATTCTGTAAATCCCATTTTTAGAAATAGAATCAGTCTGAATATTGGGACACAGACAGCCTTGCACCTTCAATGCATTATCTGGGCTAACATGGTACCTATTGTTAAAGTTCACTTGAGAATGTAACTTTAAAAAAAAAGTTCTAGGATTTACAATATGAAAGAACTGAAACTAATATGGTCATTCTAAAAGATGAGACTGAACAAACAATCCAGGTCTTTTTCAATATATAATTTCAGTTACATCAAACTGTAAACTTTTGCTATAAATTCTGTGCCTTACAATCTTATACTCTGCAACCACCTGATAAAGGAGCAGCGCTCCAAAAGCTAGTGCTCCCAAATAAACCTGTTGGAATATAACTTGGTGTTGTGTGATTTTTAACTTTGTACACCCCAGTCCAACATTGGCACCTCCAAATCATTCCAAGATAGATCTACTCGATAATGCACTTTAACAAATTTATCACAATGATGTTAAACAAATGCCAAATGTTTACCTTCCATTGCATCAGGGCTAATAACATGACTAGCAATAGGGGTGGGATCCACATATGCAGCTCCAAGAGATGCTCCAAGGACTGCGACACCTTCATCTATGAAAAGAAATGGGAATGCTGATTGCTTAGTTATACAGTCAATAATTTAAACTACAGTTGCATTCAACACATGCTGTATTATTGTCATTGGTCCGTTCCAAGCACAAGTTGTCAATAAACTACCTAAGTGCAATAATAAAGGTCTGAAACAAGAACTTTGTAGAATCAAAGAATCTCTATAATGCAGGAAGAGGCCATTCAGCTCACTGAAGTCTACATCAACCCTCTGAAGAGCATTCCACCCTATCCTCGTGATCACACATTCACCATAACTGATCCACCTAGTCTGCACATCCTTGGACACAACAGGCCAATGTAAAATAGCCAATCCACTTAACTTGCATATATTTGGACTGTGGGAGGAAACCAAAGCATCCAGCAGAAACCCATGCATTCACAGGGAGAATGTGCAAACTTCACACAGACAGCCATCTTAGGCTGCAATCAAATCTGGTTCCCTAATGCTGTGAAACAACAGTGCTAACCACTGTGCCACCCCACGTGACCAACTCCCAACAAATGAATGAAGAAGATAATAAGCCAAGGATGAGAAATGTTCATCCGTATAGAATTCTGACCTAGGCTGGAATGCTGATTCCATTATTTCACTTGCTAAGTTATTGTAGATTGTCATGCCATTGGTAAGGATTTTTTTTATATTTATGAATCACTTCATGAATGAGCCTTAAAATTGGGCATCAGGCTAAGGGGGCTGTTCCTAGCACCTTCATGCCCCCTCCACCCAATCCAATTGCATCAGGTGCACACGGGGTGTTGGAAGACCAGCCTGCCCATTGTCCAATTCATGGCCATTTAGGGACCTCCTCTTGCAGTCACAGGGCTTTTAGCTGCAGGAGCAGAGAGAGATGCCAAATGTCTAATTTAGTTTCACTGGACAGGCTGATGATCAGTTGAGTTTGGGATGGGAAAGTGTCTTCCTTCAAAGGGCCTCTGTGCTCACTAAAGGCTGTAAGGTCTTCCAGGTATTGGGGACACTTCAGCAATTTTGTTGAGATGAAAACTTAATTGGAAGATTACAAACATGGAAGGAAAGTACTAGTTGGTACAATGAGTCGGTCCCATAGTCATGTTGCAACTTTACATTAATGCAGAGTTCTACACCCCTTACAATCCATGTAACCTCCATGGACATTCAACTACCAGCCAAAATATGTGATCCTGAGGAAAGTCATGGAGGGAGGGAATAAAATGTTATGCTCTACTCCAGGTAATGTTTCTAAACCCAAGACTGGTTGGAACTGCAAGTAACAAAATCAGCAGACTACAGAGAGTAGGACGTTTTTAGACAGCCCAATCGCCAATTGGTAAAACACTGGTGCTGAAACTTTGACTCCAAATCTGAAGTTACACAAGATTGACGACTGGATGGGACACAGGCAGATAACGATCCAGAATCATGAACAGACATCCCTGTCTGCCCAACTTCTTCAGTGAGAGAAAATAAATAAGGGAGGAAGGAGTGAGTGAGAGAGAACAGATTTATAAGTAAATATTAAAATTCACAAATTTACCTCTGGACCAAGTGTAGGCCATGCCAGATGGCTGGGTCTGTATTGCTGTATCTTTTACAGCCACTTTAGTCAGACCTATCACTTGCTCCTTTTCCAATGAATAGAGAGATTCAGAGCTTGCTGCTGACTTCAACTGATCTGGAGTTGGAGTTGAAGAGGTTGAATGGGAAGTACTGTTATCTGAGTAATCTGTCTTTAACTCCTCTTTAGATGACTTCTCAGCACATGATTCGCTCTGGTCCTTGTTTACTGAGGCAACTTCATAATCTGAATTTTCAAAGTCCTCCGAGTATTCAGAACACAGAGTGCTCTCATCATCTGTTTTTAATTGTTCGTGTAGGTTCTCTGGAAAGTTTTTTTCCTTCCTTGATAAAGGACTCCCATTCAACTGTTCAGTGATTTCACTTCCAATTATAGCACTTTCTGTCATTATATCACTTTCAAGTTCACTCTCATCCTTCTCTCTTGAAAGTGTGCTAGGTTGAGCATCTGGACTGACTAGTTCATCTGCCACATGAAGCCCAGTGGTGCAAAAAGTCGACTGTATGCTCTGAACATCAGAGGATTGGTTTGCTTCATTCTTTGAAAAAAAGCAAGTTATCAACAGACTGAATCTTGAAAAACATTGTGTACACCAAACACAAGTAAATAACAAGCAATTTAAAAAGGTACATTGCTCCACTTCCTTGGTTTAATAATTATATTTCAGCCTCTTAAAAACTTGATAGCTAAGTGCAGTGACCCATGTAGATCAAGGAGTTACTGGTTATGATTACCAACATGTGTTGTCAGCTGATCTCAGGGAACATTACAACTAAAGTAAGTGACCCTGGATTAGGAAAGGGGAGTTTAGGGGAATTCAAAACAAATAATTAACCAGACCTCCAGTACGGATTTTTTTGTCCTGAGCACAGAACTCTTGATTGACATTAGCAGCTTGCCATACAAACAAAATATACAATCAAAGACTGACCAGAGTTGCTAGCATAAAACTAACATGGGAGATTCAGTTTACTCCCATGAACCTTTTACACGCTCGCTTTCATGCCAATGGAGCAGGAGAATTACTGAATTTCTACAATGCAGGCAAATAGGTTCTGAGCCTAAAAGGGAGTAGTCAATCAACCACATTCCTGAGATAGCTGACAGGTTAATTGTAGCAAATAAACTGCAAGATTACTGGAGCAGGGGAGTACTACCTCCTTCAGGGACTAAATGGTCTCCTAGAACATAGAACAGTACAGCTCAGAACAGGCCCTTCAGCCCACGATGTTGTGCCGGCCACTGATCCTTATGTATGCACCCTCAAATTTCTGTGACCATATGCATGTCCAGTAATCTCTTAAATGTTTCCAATGACCCTGCCGCCACAACTGCTGCTGGCAACACATTCCATGCTCTCACAACTGTAAAGTACCCGCCTCTGACCTCCCATCTGTACTTTCCTCCAACCAGCTTAAAACTATGACCCCTCGTATTAGCCATTTCTGCCCTGGGAAATAGTCTCTGGCTATCGATTCTATCTATCATTATCTTGTATCCCTCAATTAGGTCCCCTCTTCTCCTCCTTTTCCCCAATGAAAGAAGTCAGAGTTCAGTCAACCTCTCCTCATAAGATAAGCCCTCCACAGTCCAGGCAGCATCCTGGTAAAGCTCCTCTGAACCCTCTCCAAAGCATCCATATCTTTCTTATAATAGGGCGACCAGAACTGGATACAGTATTCCAAGTGCGGTCTAACCAAAGTTTTATAAAGCTGCAACAAGATCTCATGACTCTTAAACTCAATCACCCTGTTAATGAAAGCCAAAACACCATATGCTTTCTTAACAACCCTGTCCACTTGGGGGGCCATTTTAAGGGATCTATGTACCAAGATCCCTCTGTTCCTCCACACTGCCAAGAATCCTATCAAAGTTTGTGAGAAGATTTGTAGCTCGGATGCTTGTTGTGGTCGATGAAAGGGGACGAAACGTTTGCAACAAAAGCTCCCAGCTCGGCGAACAGAACCACAACAAGAATCCTATCCTTAATCCTGTACTCAGCTTTCAAATTCGACCTTTCAAAATGCATCACCTCGCATTTATCTAGGTTGAACTCCACCTGCCACCTCTCAGCCCATCTCTGCATCCTGTCAATGTCCCGCTGCAGCCTACAACAGCCCTCTATACTGTCAACGACACCTCCAACCTTTGTGTCATCTGCAAACTTGCTGACCCATCCTTCAATCCCCTCATCCAAGTCATTAATAAAAATTACAAACAATAGAGGCCCAAGGACAGAGCACAGACTTTCAGGCAGAATATTTTCCTTCTACTACCACTCGCTGTCTTCTATTGGCCAGCCGATTCTGTATCCAGACAGCTATGTTCCCCTGAATCCCACTCCTCCTGACCTTCTGAATGAGCCTACCATGAGGAACCTTATCAAGTGCCTTGCTGAAGTCCATATACACCACATCCACAGCTCGACGCTTATCAACTTTTCTGGTCACATCCTCAAAGAACTTGATAAGGTTTTGAGGCATGACTGCCCCTCACAAAGCCGTGTTGACTGCATTTAATCAAGCCATGCTCTTCCAGATGGTCATAAATCCTATCCTTCAGAATCCTTTCTAACACCTTGCAGACGACAGACGTGAGACTTCCTGGTCTGTAATTGTGGGGGATTTCCCTATTTCTTTTCTTGAAGAGAGGAATTACATTTGCCTCTCTCCAGTCCTCAGGTACAACTCCAGTGGAGAGTAGGATGAAAAGATCTTCGCAAGTGGTAAAGCAATTGCATTTCTCGTTTCCCAAAGCAGCCGAGGACAAATCTGGTCCGGGCCTGGCGACTTGTCAATCTTAATGTTTGACAAAATTTTCAGCACATCAGCTTCCTCTATCTCTATCCATTTCAGCATGCACACCTGCTCTTCAAAGGTTTCATTCATTACAAAGTTTGTTTCTTTCGTAAACACAGAAGCAAAAAACTCATTTAGGGCTTCCCCGACCTCCTCAGACTCCACACACAAATTCCCTATGCTATCCCTGATCAGCCCTACTCTTTCTTTGACCATTCTCTTATTCCTCACATAAGTGTAAAATGTCTGTGTTCTCCCTAATCCGTTCTGCCAAGCCTTTCTCGTGCCCCCTCCTGGCTCTCCTCAGACCATTTTTAAACTCCTTCCTCGCCTGCCTGTAATCCTGTAGAGCTGAGCTTGACCCTAGCTTCGTCCACCTCACGTAAGCTACCTTTTTCCTTTTGACGAGAAGCTCCACCGCTCTAGTCATCCAAGGTTCCTTTATTTTAACACTTCTTTTCTGTCTCAGAGGGACATATTTATTCATCGCTTGCAACAACTGTTCCTTAAACAGTCTCCACATGTCTACAGTGCCTTTACCATGGAACAATTGCTCCCAATCCATGTTTCCTAACTCATGTCTAATCGCATTATAGTGTCCTCTTCCCCAATTAAATATCCTCCCATTTTGCCTAATCCTCTCCTTCACCATAGCTATATAGAATGTGAGGCAGTTGTGGTCACTATCACCAAAATGCTCTCCCACCACAAGATCTGATAATGCTCGGAAACGAGCCGGGGCAGTCTAGAATGGCCTCTCCCCTCGTCGGCCTGTCAACGTACAGAGTTAGGAAACCCTCCTGAACACACCTTACAAAAACAGTTCCATTCAAATCTTCTGCTCGAAGGAGGTCTCTTGTACTGCATTATTGTATGATTCTTTACATATCGCAGTATGCGTCAGTCCACTACACCACATCAACAATCGTAATTTCTATTTACCACTTCCTCATATCCACTCTAAGCAAAGCAACCAGGTTTATATATATATCCTGGGTGCTGACCTCACTATGGTTGATGAGGCCACATTTAGTTAAAGTACATTGTGAGAAAGCTCTAAAATACCTTTTTATTGGAAGCCTACCTATTCAAGGATAGAACAATATGCAGTGCTGCAAAATTCATAGCATATTCAAATGGAACAACCTCAACTTGGACAAACAAGTTACCTTCACAGCTGGTGCTTCTTTGTTCATTTTCTGTTCTACAGTTGGCACCAAATCTTCCAAAGTCAAGATATTTAGCCTAAACTCTGAATCAGAATGGGAGATACATTACAAAGTGACATGGCATTTCAATTATAATCTGTAAAATCTGATTATAAAGCTCCACATAAACTCTGCTGCTGAAAAACTACTTCCAATTTACTTACTCAGCAATAAACTATAACATGAGAGTGCACTTCCTGAGCAGAACTGATCCCATTAGAATTTGGAAAGTTGCCCATCACTCATTGTCCTTTTACAGTACAATACAAAAAGCAAGGCCACGACTAAATAGAACTTTGTATTTGTATTGTCATTCCAATTGACAGATATGGCCTGGGATAAAGTATAAACACATTAGAAGTGTTTCTACCAGCTTAGTAAACAACCTATGTAGTGCAATATGAAGTCATAGAAACCAAGAGCTCCTAGGTTAATCATAGACAGTTCTGGTTTGTTAATCTAAGAGTAGCAGTTGAGCTATATGAGATCACTGATAATTCTGGACGACACAAAGACAAAAGCTGAGTTAGAATTCTGAGAGATTCCACTCCCGTTTATTATTTCCTGCTGGAAGTACATGTGTGGATGGCAGTAAACAGGACTGGATTCAGTTGTGTTCACCCTACAAATCAAGCAGTTTCTCAACATTCACTGCTTATTAAGACAAAAGCCAATGTTATGAACGCTTTTGTTTCCAAATTGCTATTTGTTTTATATGGAGGAGATGAGCTTATCAAAGTTTAGCTTGACTTCTTTACTTGGTAACAACTTTTTTTTTAAAAAAAGAAAGACAATGCCTACTCATCCTATGTTCAAGGACTACAGCTTCAAATCAACTGGACAGAAAATCTGGTACTACAAGGCCAGAATATTAGTTTACCAGTTAGGAATTGATTAAAGGAACAACTAGATACATTTCTGGATAAAGAGAGGATATTCTCTTTCAGAATCCTTTAATCCAGCTCCTGTGGCACAATGGTAATGCCTTACCTAAGGGCTGAAAGGTTCAGGTTCAAGCTTCACGGCATGCAGGTTTATCATAACATGTCTGAATAGGTTGATTAATTATGATGTAATGGGCTTAAAGGCCTCTTTCAATGCTGTAAAAACACTAAGCATTCTGTCAACTTCAACATTTATACTCATCACCAATTCAAATCAAACAAGATGCCTAATGTTAGATTCAACAAGATACTGACCATTAGAGGACTCACTATCCAGATTTTTCAGATCCTCAGCAAGAGAGGGTTCAGTAAACAGTTCATCCAGAGACTTAATCTCACTTTGTTCAGATGAGGAAAATGGACATTGTTTCACAAACCTCATCCGTGGAGACTGACTCAGAGGGGTGCCCACACTGGGTGGTGAGGGCATTTTAAACTGGCTCCTCTGGTGGTTTGTCATGATAGGCTATGAGTAAAACAAAATACAAATCAATGAATGTCATAAGCTAAACATGTCAGGAACAAGTACATCCAATATTTCTAAATTTACAACCAATAGATTATTAATAAACAAATGTTACACCTAGACTAAGGATTAAAATATAGAAAGGGATGGATTTCAATATCTTATTGAAGTTTGATGCTCCAAGTTACAGTGATGTATACACTTTCTCAGTTACAATGATGCTTAGCTAATAAAGAGCAAGTTGTATTTTAAACTTTGCATATCACTCTACAAAGCAGGCAAGTAACATTTCTCTCAGGTTCAAAGATAATTCATCAGCTGAGAGTGTATATTGCAGCGCAGCTAGTGAAAGAGAATTCTTTCAGGACAGTATTTTCTTGGTACAACATAATGAGTTGGAGTTGGGCATAGTAAATATAATCATAAATCTTGCCAATAACACCTTCACAAACAATGAGGATGAGTCTGTGAAAAGCTTCAGGCTGACAGCTACATTCACAGAATGTGTAGGCAGATGGCAAATGTAACTTAATGTAGGAGAGTGTGAACATGTAAATCAACAGAAATCTAAAGGTTTAAAAAAGACGATTTCCTGAAGATACAAATACAGTTCAATAGCAATTATAAAAAAGACAGTGTTTTATGCTTTATGAATAAGGACATATAGTAAAACAATAAAAAAGTAAATATAAGGTTGTACAAAATATTAATCATGTAAAATGTACAGTTGAAAGGATTTTAAAGCCATGGGAGAACCTAGTGAGGATTAATCATAGCAGTGTCAGGATAGTCAGTCAACGGGAAACCATTGATATAAGAATACAGAGGAAAATAATAATTAGGACAGAGAAGGTTAAGACTGGAGTTTTACATTGAAGGTTTTGATAGAATGATTAGGGAAAGATATTCATCCAGTTGGAAAGCCTATGATGAAAACTAAATTAAGTGAGATAGGATATTCAGAAATTCTATTTCAGAGAATGAAATTTATAAACATTGTAGTGAATGCATCTGTGGTTAAGATAAAAGTTGATAAGTAAGGACATGCATCAAATGCAATAGTCTGTATGTGCTTTAAAATTGTACCACATTATCAGTAATTAACCATACAGTATAAATCAATGTTTTGTTTTGCTGGAGAAGATCCCGTTGTGTTACTAACTGGGGCAATTCCAGGAGGTATTCACAGGAACCTACCAATTGATGATATGGTTCCTTCTTTTACCCAACAGCACTAGCCACAAGAAGGTTCAAAGCATGAAATAATAACAGTAATAATCAAAACAGGCAGTTGTTACTCCAGGCTGGCTAAATCTACCTGGTCATAAGTGACACGTCACCAGGCTATTGTCCAACAGGTTGTGTGTGATTTTTTTGACTTTGTCCACCCCAGTCCAACACTGGCACCTCCATATTAAATCCACCAGCTGATGGACAAATTTCACTCCTCCTCACAGCATTTCTGCTATTATGCCCAGATCTGATACTCACTTCTGAACCCATTTATTGACTGAAAATCCATGGCTTTTCTCTACCCTGGTGCAATTAGGATTAGTACAAATTATATGTAACTGAAGTACCTCTGGGGAAATCCAACAAGAGTGGTCTGTGATGTAGCACTTCACCCTGGTTTTAATCGATCCTACTGCATTTAGTTATCAGAAATACAAAATATGAACACTAATGCACTACTAAGCTATTTGTGAGCATCTTGCAAGATACCTTGCCGACCTTGTCCCCAATTGTAATGAAAGCCTGGCTTTGCTCTACATTAACCTTTTACTGGAAGCACCCCACTGTAACCTCTGATTCCCTTTCCTCCTGTGCATTCCAATAACAATTCCATTGCTCCACATTCACACTTTAGTGTATTCTGATAAATTGACTTCCTGAGTAAATCCACTAGTTAGCCTGCCTGAGTACATTTTGTAGTAATCTGGACTTTCAGAAAGCTTTTGATAAAGTCCCACATAGGAGGTTAGTGAGCAAAATTAGGGCGCATGGTATTGGGGGCAAAGTACTAACTTGGTTGGCTGATAGTCTCCATTTCAGAATGGCAGGCAGTGACCAGTGGGCTACCGAAGGGATCAGTGCTGGAACCGCAGCTTTTTACAATATATGTTAATGATATAGAAGGTGGTATTAGTAATAACATTAGCAAATTTGCTGATGATACTAAGCTGGATGGCAGGGTGAAATGTAAGGAGGATGTTAGGAGATTACAGGGTGACCTGGACAGGTTAGGTGAGTGGTCAGATGCATGGCAGATGCAGTTTAATGTGAATAAATGTATGGTTATCCACTTTGGTGGAAAGAACAGGAAGGCAGATTACTACCTAAATGGAATCAATTTAGGTAAAGGGGCAGTACAAAGAGATCTGGGTGTTCTTGTACACCAGTCAATGAAAGTAAGCATGCAGGTACAGCAGGTAGTGAAGAAGGCTAATAGCATGCTGGCCTTCATAACAAGAGGGATTGAGTATAGAAGCAAAGAGGTTCTTCTGCAGCTGTACAGGGCCCTGGTGAGACCACACCTGGAGTACTGTGTGCAGTTCTGGTCTCCAAATTTGAGGAAAGACATTCTGGCTATTGAGGGAGTGCAGCGTAGGTTCACGAGGTCAATTCCTGGAATGGCGGGACTACCTTACACTGAAAGATTGGAGAACTGGGCTAGTATACCCTTGAGTTTAGAAGACTGAGAGGGGATCTGATTGAGACATATAAGATTATTAAAGGATTGGACATTCTGGATGCAGGAAACATGTTTCCGCTGATGGGTGAGTGCCGAACCAGACAACACAGCTTAAAAATACGTGGTAGACCATTTAGGACAGAGATGAGGAGAAACTTCTTCACCCAGAGAGTGGTGGCTGTGTGGAATGCTCTGCCACAGAGGGCAGTGGAGGCCCAGTCTCTGGATTCATTTAAGAAAGAGTTGGATAGTGCTCTCAAGGATAGTGGAATCAAGGGTTATGGTGATAAGGCAGCAACAGGATACTGATGAAGGATGATCAGCTATGATCCTATTGAATGGTGGTGCAGGCTCGAAGGGCAGAATGGCCTACTCCTGCACCTATTGTCGATTGTTTGTTTTGTATTCTAAGACAAGGATTTGAATTCTTGCACAACTAAACAAAACTAAAACTATTTGATATCAGAGTAAAACGTTTTGATACATTTTCCCTTTAAATTGCTTTTTCCCTGCATTTTCATCAACTACCTCTACAAACTTCTGCATCTAAAATTCTACCAACCATATGCTAATATACATTAAGTCCTTTTAATCCATTACTTCTGCACTTTCTGATCTGTTTCGGCTCCTGGTTTAAACAATGGCTCGACTTCTCAATATTAAAATTAGACATGATCTTTCCTCTTTGCCCAATGATCTCCTCTAGCACTTAAACCCTCAAGATTGCCTCTTCTGAAGTGCAGTGCACAATTCTGGTCACCTTAGAATTCAGAAAAAATTTACCAGCATGTTGCCAGGAATGAAGCATTTGATTTAGAATAGGCTGGATAAGTTGGGACATTATAGAGGTTTATAAAATCATAAGAGCATAGATAAGGTGAATAGCAAGGTTCTTTTCCCTCCGGTGGTTGGGGGAGTGGAGTTCAAAATGAAGGGGCATATTTTTAGGTTGAGAGGAGAAAGTTTTAAGAAGGACAAGGGGCAGCTTTCTTACAGAGAGTAGTTCAGGTACGGAATGACCTGCCAGAGTAAGTGGTGGATGCAGATACAGTTACAACATTTAAAAGACATTTAGAATAAGAAAGTTTGGAGGGATATGGGCAAAATTGAGGGAAATGAGACTAGTTTAGTTTGGGAACATGGTCGGACTGGACTAGTTGAACCAATGGGTCTGTTTCATGCTGTATGATTCTACGATTATGTTTCTCCAATTCTGACCTCTTGTACATCTAACTTTATTTCTTCTTACCATTCCTTCAGCCACATCACTGTATGGATTCCATCCTTTGGTAAACTGCTGTCTCTTCTGTTTTAAGACTTGCCGTTTGATGAAGTTTTTTTGCCACTTGCCTTCACAATAGTTTATGTGGTTCACTATTAAATACTGTCTGACAATGCTCTTGTAAAGCAATTCGGCATGTTTAACTATATTAAACAAGCAATGTAAATGAAAGCTGATGAAGTACTAGTGTGTAGATACATTACCTGATTATGTAACTTGGAACCGTGTTGTGGAGTCTTGTGTGATTTTTTTGTTAGTTCAGTTTCATCAGCAAATTTAAAGGCGCCTCCTAGCATCCTTTTCATTTCCTCCTCGTCACTGTCGACCATGACCACTCTGCCTGAAGATTTAGGATGTCCATTCTGCTGGTCTTTCTTTGAAGATCCAATTTCTTTCTTCAGATCCCTGACATTAACTTCCTGCTTTGTTGCAGTTCTCTTCAAGAACCTGCTCCCTTTTCCACTTAACTCACTGCTTGACTTGGGAGAAATCTGCTTTTCATCAGAACTGCACAAATACTCATCAGAATCGGTCACGTGTGCATTCAGTCTTCTGTTCATGATTCTGCTTTCTATTTGTGCCAATCTGGCAAGCACGGCACTGGGAGATTTGCTCAACACAGAGGCAGCATCTGGTCTTCTTGTATTTACCTCATTAACTTTCTTCAACGTGCTCTTGCTCACAGTAGGACTTTGTGATACTGCCAGTTTGCTTGGCTTTTTCAAGAATCGACTGCCTGTCAATGCCAGCTCCCTGATACCTTCTATTGGCACTGCAGTGGCTGCAGTTTTTGAATATCGATGCTCCTTCCATTCTTTGTCCACAGTATCCGCTGTTGAAAAATCACTTAAGTCACTAATTTCACGCAAGTTGAATGGATTAACCTTCAGAGTATTGTTTTTCTTATACAGTGTGCTCATATATTCCTGCAAATACAAGAACAAAAATTTAGAAAATGAACTGTACTGTCATTTTATGGAGAAAATGGAGGTTTAGTGGTGGAACAGACGTGGTCATTACCTGTAATTCTCAATCTGAAATGAGCCATGGAAAGAGGCTTTGAGATTAAGTCAGAAGTTTAATCATAAGGGGGTAAAGATAAAAAAAAATAGGAATGGAAGTATTCTAAATATTCAAGCAGTGAGTTTAAGAGTTTGAGTGGCAGAACGTTCATGGAATACTCAATCCGTGCATGTCAGAAAGTTAAAGTACCACTAGAGTTTAAACATATATTTAAATGAGAAAGAACAGCGGTCATATTTCAGCTCCGTTGGTTGTTTAAATTAGAGAAAGCAAGATATGGCAGATTACTGAGGCACACAAAATTAATTAACCTCAGCTGACGAAGGTATTGAAGCCCTGAAGAGATAAGGCAGAAGAAAAGAAAGAAAAGAAAGACAGAAAACGAGATACCTATAAAGCGCTGACATGTGGAACAGGAGATTGTTATAGATGGGTGTTATTAGCTTGACACAATAATACAATGATTAAAAAAAACTCAAAAGAAATACGATTGTTAATTTTATAAGTTTATAAAGATTATTATATTTTGATATGCTATTTTTATGGCAAGAGATTACTTAGTGTGGAAACAGGCCCTTCAGCCCAACAAGTCCACACCGACCCGCCACCCACCCAGACCCATTCCACTACATTTACGCCTTCACCTAACACTACGGGCAATTTAGCATGGCCAATTCACCTCACCTGCACATTTTTGGGCTGTGGGAGGAAACCGGAGCACCTGGAGGAAACCCACACAGACAAGGGGAGAATGTGCAAACTCCACACAGTCAGTCAGTTGCCTGAAGTGGGAATTGAACCCACAAATTTAAATTTAAATAAAGGGAGTCATGTAACTTGTTTTACATTCGGGACTGTAGGTTTGGGTAGTTTGATTGTTAGGAAACCAAGGATTGTTTTACTGAGGTGGTGGTGCAAGGTACTTCTGTTTAGAGACATAGATACTCTCTTAATATACCATGAGCAGACCTTCAATCTCTCCAAGTAAGGTACTACTGACATCAAGTTTAAACAGTTTTGCTCTGAATAGTCCGCTTCTTTGATGTTAGGGAGTTGTCCTCAAAGATAATTAGTAATGCTACCAAGATTTAAGATTAACATGTAGAAGGTAAGCTACTTTGAGGTTGGAGACTTTCTTAGAAAGCAATGACTATGTCATAGATTGACAGCATATTGTTTGACAAGATTTACAACCAACTGAGAGGCAAAGAGCAGGTGATAGAGGCTACTAATTCTGCACCTGACGCAGAGAAAATGCAGACTATATTGTTCACCAAACTGAACACAGATGGGTGCTTTCTCTCAGACTAAAAAATCATTCAAGAGAATTTCAATGAGCTTGACAGATTCAGCTAGAGATGAAGAATCTATAGTGTAACCCTTGCAGTGAAAGTCAGTTTAGAAATCAGCAGTTACCCAGCAAAATAAAAATGAAGCAAGCCATCAGCTACGACAATACTGACAATGTTCCTGAAAGGTGATGTGACCAGTTAAGATGTAATGTAATATAAAACTGCAGAGACAGAGAGATTTTGATTATAAAAGTTGTATGGGAAATCTCTTTTCTGTAGTATAAAGTCACAAAAGGTGTCATCACTAGTATTGTTTAGTTTTTTTGTCACAGTAAAAGTTTTCAAACCAGAAATGTTAACATGTTACTCTTTCAGCTACTAACTGGAAATCTGATTTTCTCTTGAAAGGTCATTGGGTTCTGTGGAGATCATTACATGAGACACACTTGTCAAGTGGTTGTGAACAGAATAATAAATGCATGAGAATAAAAAAATGGCAAAGAGTCAAACAGGTTCTAGCAACCCATGAGCCTGATCAGGACAAAGGTCACCTCCATGAGTTATCAAAAAGATGTCTTTTAAGGCAATTTTTTTTAATTACCCGCAGATCGTCCCCAGAGTCTTCGAAGATTCCTGATATTCTCTGTCCAGAGAGCTGGGCCTGGGCTCTTGCTAGGGCGGAACTCCCCAATCCACTTCTCCTGAACATCCTTCTATAAGCAAACACAAAGTCAAGAAAGGGGAGCCACAAAACAGCATCCTTTCAGTGATATATAAAACCCATTTGTAAAAAGCAGGATCTCTTCACTCCCTCAAAACAGCCCCAGTGTAGAAGGATAGTTTGCAAATCACTGACTAGCAACCTGTCTTTTAACTAAGTGGTGATATCTTTGTTTGTCAGAATTCACAGAAATATAAAGGAAAGAGCTCCTCAATGTTCCCTGGTAAATGCACCTTGTCAAGACTGAACTGGAGCAACAAGGAGAACATGGTTTTAAGATTAACAAATTGATCGCTGTACCATAGCCTCTACTGGACGTTATCAAGCTGTTGCTGCACAGGGGGCTTGGAATGTTTCTGCACTCATAACTAATTCTGAATATTGTGCAATGTATACTGTGAAGATACCCACACCTTATGATAAGGGAAAGATTAATGTTGTAGGAACGAATGATAAAAATCTATCCTGAGGAACTCCTGGAATTTTTGGCTTCCGAAGACATCACATTTCTTTGTACTTGGTATGACTCCACCCAATGAAGATGTATGGATCAGGCCAGAGCCCCTCAAAACATTTCAAGAAAGTAGCCCGGACCCTAACTTTGCTAGTTGTTTTACGCACGTTTAATGGGGATATTCCAGGAGTGATGCAGCTGGTCCATCCACTTAGCTTTAAATAAAACAGTATTTATTAGCAAGATTACCAAGTGAAACACAAACAAAAGAGAACAGAACACAAAATAACTTAATCTATCTGAAAACCTAACAGATTATCCCAACTTAATGACGCTGTTCCATATACTTGCTACAATCCACATTGACACCCCTTTGCAAAAAAAAAGGAAAATTCCAACACAAGTTCTTGCAGGAGAGATGTCAGAGAGGGGACAGATCAGCATGGACCTGCTCCTTTGGGTCCAGCAGCTTCACAACTGACTACAACTAAAACCAAGCCAAACCTACACCAGAGAAAAGCGGAGCTGGGAGAATTGGCCACTTCCCTTTCATTGTACAAGTGTTTGTTTTAAAACTGAAAAGATTATTCAAGTAGATCAACCCTAGACATTTCAGAACCAGGGTCTTTACAACCTTCTGAAAAAAACCAAGGACAACATAACCTTGTTAAAGGAGCAGCATCATCACATAGAGCTTGCCTGCATATTCCATTGACTTCAATTTAGCCAATTTGGCAGCAGATTTGGTCAAATTCTGCCTCTTAAGGAAATTATTCTTACCTCACTCCTAAAATTCAGCTCAATGTTTGGACAACGGCAGTAATGATATTGGGAGCTGAATGGCTTCAGCAGAATCCAAACTGAAGATTAATTAGTAGGTTATCACTAAGTAAGTGTCATTTGATAGCATTGTCAGTGACATTGTCTATCACTTTTTTGATGATCAAAAATAGACTTTCAGGGCAGTAAATGGTCAGGCTGGGTCTGTCTGTTTCTTTATGCAGAGGATATCCCAGGTAATTCTCTTCATTGCCAGTGTTGTGGTTGTACTCGAACAGCTTAGCTAGAGCTAGTTCTGGAGCACAACTCTTCAGTCCTATTGTCAGAATATTACCAGGGCCCAGGGGAGGCAATGACCCAGTGGTAATATCACCAGACTGTTAATCCAAAGACCCAGGTTCGAAAACCACCACGGCAGATGGTGGAATTGAATTCAACAAAAAAAAATCTGGAATAAAAGGGTCCAATGAGATCACAAATACATTGTCAAATGTTGGAAACCCATCTGGTTCACTAGAGTACTTTAGGGATGGAAACTGACTTGGTCTGGCTGACATGTGACTCAAGACCCACAGAAATATGGTTAACTATAACTGCCCTCTGGCATTTAGAAATGGGCAATAAATTCTGGCCTAACCAACGACGCCCTCACCCGTGATCGAATAAAAACAAGTCATCACTACATCGAGTGCCTTAAGTTGTTTCTTGATATCACATTTGGCTGAATCAAATTAGCTGACAACTGGCACCTCTGGTGTAGGAAACTAAAACAGGAGACTGAGGTGGTTCATCCACTTGGTACCCCTGGCTGAAGGTGGTTGTAAATATTTCAGCCTTGTATTTATTCCAATTGACATGTTGGGCTACCCCAGCATTGAGGATGATATTGTTTGAGGAACCTTGTCCTCCAGATGTTTAGTTGTTCATCACTGGATGTGACAGGACTGCGAGTAAAAAATGAGGTCTGCAGATGCTGGAGATCACAGCTGCAAATGTGTTGCTGGTCAAAGCACAGCAGGCCAGGCAGCATCTCAGGAATAGAGAATTCGACGTTTCGAGCATAAGCCCTTCTGCAGAATTTTGATTTAATCTGTTGGTCATGGGCTTATTTTGCCCAATCTGTAGTATGTTGAAATGAAATGTAGAGACACTTAAAAATCAAACTATCTAATGTATAGGAATACTAATAAAACTATAATTCAGTTGGTAGCACTCTCACATAAGTCAGAAGCATAAGAATTGAAATCGCTCTCCTAAACCTGGACAGAAAAATATCTAGGTTAATTCTCCAGTTCTGAGGGAGTTCTTTTCGGAGTCTTTTTGATATGATGTTAAACTGTGACGAGGTCTGTAATCTCAGGCAGACATTTAAAGAGCCAATGGTACGACGAAAACAAGAGCAGGGAGTTATCCCAACTGTCTTGGTCAATATTTATATATCAACCAACATCACAAAAGCTGATTATCCAATCGTCACATTGATATATGTAGGATCTCACTGTGCGCAAATCTGCTACCAAAACTCCTCCATAAACTAGTGACATGAGTATTTACCTTTAAGCACTTTGGGACGTACGGCCGTCGTGAAAGGCGCTCTCTACCCTTTATAAACATAGCAAGTAGCAGAAAACAGAAACAACATTTTAAAAAGAGACTGGAAGCAAACAGATTATCTTATAACCTGCGTGGAGAGGGCAGACAGACATTGTTTCAGGACGATAAACTTTCAAACGGTTAGCCTGGAGGTGGTGGAGGGTGTGGTGGTAACACAAATCACGAACCTCTGACAGGGGAAGAGGGAACGTTTGTTTCAAAGAATAAAATGAGAAATGATCTCCTCAAGATTACACATCGCTTATAATCTAACGGAAACTGCCCAAACTAGTGACGAGAATCGAATGAAGTCAACCTACCTCCACCTCCACCTCCACCTCCGGTTCCGGTTCCAGGTTCCTACTGTTGCCTAGTTACCTAGCCCTGGTGTAACACAAGCGTCGCTCCGAAAGCTGCTGTGCTTCCAATTAAACCTGTTGGACTATAACCTGGTGTTAAGTGATTTTTAACTGGTGTAACACAGTAAGGGTTCCGGGTTCCGGTGGTTTCTACATTTCATTCGGGTGTTACACGGTAAGGGTTCCGGGTCCTGGAGGTTTCTGCATTTCATTTTGGGTTGTCCGGAGCCACGGTGGGAGCAATGACCTTCAATCCCAGCACTCAGTAACTATTATCATAAATAATCTTGGTCACAATAACCGTTGAAGAACATATTATATTACAAAAAAGAATGTCACTTTTAGTATTTTAAAATGAATATATTATCCTCTGACTCATGAACTCGCACGCTGCTGTGATCACAACATGATCAATATAGTTGAAATGATATGGAGGAGCAGTTGATGGGCGGCTGTGCACACAACCTTCTGTAGTTTCTTATGGTCCTGGGCAGAGCAGTTGCCATTCCTGCCGTATGCACAGGATAATATGTTTTCTATGGTGCAGCTGTAAAAGTTGATGAAGGTTTTTACGGACATGCTGAATTTCCTGAACCTCCTGAGAAAGAAGAAATGTTGTTGCGCATTCTTGACTGTCTTGTTAACATTTATGAGTTCCTCTCTTAGAAGTCCCCTTTCGAGAATAAAACTATTGTGTTTCTCATTTTTTTCAGCAATATTTCTAAACCTTGACAGTACCATAATTTAACTTATCTCTGGATGTACAATGCAGAAACAGGTCACATTTGGCCCAAAATAGTCCATCCACAAATGTTTTTGCTCCACAAGTGTCTCTTCCCATTCTTCATCATTTAGCATAATTCATCATAAAGGTATCCATCCTATTTAGTCTCGTAGTAGCAAGTCCCATAATCTAATGATTCACAAGATTCAAATAGTTCACTAACGTCGTTCAGGGAAGGAAATCTGCCATCTTGACCTGGTCTGGCCTACATGTGACTCCAGACCCACAGCAATGTGGTTGACTCTCAATTGCCCTCTGAATTAGCTTGTATGCCATTCAATTGTACCAATCGCTATATAGTCTAAAAGAAATTAAACTAACCAGATCCATGGCATTGACCTAGGCATTGAGAATGACAAAAGCAGAAACAGTCCAGTCGATTCTGCAAAGTCCTCCTCACTACCATTTGGGACGAGTGCCAAAATTGGGAGTTGTTTCATAGACTAATCAAGCAACAGCCAGACATTGTTTGTATATCATGATTCCGTTAGTATGACTAAGTCCGAGACACCAGTACCACTATCCCTGAACCTGTCCTGTCTGACTGGCTACCAGCTGAGGTGGTAGCACAGTGGTGGGGAGGTAGTTGCCCTGAGAGTTCTCAACATTGACTCTGGACCCCATGAAGTCTCATGGCTTCAGGTTAATAATAACAAGCAGGAGGCTTGCTGTGTTCTTCCAGCCTCCTGCTTGTCTACTTTGAATTCCAGCATCTACAGTATTTTTGTCTCTAACTCAGATTAAACATAAGTAAGGAAACCTCCTACTGACTATCATATACTGTCCTCCCTCAGCTGGTGAATTGGTACTCCTCCATGTTGAACAACACTTGGAGGAAGCACTTGAGGATGGAAGGGCACAAAATGTAGTCTAGGTGGAGGATTTCAATGTCCACCATCAAGACTGGCTTGGTAGCAATACTACTGATGGAGCTGGTCAGGTCTTACAGGATATAGCTGCTAGACTGGGTCTGTGGCAGCTGGTGAAGGAGTCAACAAGAGGGAACAAACATACTTGACCTCATCCTTACCAATCTGTCAATTGCAGATGCATCTATCCATGACAGTATTGGAAAGAGTGACCACTGCACAGTCCTTGTGGAGACGAAGTCCCTCCTTCGCATTGAGAATAACATCCATTGTGTTGTGTGGCACTATCACCATGTTAAATGGTACAGACTTCAGACAGATCTAGCAACTCAAGAGTGGACACCCATGAGGCACTGTGGGCCATCAACAGCAGCAGAACTGTACTCCAGCACAATCTGTAACCTCACGGTCAGGCATATCGCCAACTCAACCATTACCATCAAGCCATGGGATTGACCCTGGTACAATGGAGAGTGCAGGAGGGCATGCCAGGAGCAGACCAGACATACCTAAAGGTGAGGTGTTAACCTAATGAAACCACCCAAAAGGACTACTTGCACACCAAACAGCATAAGCAGCAAGTGATAGACAGAGTTATAGAGTCATAGAGATGTACAGCATGGAAACAGACCCTTTGGTCCAACTTGTCCATGCCGACCAGATATCCCAACCCAATCTAGTCCTACCTGCCAGCACCCGGCTAGATCCCTCCAAACCCTTCCTATTCATATACCCATCCAAATGCCTCTTAAATGTTGCAATTGTACCAGCCTCCACCACATCCTCTGGCAGCTCATTCCATACACGTACCACCCTCTGCATGAAAACGTTGCCCTTTAGGTCTCTTTTATATCTTTCCCCTCTCACCCTAAACCTATGCCCTCTAGTTCTGGACTCCCCGACCCCAGGGAAAAGACTTGGTCTATTTATCCTATCCATGCCCCTCATAATTTTGTAAACCTCTGTAAGGTCACCCCTCAGCCTCCGACGCTCCAGGGAAAACAGCCCCAGCCTGTTCAGCCTCTCCCTGTAGCTCAGATCCTCCAACCCTGGCAACATCCTTGTAAATCTTTTCGGAACCCTTTCAAGTTTCACAACATCTTTCCAATAGGAAGGAGACCAGAATTGCACGTAATATTCCAACAGTGGCCTAACCAATGTCCTGTACAGCCGCAACATGACCTCCCAACTCCTGTACTCAATACTCTGACCAATAAAGGAAAGCATACCAAACGCCTTCTTCACTATCCTATCGACCTACGACTCCACTTTCAAGGAGCTATGAACCTGCACTCCAAGGTGTCTTTGTTCAGCAACACTCCCTAGGACCTTACCATTAAGCGTATAAGTCCTGCTAAGATTTGCTTTCCCAAAAGCACCTCGCATTTATCTGAATTAAACTCCATCTGCCACTTCTCAGCCCATTGGCCCATCTGGTCCAGATCCTGTTGTAATCTGAGGTAACCCTCTTCACTATCCACTACACCTCCAATTTTGGGTCATCTGCAAACTGTACCTCTTATGCTTGCATCCAAATCGTTTATGTAAATGACAAAAAAGTAGAGGGCCCAGGACCGATCCTCATGGCACTCCATTGGTCACAGGCCTCCAGTCTGAAAACAACCCTCCACCACAACCTTTGAGCCAGTTCTATATCCAAATGGCTGGTTCTCCCTGTAATCCATGAGATCTAACCTTGCTAATCAGTCTCCCATGGGGAACCCTGTCGAACGCCTTACTGAAGTCCATATAGATCACATCTACTGCTCTGCCCTCATCAATCTTCTTTGTCACTTTTTCAAAAAGAAGTCAGGATATGTATTAAAGAAAAAGAGATAAAGTCAGGAAATGTATTAAGAAAAAGAGAGATCCTATAAAGTGGCCAAGAGTAGTGGGAAATCAGAAGATTGGGAATGCTACAAAAACAAACAGAGGATAACAAAGAGAGAAATAAGGAAGGAGAGGATCAAATATGAAGGTAGGCTAGCCAGTAATATTAGAAATGATAAAGTTTGTGCGAAGATTTGTAGCTTGGGTGCTTGTTGTAGTGGTTCTGTTCGCCGAGCTGGAAGTTTTAGTTGCAAACGTTTCGTCCCCTGGCTAGGAGACATCATCGGTGCTGTGGAGCCTCCTGCGAAGTGCTTCTTTGATGTTTCTTCCGGTATTTATAGTGGTCTGTCCTTGCCGCTTCCGGGTGTCAGTTTCTGACACTGACACCCGGAAGCGGCAAGGACAGACCACTATAAACTATAAATACCGGAAGAAACATCAAAGAAGCGCTTCGCAGGAGGCTCCACAGCACCGATGATGTCTCCTAGCCAGGGGACGAAACGTTTGCAACTAAAACTTCCAGCTTGGCGAACAGAACGACTACAATTAGAAATGATAGTAAAAGTTTCTTTCAGTACATAAAAAACAAACGACAGACAAAAGTAGACATTGGGCCACTTCAAACTGATGCTGGAAGCCTAGTGATGGGAGATAAGGAAATAGCAGGAGAACTTAACAAGTACTTTGTGTCAGTCTTCACAGTGAAAGACATGAGTAATATCCCAACAATTAAAGGGAGTCAGGGGGCTGAGTTGAGTATGGTTGCCATTACTAAAGAGAAAGTGCTAGAAAAGCTAAAAGGTCTTAAAATTGATAAATCTCCTGGCTCCGATGGGATACATCCTAGTGTTCTGAGAGAAGTGGCTGAGGAAATAGCGGAGGCATTGGTTGAGATCTTTCAAAAGTCACTGGAGTCAGGGAAAGTCCTAGATGATTGGAAGATCGCTGTTGTAACCCCCTTGTTCAAGAAAGGATCAAGACAAAAGATGGAAAATTATAGGCCAATTAGCCTAACCTCGGTTGTTGGTAAAATTCTAGAATCCATCATTAAGGATGAGATTTCTAAATTCTTGGAAGAGCAGAGTCTGATTAGAACAAGTCAACATGGATTTAGTAAGGGGAGGTCATGTCTAAAAAGGAATTCCTGTTGGAATTCTTTGAAGAGGTGACAAGTAGGTTAGACCAGTGGATGTGGTCTATCTCGACTTCCAAAAGGTCTTTGATAAGGTGCCACACAGGAGGCTGTTGAGCAAGGTGAGGGCCCATGGTGTTCGAGGTGAGCTACTGGTATGGATTGAGTATTGGCTGTCTGACAGAAGGCAGAGAGTTGGGATAAAAGGTTCTTTTTCGGAATGGCAGCCGGTGACAAGCGGTGTCCCGCAGGGTTCAGTGTTGGGGCCTCAACTGTTCACATTATATATTAATGATCTGGATGAAGGGCCTGGGGGCATTCTAGCAAAGTTTGCCGATGATATGAAGTTAGGTGGACAGGCAGGTAGTACTGAGGAAGTGGGGAGGCTGCAGAAGGATCTCGACAGTTTGGGAGAGTGGTCCAGGAAATGGCTGATGGAATTCAACGTGAGGAAATGCGAGGTCTTGCACTTCGGAAAAAAGAATAAAAGCATAAACTACTTTCTAAACGGTGAGAAAATTCGTAAAGCCAAAGTACAAAGGGATCTGGGAGTGCTAGTCGAGGATTCTCTAAAGGTAAACATGCAGGTTGAGTCCATGATTAAGAAAGCGAATGCAATGTTGTCATTTATCTCAAGAGGGTTGGAATATAAAAGCACCGTTGTGCTACTGAGACTTTATAAAGCTCTGGTTAGGCCCCATTTGGAGTACAGTGTCCAGTTTTGGTCCCCACACCTCAGGAAGGACATACGGGCACTGGAGCGTGTCCAGCGGAGATTCACACGGATGATCCCTGGAATGGTAGGTCTAACATACGAGGAACGGTTGAGGATCCTGGGATTTTATTCATTGGAGTTTAGAAGATTAAGGGGAGACTTAATAGAAACTTACAAGATAATACGTGGCTTGGAAAGGGTGTACTCTAGGAAATTGTTTCCGTTAGGCGAGGAGACTAGGACCCGTGGACACAGCCTTAGAATTGGAGGGGGTCAATACAGAACAGAAATGCAGAGACATTTCTTCAGCCAGAGAGTGGTGGGCCTGTGGAATTCATTGCCGCCGAGTGCAGTGGAGGTTGGGACGCTAAATGTCTTCAAGGCAGAGATTGATAAATTCTTGATGTCACAAGGAATTAAAGGCTACGGGGAGAATGCTGGTAAGTAGAGTTGAAATGCCCATCAGCCATGATTGAATAGCGGAGTGGACTCGATGGGCCAAATGGCCTTACTTCCACTCCTATGTCTTATGGTCTTATTGTCTAAAAAACTCAAATAAGTTTGTGAGTTAAATGATCCCAGAACCAATGGATAAGACCTAAGTTCTGCAGCCCTGCCACATCTGATGGTGAATGATTAAACAACTGGTGAAGGAGGCTGTAAAAATATCTCCATCTTCAATGATGGAAAAGCCCAGTACATCAGTGCAAAAGATAAGGATGAAGCTTTTGCAGCAATCTTCAGCCAAATGTGCCGAGTGGATGATCCATCTCAGTCTCCTCCAGTGGTTCCTGCATCACAGACACCAGTCTTTGGCTAATTCAATTCACTCCACATGATATCAAGAAATAGTTGGAGGTACTGCAAAGGCTGTGCTAAGCTGCTGCAGTACAGTGCTGAAAATGTGTTGCTGGAAAAGCGCAGCAGGTCAGGCAGCATCCTGTCCCTTGGATGCTGCCTGACCTGCTGCGCTTTTCCAGCAACACATTTTCAGCTCTGATCTCCAGCATCTGCAGACCTCACTTTCTCCTTGTTGCAGTACAGTTACAACATCGGCATCTACCCGACAATGTGGAAAATTGCTTGAGTATGTTGTGTACATAAAAAGCAGAACAAATCCAAAACAGCCAACTACTGCCCCATCAGTCTACTCCCTACAAATAATACATTTATTCTCTACTGGCCCTATCAACCTGCAAAAATGTAGATATGTGTAATCTCATTTTGCACTTGGTTGCATGATATGTTTGAGGTGGTATGGTGGCTCAATGGTTAGCACTAAAGTCTCTCAGCACCAGGGAAGTGGATTCAATTCCAGCCTTGGGTGACTGTCTGTGTAGCGTTTGTACATTCTCCCCCTGTCTATCTAGGTTTCTTCTCACTGTCACAAAGATGTGCAGGCCAGGTGGATTGCCCATGGTGTCAGGTGCATTAGTCAGAGGGGAATGGGTCCGGGTGAGTTACTCTTTGGATGATTGGTGTGGACTGGTTGGGCCAAATGACCTGTTTCCACACTATAGCACTCGTAATATAAGTGAAACCTCCCAAGATGTAATCTGCAAATTTACTGAGCAAATTCCCAACATTTCCCAGCGCATAAATAAAAATGAATAACATCAACAATTAAATCATATCGATCAAATATAACAAATCGAATTTGTCCAAGTGCTCAGTCATTCCGTCCTATCACACCGATTGTCTCTGTAATATCGAGATCGGATACATCAATAGGTTTATGTATTATTTCGTTGTTCTGTGAACTATATTCGGTTCTCTGTTCATGTCTCTGATACAACTTTCTGAACTTCCTACTTGCTCCATTGCTCAAGTCAGATTTGTATTTGGATAGAAATTTGAGCAGTGGATTACTCAATTCAAATGACCCTGTGAATTTAGTTTTTAATCCTATGTTCAGTGAGTCAAATATTGAAGCTCGAACAATTATTACCCTTCTTGCATTCAAAAATATACTGAGCTAATAACTCATTCTCGAGTAAATTCATCGGATTTGGCCATTATGGTGCTACCAAAAAAAACCATGCAGGAAAGAGACCACAACAACAGATACTGCTGCCTGGAATCATCCAGGAACTAGAAAGACGGAAAAACGTGTTTGGAGCTGATTTGCCCGGCTGCTGCTGACTGTGGCCAATGGTTTGAAGCCGTGTGGAGAGAATGGGTTGAACCAGATTGTCCGAGCCGGGAGTTAGCGCTGTCGCTGCTGTTTTGCGCTGTTCCTGTCTGGTGCTCCGAAATGCTGCTGCCGTTCCTACTGCTCTGCTCTGTGGCTGGCATTGCCCGGTCCACTGTCTACTTCACCGAACAATTCGCAGACGGAGGTGAGATTGATAAACCTAAACAAAACATCGGCTTCACCAAATAACTAGTTGCCTGCAATTCGTTCTTTGCAACTAACTTAATTGCTTCTTAAGTAACAACTGGCTCTCTGTACTCCGATCTCTGCTATGGGTCCTTTTATAGCTAAATCTCAGCTCTCACCAATTATCGCTATTTATCGATTGTCATAGTGCTTTATTTTCCAAATGTGGTTTCCTTCGTTTCAAATCTTTACGTTTCACTAACATGAAGTGGAGGAAAGAGATCAAGATTTTTGCAAAAAAAAAATCAGTGAAACAGATATCAGAAGTCACGTTATTGAGAAGATGGCGAGTTTGTGGCGCCGATGTTATCCTCCTGACTGACACTCCAGGGGAAAGGAAGTGCTTGGATGAGTTGTGAATCTGCGGAAGAGTACAAAAGGAAATACTGCACTCTTTTTTAAGCTTGGAGACTCCATAATGTGATAACGTGAGATTTGAGAGTCGAATGTTTGGCGCTTTGATTTAATCCTGTCATCATTGTTAGCCTTTACATTTCACCTTTTATATGCTCCCTCCTCTCACTCAATATGAGTTTCTACATATCGAAGAGTTGCATTGATATAACACCTTTTACAATCTCAAGCTGTTTCAATGTGTTTTTTTTTAATTAAATCACTCATGGGACATGGGCATTGCTGGCTAGCCAGCATTTATTGTCTGTCCTCAGTTGCCCGTGAAAAGGTGGATGTGAGCTGCTTTCATGAACTTCTGCTGTAGATAGACCCACAATTCACAATCAATGACCGCAGGGTAACTAATATCCTTTCAAGGAGGTGAGAATTGTTGGCAAGGCAGCATTTAGTTAAAGAGATGTACAGCACAGAAGCAGACCCTTCGGCCCAACTCATCCATGCCGACCAGGTATCCTAAATTAATCTAGTCCCATTTGCCAGCACTTGTCTCATGTCCCTCTTAAATCCTTCCTAGTCCCAGCTAGATGTATTTTAAATGTTATAATTGTACCAGCCTCTTCCATTTCCTCTGGCAGCTCATTCCATACACGCACCACCCTCTGCGTGAAAAAGTTGCCCTTTAGGTCCCTTTTATATCTTTCCCCATTCACCCTAAGCCTATGCCCTCTCTAATTACCCTTGATTGACAGGCTTGCTAGGCTTTTTCAGAGAGCGGCTAAGAGTCAGCCACATTTTGTGAGGATTTGGGATCACCTGTAGGCCGAACCGAGTGAGGACAGGCTTATGCTTCTAGAGTTTGGGGGTGGCAACATCAGTTACCATTGGGATTTGAAGTCATGTTCCAAGAAAACTAGCCTGGACCTGTGGACTACTAGTCCAATGACATTACTGCCATACAATAATTTTGATTTTTCTGTCTCTGCTTATTCTATCTAGTGTTTCCCTGAACTTAAAATGAAAATCTTGCATGGGATATAGTATTACTGACTAGGCCAGTGGCATGGTGGCTCAGTGGTTAGCACTGCTGCCTCACAGCACCAGGATCCCAGGTTCGATTCCACATTGCAGTTTGCACATTCTCCCTGTGTCTGCGTGGGTTTCCTCCGGGTGCTTCGGTTTCCTCCCACAGTCACAAAGATTTGTAGGCTAGGTGAATTGGCCAGGCTAAATTGCCCATAGTGTTAGGTGCATTAGTCAGAGGGAAATGGGTCTGGGTGGGTTACTCTTTGGAGGGTCGGTATGGACTTGTTGGGCCAAAGGGCCTATTTCACACTGTAGGGAATCTAATCTAATCTAATCTATAATCCATCCCAGATTGCCTTAGAAAAAGTGATTGTGTGAATTCCTTGAACTGCTATAGTTCATGAGGCGCTGTTAGGAATGGAGTTGCAGGTTTTGACCAGTTGACAGTGAAGGAATAGTGATTGTAGTTCCAAGTATGAAAACTAATATGCAGGTACAGTAGGCAGTAAGGCAGGCAAGTGGAATTTTGGCATTTAGGGAAGTGTTGCAGCAACTGTACAAGATATTAGTAGGGCAGTACCTGGACTAAGAGTTGAAGAGAGTGGTGCTGGAAAAGCACAGTCAGACAGCATTTGATGAGCAGGAGAGTAGATGTTTCAGCCATGAGCCCTTCATCAGGAATTGATGGATAAGAACAAGAACTAAGAAAATTTACAACCCAAGAACAGGCTCTTTGGCCCTCCAAGCCTGAGCAGATCCAAATCTACTGTCTAAACCTGTTGCCCACTTCCTAAGCATCTGTATCCCTCTGCTCCCCACCTATTCATGCATCTATCCAGATGCATCTTAAATGAATCTACCATGCCTGCCTCTACCAACTCTTCTGGCAATGTGTTCTAGACGTCCACCACCTGGATAATTACCTGGAGTAATGCATACAATTTTAGTCTCCTTACTTAAGGAGAGATGTTGTTGTATTGGAGGCAGTTCAGAGGAGAGTCGCTAGATTGATTCTAGAGATGAGGCATTTCTCTCATGAAAAGTGGTGGAGCAGTTTCGACTCTTATTCTCTGAAGTTGAGAAGAATGAGAGGAGGTCTAATCAGTGATGGTAGAGGGTGCTTTTCAGACTGGAAATCTGAGGAGTCTATGTTGGGACCCTTGCTGTTTGTGGTTTATATAAACAATTTTTAGTCTTGAATTTAGGGAGGTTGGCCAGTACGTTTTGCAGATGATACAAAGGTCGATAGGATTGTAAAGAGGATAGCCTTTGATTGCAGGATCTAGATGAGCAGTTCAGATGGGCTGATCAGTAGCAAATGGAACTCAATCCGGATAAATGTGAGTGAGGCACTTGGGCAGGACAAACATGGCAAAGATAGGATTCTGAGAAGCACCTTGGTGTATGTATACACTGGTCCCTCAAGGTATCGGGGCAGGTGGATAAAGTGACTAAGAAGGCATATTGGATTCTTGTCTTAATTAACTGAGGCATTGTGTTTGAGTAGGGAGGTTTTGCTGGAACTGTGTAAAATGTTGGTTTGGCAACAGTTAGAGCATTGTGTCCATTCTGGAATTCACACTATAGAAGAGATGTGAAAGTGTTGGAGAGAGTGCAGAGAAGATTTCTCTGTAAGGTTCAGTAAGGGAGAGAGAAACTGGGGACGTTTACCTTGGAGCAAAGAAGTTGGAGGGAGACATGTTTGAGATGTATAATTTTTTGAGGGGGGGTGCTAGGATAGACAGGAAGAAGCTTTTCTACTTGGTGGAGGGATCAATGACCAGAAAGCTTAAGGGACAGGAGGTTTTGAGCAGATTAACGGAAAAACCCATTTTCACCTAGAGGATGGCGGGAATCCGGAACTCACTGCCTATAAGGTGGTAACATTGAAGAATTGCATTTGGAATGCCAAGGCATACAAGGCTTTCGGCCAAATGCTGGAAAATGGTGTTCAAATAGTCTGCTGGTTGTTTTTGATTGCCACATATACAGTGGGCCAAAGAGTGTTTTTTCTGTGCTGTAGCTCCCTATGACCGTCTCATAAGATGCTGAAGAGGATTGATGAAGTAGATGTAGAGAGGCTGTTTCCTCATGTGGAGCAATCTAGAGCAAGAGATTGTAGTTTTAGGATGAGGGGTAGCAGATTTAAAACACTGAAGAGAAATTACTTCTCGCAAAGAGTTCTGTGGAATTCATTACCTCAGTGTGGTCAGTTTAAGGAAAAGTGAGAAAGACTCTTAATTAGTAATGGGTCAAAGGATTATGGAGAGAGGGCAGGAAAGTGGAGTTGAGGCCAAGGTGAGATTAGCCATGATTGTATTAAAGGGTTTGAATTGCCTACTCCTGCTGTAAATCCTCATGTTCTTTTAAGAGTCAAGATGATGAGTGACTTGGAGGGGAACTTGCAGGTATTCCCATGTATGTGCTGCCCTTGTCCTTCTAGATGGTAGAAATGGCAGATTAACTTTCAACATTGCAGTTCCAGAGAACTACATGTCCTTGGGAAATGCATTGATAATTTTCACCTTTTTTTTATTCTATTTGTAACTTGTTTCATTGAAGTTTGCTGATCTTGACTATGTATCTGTCCTGCAGGATCAGCATGATTCGCTTTCATTTATTTCCATTTATTCTCTACTGAAGTATTGCTACTTCACCAAAAATACAAAGTAACGTAGTACAAGGTTACAGAGAAGGGATCCACTTCTAATTGTAACCTTGGTATCAACATGTCACGTTATCAGGATAATTACAGCGTCCGGGTGGTTTGTAAATGTGACAGTTGATGTTTGAACAAAGGAGTTGGGGGAAAATCCCAGCAGGGTTTAACCTATTTTTCTGATTACCCAGTTCAGTGATGTTATTACACACCTCTGGAGCACATGCGATTTGAACCTGGGCCTCCTGGTCCAGCGGTAAGGACACCACCATTGTGCCACAAGAGAACCTCCCCACCCCCCACCCCCACCCCCCAAAAAAAAGCAAGGTTTAAGCTAGTAATCTCCTAAAATGTTCTTCCTTTTCAAACTCTGTTCAAATTGTGGACATATTTGAGAGAACAAATGACTTGCACTTCAAAGCAAGCAAAATGAACTAATCGCACCAAGTGATTGGTAGACAATAATTAAAAACCACCAAAAAAGTAGTCTGGTGTCATTACAATTACAGCATTTAAAAGGCATCTGAATGGGTATATGGTTAGAAAGGGTTTCGATGAATATGGGCCAAATGCTGCTGGCAAATGGGACTAGGTTAATTTAGGATATCTGATCGGCATGATGACTTGGACCAAAGAGTTTGTTTCCATGCTGCACATCTCTGACTCTACAACTAATATTTTTCACAACTGTGAAATAATCTCGGACAGATGTAGTCCTCCTTCTGAGACATAAGGAGCAAATCATCAAATTTGAAGGCTACAGTTTAAATGTGGTTTTAATGTGATTAAAAAGCACAGTTGAATTGTACGTCTCTATGACCCTATAACTCTAACTGAAGCCTAAGGAGGGTACAAATTTGCTTTTATTTTCAAAGAGTATTTTCTTACATTTTGGATCTTGTCGAAATAGTAGTAAGAACAATAAATCATAAATCTCTTGTATAGGTCCTTCCCTTCTGTTCAGCTATTTCAGACCATCATATCTGCATCAGGTCTCCAAATGAGCAATTCAGTTCCATTTTCCTATCATCTGTAACCCTGCTCATTATTCTTTTTCAAATAACAACCTTATTTCCTTTTTGAATGTTACAGTTGAACCTGTCTCCACCACACACTCTGGCAGTCATTCCAGACCTTAATGATTTGCTGCTTCAAAAAGGTTTTTTCTCATTTGGTTTTGCCAAGTACCTTCATTCTTGCCCTCTTGATCCATTCGTGAGTGGGAATGTTTGTTTTTCCCTACCTCCAGACCCCTCCTTATTTTGAATATCTCAATCAAATCTCCCCATAGCTTTCTTTTCTCTCAGCAACAGTCACAGTTTCTCCAATCTACTTTCATAACTGAAATTCTTCATCCCTAGAAACATTCTTTATAAATGTCTTCTGTACTCTTTCCAGTGCCTTCATATCTTTCTGAAAGAGTTGTGCCCAGAACCAGGTACAGTTTTCCAGTTGATGTCAAACTACTATTTTACATGAGTTCGACATCACCTTTACATTGTCATAGTGTCTGTCCAGGGAGTTGCCAGGGTAGAACTTTATCGTTTCATTTCCATATCACTTGTGATCAGTCAACAACAGGTGTAGGATTTAAGAAGCAAAATAAAATTGTTGTTTCTTGGCTGAGGTAGAGTTTGCTTCTAGTTAGTTCTGGGTTTGAAAAGTGAGCACGGCAACATGATTAAAAAATTTTGAAACAATGAGTTCTTGGCATGTTTCCCAGAATGACATTGCTCATTTCAACAATGCATTATCAGGAGTATCTTGGGTGTCCCCTCTCGAGATAAATACTTCACTGGTAAAAAGCACACACCTGTGCATTTCCAGCTCTTTTGTGGGTTGGCTTTCAGAACAGCTTCTCAGTTTCCATAGAATCCCTACAGCATTGAAATAGGCCATTTGGCCCATTGAGTCCACATGATCCTCCAAAGAGCATCCCACCCAGATGATCCGACCACCATCCTATCTCTGTAAATCTGTTCCCATGACTAATCCACCTAGCCTGTACATCCCTGGGGACACTCTGCAATGTAGCATGTCCAGTCCACCTAACCTACACATTTTTGGGTTGTGGGAGGAAACCTGTGAAGAACTCTCTCATTTTGGGCGGCACAGTGGCACAGTGGTTAGCACTGCTGCCTCACAGTGCCTGTAGACCCGGGTTCAATTCCCGACTCAGGCGACTGACTGTGTGGAGTTTGCACGTTCTCCCCGTGTCTGCGTGGGTTTCCTCCGGGTGCTCCGGTTTCCTCCCACAGTCACAAAGATGTGCGGGTCAGGTGAATTGGCCATGCTAAATTGCCCATAGTGTTAGGTAAGGGGTAAATGTAGGGGTATGGGTGGGTTGCGCTTCGGCGGGTCGGTGTGGACTTGTTGGGCCGAAGGGCCTGTTTCCACACTGTAAGTCTAATCTAATTACTAAAAAAAAAATGGGGACAATGTCTGTGGACTCTGCACAGTCGCCCACAGGAGGAGTCAAACCCGGTCCCTGGCGTCGTGAGGCACCGTGCCGCCCAAAATGAGAGAGTTGTGTGTCTTAATACAGATGAATATGTAAAATGAGACAGCAGTTTTCCAAATTTTGGACTATTCTTTATTTAAAACCCTTGCTAACAGTTAGTGAAGGAGCCCTGCATACAACAGAGATAGCAAAGAAATTAAGTAATCTTAGAGTAGAAGACAGTGAAGAAGGTTACCTCAGATTACAACAGGATCTGGGCCAATGGGCTGAGAAGTGGCAGACGGAGTTTAATTCAGATAAATGCAAGGTGCTACATTTTGGGAAAGCAAATCTTAGCAGGACTTATACACTTAATGGTAAGGTCCTAGGGAGTGTTGCTGAACAAAGAGACCTTGGAGTGCAGGTTCATAGCTCCTTGAAAGTGGAGTCGCAGGTAGATAGGATAGTTAAGGTGGTGTTTGGTATGCTTTCCTTTATTGGTCAGAGCATTGAGTACAGGAGTTGGGAGGTCATGTTGCGGCTGTACAGGACATTGGTTAGGCCACTGTTGGAATATTGTGTGCAGTTCTGGTCTCCTTCCTATTGAAACTTGAAAGGGTTCAGAACAGATTTAAAAGGATGTTGCCACGGTTGGAGGATTTGAACTATAGGGAGAGGTTGACTAGGCTGGGGCTGTTTTTCCTGGAACATAGGCTGAGGGGTGACCTTATAGAGGTTTTTAAAATCATGAGCGGTATGGATAGGATAAATAGACAAAGTATCTTCCCTGGGGTGAGGAAGTCCAGAACTAGAGGGCATAGGTTTAGGGTGAGAGGGGAAAGATATAAAGGAGACCTAAGGGGCGACGTTTTCACACAGAGGGTGGTACATGTATGGAATGAGCTGCCAGAGAAAGTGGTGGAGGCTGGTACAATTGCAACATTTAAAAGGCACCTGGATGGTAATATGAATAGGAAGGGTTTGGAGGGATATGGACCGGATGCTGGCAGGTGGGACTAGATTGAGTTGGGATATCTGGTCGGCATGGACAAGTTGTCCAAAAGGGACTGTTTCTGTGCTGTACATCTCTATGTCTCTATAAGAAGTTGGATAAAAGCAGTTCTGTAATAGGTAGTAAACAGCAAAAATGTATTTTCAATAAATAAAAAACAAAAATACAGGGAATGCTGAATACATGAGGCAGCATCTGTGAACACAGAGTTAATGTTTCAACTTGATGAACTTTGACAGAACTGGATAAAATTGGATACTGGGAATTAAGCCCTTACAGAAGTAGAGAAGGGTTTGGAAAGGGGAGATGGTCAACAAAGTAGAAATGATCGGATCCAGAGCATCTGTGAAGAGGAATAAACCAAGTTAATGTTACAAATTAGTAGCCTCTCATCAAAATTCTGTGAATGGGATTATCTGAATCATTATCAGTTTTGCCCAAATATGTCTGATATTCAAAATGCAGGACAAATCCAAGCCAGCCAATTACCACCTCATCAGACTACTCTCGTGCATCAGTAAAGTGATGAAAGGTTTCATCAACAATGTTGAACAGCACCTGCGGAACAACAACCTGCTCAGTGAAGCCCGGTTTGAGTTTTGATCAGAGTGGTGCTGGAGAAGAACAACAGGTCAGGCAGCATCCGTGGAGCAGGAATGCTGCCTGACCTGCTGTGCTTTTCCAGCACTGCTCTGTTCTAAACTCTGGTTTCCAGCATCTATAGTCCTCACTTTTGCCCAGTTTGAGTGTTTTGTCTGGGCCACTCAGCTGCTAACTTCAATTACAGCCTTGGTTCAAACATCGAGAAAAGAACTGAATTCCACAGGTGAAAGTAATAGTCTTTGACATCAAGACCACATATCATTGAGTGTGGCATCAAAGAGTCTAACATAACTGGAATCAGGGGGCAAACTCTCTGTTGGTTAAGAGTTATACTTGACACAGGGAAAATGGTTGAGTTTGCTGGAGGTCAGTCATTTCCGTTCCAGAACATCTCTCCAAGAGTCGTTTAGAGTAATGTTCCAGGCCCAACCATCTTCCGCAGCTTGTTAATGAACTTCGCTCCATCATAAAATCAGAAGTGGGGATGTTCACTGTTTGCACAACTCTTCATACTGAAGCAATCATGTTCAAACCCAACAAGATCTAGACAATATTCTGGTTCCAGCTGACAAATAGTAAGTAACATTAGTGCTATACAAATGCCAGGCAATGACCATCTCCAATAAAATAGTTGGCAACAGGAGACAGATATGCTTTTTGGAATGGAGAGTCATGGCTAGTGGTATTCTACAGGGATCAGTGTGTTTGAGTTCTTTTTTTGCTGAGGTTCTTACACACTTGATGCAACCGCAAACGCCAACTTCTGTGAACAAGCAACCAAATTTAATAAATACTGTACAGTATAAGCTTTTGGAGAAACCTTGAACCCACCTTGCAGGGCTTATGGGGTCGTGGCAAAAGCTCTCCCTGAACAAGCTTTGGAGAATCCCTGATCACTCTTCGCCAAGCTGTTGAAGTGTGTCCAGGGAAGCTCCCTCTGAAAAAGGAAACAGTCTTTCCTTTATACAAAATCTTTACATCACAGTCAGTAATACTCACAAGACAACCCCCAGTCACTCCCTCATAGTCACATGTCATTTATGATACAATGCCGTGACCACTTTCCATCCAGAGACATAATGCAAATCATCCCTTAATGGTCAAATCTTTTCCAAATTGCTTTTTGTAACTACAGGGAGTAGTCACATTCCAACTGTAATGCTCTTATTGTTTTTCATTACCTAAATCATCCATGGCATGGGATGGGAACCTCCCACATTCCACAGTCTGTTTCCATGCTGAACATCTCTGTGACTCTATAAGACAAAGACACACCACCCTACCCCCGGGGCATTCAATATTTTGCAGATCAGCAGAGCCGATTAACTCTTTAATATCACAAGTGTTGGGACCTCTGCTGTCTGTGATCTACATAAATGATTTGGAGGAAAAATTAGCTTGTCTATTTAGGAAGTTAGTGGATGATATAAAGATTAGTGGAGTTGTGGATAGTGAGGAGGATTGTCACAGGATTACAGCAGGATATAGATCAGTTGGAGGCATGGGCAGAAAAATGGCAGATGGAGTTTAATCTGGGCAAATGTGAGGTGATACATTTTGAAAGGTCAGGTGCAGGTGGAAATTAGAGTCGTAGTGTCCTACAGCATGGAAACCAGCCCTTTGGCCCAAACTGGTCCATGCCGACCAAAATATCCATCAACGCCAACCCCATTTTCCTGTACTTGGCCCTTTTCCTTCTCAACCTTTCCGATCCAAGTATTTTTCCAAATGCCTCTTAAATGTTGTTAATGCCTGCCTCAGCCACTTCCACTTGCAGCTCATTCCATATGTGTACCACCTGCTGTGCAAACAAAGGTTGCTCTTCAGGTTCCCTTCTTATTTTTGCACCCCCTCCCCAAAAAAAACCTTAAATTGATGTATTTGATTTCCCAACCCTGGGAAAAAGACTGAGTACCTACCCATGCCTCTCATGATATTGTACACTTCTATAAGAATCTTCCAGAGCAGCCTACCATGAGGAACCTTATCAAAGGCCTTACTGAAATCCATATAGACTCTTGTCTATCGTCCTACCCTCCAACTGTCTTGGTTACTTCATTGAAGAATTGTGAGGCATGATCTCCCACTCATAGAGCTATGCTAACTATTCCTAATCAAACCCTGTCTTTCCAAATGCATGTATATCTTATCTCAGAATCTTCTAAGCAACATATCCAAAGTCTAAGTGTTAGGCTTACTGGTCTACAGTGCCCAGGCAAAACCCTTGGGAGTATTCATATGCAGAAGGATCTGGGTGTGCAGGTCCACAGATCACTGAAGATGACAGCGCAGGTAGGTAAGGTTGTTTTTAAAAATGGCCTATGACATGCTCGTCTTCATTGGAAGGGTCATTGAGTATAAGGATGCTGCAGTTTAACAGAACTTCAGTTAGGCCACCCTTGAAATATTGCATACAGTCTGGTCACCCCACTACCAAAAGGATGTGGATGCTTTGCAGAGGGTACAAAGCAGGTTTACTAGGATGTTGCCTGGTATGGGGGATTCTTTTTCAATGAAGAAAGGTTGGATGGACGAGGTTTGTTTTCACTAGAATGCAGGAGGTTGAGGGGTGACCTAATAGAAGTTTATAAAATTGTGAATGGCATTGGATAGAATGGAAAGTATGAGGCTTTTTCCCAGTGTGGAGGGGTCACTTATTGGGGAACGCAGGTTCAGGGTGCAGTGGGTAGAAGTTTAAAAGTGATGTGAAGGGCAAGTTTTTCATACACAAGGTGGTGAGTTCCTGGAATGTGCTGCTAGAGGGGATGGGTGGAAACTACATTCAAGAAGCACCTGATGAATACATGAATAGGAAGGGAATTTAGGGATATGGATCCTGTAAGTGAAGACTGTGTTTTAATATGGAAGAGCAAAATGGTTTGTGCAGGCTTGGAGGGCTGAAGGGTTTGTTCCTGTGCTGTTTTGTTCTTTTGTTGTTCTTTATCGCTGAATCCCCCACTATCCACATGATGGGGCATTACCATTGATTAGAAACTCAACTGGATTTGCCATGTAAATACAGTGGCTACAAGAGCAGGTCAGAGGCTAGAACTACTGCAGTAGCTAAATCTCCTGGCCCAAAAGACTGTCCCTCATATGCAAGGCACAAGTTAGGAGTGTGAAGGAATACTCCTCAGTTGCCTGGAAGGTGCAGCTCCATCAACAGTCAAGAAGCTTGACACCATCCAAGACAAAGAAACATCCTTCCACTACCGATGCTCAGTAGCAGCATTGTGTTCTAGCTGGATAATACACTGTAGAAATTAACCAAAGATCCTCGGACAGCAGCTTCCAAACCCACAACTCCTTCCATCTAGAAGGGCAAATGCAACAGATAAATAGGAGCACCACTCACCATCCTGACTTGGAAATATATCTGTGTTCCTTCACTGTCGCTGGAATTCTCTCCCTTACGTCACTGTGGGTCTACCTCCAGCACACATGGACTGCAGTAATTCAAGAACACAGTTCATCAGTGCCACCTTGAGGCCAACTAGGGACAAATGCTGGCCCAGCCAGTGACACTCCCATAAGAGAATAAAAATATCGGTCATCCAAATAAATGAAAGCTGAAGCTACGATCTGAAATTGTTCGATACATTGTTGAGTCTGGAAATCAAAAGATGCCTAATAGTAAAGTGAGATGCTATTCCTAAAGCTTAAATTGAACTTCACTGAAACAGTGTCGGAAGCTTTGGACAGAGGTCAGTTTGGAAGTTCTTCTTTCCTTTCTCTTTGGCTTATCCCATATTACATATGTTGCCTAAACGGTGCTTTATTACTGTGGGAGTGGGGTGGAGAGACGGATTTATAGATAGCATAAACTTAGGGTCACCCTTGTGGGTACCATGCCTTTACATTTTGCAAAGCAGTCATCCCCTCTATTCTTGGTTTATCCTCTGTCTTCACTCCCCACCCCACTCAGCATAGTGGAGACCACAATGAAGTCAGCAAACACAATACTGTAACATATTAAACTGAAAGAAGCACAAGTAACTTACTGTTTTGCCTGAAAGGAGTATTCAGTGCCCTGAATGCTGGGAAAGGATTATGTAATAGTGTTGTAAAGTAACTTCAGTGCTCATGTGCATAGCAGCTGTATCCAATCACGCCTTGAGGCTTCAGGGGAAGAGGAAAGAAAATGTGTCTATTTAAAGAAAATGAGCAATACTGAAGAATATAAATTAATTGATTCTTCTTGCCATGACTGACATTCTGCCTCAACTCTATTTTGCACCTGCTTCTAATAGTCTCTTGATACCCTGAGAGACCAAAACGTTCAGCAATTTTAGGATTGTATATACAGTACGCAATGATGGAGCATTCACACCATCTGGAGTAGAGATTTCCAAAGTTTCACCATCTTTGACTGAAGAAATTTCTTGCCTCAATCCTAAATGATTAACATCTTATCTTGACACATGAGCCTGCTGTTCTTGAATTCCCAGCTGGAAATCCATCCTCAATATTTACTGTCAAGCTGTTTCAGAATGTGATGTGCTTCAAATATGCCAATTCACGTTCCTTGAAACTTGAGAACATGTTAGGCCTAGTTTGCCCATTTCTCATCATGGAGAACTCTGTCATCACAGAAATTAATCTAGTGAGTCTACACTCACCAATGAGAAAAATCTTCCTTAAACATGGAAACCAAAATGCACACTACTTTAAAGTGCTATACAATTGCTGCTTGTTCTTGCACTCAAATTCTCCTGTAATAAGAGCCAACGTGCTGTTGCTTTCCTAATTGCTTTGCTTTGTTTTGTGTAAATACATTTGTTGTTTTTCCTTGTAAGGGTATAGGCAAGTCTCTCTGAACATTAACACAAATCTCTCTATATTATACTGTCTGTTTTCACTCAGGCTAACCTGTCTTTATATCTTTGCAGTGTCATGTTGCCTGGCCTCTTCATAGCTGACAATCTTACCAGCTGTGTTTGGGCAGCAAACTTGGATGTGTTAATCTGAATGCCTATTGTAAATAACGAAGGCTGAAGCACAGTTTTTTCAGCACTGTACAAATTGCAGTTTGTCAGCTTGAAGATGCCCTGTTGTTCCTACTCTTTGGTAGAATGAACAGGGAGCAATCTTCTCTACAGTGTGGAAACATTTGGACCACAAGTCCACACCAACCTTCAGAGTATCACATCCATATCCATTCCCAGATCTTTACTCTAAATTTCCCCTGACTAATGCACCTAACCTACAAGTTCTAATGGGCATTTTTTAGCATGGCCAATTCACCTATCCTGCACATCTTTGTGAGGAAACTGGAGCACCCAGAAGAAATCCATGCAGACACAGGGAGGATGTACAAATTCCACACAGTTAGTTATCTGAGGCTAGAATCGAACCTGGGTCTCTGATACTGTGAGGCCACTGAGCCATCCATTCATGTTCACATATTATTCCACCCCCTTTTATCTTTATTTGTAACAATTGCATCTTTTTTTGGGGGGGGAGGGGGCAAGAAAAAGTACGTTTAGTGACAAATATATGGAATTTTGAAAATTCATAATTGTGCCCACTATCTTTGTAGCTACCGCTAATAGAAATCACATTGTAAGCCATTCTATCCTGAGGGTTTGCCTGCTATTATTTACTGAAGTTTCTCCAATACTTTTGAATACCCAAGTTCTTTGATCTCAAGTGACTTGGTATCCCTCAATTTCTGGCATGTAATTTGTCCCTTCTACTGTCAAGGTAGACAGAAATAGTTGTTCAGAGTGTGGTGCTGGAAAAGCAAGGCAGGTCAGGCAGCATCTAAGGAGCAGGAAAATTGATGTTTCGGGTAAAAGCCCTTCATCAGCCCTTATGAAGGACTTTTGCCCAAAGCGTCGATTGTCCTGCTCCTTGGATGTTGCCTGACCTGTGCTTTTCCAGCACCCCACACTCAACTCTAATCCCTAGCACTCACTTTCACCTAGAAATAGTTGCTCAACCTATCTGGCATTTCTTCACTTCAAATATCTGATTTATTTTGTCTCTGCCTCTCTGGGACCAGTGCTTAGTCTAGCTATTATACCCCTTTCTCACATACTTAAAAGCTTCTGTAATGTTTTCATATTACAGGCAATATTACTTTTTTTCCTTTTGATATTAACTTCTGTTGGCTCATTGCTGGTTTCCAAAACACCTGTAATTTTCAAGCTGGCTACTTCTCCTTGCAATATCATAAACCTCTTCTTCTTTTTAATTTGATGCTATCTTCAGCACCCTTAAAGAGCCATAAGTCAATAAAGTGATTCTCAGGAAGAGATTGAGATTACTACATGAATCTAAGTCTAAAATAGGTTTGTTCCGATATGGTTCCTCAACCTTTTGTTTCAAGGAATGGTCACCTGAAATATTTGACAAACTCCTCTTCGAGACTGTTGATGTGAAATTTGGTTAGTTCAGCCAGTCTAAAGATTTGAAGTCCCCATGATTATTAATTCTTTCTTACAAGCTCCAAAGATATATTGTTTAATACTCTGTCTAATGGATTAACAAGTGTTGAAGAAGCCAATAAAATGAGCCCTTTTCAAAATAAGTTCTGAATCTGTTCATATTCTATTTCTGATCACTTGAGTCAAAATCCTTTCTCTATATTTGTACCATAATTTACCATCAGGAGTACACTTACCCTTTTTCCATTCTGTCTATATTATTGAAATGTAGTATACCTTGGAATAGTTATTGCTGAACAATGCTTATTTTATAACCAGAACCTACACAGCATGTACTGTTGCTGGTCCAAAGTCTGGATAACTGAGGAGGGTTCACGACAGCAAGATGCTTTAACTGTCAAACCATCTGCCAAATGAAAACACAACAATGGATGATGTGAAGGTTATGAACAGCCTTGTGGTAATTCCATCTAAGACTTGGAGGGGAGGGGAACCAAAAGGGAAAGGAAGGGTGGCCACTTTGTAATCATGTCTGATTAAGGAAATTAGATCGAAATCATTATCTCTATATTTGTGCTGCTTATTTTGTCTTATTTTAATGTTTTTGTGAAGAGCTTTTAACTTTACTTTTTTAATTCCATTTTTTGCATAAGTCTTGTTAATACACTATTTCTGTCAAATTCTGTTTCTCCCTGACTTGCTCTGCTTGTTTTTATCTTCGAGGAGAAAGTGAGCTCTGCAGATGCTGGAGATCAGAGCTGAAAATGTGTTGCTGGAAAAGCGCAGCAGGTCAGGCAGCATCCAAGGAACAGGAAATTCGACGTTTCAGGCATAAGCCCTTCTTCAGGAATCTTCCTGAAGAAGGGCTTATGCCCGAAACGTCGAATTTCCTGTTCCTTGGATGCTGCCTGACCTGCTGCGCTTTTCCAGCAACATATTTTCAGCTCTGCTTGTTTTTACCCAAATCTACTGCAACGTTTTTGCCTCAGCTTTTCTATTTCGATTAATGAATTTTCTTTTCACCTAAACTCTTTCCCCATCCCACTTTTTAGTTTAAATCTCTATCCGCAGTTCTATAATCTCTGCACAGTTTTTAAGTGGAACTCATCCCCATGGAAGCAGTTCCTTCTTTCCTGAGTACAGGTTCCTGCACTCCATGAATTAAAATCCCCTCTTTACTTAGTTCTTTGCAGCATAAATTATGCATCAAATTCTTTAATCTGCTTGACTCTATTCCAACTGGCATGTGGCTCTCATACGAGTTTAGAAATTACCTTTTGAAGTTTTGCATTCTATTTTGGACCCTACTCCTCAAATTCTCTCCTATAATACCGTACTGTCTCCTATAGTTATTGTATTCTTTTTCATGCCTCTTCTTCCACTCCTCCACCTGAATGACTTCCAGTACAATGTTGCCAAGGTGAGTTTGCCCATCACCTGACTGAGCCAATATTTATTCCCTTGTTCAACAGAATTAAGAGCAAACCATCTGGTCATTATCTCAAAGAAAACGAGGCAACTGGAAATGTGAAACAAAAAAGAAAATTGCTGAAAAATCTCAGCATGTCTGGTAGCGTCTTTGGAGAGAAATATGAGTTAAGGTTTTGGGTCCACTGGCCCTTCAGAACTGAAGAACCCTTTGAAGAAGGGTCACTGAACCCAAACCTTTAACACTTATTTCTCTTCACAGATGCTGTCAGACATGCCGAGATTTACCAGTAATTTCTGTTGTTGGTTATTATCTCACTTCTAGTTGATCTTGCTAGGTGCAAGACTGCTGCATGTCATACGCTTTTAAGATACTTTATTGACTGTAGTGTACTTTGATCATGAATGACAACATATCAGTGAGAGTCTTCCATCATCATCCAGCCATCCTTTCTTTCTTTACCGAATTTGTGAATGTAACTTTGTTCTGAAATTTAATCTGTGGAAGCATGTGACTAGCAGATTGATAAGTTATTTATTGATTTCTCTGCCACCACCCATTTCTGATTTCAGATGCCTGGGAGAGCCGATGGGTTGAATCCAAACATAAATCGGACTACGGCAAATTCAAACTAACAGCTGGAAAATTTTATGGAGATCTGGAGAAAGACAAAGGTAATTTACCCTTCAAGCTTGAAGAAGTTAAACTTTTTCTAGAGGGCTTCACTGCTAATCTCTGGTTAATTTGATTTGGAAACAAGAGCTTTGACTTTATTTCGTTATTACTCCTAGATTCTTGAATTAATGCTGCAGCTTGTGTATATATAAAATTCATGGCAATGCCTCTTTAAAGTGAACTCCTGACTTTTCTTGTTAATATGTAAGAACTTTTAAAATGTATAGATTTTGTTTCTTTCTGTCCTTTCAATTTGTAAAGTCAATGAAACGCTGAGGTACTGTTCTAGTAGAATCTTGCTACTATTTTGTGCTATTCCTTGTTTTACCTTGACCATAAATTAGGAGGCTATATTATAATTTGGGGAGAGCTTGTCTGTGTATTTGATGCACTTTCTTTCTCTTGCGCTTGTGCTCTCTTTTTAAACCAGTTTCGGCACCATTACAGAGAATGGGCAATGTAGAACTGGAATCAAATGTTGGAATGCTCTATTTGAATGACTTTCATATTGGATCAATTTAGAGTTCCAATTTCCTTTGCTACTTCTCATTGTGCTATGCTAGATGAGACTAGGTTTGCTTCTTGCTCTTAGATCTGTTAGTATTGTTCTCTAAGCGTCTCTACAGCAGACTGTGTCTATTCTGATCTACCTACAAGGCATGTGATTTCCTTGTTCTTTGATCATCTTGTGATAAATATGTATTATATTTACTATTTTTTTTAAAAGGTGAAAGTGGTTTGGATATTGACCTAAATACAACACTTTCTAGGAAGGCATGTGACTTCAGTCTGTTGCCTGGGAGATCCATATGGTATTAATGGATAAAATGGTTATACTGTTGTGTTTATGACAGAGTGAGCACATTAAGGCTTTAACTTAGTTTTGACTTAAGAACAGAACATTCAAGCTCTCAAATCCAGTGATTTGATTCAGCACTGTTTTGATGTGCTTGTTGGATCTAGTTGGGTGAGGAATGGTGTGCGCGGATGTGGACGTGACTGTGTGTATCCCTGTGCGTCAGTGTCCCTGGCCCTTACAGCCAATGTCACCATACAGGTTTTATTCTTACTGTCTGATTATCTGTTATGACAGACCTTTGATTTTTACTCAAATATGCTTGATAAATTTCTGAAAGAATGTTGTTTAAGTCAGCTACACGTGCAACTTCAGAATAGGAAGTTTTTAGGGGAACTGGGAGCTCCTTTATGTATATTTGCATTTTTAACTCCTATAACTGGGCTGAACACCAGAAATCCAGTTTCATATGTTAAACAGGTGTCTCCAACTACCTTGTTCTTGATGTTTGTCAGCTTTTATATATCACTGTTTCTACAGTATTTAGCTGTTTGGTTGTTATGTCTTCATATAGTGTTTAGCTTTGTGTTTTGTACATTGAATGAAAAAGCCTTAAGAGGATTTTTTAAAAAAAAAATTCCGCTTCTTTGTGATGTTGGGTATGTGATATATAATTTTGGTTTAGAATTTGGATTTTGAATTAGTGGCATGTGGGTTGTATGAAGAAGTTTAATAATTGACTTGTCAGAGATTTTGGAGCTATGATTTCAAGCCAGTATGCCTCAGAGAGCAGTTACGGTGGCCCATCTGGAGTCACGATGTGAATTTGTTTGTATTGTGAGTTTGTGAGCAAACATAGAAGCAAGCTAATGCCTTTTCAATTTCAGAACAATCCAGAAATGATGTTCTCGATTGGGGATAATTGCATAGATTGGGAAGGTTTTGAAGGCAGTTCACAAAACCTAACTGGGGTCAAATGTGAGAACTTTCCCCGAAGAATGCTTTATTTTGTAAATAATCAAGGAAAAGACTATCAAATACTCAAGGCTGTGTGTATATCATTTGATGTTATAGAGAAGGGAACTCTCTCTAGTTTGAGAATTTTATTCATGGAATCCTTACAGTGCAGAAGGACACTATTTGGTCCATCAAGTCCACACTGACCCTCTAAAGAGCACCATGTAATAATGTTGGAATAGATAGGGATTCTGTTCTGCGTTTTTTGTTTCAAAATCTTTCAAACTGTGTTATATGTAAATTACTTGGTTTGCTCCCTTTATCTTCCTTTTTGTGTTATAAATTTCTGTTTTGTCATTTAAAAACTAAATCTGCTGCATCATGGTGATATTTCATTGAAATATAGCACATGTTAAACCAAATCAAAAATCTATTCAGCCAGAGTCTGGAATCAGGCTTGTCCATGAATAACATTAGCTGGGAATATAATATCTTCACTGTCTTATCCTTATCACCTCTTTTATTAAAAGATTTGTAGATCTATTTATGACAAACTGTCTATGTGAACTTAATGTTATATGATAATCAAATCTTTCTGTCTGTGGAGGACAGCATTTTCCATATAGGATGTATTGGAAATATTTAGGGGAAAAACAGTGCGATTTAGAAAATCGCCACTGAATTATGCATGTCACACTGCCTGAACTATTCCTAACCCTCTAACTCCCTTTCATCTATATATTCGGTTTTAGTGTCCCAGTATATGATGTAGCAGAGCTGTTTGCATGATCACGATGGAGTTTGGCATACTGATGATGTGAACTCCCTTGCGATCCAGACTGTCTCATTGGTATGAGAGCAATAAGCTAAACTCCCTCACCACCTGATTATTAAAGAGTGAGCCGTGTAACCTTACTGGTGTTTTACATTTGCTAATGATTTTGTTGCCGAACCAATAACATTTAACCACTGGTAAGTATTTTTCTTCCTCTCATGTGAGGTTCTAATTAACACCCGAAATGTACTGTAAGGCAGCACTACTCACTAATCTTGGGTAAGATGATTTATGTACAGGACAACACATCTGCTTTCAGGTTACTTCTTCTGAATTGTCCAACATGAACAATGAGTGACAAAATGACAATGGGAAAATGCAATCTGCAGTTGCTGCGCAGGAAGTCATTTGGTCCATCCCTATTGTCCGGGTGCGCAATCTTGCGCTCTCTTTGTCAATAAGCCTTTAAAGTATTTTTTCTTCAGCAAACTATCCAATTCATTTTCGAAAGCCAAAATGAAATTTGCCTCCACACACTCAGGCAGTACATTGCTTTATTTTGTTTTAAAGTTTTTCCTCATGTCTTGAATGTTTTTTTTCTTCCTATTTTAAAATAGATGTCCTCTTGTAACTGACTCTACTGCAAATGGGAGTGGTTTCCCTCTGAATTCTATCCAGACCTCTTATGATTTTGAACAAGTCTGTTAAATCTTCTCTTCCTTTTAAAGAGATCAGCCTAACATCTGTAATCTAACCTCCTAACTGGAGTCCCTTATCACTGGAACTGTTCTCACTAAAGATTTATGCAGCCTGCAGGACAACTGATTTTCTCTTAATGAGCTAGTGTCTCCACTATATTTAAAGAAACCTGTTGGAAGGCAGAGCAGTGACTCACCAACTTATTTCCATGAATAGTTAAATGAGGAAGATCTCTGACTTGATGCTCAATTCTCAGCTGGCTTCACCTCCAATGTCAGTGAAAGGATTCTAGTTGACCTCTGTGTCGTTGACATAAGAAAGAAGAAAATGAACTAGACTTCCCACTCCTGAATTTTCTTTAAACCTGTTACTCATACTGGGGTTGTGTGAGCAATATCATTGATTCTTAACAACTGTCTGAAATATCAAGTGGTCACTCCAACTTTCACCATTACAGTGGTTCGAGAAGATGGCTCACCACTATCTTCTCAAAGACAGCTAGGCAATGTCAGTGACAGTCATTTTCTAAAAATACATGTTTTGGGTGATAGATTTAGACTTTATTGCCACTTTCACCCTTTCTCAGCCACATCTCTAGTTAATTAGCTTAAGAATGCTCTTTTGAGATTTGAGTGAATCCCTAGAATAGTATCAAGGCAGTAAGAGTGTATTTAAGAGGGAAATCAGGACGCCAAAAAGGGGACATGAGGTAGCTTTGGCAAATAGGGTTAAGGAGAAGCCAAAGGGATTCAACAAATGCATTGTGGACAAAAGGATAACTAGGGAGAGATTAGGGCCCCTTAAAGATTAGCAGGGCTGCTTATGTGTGAAACCGCAGGAGACAGCAACACTGAACAGGTATTTTGCATCAGCGTTTATCCACTTTACAGAGGAGATGATGCTGGACAACTTAAAACACATAAAGGTGGATAAAACCCTGGGACCTGATCAGGTGTACCCCAGAGCTCTGTGGGAAACTAGGCCCCTTACTGAGATAGTTGTATCATTTAAGAGCCATGCGTGAGCTGCTGGAAGACTTTAGGTTGGCTAACATGATGCCACTATTTAAGAAAGGCGATAAGGAAAAGCCAGGGACCTATAGACTGGTAAGCCTGACATCGGTGGTAGCCAAGTTGTTGGAGGGAATCCAGAGGGACAGGATTTGCGGGTATTTGGAAAGGCATGGTCTGATTAGGGATACTAACAATGGCTTTGTGCGTGGGAATTCCGATCTCAGTAACTTGATTTTTTTTAATGTAACAGAGGATTGAGGGTAGAGCAGTGGTTGTGATCGATGTGGACTTCAGTAAGGTGTTCAACAAGGGTCCTCATTGCAGACTGACAGCAAGGTTAGATCACATAGAATACAAGAGAACTAGCCATTTGCATACAGAACTGACTCAAAGGTAGAATACACTAGCAGTGGGTTGTTTTTCAGACTGAAGCTTGTGACTGGTGTGCCACAAGGATTGGTGCAGGCTCCACTGCTTTTTGTCATTTATATAAATGATTTCAATGTGAGTATAGGAGGTCTGGTTAATAAGTTTGAAGATGGAGCAGAGGTGCAGTGGACAGTGAAGAAGATTACCTCAGTACAGTGGGATCTTGATCAGATTACCGAGGAGTGGCAGATGGAGTTTAATTTAGATAAATGTGAGGTGATGCATTTTGGAAAGGCAGATTAGGGCATGATTACACACCTTAATGGTAAGGTCCTGGGGAGTGTTGCTGAACAAAGAGACATTGGAGTGCAGGTTCATAGTTCTTTGAAAATGGAGTCCCAGGTACATAGGATAGTGAAAACGGCATTTGGTATACTTTCGTTTACTGGTGAGAACACGGAGTATAGGAGTTGGGAGGTCATGTTGCGGCTCTACATGACATTTGTTAGGACACTTTTAGAGTACTTTGTTCAGTTCTACTCTCTCTGCTGTAGGAATGATGTTATGAAACTTGAAAGAGTTCAGAAAAGATTTACAAGGATGTTGCTGTGGTTGAGCTATAGGCAGAGGCCGAGTAGGCTGGGACTGGGGCTATGTTCCGTGGAGCAATGGAAGCTGAACAGTGACCTCCTAAAGGTTTATAAAATCATGAGGGGATAAATAGGGTGAATAGACAAGGTGTTTTCCCTGATGTGAGTGTCCAAAACTAGCGAGCATAGGTTTAAGGTGAGAGGGGAAAAATTTAAAAGGGATCTGAGGGGAACCTTTTCACGTTTAGGATGGCGGCATATATGGAATGAGCGGCCAGAGGGAGTGGTGGAGGCTGATACAATTACATCTAAAAGGCATCTGGATGGGTATATGAATAGAAAGGGTTTTGAAGGATATGGGCCAAATGCTGGCAAATGTGACTAGATTAACTTAGAATATCTGGTTGGCATGGATGAGTTGGATCGAAGGGTCTGTTTCAGTGATGTACATCGCTATGATTCTACTCATTAAAGAATAAAAACTGAATGAGGAGAGGTGCTAAATATGTGTACAATGTACTCCAGACATGATTTTAATGAAGGAATAAGCTTTTTTAAAAACAGTGCAAAATACTGATTTATGTTTACAAACTTTTTTTTTAGATTAGGTTACTTACAGTGTGGAAACAGGCCCTTCGGCCCAACAAGTCCACACCGACCCGCCGAAGCGCAACCCACCCATACCCCTACATATACCCCTTACCTAACACTATGGGCAATTTAGCATGGCCAATTCACCTGACCCGCACATCTTTGGACTGTGGGAGGAAACCGGAGCACCCAGAGGAAACCCACGCAGACACGGGGAGAACGTGCAAACTCCACACAGTCAGTCGCCTGAGGCGGGAATTGAACCCAGGTCCCTGGCGCTGTGAGGCAGCAGTGCTAACCACTGTGCCACCGTGCCTTCTGGAACAAAAAAGCCCTGGGAATAATATTTTGCTGAATTATTCCCATCCTTCATTTTGGTGTTCCCAAAGAAAGCAAACGTTTTAAGAATACGTGAAATAGGAGTAGATTATTGCATTTTTAAAGCCTATTTCCTTGCAAGATCTCCAGCTTAATTCCTCTAATGTAGTAGTTTTCCAAGTTTTCTATAAATGTGACTTTTTAGAATTATTCACTCATGGGATGTGAGTGTCGTTAGTTGGCCAGCATTTATTGTCTGGCCCTCATTGCTCTTAAGTGGTGCTCTGGTTAAACCCAGAATGCCATTTGGTGGGGGGAGTTCTAGGGTTTTCGTCCAGTGACACTGAAGGAACAATGATATATTTCCACGTTTAGGTTGGTGACCAACTTAAGTGTTTGATATGAATACAGCAAGAATCCACAATTGTGGGGTTGTGATCATGAGCAAATCAAACTAGATACTTAGTTATAGGCAATAACTGCAGGATATTAAATTATCCTTTTCATGGGAGGTGGGTGTCGCTGGTAAGGGCGGCATTTGTTGCCTGTCACATGCTTTTACATATAAACTTATCACCCAAAACACTTTGCAGTTTGGTGGGGTCACAGCTATGTTTTCCATTGAATATTTGCGAAACTGGAAATTTTAGCTAGGCAGTTACTTTTTTACTCCGTCTCTTATCTTAATATCAAATTCAAATTTTACCAATTCACTCCAAGCTCATTGTAATGGCATCCACTGCATTTTCAAACTGACAGATTTAAATAACGTTCTCTCTTCTTTTCTCCTGTGTACTTTGAGCACTGAGAGCAAATGTTTCCCAGTCTACAGTATCACTATCAATATGCTGTAGTCAGCAAATGGGGAATAAAAATCTGACGTGTGATGACAGACCGGAAATCAATGACCATCGAGATCCCTCCAGACTTCATAGACCCTCAACTTCAGCAACTCTTGTTTGGACATCAAGATTGTGGAGATGGCTACTGTGTCAAGGTGGCACTGTCCAATTACTACTCGCTGTGATATACACACTGGGTAGAAGAAAGCCAGCATATCTTTGATTCTCTCCATATTGAAAATTGCCTTTCATCTTCAGAACTAACGTCTGCATGTTCTCTCTGCCTGAATTTGAGATTTTGACCTGTGTCCAGTGCAGTTATACTTGTGTATCATTCCTGATGTGAGTTTCTGCCTGATAAGCATTGGAGCAGTTATCTTTAAAGTTCTTTTGAGACTGGAGCAGATTAGTTTGCTTTTGGACAGCCTGGTTTAATTTCGTGTATAATATGTGAATGTGAGTACAGCTGCTTTGTTCACTTGTATAGATATCATTAGAGACAATCTGAACCCACTGTCCACCATATCTGCCTATTCCCATTCTCAGTACCCTTGTGCTGTACTGATCCCATGCTGATCTACTTGTTACTGCTGGTTTCTGATGTATAACTTTAACACTTATCATTGTACAATTAGTTGCTCTGTGAATGTCTAAAAGGCTTCAATCCTTTCCAGGTATCCAGACCAGCAAGGATGCTAGGTTTTACGCCCTTTCAGCAAGATTTGAGCCATTCAGCAATGAGGGGAAAAATCTAGTGATTCAGTTCACTGTGAAACATGAGCAGAAGATAGATTGTGGTGGTGGCTATATTAAACTCTTCCCAGCTGATGTGGATCAGGATGCTATTCATGGAGAATCTGAATATTATCTCATGTTTGGTGAGTTCACTGAGTCTAAGTGGTTAGTGTCAAAGTACATTGTGAAGACATTATATCTGATTATGAACTGATTTCCTTCATAATTTGTTTTAAAATGCAGCATTTAGATTATAATCAAATTAGATGGCTGGCTAGTGGTGTGCTGTTTGATGTGACCATCTGGTTTACTTTCTAGTTAGTTGGCCATTACTGTGCTTTGCCACAGTTCATTTGGCATCCAAAGATTCAATGAATTCAATCTCATCAATTCAATACTGATCTATGGGTACTGCAAATTACTTAATACCTGAAGCACTCAGCATGTGGAACACTCTCTGCACATAGGATGAACATGATAGGCCGAAAAGTTTCCTTCAATTCCATTATGGCTACATGTGATGCACTTGTTTACAGTATTCTGACTGCAGCATTCTTCTGTATTCCCAATACAGAGACCACCATGTGCATGTTTTAAGTTCCACATAAATATGACCACTAGATATGTATGGGATTCCATGTCCTAGAAATTGGTCATACTGTTCAAAGATTAATCAAATTAAACTTCAACTGAAAATATACCTGTTTCAATTGTAACCTAGGTCCTGATATTTGTGGATACTCAACAAAGAAAGTACATGTAATTATCAACTACAAAGGCAAGAACCATCTCATCAAGAAAGATATTAAATGCAAGGTGTGTATCAATCTTTATAGAAAAAGTCACATTATCCAATACTATGTCAACTGCAATCTTAACTTACCCTCTGCAACCTTTTTGAGACTTGTGTGATTTAACACCATTTTCTAATTTAGTTTTCTCATTGTCAAGAACAGTGTATCCTAACGAATCAAGGATATAATCTTGATTACTTATACAAATTCAAACTCCTTTGTAGTTTCTGAAGACCTTGATCGTACATGGTTGTGGTTTTGCATTAAAACTGCAGCAGCATTCCAATATTTTAACTCCCTTGGGATATCATTAAAGCTCTTTACCATATTAAAGTACAATAATGGTATTCCTTCTGTTAACTGGTATTTTTGACTTGCTGCCCACACTCATACGCACCTAGTACATACTGCTTAAACAAATCTTCATTATATGGTACTCGCACAATAGAAAAGGCATGCCGAAGTGAAATGATGTGGAGTAATGAAAATGAAGACTGAGTCAAACAAGGCTAGCCAAATGATTGGATGAGAATTGAGTTTTAAGCAGAATCTGAAACGGAGAAAGGGAAGTGAAGAGTTTGAGGCAATGCAAAAGTATCTGAGAACTGAAGGCCCAACTGCAAATGAAGGGGATGAACTGACCAAGAGATTGGAGTCAGACAAGGAGAGTTTGCTGGACTGCAATTCATCAAAATGTTTGTACATTTCATGATAATCAGCATGTCATGTGGGACTTGTGCCTTGTAGGTAGAAAGCACTGTCATAGTGCCACAGGAGCTCAATTGTTGAACTACAAGTTTTGAAACACAAATTTCATTGAATTATGAAAAGAAAGTTCATAGCAGAGCATTACAGTGAGTTGGTGCTTTGCATTTTATGTAGGTGATGAGCTATAACCTCCCACTCATTCATCCTTATTTATGATCTGAAGTGTGTTGAGGTTTCTTCCTGTATATGCCGAAGTGCTGTTAAACATAACTGGCTTCATTCGCCCCTCGAACCACCAAATCTTCTGTGGTATTTTTTCGTATATCCAAAAGTGTTATCGTACACAACTGATTTTTTTTTTCATCGCACTGCTGTCTCACAGCGCCTGAGACCCGGGTTCAATTCCCGACTTAGGCGACTGACTGTGTGGAGTTTGCACATTCTCCCCGTGTCTGCGTGGGTTTCCTCCGGGTGCTCCGGTTTCCTCCCACAGTCCAAAGATGTGCAGATCAGGTGAATTGGCCATGCTAAATTGCCCGTAGTGTTAGGGGTATGGGTGGGTTGTGCTTCGGTGGGTCGGTGTGGAGTTGTTGGGCTGAAGGGCCTGTTTCCACACTATAAGTAATCTGATAACCAAATGACTGGTATTTTTATTTCGATCTGTTAATCACAACCACCAGTAAATCACCCATGTTTCCAATTCAATAATCTACATGCAAATCTTGCTAAGAGCTATGCAAACCATCAAAGGTGAAGGATGTGATTGTGTATTAATTGGATGCAGATGGTTGGCATTACCTCGGAGTTCACTTGAGCCCAATAACAACCTGAGACCAACTCTCTTTATTGGGTTAGGAGCGACAATCCTTCTGGTCTTGTCTGTTTAGAGAAAATGTTGGTGAGATGGTATATACTTGTAATATGTACATAAGATTGACTTGGAAACCCTGCAGCCTTGGGACTCAGTGTTGACTTCAATAATTTTAGAACCTGAATATCATCCTCTATATCTTCTACCCACCCCCACACCCCTGGCCTTGTCATGACGTGGGCTGCTTTTAGCACTGCCAATTCGACCTACTCAAGGTCTCCATTATCAGCTTTTCTTTCTCCCTGGCTTGCCATTATCTTTCTCGCTCACTCGCTCTCTATCTACTGTCTCTCTCTTGCTCTGTGTTCTATCTCCAACTATTTGCTGACTCTTTCCCCTCTTTTCCTCCTCCCACCCCTGTATCCATGTCTTCTTTTATACTACTTTTTCCTAGCTACTAATAGTTCTGAAGAAGGGTCATTGGACCTGAAATGATAACGATGCTTTCACTCTACAAATGCTGCTAAATATGCTGAATTTCTCCAGCAATTTGTTTTTCTTAAAAGTTGCTTGTTCTGCCCTTCACCAACTTTATTTATCTGGATTAAAACTAAGCAGAGGGGGGTAAAATTGAAGGTGGGGGGGGGGTGGAAGAGAGAGAGAATTCCTCTCTTATTTGATCTTGTGTTGGGACAATGGGGTTTTCCACCTGGGAGCTTGATCAAGGAACAATGTGAACTGGGAAACATATGAATTAAAAATGTTCAGAGCATTTCAAATAGGCAGCGAAAGCCATGGGGAATGGGATGTTTTATTTTATAATCTCCATTAAACAGAGAGATGATAAACAACTGAAAAAAGTATCTTGTGTGGGAAAAGACAGACCAAAGGGAATGCCATACCTGAAAATTAATTTACTGAAAAGCTTCATTTTTAAGACCTAATCTATTTTCACTAATTTTCTATGTACTTTTCCAATGGCAATTCTCTGTGTAGTTGTTTTGCACTTGTCCCATATTCTTAACAGAATTGTGGCTCCTCCCCTGTCGGGGGTTTACAAGCACAGATGTGGTGGCATTGTGCTGTCACACTGCAGTATGGTGAGATCGACTGTTGGGCTTTACATTCACTTGCGTGACCCCTTACAAGTGGGATGAGATATTATTTATTATCCTTTTTGCAGGATGATGAGTTGACCCACCTCTACACGCTGATCGTTAAACCTGATCAGACATATGAAGTTAAGATTGACAACGCAAAAGTGGAGTCTGGTAATCTGGAAGATGATTGGGATTTTCTGCCACCAAAGAAGATCAAGGACCCTGAGGTATCCAAGCCAGAGGACTGGGATGATCGAGAGACAATCGACGATGTTGATGATAAAAAGCCAGAGGTGAGATTAGAAGTTACCTTGGTCTCCCTGTGATCATTGAAAATGTGACCAATGGTGGATAAGTGTACACGTGCTGTTGATGGAAAATAACTTGATTATTTGTGAATTTTTTAATATAGTGATGTAATTCATTACCATAAACTCCGAGCATTGTTCACATTGGCAAAGCCATTGAGAGGGGATATGCAAGTTGAGATTTCCAGAATAATGCTGCACCTCCTATTGGCAGAACCAAGAACAATGTAGACATTAAAAAATTCATATTTGATAACTTGTTATTAATTGTGATAAGTTTACAATAATCTCTTCAGGAAAAAGTTACAAGACAGTCATGAAGGCAGTGGGAATAAAGGACAGTGAGCGACTTGCTAACAATTGCAAAGAAGGTGATAACTGTCTGATCTAACTACAGCATCCTTTATCTCCCTGCCATCAAATGCAGGATTGGGATAAACCTGAAAACATTCCAGACCCAGATGCCAAGAAACCAGAGGATTGGGATGAAGAAATGGATGGGGAGTGGGAGCCTCCAATGATCCCAAATCCAGATTTCAAGGTATAGAAGTGAAACCATTTGTATTGACTTAACCAGTGTCTGCAGTATTTTGGTATTACGTGGAATACAACATAAACGAGCCATTTGACCTAACTGGTCTACTTCCAGTGTTTTATGCTATGTAGAGTTCCGGTTCATTTAAATTAGTTCTATGCACTGGACTTTAGAAGGTGTGAAGGCTTTAGAGTTGGTGTAGAACAGATTTATCAATGGTTCCATGATTGAAGAAATCACAATAATGTGAACAAATGGAGATGCTGGTGATCTTCTGATTATAGAAGTTTAGGAGAGACTTCATAGATCTGTTTAGAATAAATAGATGGAAGCATCAATAATTCAAAGGTCACATATTTGACATGATCAGCAAATGAACCAGAGACAACTTGAGGGATTTTCTTTTTGCTGTGAGTGACTGGGATTTAGAATGCACAGTAGGTAAGGAGCATTCAGTAGTAAGGTGCTGGACATTGATTCAAAAACATTGTTCATAAACATTTGAAGGAGAAAAATATTGAAAGGATATGGTAAAAGGAGTAGTAGGACTAACTTATTGCCCTTCAAATGACCTAGGCCAGATTTGATGGACCAAATGGCATTTTGTGTAGTGCATTTCCAGGATCTATCCGTACACTGGATGAAGAGATTTCTAGTGGATGCCTTTATTATTGTCAACAAATCAGTGGGAACAGGGAAGGGTTTTATTAGTGAAGATCCTCTTATTTATGGTACCCAATTTTGGTCAGCCCAGAAGTTGGAATGTCTTCTCCACAGCCACCCTGTCAAACTCCTCTATAATTTGAAGATTTTTATCTGGATTAAAGAGTACCAGCCTGTTCAGTCTTTCTTGATAATGGTAACCTGAGTTCTGATATCTCCTTTCACCAGTGCCTCTATCCATTTTTCTAATAAGGAGACCATAACTGTTCAGTTATCTCTGCTTTGGCTGTAAATTAGACAACAAAAGCTGAAGCTTATTCTACCTAAAAAGTACAATGCACACAATTTGGTTTTTAAGTTCTTCCCCTACTGTATCCAAATATCGTATCAATGTAACTCCATACAGTTAGTGAGCAGCCTTTATCCTGCTGCAATACCCCACACAGTTACATAGTAAGTAACTCTTCAACTGAATAATCTTAACAGAAACAAACTGTTCATTCTTGTCAGCTATGAACAAAACATGAACATTTGCAGAAATATGTACTTTAGAACATGCTGAATGCATGGAATTGGATGGTTAAATGCAAGGGAAAATGGGAATACTCCTTCCAAATTTCCATTTAAGGGTATTTCACCTGTCCTTTGCTCCTTGTGACTGAATCTGTAATTTTTTTTATGGTTAGTTCAAGCAGATAAATGCAGTATCAAATCTTCTTTCAAAGTATTTACCTTAATAATAATATTTGTTAGTCACATCCCTAGGAAACACCTAACATAAGCTGTTAAAAGTCTGAGCATTTGTGACTATTAATTACAAAGCTGAAAATGTGTTGCTGGAAAAGCGCAGCAGGTCAGGTAGCATCCAAAGAGCAGGAGAGTCGACGTTTTGGGCATGAGCCCTTCTTCAGGAATGAAGGGCTCGTGCCCGAAACGTCGATTCTCCTCTTTGGATGCTGCCTGACCTGCTGCACTTTTCCAGCAATACATTTTCAGCTCTGATCTCCAGCATCTGCAGTCCTCAATTTCTCCTGTTAATTACAAAGGGCAGTTACATCAGTTTAGTACATATATTGATGAGTTTGCACGTTGAATTAACATGGCCATTTTTTTTTGTTTGTAGGGTGAATGGAAACCCAAACAAATAAAAAACCCCAACTACAAAGGTGCCTGGGTGCATCCAGAGATCGATAATCCTGAATATGCTCCTGACATAAATATCTACAAATTTGAGAACATTGGCGTGATTGGACTGGATCTGTGGCAGGTCAGTAATTATGTGATTATGATTGATTGATTGTAGTAATGGCTAATAACAATGTTCACAAATGTAAACTGGGTTGCAAACAGTTTCTGAATGTGAGTTTGTTCACAAGTTGATTATCTTTGCATATCATAACAAAATGCAGGACAATATAGAAAAGCCACTATGATCTTTAAATTCATGTTCCTATTAGAGATTGCTTGTACTTATCAGCACATTCATAAGTTGGATATCTGTAAATTGAAGGCTCCCTGTACTCAGGTTTGCAAACCTGCTGCTACCATTAATCATTTAAGAAGTGTGCTCCTAAAATATAAGGTTTGGCTTTTGTCCAAGCAACAATTGCACAAAAGTGTCGAATACAGTAACGTACAGTGCAGTACTATAGCTACCATTATAAATGGTTACAAAAACTCTGATTAGCATCTCTGTTCATCTATTCCAGTTTAAATATTGATAACCCAATCAATAATGATAACCCAATAACTGACTTTGGAGAAATCACCAAGGCAGAAGGAAGTTTGCATCCTAATAAAACTAACTGGTCTATAGTAGATTTTTTTTAGATTACTTAGTGTGGAAAAAGGCCCTTCGACCCAACAAGTCCACACCGACCCGCCGAAGCACAACCCACCCATACCCCTACATTTATTCCTTCACCTAACACTACGGGCAATTTAGCATGGCCAATTCACCTGACTTGCACACTTTTAGACTGTGGGAGGAAACCCACGCAGACACAGGGAGAATGTGCAAACTCCACACAGTTGCCTGAGGTGGGAATTGAACCCAGGTCTCTGGCGCTGTGAGGCAGCAGTACTAGCCCACGGTGTTCCAGGTGAAATCTTTAGTGATGTTAAAGTTCATCTCCAGCAGTCCAGATACTTCTGGGTTGCTGCAGTGTGAGTAAAGCAAATTGAGAATTCCA